>NC_058029.1:5226339-5842371 GCF_019176455.1 Solea senegalensis
TCAATAGGCTCACACTGAAGAGCTTAATTGAGCTCCATAGAGCTAATTAAAATGCAGCGAAAAATAATCATGATTATGGTAATTATTCTATTGTCTAAATACGTCTTCTGGCGGCGGGATGTGCTTGCTTTGGGATCGTACCTGCAATACGTGGAAGACAATGCAAAGTAAATTACACCAGAGGAAATTATAACGTCAATTGTTTTAAATTGTGCGTCTTAATAATTATTCTGCAGCATCCAACATTTAATCATATGTTATTAAATCACGTTGTTTTTGCGTTTGACCTTAATGGTCACTCGATATGAAGGAAACGGAGAAACCCAGTCTATTTGCACGAGTGCTCATAGTTATTATCATTTGTATAACTTTTCATACACTGCAAAGGACTCTATAGATCATTTACAAGAGTTTCTGCCTCTCCTTAAATGAAATATCACATGTAAATCCAGGAGACCTGATCCCATTGTTGGCCTTAATCACGTCTCTCCATGTGGCCCTTGAGCAAGGCACGGTGTGGGAATGGTGCCGCTCAGTGCCTGGGGGTACACACACACACACACACACACACACACAGAGCAGCCGTAGAGCCTCCTGCAGCTCAGCCCTCGGCGAGCATGTGACTGTTGCCCTTAATGTGGATCTGAAGATGAACATAATGGGTTAATAGGCTCCCCCAGGACCTCCTGGTCCCCTCGGGAGCCTTCAGCCTGTTCAGCAGTAGCCTGTTTTTAGAGGGTTTTCGAGGCTAAAGCCATCATTTCATCTGACATGCTGATGGGACGGAAGATCCTCGCGAGGTTAAAGCGCACACTGAAGCTGACGTCAGGATTTGTGGTTAATAGTAAAAAAAAAAAGTGGGTTTCAAAACAAAGATGTGACAAGATGTGCTGATTAATACAATATTTTAATGAGTTTTAACTGATTTGTCAGAATATGAGCATATGATAATTTCCTGGTTGTGATTAGATTCTCCCCATGTTACTTTGTGTCCATGTGTGCAACAATAAGCAGAATTCAAATGTTCCTGAACAGATTGTACAAAAACAACACTTCCTGTGATAAGCAGTAAAAAAAGAAGAAGAAGAGAACAGATGAACTTCCTGTTCTGTCGTTATTCCTGATGACCTGCCCACACCGTGATTGTTCTCACCTGTGTTCTCCTCCACGTTTGTCTTGTCAGTCTTCATTCCGTGCCACACGTCTGTGAGTGTCTTCTTCTTCTTCTTTTAACCTGTGATTATTCTGTTCACCCGCTGCCTTAACGCTCTGTAGTTGTGACTCAGTGTGACTTTAAGTTGCTGCAGATTTTGGTACATTGAAATATGTCATGTCACGACTTTAAAGCACACATATGTGATGGACTTGAAGTTGTCAGGTGAGAATTCCCGCAAACTTTATTTCCCGGTAATCTGTGGGGTTTTTGTTTCCACCACACCTCAGAGTTCCTGGAAAATGTATTTAACTCAGGCTGAAGATGTACAGCAGGGGTGTCCAAACTTTTTAATGAGAGCCGTATTTGATAACGTGAAGATTTCCGGGGGCCCATGGTCCTTTTTTCTGTGAGAAAATGCAATTAGGGAAGCAGTAGTGTGGGAATATTATTTTTGTGAACTGATGTTGAGCATCAACAAACCCTCTGTAAATGAAGTGAGAAGAAAGTCCAACTTTCAACATCTTCTGATTGCATAAGTCGTCTCTGTGCTTACGTTTTGATGAAATCCTTCACAGCAGAAATAATACCAAGACTTTTGCTGGTGCCTCTGGAAGTGCACGCACTCATTACTGCTCATTTAACACTCACAGTCACCGCAACACTCCAATCAACACTGGTGAGGATGATGTGTGAGGAGAAAATAAACTCAAAGTTGGAGGCCTCACTCTTACCGCCTTTCTGCTGAGGCAGATCCGGGGGCCAGTTTGTGCCCTAACAGAAAACCCACTTCCACTCTGGTACCAACTCTTTACTGGTCTAGAAGTAAGAACAACTTATGTGTGAGTGGTTTTCAGGGACAAAAGTAGATTACACCATTCATCCATTGTTCAACATCTGCTCACTGTTGTGAAAGGAGCATTCATTATGTTAAAAAGTTGAATTATTGTCTTAGTTAAAGTCATTAAAGTCAGACTTACTAAGTTCAACTGGAGTCAAACTGAATCTGACACTAAGCTTCACACTCCACGGTCCCCATCCCTGGCCTTTAATCCCAGATTAAAAGAAGAAGCGGGTACAAAAATGCTAATTAATAAAAACCTAATACTAAAAAAGAGGTATATCACTTTATTCAACAGATCAATTCCTTGCTGGTGCCTGTCGTCCAATTAAAGGCTTCACTACTGAGTGAGAGGTTGTGACTGACGCCGAGTGAGGAGGGTGACATTGTTGCACGAGTGTCATGGGCGGGTCAGGGTGGGGTGTGGCCGCTTCCTCCCCGCTAAATACAGGAAGTCATTGAGCTGGAGAGCGGCTTCAGCCACTTGACTGAGGGTAGAAATTGTTGCCTCTGCCGCACGAGTGCTGGGAAGTGCTTCACTTGAGTTTCTCTTCCGTGTGAACGCTAAGTCAACAAAAGCAGCGGCGATGTTGTGCTGAGCCTCGCGATTGTCCGTCGTGTGAAAGTGGAAGTGTGTGTGACCTGCTGCAGCTGGACCTCACGTTCAATAAAGCAGGATTATTGCTCCCTTTTATACTATAGTTTTAATAGAGAAAGTGTATATATGTGTTTTATTTATTTGCAGGTGTTCTGCCTTGTTGTGGTTTAAAGGGATAGTTTGGGTTTTGTATCAGGTTTTAATGTCTGATCAGTGAGTTAAACTCAGTTGATAGTGTGCTGCCTGTGAGGAGAGAAGAATGAGACAACCAGGATGTGATTCATGCACAGTTTTGTGTGAACAGTGATCCCATAAATGAGTCAGTTTTGACGTGACATCACGATAAAGACCTACAGTTAGAATGTCACTGATATTTTCCCTTTGGACATTTTCAGACATCAACCTTTTTGTCCTCCACATTTGATGTCTTAGTCCGAGTCTCATTTACAAGAGCAGATTGTCCACAGCATGCAGGCGAGAGGAGAAGCCTGAGTTGAGTTGTTTGTAAATTATATATATATATATCTTTTCCTTTCTCACAAGTCTACATACAGTTAATGTAAAAACCCAAATTTGGGCAACCATAACATAAAAATTAACACATTATGGTCTAGAGCTGGACATGATGAAGTGGACCACAGGGATCCTTAATCATTTTAACACAGTCACTTAAAGAAAAGACAAGATTTGTTACATTATATGTTTGAAAGATCCATTCAAACACCCAGATGTTTGACTTAAAATCCCTAAAAATCCCCCCAGAAACATTAAGTCAAGTCCTGCTGCTTTTGTCTTTAATAAGACTCATACTTAAATTCTCTGAGGTCATTCTATCGTTCATGTGCCGCTCTGTAATTCACACTTCTCTTTATCCTTCCTCAAACTGCATACCGGCCTTTTAATTCTGCGTCAGGTGACTAAGCAAACCCAACATTTAAGGCCCGTTGATTGAACAAAAAGAGGCTTTTACAATTAGGAAGATCTTAAGAAATCATATTCATCGACCGGCTGAATGAGCATTGTGGCAGGGCATGGGATCACATTTAGGGGCAGAATGGGGGCAGCCTGTAATCCCAGAGCTGCTGCGTCGTCCCCTGGCTTAGCACCCCGCGTGTTAACAAGGCCTCCCTCTGGAGCCATTACCAGAGGAAAAACCAACAAAGGCAGTTATTACACACTCCTTATAAAACCCACCAGGGGTGAAAGGGGGCCAAGCTGGACACCACCAGAACAAAAGAGCCCTGAGTGACCCCCCCAACATTCACCACCCTTTCCCCTCACACCCTTACCTCCACAATGACCCCCCCCCCCCAACCTGTCTCCACGTCTTCTCCCCAAAATCAACCTCTTCCACCACAAGCATGCTTCGGAGCTGTGTGGAGGTGCGTGACACAGATGTGATAGGGGTCAGGAGAGGTCGGGGGTTTCGTGTCCTGTTAATTGAGTGAGCCCTTTGAGGGAGCATGTGGCTCAGCGGGGGCCTCAGTTAGTGAATGGAATGGGGGGGGGTCAGCGAGGAAGTCACACTAGGCCAGAGAGGAAGAGTGATGGGATGAATTCTGTCAACTTCCAGATAATGTGACATAATGCGGTTCAGTTCCAAACAGGAAACATCATCACCTCAGCTCGCAGGTCTCTCAGGTCATGCGGCTGATTGCTGTTGTCTGAACTCTAAACAAGTCAACAGTGTGGACCAGGATCCCCCCATCCCTCCATCCCTCCATCCCTCCATCCATCCATCTATCATCAAGAAGCCTCTTGGGCCTTGTTTAGACTGCAGACCCAAATCGGATTTGTAAGCAAATCCAATCGGAATCTGATCTTCCCGACCAACTGTTCACATTATAAATTGCAAGTGATCAGATCCGATCTGTGTGTGTCCATACTGACACTGTTAAGTGTCGTCTTGTACATGGATTTGCAGTTTGCATTCCAGTTGTGATGTCATCTCGATATGGGAATGACATCACGCCCACGTCAAGTGCGTTCCAGGTTCCCCAGGTCACGTTATTTGGAGGCTAATATATTGTCTTAGTAAGTTTGTTAACCAGCAAGCTAATCTAGTCATTTGATTGTGCTGTATTTTACACATAAAACATAGCAAGATAGAGTAAAACACAAAATTGGACAGTAAAAAGGATTAACCTAGAGTCCTAGAAAATAAAACTACTGTACGTCTTTTTACATTTTGACTTATGCTGCTCACATACAACTGCATCCAAAACCATAACCTGCTGAGTAAAGAAGCGAAGGCTGTCAAACTGTCGACGCTCAGAACATCTTGAATTGTAAACCCGGCGTATGAGGCGACTGAACAAGTTGACAACTTAGATTGACAACTTTAGGAGACATTTCAGCAGAAAGTGGGACGCGATGAGGTCCCGAGGACCAGCAGGTCACCACACATCGAGGTTTCGATTTTTTTAATACCTTTATTAATATACATTTGAGCCATCCTCTACTTGGACCCTTCCTAAAATTGGGGCAGTGAGCAGCCATTGAGCAGCCTCCAGGGAACAATGAGGGTCGGGTTCTTTGCTCAGGACTACCTCAGCCCTTTGACCTGGGGGGGACCTGAAACCGGCAACCCTCCGGTTATAAGCCAAGTTCCCTTTCCACTTGGCCATGGGCTGCCCAATCACACCAGAGCCACACCCTAAAGCATCACATGCCTTGTGGTCTATTTGACACAAAATGGAACCGTCATTAAGCATTGGCTTTAAATCTCCACACCTCATCATTTCATCCATTTTATGAACGCAGTCTATGGCTGGGACTGTGTGCCCGTGCCTCGACTTCCTATCATGAATACTACAAAATAAAATACAATCAGACTTATGAGGTTTTAACAGAAATGAAACGTCTGCTTCCATTTTTGAGATGAGGACTCGACTGTCCTGTGGTCGGTTGGAGGTTATTTAGCAGGGATCAAAAGAGCACAAGCGTATATGTGCATACGAAGCAAAAGTTACAACAGACCATGATATTCACTCGCTATCTGTGTTTCGAGAAGGTTCCAGAGGGACTGGAGGCAGAGGGAGGGAGGATCCGCCGAATCCTCATCTCTCACTCCGCTCACACCGCACATTACCTCATTCTCATCAGTGGAAAAAGACAGAAAAGAAAAGCTACTGATAAAAGACACCCAGAGTACAATCGAAAGAGAAAGACACGGCGAGAGGAAAAAGACGAGGGGGGAATGCGTTAATTAAGAAGCGACTAATCTCAACCAAATTAATAACCGGGTCATGGATGTGAGGGAAGAGAGGGATGAAAAGAGGAGAGAGGGAAAATAGGAGAAAGGAGGAATGTTACATGATGTCTCTGGGTACACCGATGGGAATTTTGTCCCTGTCTTTTCCCCATAACCTCTCCTAACCTCTTCCATTCTTCCTGGCGCCCCGTCCACAAACCCTCTTTGTGGCGCTCCCCAAAAAAACCCTTTATCGAATGCCAATTTGCATAAAAGCAACAAGCAACAACACTTCTTTTCTCTCCTGTGGCACAGGACAGCAGCAGCTCCTCCCCTTGCAATGGCACCGCAATTCGTCTTGTTTTTGGACACGCACTCACACACACACACACACAAAGACGCACACACGAGCATACGCGCCGGGGTGACATGGTGATGAATGTGCATGTTTTATGAGTCCCTCGGTGCACATACTGTACATTTGTGTACAGTGTTCTCACACACACACACACACACACACAGCTCTCTTTAGAGTGTAATTAAAACAGGAGGTGCTCACACAATACGCTTTTGTCTTAGGGCACGGCGAGGGGAGGCGGGGCTGAGGGGCCGCTGCATATTAATTAGAAGGCTGTGGTGTGAAAGCCAATCAGGCGTGTTAAACAGATGACATACTGGGACAAATATGGCACTACTTTCTTGCTGTTCTCCCACGGTGGCGCATGGATACAATCGGGGGGGCACACTGCCACTTCCGGCCATGGCACGCTGCCAGTGGTTGGAAATTAGCAGCAGGAGCTGTTGGGATGAATTAGTGGCCTGAACAATGCAGGAGGCTGCGTGCTACACAGCAGGGTGACGAGAGGTGGCAGACTAATGATGAGCCAGTAGATGGCGACGTTGAGGCGAGCAATATCACACTTGCTACATGGCTTCTTTTATTTCTTCCTTTTTTTTTCCTTTTTTTTGAGCCGCACAGTGTGCATTCGCACCTGAGGTGAAGTTAAATGACGGTAACCAGGAAAGGTAAAACTCTCTTAGAAAAACACCGACAATGGCGTGAAGAGGAGGAGACGTCACATGGAAACCATGGCGCCAGGAAACAGACTTTTCTTATTCAGGGTGAATGAAACTATATCGCACACAATGACCCCGCGGCTCCATTGAGAGCCCGGCTGCCGGCGTACATTATTTCCCTGACAACAAAAACCGTTAGCACAGATTTAGCGTCAGATGTTGGACACATCTGTTTGGTTATCAATAACGACGGGGGCAGTTTGGTGTGCGGGCAGCTCCCCTCTTTCTCTTCCATTCACAACGCTGTTAAAGGAGAACAATTCAGGTGTTATAAATCACAGAAAGTGGAACAAGCTGGCGAGAGGGTGACAGGCTGTACAGTGGAAGAGGGAGACCTCGAGCACCCTGCCACCGTTTTTTTGTTCTTTTTTTATCCTGCTGGGCCACCCAGCTTCATTGGCGTGGGCGATCTTAACCTCCGTTTCTTTGTTTTTCCTGCTCACTTTCCCTTTTCTGCGAGGTCTCTTTTCTCTGGCGCTCAGTGTTTGATTGCGAGGTTTGTAACCCATTTCCTCCGCGTTTTTTTTTTTAACAAAAAAAATCCTTCCTCCAACTTGCCAGTTGAATTAACCTTCTTTCTTTCTTTCTTTCTTTCTTTCTGCTGCGGCCTTTCCTCACCTATCCTTTCATTTTGTGCTTCCCCCTCTCATTGCCAACTCACCCCTCTGTCGTTGTCACTCTCCCTTTCTCGTTCTCACTAACCCTTCTCCCTTCCCCCCCTCCCCCAGCTCTACCCATCTCTCTCTGCCATTTTCCCAGTCAGGGGGCACTTTGCTGCTCCTGTCTTTCGATTTCCGCTGTTGGCACTCAGTTCTGAGCGACCGGCCCAGTGTGTGCGGAGGGGAAGCTGTGTGTAAGCAAACGGGTGCCCACGCCTGCCCCCGGCGCCACAAAGGAGCTTTTCTTCGCCCATCAATGGCTTCCATTAACGCCGGGCCCTCTGCCTCTGGAGGGGATGTCAGGCTTCCCGAGATGGCACACAGAGACGGCCATTAGAGACAGGAAGCCGGGGGTAGGGGCACCATGGGAGAGCTGCCAGGGCAAAGGGGGGTGGGAGGGTGGCAAAGAGGGTATTTTATTAGGGCGTTTTATGTTCCGAGTTCACCCGTGTGCTATTACAGACATTAACTCCCACATGGACACATCTCTTCCGTTCCGATACATGTATGCATACACATTATCTCGTTCAAACCCCTTTTTCAAAAGCGTTTTGGTTGTGACCGTGTCTTCTTCAGGATGAAGTGCTTTTTAAACTCTCACAAGCCGCTTCCTGAAAGATTTTGTCGAGCCACTTTGTAATTTTTATATTATGTAGATGTTCTATTATGTAGATGATATAACTTTATGTACCAACACAACTCCTGTCCAAATACCAGTGAAGGAACTTTATTTTCGTCATTATACTCCGGTACACTGAGATTGCAGGAGTCTTGGGTCTCCAGATAGAGATATAAAAGTGTAAAATTTAAGCATGTAAATAAAAACAGTAATAGCAGCAAAAGGAATTGACATAAACACTGCCATAGATAACAATAAAGAGAATAAAACGGGGTACATTTACAAAGAATGGACATAAAACACATTAAATGATAGGTCTGGTAATAATATATATTGTTATTACTAACAAATCCATCAATAAGGCCAGAGCCAACAATTACCGTCCCTATCTGTTCACGGAATAAAGATTTACATCCGAGATATGAATACACTTTATGAATAAAACATCAAAATTTAGTGGGAGAAATAGTGTGTTTGTTGTGAGACTATTTTCAGCACATTCTGTGAGTATGTGGAGCAGCACGATGGCATATTCTGGACTAAGGCAAAATAAACCACGGCGAGTGTTAATGGTGATAAAAGGAACATGTCAGACATCGTACGTATTCCATACAGAAAAGGACATTTGTCTTGTTCCTTTCATCTGTATTTGTGCACCTTATGAACGCTTATGAAAAAGGAGGAAGTAGACAGAGAAAAATGGAGTGGTAGAAGAGGAAATCAGTTGAAGTGAGACAAAGTCAGCGATGGTCTTTTCACACGAGGCAGATTTATTCCCAGTAATATCATTTGCTCTCTCATCATCCTCCTCTTCCTCACAGATACTTCACACACTGCTATAGTGACATTAGATTAAGATGAACG
Source organism: Solea senegalensis (assembly GCF_019176455.1). Lineage (NCBI taxonomy): Eukaryota > Metazoa > Chordata > Actinopteri > Pleuronectiformes > Soleidae > Solea > Solea senegalensis. The sequence goes on from NC_058029.1 coordinate 5,235,344, forward strand.
AGAGAGAAGGTGATTTTAATTATTTTTATTTTGTTATTTGTTTCATTTTCTATGCACTCTGGTCAAAATTCCAGTATATGCAGTAGAACAGTTTTACCTGATTTTCCTCCAAGTACCACCAAAGGAAGCTCACGTACCACAGTTTGAGAACCTTGGATTAGACTATAAACTCCTTTCCTCGTAGATGTTCATACATCCAGAGAAGGTGCCTCCTTATGGCCATTCAGGAGAATGCAGGCTTGAGGCGCTTCCACATCGTCACCTTTTGAGTCTGTTTCTATGACAGAAATGCTGCAGGATACGATGTCATCATCTTTAGATGAAATTAGACATTAGATGAGAGGAAGATCGGATCAGAACACACACTTGGGAAAGGGTTGAGGATTTTTCGAAATGCAGTTGTTTCTTGTACGTGATATACTAAGAAGTGAAAACTTCGGGATTTCTAGCTTGGGGAATAGTTGCTGGCGCCGGCTTTTCATTGGCAGCTGGCCCTCAGTACGTCACTTCCGGCACCACAGCCCTCCGAACAATCCTCAACCCTTGAAAGGCACACATCTCCCGGCTCTTCCTGTGGGAGTGGCAATCCAGTCAGGGCTCGATCACGGTGACAACTGAGGGTAAGATGTGAGAGGAGGCGGGCCGGCCCTTCTCAAAGCCTTCTGAGGGGACACCACAGGGAGGTGAGAGGGAGGGTCAGCTCTGTGGGGGCAGAAAGGGGGCGTGCTGTGAGAGCAGGTGGGGTGGTGCAGAGGAGACGGGGAGTGTGTGTGGATCAGAGGAGTGTAGGCGAGCCGGAGACGGTCAGCATCCACTGATCTAATGACGGCCCAACTTCTGAGCGGCGCTGGCTCACTTTGCACAGCGCCAATTAACTCCAAGGGTGGGGACAGTTGATGGACAAGTCTATTATTAGTGTGTGAGGAGCGCTGCGGAGCCTCAAAGAAATCAAAGAAAGAAAAGTCTTGAAGGAAGTGGCAAATGCAAAGTGAATGCATGTGATATGCTTCATTGGCCCAATTGTGGCTGTATTGCTTTCTTCTACTATTCCCCCTCAACAACACCACCACCGCCACGGCGTCTTATGAGCAGGAACGACAACACAACTCTGAAAATGATGTAATTTGTGGCTGTGCAGAAGTGCCCCCCCCCCCACCTTCTCTCCACTGCCGAACTCAATTATACCACTCTGAGAAACAAAGGAGGAAAAACACGCCTTCATTCACAGATGCATATCAAAGCTGTACCCCAAATCCTTAAATCCTTCCAGCTGAGTCAAGCGCTGCTCGCGAGCCCTCCCCTTTCATCCCACGACAGTTTAGCCATTGATTGGGCTTCATTTCAACCACATTTCTCGTGTCCACTAATAAGTATCTTCAAGGACAACCAGTGAACCAGTCCCACAATTATTGCATCAGATTGAAATTGCAGTCCCTCATGGATCATAACATAAAACACATTTGGGGCTTTTAGCCCAAAAGGTTGTGAGATATGAGAAAATACTTGCAGGACGTGAAGCCTTCTTATTTCCACATTGACAAGACCATGGTGCTCCTGTTTAATTGTGCGTTTATTGCATCAGTTTTCTCTTTTATGTCTCTCAAAAACAGAATATTCTCAAAACTCTGCTAAATGATGTCCTCATGAAAACAGCAGGTGAGAGGGAAAACCAAAACATGGACATGAAGGAGGCAGACAGTGGCAGAAGCAGCCAAATGTGGCTTTGAACTATTGCCTCATGCACTTTACTCACTTGACCGGGCACCGTCTGTTTCCCAAACTGAAATCTCACCACTTTCAGAGTGATGATGAAGTTCTCTCTGCTGTTGGGGAGTATCGCTGAAGATGTGACGAGGGACTGAGTGTGTTACAGTTAAGGCAGCAATGTTGAAAAAAATAATAATAAGGCCAAAACAATCTTTAAACAGCATTTATTCTAGAGACGTAGAACAAATTGATATGAACAGGGTTCCCGAGTGTAGTGTAATCCTTGAAGGTTTGTGAATTTGAAAAAAACAAAAACCTTTAAGGCCCTTGAAAGCAGTAAATAGACATGGGTCATTGAAAGTTCTTGAATTTTGTGCAAGAAAGAAGTTAAGTTCATGTTTAGGTAAATATCTCCCTTGTTTGTTACAACGCCACCTACTGTTTCACGCCCTGCATTGTTTGATGTATGGAGACGAGAACAAATAACTACAGAAACAGCAACAGAGTGAGTGAGTTAAGCAAGGGAGATCGATCTATCTATCTATCTATCTATCTATCTGTCTATCTATCTATCTATCTATCTATCTATCTATCTATCTATCTATCTATCTATCTATCTATCTATCTATCTATCTATCTATCTATCCATCCATCCATTCATCATCATCTATCATCTATCTATCTATCTATCTATCTATCTATCTATCTATCATATCTATATCCATCTATCTATCTATCTATCTATCTATCTATCTATCTATCTATCTATCTATCTATCTATCTATCCATCTATCTATCTATCTATCTCTCTCTCTCTATCTATCTATCTATCTATCTATCTATCTATCTATCTATCTATCTATCTATCTATCTATCTATCTATTTATCTATCTATCTATCTATCTATCTATATCTATCTATCTATCTGTCTGTCTGTCTGTCTGTCTATCTATCTATCTATCTATCCATCTATCTATCTATCTGTCTGTCTGTCTGTCTATCTATCTATCTATCTATCCATCTATCCATCTATCTATCTCTATCTATCTAATCTATCTATCTATCTATCTATCTATCCATCTATCTATCTATCTATCTATCTATCTATCTATCTATCTATCTATCTATCTATCTATCTATCTATCTGTGTAGATGGTAATGGTGATAATGAGTAGGAGGAAGTCTTCAGTGGCTGCTTTCACACTGATGGATTAAAGTAAGCAGAACATGTTGCAGCCTTCAGGTCAGATGAATAATGCATGTTTCGGGGGATGATTTAAATTTCCAACAGTATTAAAGAGCCGTGGACAGAAGGTCGTGCTCCTTTATGCAGCCGCCGCATTCACCTTGATACTAATAAGAGCTGCGGGATAACATGCATCCATTTATAAACGTGTCACTCCGTTCACTCTCAGAGTGAAGAGAGAACGTCCACAACAGGGCTGGAAATGAGAGGAGGAAGAGGAGGAGGAGGAGGAGGGAGTGTGGTCAACTAAACCAAGCAGCGTGTGTGTAGTGATTTTATTCATTCATTTACTACCATAACTGTCATTGTCATTCTGTCTTAAATCCAACTCAGAGTCCAAGATCATGAGACTCATTCATTCATTCATTCAACCTATACTGTATGTGAGGTTAAATGATGATATTTATTTACATTAAGACAGTTGTGGTTCTTGACATGGATGAGGAAATTAGGTTGATGTTAACCATTCCCTGGTTAGGAGGAAGTGTAGGTTAGTAACAGTGAGAAAACTGTATTTATACTGTATTTATTTTAAATCTCTTTTCTGTTTATTAGAGTCATTTTCCTGATTTCGTATCCATGCTCGTGACCAACTGGAAGGGAAATGAGATTGTGACGGTAGAGTGGCTTGTTGTTTGAATTCTGGGACAAGTTTAAAGTTACCCTACCTCATTGCCCCCTGGGTGCAGATGTGTGTCATCCACTGCGCCTGTTCCTGGTTTGTGTGTTCACGACTGGTGTTTATTAAGGTAAGGAAGTGAAACTCACTTTCACTGATTGGTGTGCGTGCGAAAATAAGACTTATTCTATTCTAATTCCAATTCAAACATACATTTGAGCACATTAGACACAACATCGGCTTAAATGATCATAATTATTGCCTCTTTAGTTTATGCTCTTTCTCACAGATCTTAAAGTCTGTTATCATGTGACAGATTTAGCCACGCTGTCACGTCCCATGACGCTGCCTCGCAGACGCACAGAACAGCTGCCCTGAGTGTTCATCCGTACGTTACTGTCACTGTGAGCATCACGCTGGTACTAAGCAGTCTCACAGTGACAAGGACAATATGTTTTAAGAGAACTTGGCTTGCGATTGAAGGGTTGGCAGTTTGATTTCCCGCCAGGTCAAGGGCTGGCTGGACTTCAGGAATCAGATTTCCTCGAGCGGTCGAAGGCTTTCCTCAGCAGCCATTGAAGTGAAAATCCTTGTGTTGTTAAAGAGAGACATATAACGCCGACGCCTGTCAAGATGTTGCTGTACTGATGTTTGTGCATCATATATACTGTCCTCCAGAACTTTATTGACACAGTGCCACATCACAATATACACTATCTCAAAGCGGTTACCACAGCAACGAAAACACTCTCACCTTAATTCCCTCTCATTGTAATTTCTCCCCCTTTTACAAAAAAAAATCTAATTTCTGCTTCTTTTATTCTCCCTTTTGTCTTCTTGTGCTTTCACTGTGAGTCTGTACTGAATATTAGTTTGTTTTATCCGTGACTTTGAATAATATGTGGCTTGTTTTGTGCTCATTTTGGTTCTCTGCTATTTTGGGGGTTCTTGAGAGGTTGCACACATCGGTATTAGACAAACAAAACATAATCCAAGACATTCACAAATTCACATTTATTATGTTTTATTATATTAAATGTAACATATTTCTTCTTTTCTATTGAATATTTATAGATGTTAAAAATGCTGTTGATGTTTATTACCATTACTTTTGACTGTCTTTGCTGCTGTAACTCCATTCATTTCCCTGGTTAAGATCTTATCTTATCTTAAATGATTTACAACTATTCTACTTTTAGTGTTTGCATTTACATTTTCAGCACTTATGTCTTATCTGCTCATTCTAAGGTTTAAATATAATGTTAACATCTCATAATAGGACACTGCATTGACTTCCATCCAACAAAGTGTTATTATAACCATAACCATACCAAGTTTATGCCTAACCCTAACGTTAACCTAATTCCTCATTAATAACACAGGTTCTGCCTCATCAGGACCAGGTTTTGGTCTCCATGAGGACTAGTGGTCCTGACAAGTTTAGTGTTTATGCCAGGAAAGGTCACACACACACGTGCAGCTTATCTATGTGTTCTTTATGAGTGAGAATATTGTTTTCCTCTGTTCTTCATAGAAGTCTGTGTATCTGCTTGATGTTTGGTTTCCTCCCACCACTGGAGGAGGAGAAGGAGGAGGGCGGATTAGAGTATAGCTATAATCTCCAATCCAGTCCTCCTACTCCTCCTCTTCTCCTCCTCTCTTTCGTTCCTTCACTCCAGTCTCCAGTCTCCCTGCAGCTGCCAGCTTTTTTGCTGTTCCACTTCTCCGCGGCGGCTTTATTCATGAGGAAAGAGGGACGAGGGGGAAAACAAGCAAAATGAAAATGGCAGCTGTTTGTTTACGCGTTCCCACGACTCCATGCCAATTAAGCATCGTCATTCCGTCGGCCGCTTGTCTCCACTGATTAGACAAGCCTCAGCAGACAAGAGCAGAGAGAGACACACACACAGAGAGAGAGACACACACAGAGAGAGAGACAGAGAGAGAGAGAGAGAGAGAGAGAGCCTGCACTCGGACACTGCAGCAAACCAAGGCCGCTCCTCTGTTTTTCATTCAGCTTTTTATAATAATGGTCATTTATAATAATAAATAATAATAATAATCCGATATGAAACATTTATTGTCACGTGCAGATACAAAATTAAGTCACTTTTTATGCTTAACAAAAGAAAAAACTGCTCTCTTCATGTTATATAATGTATACGATCATTTTTACGATTATTATTGTGCTTTTTTATTAAATGCATTAAAATCCACAATTAAATAAACATACTTTTTTTAGATATATCAATAAATTAGTTTTATCGTTTTTATATATATATATATATATATATAACAACAATGTAAATATACAACTGTAACAATTCGATTAATAATATCAATAGTAATAATATTGATTATTCCTACATGAATATTACACTTTATATTTTATTATTTATTTATTTCAACCATTCATATGAGCGAACTGGTTTTTGATGTTTGATTATGTCTAAACGTTTTTAGTTTAGCACTTATCAAATAATAATAAAAAAAGAGAATTTGGTGCGTAAAAGTGAAGACATGTGTGACGTGCGTCGGATCATCACAGATAATTAACGGTTTAGAAAGTTTTAATGTCTGCCCTGACACTGTTATGTGATCACTCAGGAACGAGTCTGGATGTAATAGTAATAATAACAACAACAATACTACTACTACTACTAATAATAATTGTTATTATTGTTATTATTATTATTATTATTAGGGGCATTATAGTTATAATGATCGTAATACAGTTTTTGGGGGTTTCCATGTAGCAGACATAAACTGAGGCCTTCAAACATAACAACAAGAATAAGAATAGTACACATCAAAAACAACAAAACCACTTAAATCTAACCATTTGTTAATTTGACCACAGACTTTGATAGTTATGGTCACAGGGGCCTTTAACAGCTGGAAAACTTTATTTTATTTCATTTTATTTACAAAAGGAAAACATTTTTTAATCCCAACCCAAGGTTTTACTGGACTGAACATGAAACTGTTCATGATGATTCTTATTCTTCTTATAAATTTGATGCTTCTTGGTTGACCGCAAAAAGCCACACCTATGGATGCAGTTCCACTAAAGGCCACTAGATGCTGGTTACAGGAAAACTAGGGTAACTGGGAAACACTTGGAAAACAGTCTCCAGTCATGTTTTTCCTGCTTTTTATTTCTGTCCATGACAATGTGATGTATTTGACCTGTTGGTTATTCACTGACACACCAAAGGTCAGAGAGGAAATCTGCATTTTTCACTCGTGGGGACATGGAAGCTGTTGGTCTACTGCTGCCTTATTTGATGAGTCATTTTATGTCAGTACCTTATTCAACCACACCTACAAAATTGGAACTCTCACATATCTCAAATACATCAGTATAGGGCTACAACTTATTAGGAATAATTTTCATAATAGATTAATCCGTAGATTGTTTTCTCGATTAATCGAGTATTTATTTGGTCCATAAATGATCAGTAAATGTTGAAAAATGTTTCCCAAACCTGGAAATGATGATGTTCTTTAATGTCTTGTTTTCTCCACAAACCAAAATTATTATTATTAATGATTTCTTTGTTATATGGAGCAAATGAACCAGAAAATATTCACATTTAAGAAGCTGAAAAAAATCAGAAAAGTTGTTAAGTTTAATTATTAGGGTAGTGTTTGTGTTTGACTTATTTGATGTGCAATAACCCAGTGACATCTTCAGTCATTGCATTTTGATTTTTCACCTACTCTGATCACACAACATCAGAACAATACAATATCAAATATCAATGTTCCTGCAGCACAGAGGCTTTTAGGAGCATAAAAAACAATAAAATCCAGACAGTGAAGCGGTGATGTGGTTTATTAGAAGGTAGAAATGTCTCAGTAATATTCACTTGTATGTGTTTGAAGACCTGACGTCAGAAAACAGTGATACAAAGAAATGTGCTTTTGCACTCCAGGCCAGCAGGGGGCAGCGACAAGGGCAATCCTCGTACCAATGATGCAATTAAACTCACCTGGGCATTGTCACTCAGATGAGCAGCAGCAGCAGCAGCAGCAGCAGCTTAAAACACAGACGGTAACTCAGCTTTTTCAGGTGAGTGCGTTTTAAACGACTGTAACTTTGTTCTCAAACTGAAGTCTAGCTTTCACAGCTTGACATAACATGGAGTCTTTGCACACGGCAGCCATTTCATAATCACAGGTGTAGATTAGCTTCGTCAGTGTTAGCGTGTTTGTAACTGGTCCACTGTCACACATGAACTGGACACCTGAGCTTTTCCTGCTAAAACATAGCAAAATGGCTGCTGTGCAAACATTTGCAATGTATGATTCAACTGTGCCTTTTTGGGGGGGAAAACAATAACAATAGATTAGGAAATATTCCGACTTCTAAATGCTTTGATGACTGAGCTCCAGTGCTTGAAGTGGGCCGGTTCTGCCAGTAATTGTACTATTTTCAGTACCAGCACTTTTTGTTTGCTCTGTTTAATTGATTATTAGTATTATGGCCCAGAATAATAATTTGTTATGAGTGCACTGCACACGAGACTCTAGTGTTTGTTTCTAATGTCTGGAGTTTTGAAATCATATTGTTGAACAAGAACAATATCTATTGATAGTTACATTTTCACTAATATTTAGTTTATTCACTGACTTCTTGCCACATTTGTGTTCTGAGGACAGCAAACAAAATTGTGTTTTTGAAGTTTGAATCCTTCTTGGAAATATGGAGGATAATCTATATGTACAAGTGGGCCAAATATGACACATAAGTCCAGTTTTTAGTCATTCTAATGTGTACTAAATGTTTAATTTAATACTAACTCAACTAACCCACTTACATCTTTTTGTAATTTACTGAAAAATGTCATCATTTAGTGTTTAATGATTTAGTAATACATATTTTTACACGCCTCAACATAAAGAATCAGACGTAAAATCGAATCAAAAATATTTAAGTCACAGACTTTTCCCCAGCATAATCATTTGTTAGGGTTCTATATGTGTCTGTGTGTGTGCACTGTGACTCTAATCTTGGTTTTTATTGTTAAAGAAGAACAATATCTATTGGAAATGAACATTTCCACTAATGTTTAGTTGTATTCACTGACTTCTTGCCTCGTTTGGGTTCTGGAGGAACCGCATAATAAAAGGACACCAAATAAAATGGACTGTTTCATTGTTGGATAATCTAAATATATAAGTTGGCAAAATGTGCAGTTTTTAGTTATTTTTTCTGGCATCTTTCATTTAGTGCAATTTCCATCATTTAGAGTTTAATGATTTAGTAATACCGACAGACACACACACACACACACACACGTTTCATATGGATATCAGAGGGGGAGGACTGGCACTTATTTCCTCCCACTTCACACACTGCTGAGCTCAATGACTTGGGTTGGGAAAAGTTATTAGAGATGATGTTGTGTTGACGGAAGAGTGGGGGTCAGCGCTCAGATAAAGTCTGTCATCTCTGGAGATGAATGTTAAAACACCGTGTTCTGCATGGACAGGTGTCCACATCCTCCAGAGCTGTGACTGCAAGGTCGAGGTTCTCTGCAGTGTGTGTGTGTGTGTGTGTGTGTGTGTGTCTGTGTGGACACTGCACACACAGTACTGTATATGATGCACTCGCGTTGTACAGTTTTGCAGCAGGTTTTTGAGCAGATTCAGCACTTTTTCAGCGTTAATGAGAGCGGGAGAACCTGACTTTGCTGAGTTTGTTTGGTTTTAGAGCATATAGTAGTAAAAAAGGCTTAATGGCTTAATCTGTGTTAAGATTATAAAGCCATTGTTGAAGCGTGTGAACTATGTATTCTCTTAAATGGCCATAAGGGGGCACCTCCACTGGTTGTATGTAAGTCTATGAGAGAATTAGTCTACTTTTGACTTAAATCTCATAAACTTTCCAGTAAACGTTTTCTTGAAGAGTTATTGTCTAAATCCACGGTTCTCAAACTGTGGTACACAAGCTTCCTCTGGTGGTACTTAGAGTCTCTCACTCCATCTTAATCTAACGTCACTATACCAGTGTGTGAAGTATATGTGAGGAAGAGGAGGATGATGATGAGAGAGTAAATGATCTTATTGGGAATAAATCTGCCTCCTGTGAAAAGTCTGTATAGCTGACTTTGTTCGACCTATTTTACACCACCGTATTTCAACGTTTGTAATATTTATATTTATTATTTATATAACTCTTTGACTAAATAAACTGGGAAATTCACGCCAGACTTTATTTCACTCGGAGTTCCACATCCATCCTTGCTTATCGTTCACCCAAGATCCTACATTTGTTGGATTGGAATATAATCGTGCTTTAAATGTGTATTATCCTCCTCAGCGACCTTTGATCTCTTCCAGTTTGTCTTCCTCCCGCTCCCCTTTTACGCCCTATTTGTTAAAGTCAGCAATGCCCACATAAATAAAAGAAAATACTAAATTGTATCCAAATGTTAGTAAAGTTAAGTTTGGTGTCTCACACATGTTGCTGCAGTTGACAGTTGTCTTACCGGGTCACAGATTGCCATAGATTCGTTACACCCACACAAGGCGTCACATTCATAGATGCCACCGTCCCGTGCAACAGCAAGCACACAGCCCAGGAATGACGCGGGGCTGTTTGTGACAACATTACCATGAGAAAGCACCTCCATCTCACTGCACTTATTTGACCTCTGACCCCCCCCCTTTGTGCCTCCCAGACAGCAAATTGCTGCGGTGGTAGTGGCGGGGTCACTCTCTCTCCGCTCCACCGCCGCTCCCGTCCGTCCCGGCGCTGTGCTCAGAGGAGTGTGGCTGGGTGTCTCTCAATCAAGTCGTTTAGTGGCAAAGTCAATTCCCATACACCCCACACACCCCCCACCCCCCTCCAACACACACACACGCACACACACGCGCGCTCCCACACTCGTAACCAGACAGGCTGGAGGACTCTGTCTCAGAGTCTTTCTTTGCCACCCTGCTCCTGTCTGCTCCCCCTCTTCTTGTCTGAGTTTTAATGAAGAGAGGGGGACCCGACTAAGGCACATGATTAGGGGGACCCTGGTTATAAATGTGTGTGTGTGGCTTTGGAAGCTTAATCCCATAGAGTGTCAACGGGATGAGAAACATACGCAGCATATCAGGGTGCATCATTCACGGCAGCATCAATGGTCTCCTCTGTCTTACCATCAAAGCCTGGGAACGTCTTGGGCGTCGTGCGGTTGCCATATGGTAATTGCCGCATCTGCTTTCAGCGCTGGAGCGCGTCTGATGACAACAATGTTGTTTTCACATTTTTGTTACAAAACAAATGTGTGTTTTTTGTTTTTAATAGACGACCTCATTATCATCCAGTAAGTGTGGCGAGGGTGCTGTCTCTTTTGAACACACGTTTTCCTTTCTTTTTGATTGTGAAGGACAGAAGCAGCTGTTGTGTGTTTTGCTTTTCTTTTCTTATTTGTATTTTGCAGACGCGTTTGTGTTTCTCATCATCTCGACTTAATTCCCGCATGACGCAATGTAGCAAATGATCCACAAATAATTCAAGAAAGACGAACGCGACACAGTAAACGCTGCCTCCAGTATATTGAAATGTGGCACGTTTTATGTCATTTCTCTTTGTCGCCCCCAAAAAAACTCCAATTTAGTCAACTGCAAGTCTAGTTCCACTCTTTAGGGGCCAGAACACTGTGGTTGGTCCCCCAACAGAAGTGTGATGCTACAGATCGGTTATTTTTGTACACTTCTGATTCTGATAATTATTTTTTCCCATGAGACGCTGTAGTTAAGTTTATGGTGCTTTTCCATAACAGAGTTCCAGCTCGACTCGGCATGGCTCGACTCTACTTTACCTGGTTCCTGGTACTTTTTTTAGCACCTGCTCTGACGAGGTTCCAACGAGCTGAGACTGAGATACTAAAAAAGTGAGACCGACAGACTGGCGGCCACTGATTGGTCAGAGAGTGTCGGCACTGGAAGAGTCATGAGCGCTACGTCCGACAAAAGAATCAAACCGAACAATGCCAATACTGTAGATCAGTTAAAAAGACTTAAAAACCCTGGAAAATCTACCACATTTATCAAGGAAATGTCTTAAATCTCATTATTTAACAGAGGAGTCTGGCATACGACGAGCTTTGATACGAGCTGTATCAAAACCCGCTCCACCGTATTTCAGTTTGGTGACTGTGTCATGCAGGAAGTACTGAACTCATCTCTTTTATGAACTGATTCTAATGATTCACTACACCGAAAAGTCAGTAGTTTGTGTGTGTGTGTGTGTCTCGTATAAAGCGACGTCACGGCAGTCCTGCCTGGTAGACCAGTGTTGGGTTTCTGCCATCTTCACTCCATCATGTCCTCTGACTGGCTGGAGTTTTCCTGACTTGTTCCTGACTCTGATCAATTTTCCAGTGTTGTGGAAATCAGCTCTCGGTCAGATTTGAATCTGAAAATCGCTGTAGTATGAATTTGGTGATAATAACACTAAAGTCAAGCCTTGCATTGTCAGAGTTTATCAATCCTCTTGGATATCTTTGTTATTTCTGTGTGTAAATATGCAGCTTTAAGGAGGACAGACGGTCAAAGAGAGAAGATGTGTTTTCAGATTCTCACGGATGTGGTCTCAGAAGGATGCTGAAGGTTGTGGAGGTTCAGCAGGGTCATTGGAGAACTAAGTGCCTCCCTAATCACCAACACTCACTCCTGATTGTTCATTGTCCTGGTGCAGACTGGAGCTTGGCTGTAGGAGGCCATCAAGATGCTCCATCCTCTTTTTCCCAGGGGGGAGCACATTCAGTCACACATGCAGAGGTCAAGTGATGACTTCCCTTTTTCTTTCTCTTTCTACCTTTAACACATTTTCTTCTGGAGGGTTTGACATTAGCTGTTGGAGGTCAGGATTTGTGCCATCCTTGACCTGTCCATACTGTTTTTTTCTTCTCCTTTCTTTCTTTATTGAGATCTCTTCGTAGAGCAACACAAGTGCAATTCGCATTCACATTCACACACATTCACTTGTTCCTTTGTGTGTGTGTGTGCACCCTGATAAATCCAGGTGGCTATTGAGAGGTTTGGAGTACAAAAAAAAGGTTGCCATGACCTTCTGTGAGGATGGGAACAGTTTCATTGACCCTGTGGGTTTGACCATGGCTTCTTGGGTTTTTCTTCTTGTGTTTTGGTTTCTCTCGTTCACCTGCGGCGGCAGAACAGGCTCAAAATCCCAGAGAAGAATCATGACCACAGGCCACAGGTGAAGCTTCACCAATCACTGAGTCTCATATGGCAGCGTGGTGTCATTGTTATTTTTCCAAACAGTTACATGGGTGTTAAATCAACATTTGTAGTGACATAGTTGTCGAGTATTTAATGCAAAACTCTTACAGGGTTCACAAACACAGCGAGACATCCACCAAGCAGTTCCAGAAGAATGTTCTATTCAAATAAACGACTGAAGTCACCTCTTGAAAAAATAGTTTAATAGTAGATATCTACAGTTGTACAACCCTTTTTTTTCCATTAACATAATTAATAATTTTTGCTGTTTTGCAGTTTTTACCTTTTGTGTCGTGTATGCATCGTTACTTAGATTTTTAATTCATACTGTTATTAGTACACATTTTAAACGTCTTTATATTAATATTTTTGGTCCTCCAGGTCCTTTGTGCATTGCATCATACTTTCCATAAACAGCTCAAGTTTGTTTTGTATATACAGTATACTCAAATAGAGTCAGTACAAAGTCAAGGCACTGGCATTCACTGTTTTAATCTGGTGCATTAAAATAAATTTGGACACACTCCCCACACAGAGGGAGGAGCTGGAGTGCTGGTTATCCATTGATAGGAAAGAATTTTTTAATATAAATATTTGCAATGGATTTCCTCTCTTAAATGTAAAGAGGAAAAGAGGCAAACGTGATTGTGAGGCGTTTCTTTTGTTCTCGCCTTTTTGTGTGCTCCAGCTGGACATCAGCAGGAGGTTAATTAACCCTGAAATCCTTAAAACAACAACAAATACAGGCCTGTTATACAGTGTGTAAGTGGAGATCATCACTCATCGGCTCATGCTGCTGCAGCTGGGACTTATTTCATCAATCACTGTCATTAAAAACATAAAAAAAAAAATCTTTTAATTTTTAGAAAATTATTTTTCCAAAATTAAATGAAATCACTTGCTGAATATGGAGTAACGTGCACATGCAATTATGTTCCCCCCTCCTCTGCCATCTCTCTCTCCCTCACACACACACACACACACACAAAGGCTGAGCCGTGGTGTAATCCAATCAGAGCTCCTCAAAGAAAAGGGGAGGAGCCGTGCATGTGGATTAAGGTGTACGACAAATAACCTTATGGGATCAGATAAGCCGACACTGTCGCTCCGAGGAGCCGGGCCTCGCTCTGCGGGTCCCACAGGACTCGGCGCCCCGGGCCTCACGCCCGCAGCACTTCATGTAATCTGTTATTCACCGACTGGTCACACGCCGAATTAAAGGAAAGGAAAAATGAAAATAGTGTCATTTTGTGATGGAAATTAGGGCATTTCTTTGTTCATGTCAAGTGAATAATGCTTCTAATGCTGTCCTCAGTTTCCCAGAATGCAGTCTGCTTTACAGCAGCATTTAGTGAGTGAGTGACACAGAAGAAGAACATATAACGTACATTACATATAAGGCTTTGTTTTGTTTAAAGTGGAGATGGCTGAAGGTTAGCATTTTAGACTTTTTGAATCTCCTTCGTGACGGTCGTTAGATGGAGTTTGAAATGATGATTGAGTGGGTGTGTGGACTTCAGTGTTCCTGTGTCCTGGTGCGACTCTGAACGCCCTGTTCGTCGACTTTACTGCGGTCAGCCAGATCACACAGATGTTTTCTTATTTCATAGTCGACCCCGGTCACGCCGGTCTGACCCTGTAATTAGGGATTCCCACCAGGACCCGCTGTTGAACGCAATTAACTGCCATTAGTTTGTCACATGTGAAAAAAATCTGCAGCTCTGTTTCACCTGCTGTCTGTCGACCGGCGGATATCATGGAGTATATTTTCTAATGATGGGGGGGAGGAAAAAAAAGGTAATTGTTGCTTCTGACCCTTCAAGTCTCTGTGTTCCTGGACAAAGCTCTGTGTGGATGTGAGTTTTAAGAGGCTCAATCAACAGCTGTGGTTTCTGAAACTTATGTGAATGAGGTTTTTAAACGGCCAAAGGGCAGGAAGTATTCTAACGTAAGCGCTCTATTTACTTTTCCCTTCCGAGCATCTTGTCACCACTCGTGCGAAACACATTCAGCCAACGCTGTCTCACAAAAATGACGTTCCTACACGTGTTCATAAAATGGTAGAAGACGGATGGATGGATGGATGATTGTTGTTAAGTTTAGGCACAAAAAGCTGGAAATGATCAGTTTGTCATGGTAACGACATCCTCTCTGTAAAGAAGCGTCCTGGAGGGTGAAAGCGCACCAGGATAACGTCACTTATTACGTACAAGTATTGTAGCAGGTATGTCATGTTGACTCTGCACTGACCTCAGCTATGACCGACACCACTGAGCGACTGAGCTGAACCTCGTCACCTGCAGAACCAGAGCAGGATCTGACTGATGCTCCTCCTCTGCACCAGTGGAAAGTGTTAGAGCAGCACGTTTATATACTATAAAGCCACGTTCATTTGACATTTAAATCTATGTCTTTCTATACCTTTGTAACCTCTACGACAGACACGTAACAGCAACATAGATAGAATAAATTCCGTGCGTGTTATTCAAACATAACGAGACAGACGTATGACACAGGAGAATCTAATAAATAACAGGAGGCGTTTGCAGCTGCAGCAGTCGCTTACACTCACGCTGCTTTTAAATCAACACTGATTGAACAATTTCTCTAATTCAACAATCCTCTTAGCTTTTATCGTGTTTTTTTTATTTAATGCATTCTTCAAAACAGGGCATTTATTTTTGCGCGAGACAGAGAGAGATGCGGCCGTGTCTTGTTTCGACAATGTGCTGTTGTGGTCTGTTTCATCATCAGGCCACTAAAGTGGATGTGTAGTAACGGCAGGCATAATGCTAATCCTGCACTTCTCACATCTCCATAAATTAATTTGTGTGTGTGTGTGTGTGGGATGCACACATTTTTGTGCATGTTTTTGTGTGTGTGTGTGTGTATCTACATTTGCTGCTCTCCTCTCTCTCTCTCCTCGTTGTATACCACACACACACATACACACACACACAGCCAGTTGCCAAGGCAACCAGGAGCTAGCATGAAAGCTTTGTGGAGAGGTGGAGCATGGCACCAGTCTGATGAGCAACTGCCACCCTTTGTGTGTGTGTGTGTGTGTGTGTGTGTGTGAAGGTGATATAGTAATGTGTGCATTTGTGCATATTTTTGTGTTGACCCATAATGAGGCAGAGGAGGCGGGGGACGGTGACATGAACATCCAGAGAGATTAAATAACAAAAGACGCCGCGTCCATTATCAGCCGCCTGCTTTCTGCTCACACTTTGCTGCTAAAATTGAATAATTAGATGTCGATTTTTGTGTTACAGTGTGTACACATGGAATCTGCGTTTGATGGAGGGGCGATTGTCCCAGTTGTCCAGTTCAGGTCGAGGCCTCGATTGGTTTTTTCTTTCTTTGTTTTTTTTTTTTTTTATCAGAGCCATTTTGGATTTGTGGATTAGTTCACTCTGGTGTGGTTTTTCTGTGGTTTTCGTGCTGCAGGAGGTGTTTGGTTCACAGTATCAGCTAAAACAAAGGAGCAGTAAGAGAAAACCCTGTGTCTTCATATCTTCTTCGTTCAGCTTCTCTCTTCAGGAGTCGCCACAGCGGATCATCTGCCTCCATCTTGTCCTGTCCTCATGTTCGCCTTCACAACATCCGTGAACCGTCTCTGTGGTCTTCCTCTTTTCCTCCATCTTCACCATCCTTTGTCACTATCCCTCTCTCTCTGCTCATGATCAAACCATCTCAACCTTGACT
The DNA here is from genome assembly GCF_019176455.1 of Solea senegalensis. Taxonomy (NCBI): domain Eukaryota; kingdom Metazoa; phylum Chordata; class Actinopteri; order Pleuronectiformes; family Soleidae; genus Solea; species Solea senegalensis. The sequence continues at coordinate 5,251,867 of NC_058029.1, forward strand.
CTCCTTCCATTAATTCCACTAATGTTGATTTTTAATCCTGTCCGTCGTGATCGCTCCCAACAGAGGTCTCCGGATCTTCAGCTCTGCCACCTCCAGCTCCGCCTCCTGTCTTTAAGCCATACATCACAGCAGGTCTCACAACCGTCACGTAGACCTTCCCTTTCACCTTTGCTGCTGTCCGTCTGTCACACATCACCCCCGACACTCGTCTCTTGAGCACTGCCCTTTGCTTTGGATGGTTGACCCCAGGTCACAGTGTCTTCATATAAATGTACAACAACAACACAAAGTTGAAATTTAAATCAGATTCTTTTAGTTTATATCTGCTTACTTTTTCTCCGTATCCATTCCGATATTTTGAATTGATTTGAGAACTCAGGGCCCGGCTGTTAAGTAAAGCTGTTTTCAGACACTGACTCTGGAATCATCAAGATCCATGAATATATCACCGGACATTTCCTGGAACATCTCCTGCCGGCTTTCTAGTGGAGTTTGCGAGCTCATATGAATGTAGCAGGAGAAACTCTGGATAATGACTTGTGTTTGAGTGTCGTGTCTCTTGCATACATGACCCAGGCACTGTCCCTCTCCTGGATGTTCTGGACATTCTCCTGCTGCTGTGCATGTGCACAACCTATTCAATCTCCTGCTGTATTCTCCATCTCTGAACAACAACATACACAGAATGTCTGGACCCAATTTTCCAGAGTTTATGTCTGTATGTCTGTAAACAGCTTTTGTGATTGGCTGTCGACTTCCTCAGGGGTTTTACCTGCCTCTTAATGTCGGCTGGGATTCTCCCCACTATGTCTCATTTCAAAAAAAGTGCATTGACTAAAGCTACAGTTTTTTTTTTCTCTACTTTTTCCTCTTAGTCGCAATACAACAGGGTCTTGTTATATTCTTTTGTACACTCATCAGCCGTTTTATTAGGTAAACAGGACACCTAATAAAGTGACAGTAGTGGCACCTGATGTGGTCCTCTGCTGCTGAAGTCCATCTGCCGCACAGTATGACGCGTTGTGCGTCTGGTCCTCTGCGTATCTTGTTTGTAACAAGTGGCAATTTGACTTACTGTTGCTTTTTCTGTCATCTCTAACCAGTCGGGTCGTTCTCTTCTTACCTCTTACGCGCCAACAAGGCATTTTCTCCCAGAGAATTGCTGCTCGTTTAATGTGTCCACTAAACCCTAGAGATGGCTGTGCATGAAAACCTCACTAGATCAGCAGTTTCTGAGACGCTCAGACCAACAACGATGCCAAAAGAACTCTGTTTGCGTGGAAGTCCGTGGCAAAATGAGGCTACTTCTTACTTGATTTATAGTGTTGGTACGTGGTGGATATCAGTGTGATTGACAGCTGGTATCATGTAATCGGAGCCTGGCTGCAGGTTATACCGGTGAATTTCTGCTATCAAATTGTGAATTTTTGTAGTTCGCCCCCTAGTGGCTAACTGCTACGTCCTCTGCTTCACTTTACAAACCAGAGAACGACTCTCGGCAGTGGACAGATCTGGTGTTTGATAGCAGAAGGCTGTATGTGAGACGATGTGTCCCCGGGGGAAACTCCTCTGTGCTTGTCAGTGATGGTTTGAAGAGACTGAAGTCCAGACATTTTTCCCTTCACTGGGACAACGAGCAGATTTCGGGCGCGTGTGGCCAGCAGGCAGACAGGTCAGAGGTCAGCCTGTGGATGTGTAGTGGTTTGTCTCGTCCGTTTGACGGCAACAAAAGGAGACACAGTTTTCCACCCGGTTGACCTTCCATTGTGTCGAGGTCGGGGTGGCGGGGAGGGGGTCAGCGGCAACGTTGTGCTTTATGGGGTGATGATGGTGGTCTGCCTGACCCCTGACCTCCGCCTGGTCATGGAAAGGAAAACAAACATGTGCTCTTTTTCAATGGGCTCTAAATCACAGGGGACAACTTTGTGGTGTTCCAGTTCATTAAGTGGATTTGAACCTTTGCTCGGTGGTCAAGATGAGTAAACTCTGAAGTAACATCACACTCCTCTCACTGCACAGCAGCAGTGCACGAGTCTATATCATGTGGCTCAAGCTCCAAATCTGACAAACCTGCAGAACAGTCATTTATTAAAATAAAAAAAAAAAGGATCTATTTCATTTATTTCTGTGAAACCAAGAATTCTAAGAATCTGCACTGTATTTTAAATATGAGTTCACACATGAGTGATGAGTGGATATCAGACATTCCCACGCAGCGAGCTGATGTGCACGATTGAGCTCGTAAATGTCGACGTCTGCAAACAGGTTGGAGTACGACTGAAAACATAAACAATCGACCAATCAGAAGTGAATTTTAAATATATAAGTGAATTAATTGCTCAATAACCCCGAACAGGTCTGATGGTATTACTGTGACGGGAGAAGAATGCAGTGTTCATTTTTACAGCAAACTTTGATTTAGTTTGAGAGTCTCATGACTAAAATACCATTTTCAACTAAATATCATACTATTTTAAACCTTTGTATATATTTCTGGACAAATGGCCTCCTAATGTTGCTTCAGTTTCGGCTCCATGTCCATCGTCATCTGTTCTTTCTTCCTAATCTCTTCCTCTTATTCTCTTCCCGGTTCGTGCCGCCCTAAAGTCTTTGTCTACATTTTATTTGTTGATGAAAGTGTCTCTCTAGATTTTGTCATGGTTTTGGTGATATCAACTTTGTTTCTGTTTACCTAACATTGGTGGCATGCACACATCTCTTCAGAAAGGTCACTCATCCCCGTTTAAATGTCAGTTTTAGCAGATCACTGAGTCAGGTGCCACTTGCATACCATACGACAAGTTTGAAGTCAAAACGCAGCATTCTCCATTAGCATCGGAAGCAGCCTCACCTTCCCGTCATGCATGAGTCAGCATGCGCTCATTCACTCTCCTTTTTATAGAAATTATGACGCAGTATATTTTTCCCATTCTCTGACATTGTATTTAATATCCTGTCTGCGAGGTACAGTATGTGAGAGCTGTGGCAGCATTTCTTCACTCCACGCTGAATCATTCTGGCGTCTGAATGTAGCCTCTGACACGAGAAAGCAGCAGAAATAATCAACATAATTGACTTTTAAAATCTCATTAGCCCATTGTTCTGCATCTTCTCACTGGTCACATGTTCTATGTCCAGCCATGAAATAAAAGAACTGTGCGTGTGTGTGTGTGTGTGTGTGTGTGTTGGAATTGTGTCAAATGTTCAACTGAAGCAATATTAAGAAGTCCTTTAATACTTTCCCAAAAACTTTTTTGCTTTGAAAAGTATCGGAGCACCACGGGAAAACAAACATCCAGAGACACTGTGATGCAAATGCTGCTTTTTAATGTCCAACAAATGCCTACAACTGAATCTGCTGCCGTCGACCTTGTTATTCAGTAAGTGAACCATGATTAAAGAAGTATTTTAGGCAAAATTATTATTATTATTATTAGTATTATTATTATTATTATTATTATTATTAATGTTGTGTCAGTGGCTGTGTTTTTATTGACAACTGGTGTATGTTAAAGCGGAACTACGCAGTATTTTCACCCTAATGTGTAACGGCTTCAGAGTCATTAAATATAGTTAAATACAAGGTTAGGGCCACCGTTCTTGCAAGTAACACAAATTGCTTTACATACACACACACCTCCCCAGCCAGATACCGCCTGTAAGATCAAGGCAGCATTACTGCTATTTTAGACGTTCATTGTGGCAGAGCCGGCGAAACACAAGGCAGAAAAAACATTGCAATGAATAAAATTTGTGATCTTTTCCAATCTGTAACCACAGGTGCCGTTTGTACTGAAGTATCATCACCCGAGTTTTCTGATTTCCAAAAGTACTTCAAATGTCTGTCGATGTGTAAATAATAGCTTTATACTCAGGAAATGTAATCGAGCTTTGTGAGAATTTAGAAGAACGTTTTGAATCTGTTGCTGCGTCTACCATGTTATTCTGTAAATGGACTTTGATAAGTCTGTGCTTATTTTCAAGGTCCACTGGTCTTTGTCACAGCCGTAGCTTTAGAACACAGGTACTTTAAGTACTGTCAAATGGGACTTTTTGAACCTGACGTGGTTGTGTTCAAATGTGAGAAGATGTTCTCACATTTGAACTCCAGCAAGAGCGTGGGAAATGTAACTCAAAATGATTCAATTAAGAAAAAAACACACACACCGAAAATCACAGTATATTAACTGATCTATTAAAAAATCAAATTTCCATGGATTCCACCAACTTTTTAATTAAACCTCAGTAAAAACATTAGAACTGGTGAACTGTGGGCGTTCAAAAACTTAACACTTATGATAACGTGAATTCCACATTAAGGGCATTTAAACACACTTGTGTCCTAAATGCAACAAAAACATAATTTGAAGATTTTGTGTGGAAAAACCCCCAGTCATCACTCTCCCGTCCATGTCCGCTGTCCCTTTAGTGCTTCATCACCAGCTTCTTCAGTGATTTAGCATCACAATGTCAAGTTTAAGACAGAAAAAAAGAGACACCAATAATGGAAACTCTTGTCTTTTTGTCAGCTTCACACTTTGTCTGGAATAATCTTCAGACAGATCCACCTCTGGAGTAGCAGCACCACCCACCACACAAACTCCAGAGGTTCAACATCCCACACATTTCCATGAGAGCCGCTCGCTGTTGCTGTTACCTTTAGCCTCTCTGTGGCCCCGGATGTGGCCCCCAGTGTGACAATGGCCAGTTGCATAGCGTCAGATTTAATGCTGGGGTATAAATGTGGAGATGGGGCGGGGTCGGGGGGTGGTTGTTGTTTAAAATGGAAGTATAACTACTGTGAGGGTGTGGTTTGTCTATTAAAATGCAGACACTGATAGTCGCCTTGAACTTGAACCCCCCGAGGTCCCCTTGACCTTCGCTCTTTTCCCGTGCTCCTCTCTGCCCTTGGTGTTGGCAGCAGCCTTTTGTTGAGCTGTCGGCATTAACTCTTCACCCCCCACCCCCTCTCTTTGACAAACCTCCCCTCTTCCCTCCATCTTCCCTGGGGGCCAAGTCTCTTCTTCTTCTTCTTCTTCTTCTCCTTCTCCGTCATCATCCTCCTCTTCAGTGGCTTTCCCCCTGTGTGGCTGATTTTTTGGGGTACACCCATCTGGTCTGTGGCAAAAGCCCCGGTGTTTTTCCAGAATGCTAATCTGACCCGAGGGGGGTTTTCATTCCCACGTTCTGAGACGTGGGATTTATTCCTTTGTTTTTGAGGGGAGAAGCTCTGCTGGATTCCTGTCTTACCATGATAAGTAAAAGTGTAGGTGCAACCTCTGGAGCCCGAAACCGGATCATGATGAGGATTTATGGCCGCGGTGTGACGCTGGCGATTAAAACAAGGTTTTTTTGTGTAAATTCGCTGAGAAAAAAAAATCCAAACCTGTCATGAATCCGTTGAACCCTCCCCGACATTTGAACTTTTGCCCAACTGCATCAATAAACGTGTACTGGGCCCCCTCGTGTTTCACTGTTCTTTAATTTAACAAGCCTGTAAAACCACGTTTACACTCGGCCTCCTTTTCCTCGCCCGTGTTTATGGGACTCTGCCGCGTAGTTTCTCGCTTTTAAAGACTCTTTGGCCTGATTGTGTCGAGCTGCGTCATCATTGTTTTTTGTCATTTTTGAGCGCTTTGTCGCCAAAATTCTGGCCGAGCATTGATCAAACACGGGTGTGACTTTTAAAGGAGATGCATCACAATTCAGATTTTTTTTTTTTTGTAGTGTTATTATTATTTTAAACAGCTCAGTGTTTCACACACATCCTGGATTCTTGCTGGGGAGTGCAGGAGCAAAGAGGAGGAGGAGGGAGGAGGAGGAGGAGGAACAGAGCCGAGTGATTTAATCTGCTAATTTTTCTCAGGTCTTTTGGCTGTTGACAGGCAAGTGTAATGGTCCTTCAAGTAATGGAATCAGCCACTCAAGCAACACATGCGCATGTACGCTCTCCCTTACACATGCACGCACACACATAGAGCCGCTGAAAGCACGCCTGCTTTGCATATGAATGACATCACTGTAAAGTTTTCTGGGGAGTTTTTTTCTCGGCGGTTGAGGAGGACGGAGGGGGCGACGTGGCGGAGAGAGAGGAGCGCCATGAAAGGGAAAACATTAGTCAAATCACTTCCCGCTTCAGTCACCCGCCACGGCCAAACTACTTGACATTCCACAACAGCGCTCGCTCTCACATCCTCAGTGAGTCGGATGTCCAACTCTCATCAGGCGGCGAGTTTCGCCAACTTCTTCTCCTTCTCGAGTATTTCTCTTTCTTTGCATAAATACATCAGCTCAAGGAAATTGCTGCAGGGTGTGAGGGGATTTTAAGCCCAGAGTTGAGGCTACGTGATACTCCCACAAATGACAAAAGTTGACTTGACTTGAGGCCCCGACACATTTCTGTGTCCATTCAGAACAGATTAGGTACCAAAAAGCACCTGGATAAAAACAACAGATGGTTTCAATTTAGTTACGGCAAACAGTAAATACTGCTAATTAAAGTAATACCTTCATTACTGTAATGCTTTCAAAAGCCACATACAGAGAGTTCAAAACGACTGCAAGCAGCAAGAATACATTTATATTCCAATAAAAATAATACATTAAAGTAACTATAAATGTTATCTATATCTATCCATCTGCAACACCTGTGTAATAATACAGCAATAATAATGATTAATAACAACGTTATATTGCAGCTTTCAAAACTGCATAATCATGGAAAACAATAATAAAAATGTAAAGTAAAAATGGTTTTAAAAGCACTTCCAAAATGTGTTTTACAGGGATTTACAGGAGAAAAAGAGAACTTGCCAATCGGATGAAGACAATGACATTTCCTTCTTACAAATGTCACTAACTGTAATTTAATTTGTTAACCAAATAGATGAAAGTGACCAAACCAACGTATGTTATTTACTGTGCTTTAAAGCAAGAAGAATATACAATCTAACTACACGGAATCGTACATTAATCATCACAGAATCGTCACATTTATCGACACAGAATTGTACATTTATCTACACAGAATTGTACATTTATCTACACAGAATCGTACATTTATCTACACAGAATCGTACATTGATCAACACAGAATCGTACATTTATCATCACAGAATCGTTTACATTTATCATCACAGAATCGTCACATTTACACACAGAATCGTATATTTATCTACACAGAATCATTTATTGAATATACATTTATACATCATTTATCTACACAGAATTGTACATTTATCTACACAGAATCGTACATTTATCTACACAGAATCGCATATTTATTCACACAGAATCGTACATTTATCTACACAGAATCGCATATTTATTGACACAGAATCGCATTTATTGACACAGAATCGTACATTTATCTACACAGAATCATACATTTATCTACACAGAATCGTACATTTATAGACACAGAATTGTACATTTATCGAATCATTTTATCGACACAGAATCGCATATTTATCTACACAGAATCGTACATTTATCTACACAGAATCGTACATTTATCTACACAGAATCGCATATTTATTTATCTACACATTTTATCTACACAGAATCGCACCACAGAATATTTTATCTACACAGAATTACATTTAGAATCGAATCGTACATTTATCTACACAGAATCGTACATTTATCTACACATTATCTACACAGAATCGTACATTTATCTACACAGAATCGTACATTTATCTACACAGAATCGTACATTTATCTACACAGAATTGTACATTTATCTATCCGTGCTATTTGTGCACTATAAAAGAATTTTCCCAAACTGTCATCTGATAACACCTGAGCACCACCACACCACGCTGAGCCCCGTCCAGTCTCTGAGCTTCATTTCCACATGATGATAATTTAGAACTTACCCTGCGAGTAGTTACTGATTTAAAGTGGAACAGCCGTGTTCCCCAGTGAATGGATTAAAAAAAACTTCTTTTTTAAGAAGTCTAAATGTACACACACACACACACACACACACAGACTGGTCTTTACTAATCATCCATCTTTATTAAAACTGGAAACGTTTGTCAGGTTGTCTTCACAGCATCCCAAACCATTTTGTCTTTGCTAACGTGCGGCGGCGGCGGCGGCGGCGGCAGCACACAGAGGCAGACAGATCTGGACAGGTGCCCACATTTTCTTGGCTCCGGTTGTATCCAAAGACACTCACACACACACACACACACACACACATATCCTCTGTCCCGGTGACCAGTCGCTAACACGTTTCCCTCCAGAATCGCACAGAAAGGCCTCCTGGGGGAGACATTCCTGCATACCAATGACCATTCTGAGCAACTTGTGAAAGGAGCAGCACCCGAGTTCGAAGACCTTGGACGTGAACCAAAACCCGCCGTTTCCCACTTCGGATGCCCCCCACCCCCCACCCCTCCACCACCACGCCATCAGCCCTTGTGTAATTGTCAATCAAACATCCATCGCCGCAAGTGTAGCTTTCGTCTCTAATGATCCGCTCTTAACCAACCGTTCGTTAACGCCCTCGCGCCGCCATCTTGGAATCTGATTCCTCCAGGCTCATAATCTGATGAGGCAAGCAGCCATTTTGTGTTTAATGTAAGAAAAAAAAAAAAGAAAAAAGGAGACTGACAGTTCTCTGAGCTGCATCTTATGCACGAGATGTTTTGCCCTTGTTTTCCGTCCACGTGTTCAATCCATGGAGGAAAATGGAGTTTGTTTGTTTTTGCCTGATAAATGCTTTGCACGCCAGCAGCTATAACTCCGACGGTGATCAAACATGGCTGCAAATGACAGCCTGGTTGTACGCCATCACTCCAGCCTGCTCTAATGTACTTAACATTGGCACTCAGTTCATTAAGGCCCACAGCGCTCAGCTAATACAACGTGCCACTTGGCAGCGTGACAAAAACAGTGAATCAGATTATGAGGGCCGTAACGTCGCCAAGGAACATGGAGGGCGAGAGCAGTTGCCACGGAGAGAGAACGGCGCTCACTTCCCTGATGTTAATGTCTGGGACGTAATGTAATTGCAGGCTTCCCTTGGTTAATAAGGGAACTGTAATATTTACATGGAGCTGCTGTTTATGTATGTACTACAGCTCATTCCGACGGCGCAGTGCGGCTGTAAACAAGTGCAGAGTGGCTTGTAAAGCCTCCGCTGCTGCACGCCGCGGCTGCGGGCGCCCATGGGGCTGCGTCGTAGCCACGTTAAAAACCTCTTTCATTGAATTACACAAGACTTCATAAAAAGGATTGGGATAAATGAAAAGAGCAGTGTGATCAACCCGTACTGTACGGGGTTACATTTCATTTGTTTTACTGCGGGATTAGCCTCTTTTACATGACAATGCTAATGAATTGTGAGGGGCCCATATGTCGGTGTTGGCGCATTTGCCATATGTGGTGTCAGACAGCAAATCACGGTGGGGAAGTGTCGAGCTCGGCTCACTGTGGCCTGAACGGCACAGTCACGGAGGAGAGCTGCTGCTGCTGCTGCTGCTGCTGCTGCTGCTGCTGCTGCTGCTGCTGCACTCTTTGTTTTCCTTAAATCCACAATAACAGCAGGTTAATGATGTGTGTAGATTCATTTGGGCTTATTACTTATGAGTTCTTTTTTTTTTTTTTTTGCTGGTTACTACAGAGAGCTTTCTCTGCTGATTAGTTTTACATTAAAGCCGGATGGCGCTCTACTGTCTGTCCGTCTGGCTGTCCGTCTCCCGTGCTGCAGAAGATAAACCCACATCCCTGATGGTGTTGTGAACCTGGTTTGATCTCAGAGTAATTATGATAATCTTTTCATTTGGCTGTAACATCATGTTGGAACTGGATTTTAGTTGAAAAAAACGACAACTAGCACGTTGTGTCCACACAGCTCTGTCTTTATATGCTCGTCCGTCAAACACGCATCCGTTCCTACGTCGACCTGTTAGTGATCCCGTCTCCCCTCTGATATTTTTCGGTTCAATTTTTGCATCACATGAGATTAAAATAAAAAGAAACCACTCGTTACCTGTCGATTATCACTGTGCAATTGTATTGAACAAGTAATCATTGAGCGTTTAATTTCTTGTAATAATAATCCAAATGTGGTATTTTACATTCATACAGTAAATAAATGGACCTAAAAGTATTCTGCGATAAACAAAGTAAAAAAAAAACAACACAAATCTGCATCTAAGTTGTTTTAACAGCTACATCCATTAACTGCATATCCGTCCGTATAGAAATGCTTGTCCTTGCTTTGAACAGAGTCGTTGTGTTACAGACTCTGAGGAAAATGAGGCTTAAATCAGTTTTCCAGTTTCTGTTTTCTTCGTTACCTTCATCAAACAGATGTTTACATTTACTGCAACACCGATGCGACTCCGACGTCAACGATGTCTCTCTCTTTCATCAGTAACTGAACCAGAATCACAAGCGACACTCTTCCACTGTTTTCAATGTAAACAACTTTATTACTATTCCAACACAGTTTTCCATGGAGAAGGCACACGTGGTGAATCCACAGTGATCAGACTGCATCATACAAACATTTCAACGACATGATACAGATACAGATCAACATTAAAGAAAACCAAGAGATTTAGCACAATTAGGGCTGCAACCATTATTCACCCATTACTAAATGAATCGTCAACTATTGCTTTCTGATTTTTCCACACCTTAAATGCTAATGAAACAAGACCATTTACCAGATTTGGTAAACGGTAATTCAAATTTTTCAACATTTTACAGACAGAAGTACTTGATTTATTCGGGAAAATAATTGACAGATTAATTGATTCTGAAAATAATCGTTAGTTGCAGCCCTAAGTACATTCACTAGACTACAATTCACACTTTTCATGCCATTGGACTGATATCAGAGGAGTGACTCTTCTTTCTTCTTTTTGCTAGAGATTAAAAACATAATTTCAAGCTTATCCAGGCAGATAAGTAATTGTCTGGAGCAGTGGGATGTGCATGATTATCAAAAGAATACATTTTCTGAATTAGGCCAAGAAAGTGTCTCTTTTATCAATTTCAAAAGCTCTGCATAGACATTGATTGTTTAAAGTAATATTTAAAAAGATTTGCATAGATTATCAATCGTCATATATATATATATAGAAAAATTGCCACTTCCTGAAAATTAATATAGAATGAATTAAGCTGTGATAGCACTTGCTTTATTGCATATGTGTGTGTGTGTGTTAATGTCAGGGACAGGAAATGAAGACAGTGTGTGAAGTCGACTTGCTATGAAGCACAAACGTCTTGCCGCAAAGCCTGCTGGGAAGGCTTTAATAGTGTGGCGTGCGCTGTACACACAGAGCCACAAGCCCTTCTCAGCGACTCCCTGCTGATCAAATACACTCCTGCCATCAGGAATATTAAATGTGTGAGTCCACATTTACTCAAACTGTGGCAAATATGAGATTGAGAACATCCGCTGATGAAACTGAGCGGCGTGCTTCTGTCATCTGTCACACACTGACTGTAACTCCTGCATCAGCATATTAACACCGGGGATGTAGGCTCCTAAAAAAAAAAGGATGGATAAAAGGGGCTATGCACAACTGGCATTCAGGATGACAAGAAAGGACAAAGAAAGACGATAAAACAGTTGCATAGAGTGTAAAGACGACAGCTCACTCCTTCGCCATTGTGTCGGCAGACACACGGAGCTGTCCAATCGCAGTGCAGTTTTATTCACTGCTGCCGTGGGTCTCACATTCACGTGTCTTCGAGTCCTAGCAACTATAACAAAACAAATCAAACACAACGTGGGCCGCAGCTCAACTAACGTGACCTGCAGTTGGCGGAGCCTATATCTGTTGACGTTACGTGATGTAATATTGTCTGTGAAAGAATCTCAATGAAGGACCAGTTCATCCGCACACAGTCCACAGACATGTTTGTCTTCGGGTCGGTCCAACTTGACTGTTTCGGGGTAAATGAGGCGCAAAACCACCGCAGCAGGCTTTTCTGAGCTCGAGAGCAGAGGTCACGCGCTGGTGTCGTTAGCCTCTTCAACGCCCATGAGCTGTCCCTCCATTTTCTGCTCTAGATCCTCCGGCGCTGACGGCAATCACCTGTAGAAAAGAAACAACATTAAACCTTGATGTCTTAAACATGCGCCAGTAACACCATCCACATCTACTTCGCAGAAATCTATAAATCACTTTGCGGAACCACGTTAAAAACGGTGCAGAGAATCGCAAAACACAGCACCAGTGTCCGTGTCTTCCTCGCCACTGCTACTCGACAACCTGGACCACGGGACATGAAAGTTGTGTGATGTCTCTTTATTTGAAAGGGAGTCGAAATTGTTTTCCTGTAAGTCCCAAAATCTGTTCCACCGCTCCCTGCAGCAGCTGAGGGGATTGAGGCTGAAGTTGAAAGGCCTTAACCGGAGCCTGGTACGCTACAAGCTGCTAATACAAAGATGAAGCATGTGACATGCCCTAAGCTAGGCTGAGTTGCGCTGCACAAGGTTATCAAACCTCCCTTTTATTTGTTCCATTTTCAAGCAGCTCAGACAAGCAACTTAAAATATTACGGCGGGTTCACCGAGTGCACGGTGAGCCGATAACGCAGCGGCGGATATCAACAACCGATAATAAGCCGCAGTCAAGCTATTAGCGAGTGTCACGTACGTTAGCCTTGGCATTTAGCATCGTCGTTCAAAGAAGGTGCACTTGGCCAGGGAGCAGAGACATGGGGGGTTGTCGCTGTTGGCATAAAAGGCAGTTTTGGGTATTGGTGTCGCATTGAGTTATTGGCATCATGGTCTTGTTTTGTTAAGAGGACGACAGTGAATACACTCGTTAATGGTGAATTTACAGCCCCAGCATGTGGCCTAATAAACCCAGGGGATGATGAGAGTGATTGCGATTTTGCATGTGTGTATGTTCAAGAGCATGCGTGCATGTGTGCGTGCGTGTGTGTGTGTGTGTGTGTGTGATGGGGATGAGGAAGGAGGGGTTTAGTGAGAGAGAAAAGTGGAAGGCGCCGGTAATTAAGAGTCTAAAAGAGTGTGAGAGTGGAGCACACTGCTCAAAGCAAACTTTGAGCCTGGATTCCACACTTTTTATTTATGCACACTGACTCAAACCCCTGATTCCTCTTCACTCGCTCCCTCACTCTTTACTCGTCTCCCCCTGCCGAATGAATAGCTATAACAGTGCTACCGTGTCCCATCTCGCAGCACCCCCACCCTCCAATCCTCCAGTCCCTTTCTCTGCACTCCCTCCTCCAGCTTGGCCCTGAATAGGGAGCCGAATTGAGCAAACAGTCAGGCTGTCAGCTCAATAGGAGGTCTGGCCGTGAACTTGAAGTCCTTCCCAGGCCCCCAGCCTCACATCAGAGTGGGAGGAGTGGTGGTGGTTGAGACAAGAGGGAGGAAGGGATGGTGGCGATGGGGGGTTTGAAGCCAGACTTTTGGGGGGGCCCCTATGTGCCAGGGTTGTGGGGGGGGACCCCTGCCACAGAGGTTCCCAAGGCTGGTGCTCTTGTCGATGCAATGGGGGCAGGGTGCCCCAGCTGCCTGCTAACACTCCCCTCCCCTCTGCAGTGCTCTGTGTCAGGCGGGGTGCTGATGGTGGGGTTTGTGCAGACGGGACTGTGTCTGCTCCCCTGCCAGAACTCCTCTAGACCCTCACACACAAGACACACACACGCACACACATCTCCAGACAGAAGCTGCTGGCCGTGCCCACCCCCTTGCCTCGACCAGCTCCCAGCCCTCCCAGGCTTCTCATCATCTCATTAGCCAACGCCAGCCACTCCACTGTCTACTGTTTGTATTGTTTTGGGCTCTGCATAATTTACACAGTAAATTGAGAACGACCCTGACCCTGATTTGCTCAATCTACCACCTGTTTGTGGAGGCCTGGCTGTGATTAGTGCGCCTTGGATTTGACACAGTTACCGCAGAACTTCTCAGGAAAGCCAAGCGACGCCTCCGTGTCTAAAAGCTGCACCATCAAGAAATTGAAAACCCGAAAGCCTGGCATGACCTCATTAGGAGAGCTAGCATCGGCGTGGGTCTCTTCTGTGTAAATCTTGGAAATTGGTGTCTGAGTGAGGTTTAACACTTTCAAACTTTGGCCAATTTATTTCCTGTTCATCCTTTTTTTTATAAACTGGTGAAAGGACCATCGAACACCGACGGTGATCTCATACTCTTTCCTCACCTTGACCCAACAGGGAGTATCAGTAGTTTTGTTGACTGGCACTTTTCTGTAGGTTAGCGTTAGCACTATCTCTCTGAACACAAGGTGGGGGCTCTGTTGCAAGGACAATGCAACATGCATTATTTACAACCTGCCTTCCTCAATCAAGACCAGGGGACACTTATTGTAGTTTTGGTTCAAGTGAAGTTTGGAGCTGCCCAGCTGAAATAATGCTGCACTACGACGAGCTCGCTGAGGGAAAACAATACTCAACTTGTCTTGGAACTCCTCTAATGAGAGACAGACTTTCCAGTGCCGAGGCCATTTTCTCACTTCTTCACTCCCTCTTCTTTTCTACATGGCTCCCTCTCTGCGTCTCTCTGCTGCTGTGTGTGTTTAACACTGCAGTGTCTCTGTATGAGAATGTTAATCGTGGTTTCACTCGACCTCAACATTTCTTTTGGCCTCATAAAAGGATCTGAAGAGAAAAGTTTGTTTTTTGTTCTTGTTTCTAATCTCTATTGTTATAGCAGATGATGACAAGTGCTCCGTTATGGAGGTGCCTCTGCATTGTCCGTCAGGCACCGTTTGCATTTTATCTCCAAAATGGCAGCCGCCGCCATGACGGGGCACCCGCATGAGGATGGCATGAGAATTCCCAAACGGGAGAGAAAACATTCGGAGGACAGATGCCCACTGAAAGCCTCCTGAGAGATGCATTGAGAGCAGAGTGATTTAATGTGTACACAAATACAAAACACACCCCGCCTACATCCACTCGCCCTCCCCTCCACCCATCGGCGCATCTTGTGAATCATGCAATTAACAAACACATTCGCGGTGATTAAAACGGAGGCTGTGTACCGCTGGAGACGAGGGGCAAGGGCACGGAGAGGTAAAAAAAAACAAACGAGAGGATGGAGGGTCGGGATGTCGCCAGGGGAAAGATGCAGCACGGCGGGCACAGTGGGTTTGGCGTTTTACCTGCACTCGCTGGTCTTCCCACTTCCATTTCATGCCAGCGTTGCTCTAAGATGGTGGCGCAGGCTGCGTCTTGCTGTACAGGAAAAAGGGCACTCTGCTGAGGATGGAGCTGAGGAGGAGGAGGAGGGGGATGCAGAGGAGGGCGAAGAGAGAGGGAAGGCAGAATCAACAGCAACCCCTCCTCCCCCCTCCTCTGTTTTTCAGTCTCCTTTTGCCAGCTCTCCTTCACTGGTCTGGTGGTGGTAGCCTGCACAGAAAACAAGGCACAGAAAATCAGAGGGCACGAGGGAAATTTTTAAAAACCCGGTTTATCCATTTAAACACACATGTATAGTTTGTGGTGGCATATGAACAGGAGCCATGCACACACACACACACACACACACACACACACACACACACACATACACACACCTTTTCATGTCTGTTCTCATGGTACAGTCTGCCCCTGAGCATGCAAATGACTTTCATTATGCAAATGTATGCAAATCAGATCCAACCATCTGAGAATCAAGGGTGGGAAAGGGAAAAAAAAACTAGACACAGAGATTGAATGAAAGAATGAACGAGAGAAAGGGACAAGAGAAAAATCCCTTTGAGTGGCAGGAGGCGGTAAGTTAGGTAAATGCTCTGTTCAACACATCGGCAGCCCGTTTGGACACACACTTTCGTTTACCTTTGATTAATGTGTCAACAAGAGATTTTGTTTTTTACATTTAATTTAATTTCCTGCGTTCTTGTCATTTCATAGGATACCATATTTGCCCTCCTTTTGTTCCCACCGTAAGCTGAACGTTGCTTAATTTCAGGGTCACCAGTGACGAGGATCTACATTCCTGTCACCACGTACTATGCGTCACATGGTTGCAGTTAAGCATCAGTGGAAAGAATAACAGCTACTCAGCACTACTGACACACACCGGTTAAGCTAACTTGGATTTGACGTAGCTCCACTAAATCCGACTGTAATATTTCGTTTAGCCGTAACAGCTGACTCGAAGCTGGTGCTCGCAGTTTAAATAGTCTCAGAGAGCCGTTCTGATAATGGGCTGCTCAATATTCTGCGTGTGCATCAGTGCAAAATGATAAGCAGGACTAGCTTAGAGTAAATCATCATCATGTGGCTGTGAATATCAGTTTGTTTTTTTTGTTTTGTTTTTTTTCCTGCATCTCCTCCATCAGTGACGTGCGCTTGCCCGTGGAAACCTGACACGATGTACCCAGCTGACTAAAATCAGTATTCACAAGCAGGAGGAGTCTGTGTCTCACAGGTTTAGTAACATAGTTCCTGAACCCTTCTATTCAAAGAAGTCAACAAAGAAAGCTGACTAATCGGTGCGCGGAGCACACTGTCTCATTTTGCTAACACTCTGAATCTGGCAGAGGAGGGAGCCAGCTTTTGTCTCTGGGTGTCAGCAGGGGAAGCCTGCGTCTGAAATTGGAATAAGGTGGTAAAAACAGGGGTGACTCGGAGTGTGAGAGAGTTGTGGCGTGTAAGCAGAGAGGGGAAGGACTACAGTGGTGGGTGGGGTACTGCTGAATGGTGGCAAACCTCTCCTAATTGGCACTTGACATTTTTTGCCATTGGCACTGGAGTGGGCCAGCTTTCAAGCCCTCTCCAGGTCCTTGTTGGAAAAGTGCCGTATGCAAATATGGCGAATGGGCTCTATTGTCAAGCCTCTGATATTAACAGCTCACGCAACAATGAAATTGTGTGCTCACTCTGGACTCGTAGGTGTGTGAGAGAGAGCGAGACAATAGGAGCGGGAACAGCTTCAGTCTGAACAGACCCTCCATCAGCTGCTTTGCCAAGTCATTTTACCAGAATGGGCTCTTTTTTTTCCTGAGGACAGAGGCTCTCGGTAAACGCTTTATTAACAAGTGAAACAAACAAATGCATGCACTGTTTGGCTCTGGCTCTGAGAGTGGCTCTGTTTGTGCTGCTGCTGAATGGCTCAATTTATTGTGTCTAAAAATACTAATGGTGTGGACAGAAAAGGCTTCACTCAATCTCTTTGAAAGACACTTCCCCTCTTAAAACATCACTGTCTCTGTTCCAAATGTGAGAACGTACCCTTGCTTCAGTGCTGCGCCGTACCCCCTCTGATATTTCTCTCTTCCTCTGTGTGCCCACATTGTTTACCTTCAGCTCAGCTCCAGATCTAAAGATACCTGCAGATTCCATTTGGGTAAATTTCAGCAAATTATTGGAGAAAAATGTGGCGACTCGGTCAAAAAAAGTCATCTGATGACTACATTTTTGGTCTTAGGACCTTTTTTTTTTTATCCATATGGAATTGGTATTTTGGGAGCCTTAAAAAGCAGTTTTTGAAAAATATTTTTTTTACCCAAAGTAAGAAAAAAAAGCTACCCTTGCATTTTCCCGTACAGCCAATATTCCACTTTGGGAATATGATGATGTCACAGCCCCACTTCTCTCATGCTTTCACTGTCATTCTTATTCTTATTCTTATTCTTACGCTTTACGATAACTTTTACTACTGTGAACTACTTTACATACACTGTAATATATGCTTTAATTAAAAATAGAAACAAAAAGTCAATACACTCTGTGTCAGCGTTAAAGCACAGGACTGTCATATGTACTATGGGGTTTGGAGTCAAGACATTTGTTGAAGCGGGCCCACATTTACAGAAAACCTTTTAAGAATGGAAAAGAAAAAGGGAAAGTTTCCATGTGGCTGAGGCCTTAATCTCCAGACACCTCAAAACCAACAGGGAGGAAAACAGCAACGAGAGTCACCCCCCGTGTGGTCCGAACACAGTCAAAGTACACCTGTTACTGCTCAGTTGCCAAACTTAATCTCCTTTGTCCTGGGAGGCCCATTGACTTTTGTGACTGCTTAAGATACATTCATTTCTCTGTGAGGGCATGGGGTGGAGGGAATGCCAATGCTGTGGAAAGTAACTGTGTCTGGCCTTCTGCTCATGGCCAACAGCGAAACCATTTTCCAAACCCTGTTGGTGTGTTCCTTCAACAGAAAGAGAGGCAGAGAAAAAGGGGGCAAGAGTCACTGGGTCTTATTCAGAAAACTGTCTGGCTGCTTGGACCTGGCAGAGCTGAAAGGGAGGCAAAGGGGCGCATTGTCCCTTGGTGACAAGTGGACTAGCTCTATTGACTGTAAAGTCTACTGGTGGGGGGGCAAATAGGACCCGGCCACAATGGCTGTTTTTCTATTTGACACTTGGAGTCTAAATCTGCTTGCCTAGTGCATTAAAGCTAAGACAAACCCACCCTCCTCCTCCTCCTCCTCCTCCTCCACCACACTCCTCTCCCTGCTTTCTTCCTCTTAGTGCCCTCTTTCTATTTCAGACACTTCCATGAGACCCAGAAAAAGAAGAGCGCACAGGCCCTTAGGTGATTTTTAGGAACTCTCCCATCTCCGTGCCATTTTCAGGCAGGCAGACGCCAGGACAGTCTTAGCGCTGGGGTCCCCAGTGTGAAGTGTTAGCGATATAACTGTGCCACACACAGAGCCAGCACAAAGCATTTGCACCATGTCATGCGTCTCCCAGGGCACTGCTTAGGGTATAAACACAATCTGTCCCAGGCTTCACTTCCCATTCACCCCCTCTGAAACTGACACAGAACGAAAGACAGTTTATCTTTACACTGCCCAAAATCTGCTTGTTACTTTACGGAATCTAAAATCCGCCTGTGCAAGTCTGCACTTGCTTCGATCAATCTATCCCGAGCAGTAACAGATGTCATGTTCCTAACCGTAATTAAACACATCAGCGATATTAGTAGCACCTCGACAAAGACAGAACCAGGGACCACTCTGTCGTCCCAGGAGGAAGCCGTCACTATCTGTCAGGGCCTTCGCTCCTGACGCTTTCAAGCAGCGTCCAAAGCTCAAATGTCACACTGAGCACCTGCAATGCAGCAGGCAGGCGGGCACAACGGCAGGGCTCCAAGAGATTGACAGTGTGAGTCGAGTCTGACACAAGAGCTTGAAGGAATTTTGCTTAAACCCTACACCACTGTTAAGAGTTTGCACCACGTCAAGGTGAATATACCCAAACCTGAGGGTAAATGCCTTAGCTGAGCCATGTTGAGAAAGCACAGCACCATGTGAAATAGGCTTTGCGATTCCAAGTCTTGTAGCTCCAAAGCCTTCAGACCTTGGGAACAATCCTTAGTGGCCTCTCTCAGCAGGAGTGACCCTCTAGCTTTGATGGACAGAAAATAAATCACACCTTCAATCAGCCATCAGGAACCTTGAGTCTGAGGATCTGATTGACCAATTACTCCTCACCATGAGACCGGGCAAGGAACCTAAAGGCTGAAATTGTTCTCCTTCTCTCGCTCATGGACCTCGTCCCTGTGGGCACCTTCTGCTTGATTGCCCCTGGACCACTCCCCCCTCGAAGGCTTGCGCACACACAGGAGAATCCAGCGAGATCCCATCAGGCCTTTCCACATGGCAGCACCTCGCGCAATGGAGACTTTGCTACGGCCCATTCACAACCAAGCCAACTGTCACGTCAAATCAAACAACGGCCAAGACCCCAAATCAAACATCTTTTCATGCTAAAGGCAGAATGGAGTAGGTGGGAAGGGGGGGGAAGGGGATCAACAACCGCTAACTTAACAAAACTGGCCTCAAACAAATTCTTGTCTGTTCACTTAGGTGCCGGCGGGGCACTGGGAGCCAGGATTAACTCGGAGGGAGGATTCTTAACTCACACAATCCCCATCCAAGTTGGAGTGTATGTATAATTCATAGCACCGTATGCAGCTCCTATGATATAAAAGGCCCCACATTCTTTTTATATTGCATTTTTTTTCTTGGTGCCAAGGAGGCAGGCAGCGGAGCCGAAATTTATGGGGACGGGTGAATAGCGCGGCTAGCAAACAGCGACTTGTTAAACGACTTGTCAAAGTCTGCATGTCTTTGGTGAATCAGTGTGGGCCTTTTTCAGCGAGCCCGTCACTCCCTGCCATGTGATGTGATGCAGCGGCTAAGCCCCAGCGTGCAGCCCCACACACAAGGATCATGGGGCTTATTAGATTAAAAGTGATCCTGTTGCACCAACCGCACTGCTAAGGATCACTGCCTCTGGCTGCAGGGAGCTATACCGTTACAGTAGTCTGTATTTCTAAAGAGCAAAAACTTCTACCTCACAGCCATTCACTCACACACATGCACTCACACATATAATCAATAATAATGGCACAGTCACACAGAGCGGAATCATGAACCCTACCTTTTGTTGCATTCCTCTTTCATGTCCGTCTAAACGTCGTCCATTTTCTTCTTCTTCTTCTGTTACTACTCTTCTTTTGGCAGAATTTGCAGTGCTTCCGTTTCCCCTTGTTTTTAAGGGATGCACACGTGGTGGTGGTGGGGGGGGCGGTCCTGATGCCTTTTTCAGGAGTGTAATGGGATTCTTGTTACTTTCGGTTATCTAGCTTTATGAAGAATGTACATCACTCATACAGCTAGATAACCAAAGATAACAGCCAACCCCTAAGGCTACCCATCCTCTCAAGCTGCAGGCAAAGTAACATGGGCCACATTCTGACCTATAACCAGAGGAGAAAATGGTTAATAAAACATAAATGCATGTTTCTATCACTCTGATTTTTACATGATTTAAGGGATAAGTAAAGTCTAGATTAAGACATCATATGGCACCTACTCCGAACAAAGACCTTACTCTTCTGGCTTGGGGCCTTTTTTTACTTCCAGCCATGTCCTGACCCTTAAATTTGTGATGTCACATTGTGGCCCCCCCTCCCACCCCGCCCTAAGCCCTCTCAGCCAATGGGAAGCCTCTCTTTGTGCAGTGGAAGCTTTGATTGGCCTGCGAGTAAAGTCTCCACATAAAAAAAGTCAAGCAATCAGCGAGAGGCACCTATAAAAAAAAAAGTACACAAGTTGGTAAACCAGTCCAAACTGGCCATGGCACCAACCTTTCCTTCCTAGGCCGGGCGCCCAACCCTGTAGCGCACCCACCTCACCCGCTGACCGACTCCAAAGGAGAGAGATGGCTTCAAATGCCGCCCCCCGCCACGGCCCAACTGCGTTTTTAAATTAAAAGAAAATCCTGGCAGTTTGACGACAAATGAAACTGGTTTGACTTCCTCCGGATATGTGACACCAAAGCAGAGGTTGGCGTCGAAGCAGAGACATGGGGGCTTTGGGATGTACTTGCACATATGTGCAACAAAAGTGTCCTTGAACAATGCACATGGCATACACACGTGTCCACAAAAACACACAACTATCAACGGAAATGCACAAAAAGGGCACCTCCACATATACGGCAACACACACACACTCACGTTCATACAATTTAGTGGCACAAAGCGGTTCCTTTTCTTACATAAAAGTGTCCACAAACGCGCAAATATCCAGCTCAATACACGGGAAAAGCGCCTTCACTTACGCAGACAATACAACAAATCCCTCTCACACACGCCATGTAGCCACATGGCACGAGGCCCCATCCAATTAAAGCTGCTCCCTGTGCCCAGATCCCTGTTGTGGCAGGCTCCTCCCCCCCAACAGCACCTCCAACCACTGCCTGAGAGCAGAGCAGAGCGAGATGGAGTGATACTGAGGGACAACGAGAGTGACACACACAACATTCTCACCCTCCATCACACACACGCCCAAATCCACAGCACTCCTATACCACTAGAACGTGTCAGACGTTAGCAGAGATGCTCCTAAATAACCTCGTGGCATTGTTCTCCCTCCAGCAGCTGCAGGTCTTCTTCTTCTCTGATGAAATCTGTGCACATTTATTTAAATTCTTCCCTAAAATGTCTCGTATCGCCTGGAAATAGACGATCACCATGACACTGATCTTCGTCAACCTGCTTTTTTTGTTTCAGTCCACAAGGACAAAGCGAGGCCCTTTAAAAGGAAAGAGAGAGAGAGAGAGAGAGAGAGAGAGAGAGAGAGATGAGCTCCCAGAATATACTGTTGCACTGGAACACACACACACACACACACACACAGCTGCAGTCTTACGTTTAAAAGAAATGATTACTTTTGCTTCATGAAAGCCTCAATCAGAAGAAATAATATCTTAAATTAAATACATGTATTTAAATTGCATAATTCATTTGATCTTGATCTTAATGGTCAGATTATTTCCCTGTCACAATTTCTACATTATTATTATTATTATTGTTAATATTAATATTAATGTTATTCGTATTATTATATTTTTTATACATTTAAATGTGTATATATTTAACTAAAATACATGTACTTTGACCTATAAAAGATTCAGACGTTAACTTTTAAACTCTTTACAGTGTTTGAAGGAGAATGATGCTGCAGTCTGTGCTGTGATTTTTATGGCTCTTTTTTAATTCCTGATTTCCATTCAGGATAGAGTGAGTGAGGGGAGAGAGGAGAGAGAGAGGGAGAGATAATTACATGCAGCCTGCACTTATTTCCCCATTATCATTAATAGTCCTTTCATTAACACTGGCGTATTCGTGCCTGTGCTTTCAATATTTGTCATCTGGGTTTTTATCCACGATGCAGACTGTTAAACGCACCGAGTGTTAAATCCACACTGATTGTTAAATCTACAGCGGCCTCCTTTTTTTCTTCTTCTTCTCTATGGCGTGTCTGATCCATCGTTGACTATATTTAAAATAAACAAAAAAGATACACGCAAGGCATCAAATGGTTTTTAAACAAACACCATCAAGCTGCGCCATTGGCCGAGACGTGCATGACGTCAGCAGATTTAACTGGGAATAATCCACGAGAGCAAATTGGGGAGAAATGTATCCTTATTATGAGATGGATAATCATCTGCACAGGAGACTTATGACATTTTATGAGACGCGGGAAACAATTACGCACGACTTTTACGCAAAAAATGGTTCGTGTTTTACGCAAAGGTTAAAGTCACACACACACACACACACACACACACTGTTGCAGATGATGCAAACGTTTG
Source organism: Solea senegalensis (assembly GCF_019176455.1). Classification (NCBI taxonomy): domain Eukaryota; kingdom Metazoa; phylum Chordata; class Actinopteri; order Pleuronectiformes; family Soleidae; genus Solea; species Solea senegalensis. Next base: position 5,274,957 of record NC_058029.1, read on the forward strand.
TCATGAAACTGATGCCATTACTGATGTATACGAATTTTATCAATCATTTTTGAATTTGAATCATCTTAACACTATAATTATGTGATTAATTGAACTACTTGTGACTGTAAATATCACATCTGCTTTAGTTTGTATTTATTCAAACTGAAAATAAAATCCCTTAAATCTGAGTGCGACTGTTGGAGTTGGCAGCCCCGTGTGTTAGTGAGCCACGTGCACGTGAGGCCGCTATCCAGGAATCCCTGGAAAAGAGACCATGGGTTGCTTCTTTTTTTTTTTCTTTTCTTCGGGGGTGAACCGTGGAGCGTGGACCGCAAAACACGGAGCAACATGCAACCCTTTCTTCGTGCTGTGTGTGTGTGTGTGTGTGTGTGTGTGTGTGTGAAAATACATTTATTTCAATAAGTTCTAAGATTTCCAACTTTGTACAAACTGTATTTTGTTCATCCAGATTCATTTCTCGTGCACTGACCTCTGTTGCCTGAAGTGCATGCGCATCCATTCTCCTGTCTTGGTCACGTGAAACGTTGTGTAATCTCACATCATCATTGTTATTATTTTATTTATTATTTTCATACAGAGACGTGTTTTTGGATTGAGCCTCGGTTCTGTCCTGCGGGGTTCACACACACGTGTTCTCGGCATGCACAGGCCTCGTCCTCACACGTGTGAACTGGATATTTTTGGCCTTGTGATTCTTTCATCCGCCAACTGTGGGTGTGAACGCCGCCACTTATTCTTATTACGCATGCATTAGAGTCTGCTGTCTGCTGGTTAATCCTCATATCAGAGCCACATGGCGGACCCGAGTCCTGTAAGGACTTCATTTGGGGACAGACAAAAAAAGAAAAGAAATGAAAGGGAGAGACAGGAAGAAACATGTTTTCTCTTTTTTGTTCTCGGGCTGTGATCGTGGGCATTGGTGCCATATGTTGCGTGTCTCTCTGTGTGTGCTGTAGGAGCAGAGCTGGAGAAGCGACCCTGCCTGTGTCTCTACATGTGTGTATGAGGAATTCTATCAAGTCTGGAAGCGGCTTTTTGGCCTTTGTGGAATGGCGCATACGAAGTGTATGTACACACTGCGCCACCGAGGCTGCGAAAACCCGCAGTTTCACCTCTAACGGAGACAAATGCACATTTAATCACTGATAGATTCACTTATATTTCATCGTTTCCCCCACAGCGCGTGCAGGTTCACCACGCAGTGACCTTTCACACGAGACTGTGCCACTATTCCGTTGAAGAGACCGACGAATCTGAATCATCGCAATTTATATCTGGAGCAGGACGCGCTGCGATTTGCAAACAGGAACAATAAATAAGAGGAAAATGTTCAGATTCTGCGCTGAACCTTCTCATGTTTCCTCCACACACACACACACACACACACACACGCATCACAGCCTCCGCTCTTTAAAGACACATCACCTCCTGCTGCTGCTGCTGCTGCTGCTCAACCTTCTCTCCCTTCATCCGAACACAAACGGACACAGAAATAAGAAATGATGTGAACCTGATGCACGAACACTCAGCGCCCATTTTCGCCTGCTGTTGCCACATCCATCATCCAGCTCCGCTGTGTGTTCAGCTGCTGCTGCGCGGATTCAAACCCTCTCTCCTCCCTGCGTTTTATCCGCCTGCATCCCGCACCTGCCACTGCCTTCCTTTCCTTTCCTTTCCTTTCCTTTCCTTTCTCTTTCTCTTTATCTCTATTTAAAGGAAAACACAGATCAGGCTTGTTATACTCACGCTGTCGCCCTGCGCGTCGCCGCTGCTGCCTCTGCTGCCTCGGTCTCCTCTTCAACCCAGAGAAGCGAGCGGCTCGAAAGAAGGGGAGCGAGTGAGCAGCCGGAGGTTGGACCGCACGGTCTTCATGGCTGCGGCTGGTCGTGACGTGTCTCTGGCTTCATCCATTCAGCTTCCCTCGGACGGGTTTTCCCCCTGTTTTATTATCATCCCTATTATTTCCCGCGGACGTGGCTCTCGAGGCCCCCCTCCTCTCTCCTCCTCCCCCCTCCTCCTGCCCGCGCCGACCATTCCTCGCAGTCAGATGGAATATGAACTAAGACATGCGTGCTCTAAAAACATATATTGCCACTAAGGCCCTCCCCTTTATGACACGATGCAGGTCTGTGTTTTGTCTCCACCCTCTAAAAAAAATGAAATGAAAGCAGGCGTGATTGTGAATAAGATTCTGTCTCTGCTCAGATTTCTGGAAACCAATCATCTGAATTCACGTTGAATTCATTCATTCATCTAAGTTCACATCCGATTACCTCGGCGTTTACATGTGTCCTTATACGCGGCGTTAAACCAGAGAACGGGGTTCATAATTAATTGCGTAATTACGCATAAATCGCCACCGCAGGCGCAACCTCTTCTCTTCTGATCTGGCTCCATTCTGGAGCGTCACACATTAAGTGTGTGTGTGTGACCCGCTTTTATTGGACCCATGTGGGATTATATATGTGTGTGTATATATATATATATATATATAAATAAAAAAAAAAGTTCCGTGTAATCTACTAGTATTCGTTTGACACAAAGCCCTCGGCGGAGAGCGCGGCCTCCGTTCATGCGCCCGCAGGATCAAGTGCGCACATCCACTGTTCTCATTATGTGCGTCTTTGATACCGAGGAGTCCAGGAATGTGAGCGCGGAGGGGGGGCAAAGAGGAGAAGAGAAGACCGTGCAAATCAGCTTTTACTGTCACCGCCGAGCCCAGAGCCCGCAGACAAGAGCCAAGAAAGGGGGTCTGGGTCACTTGATTATCATAATAATCACATCGCGGGGATAAAAATCTCCTTTGAATAAATTACTGCTTCAATAGGAGGCGCGACTGCCAAAGAGACAACTTTGTCAGGCCTCGGTTTGTTGTCGGGGTGTTTCTCTCTTCCTACCAATGTCTCGGTCTCTCCCCCCTCCCCCCCTCCCCCCGTTTTCTTTCTCTTCACATTTTGGACGCTTTCCTGGAGACCAGACTCTAAATGCAGCTACTGTTTCTCTCCTCCCGCCTGCTCTCACCCGAGCTGATGCCTGGTTACCGAGTGCGGCGCAGACAGGCGGGCGGGCAGGAGGGCGGGATGGCGGGCGCGCAGGCCTCGCGCTCCTCTTGGGAAAGCGAAGTGGTTTGGTTGGTGGTGGCTAATGGGGCTAAGGAGCGGGCACAATGGGCTGGTGAACCATCCACTCCCCCCTCCTCCTCCCCCTCCTCACCCCCGTCACCCCTCTCTCTTATTCTGCATGGGAACCCGGGCACCGAGGTGGAGCTGGGGCCGCTGCAGCAGCATCCCAGCTTCATTAGTACCCATCAGGCCATTCCTGCATCACTCCTCCTCCTCCCTTTTTCCTCTCCATCCCATAATCCCCCGCCATTCTCTCACCCACTTCACCCCGCAAAGGCCTGAGTTTGAGCTCATAAAAGTACAGTAGCTTTTTTTTCTTCTTTTTATAAAGAACAGAGATGAATTTAAATGTTTTATAAACATCATCATCATCATCACTAATGGTTTCACAACAAAATCAAACATCCACTCTTGTAGTTTAAGGATTATTGTACTGAAAACATGAGGGGAATTTTACTCTTACATCATTTTATTGAAAATAATCTTTGTTGGCCTCTGAAGAATGAAACACCTTTTTAAAACAATTACAAGACGAAAAGAAAAAAATCACATTGACAATGAAGACACTCACTAATAGAGCAGTTATTAATTAGGAATATGTAACAGTACATGGAGAAAAAAGGAACTTTGACTGATTTCACACTTTTTGTTTTAGAGTCGAAGCCTATATGAAATCTGTTCATTCTCTCTTTTTATATGTATATATATATGTATATATACTGAAAATGAGCTCTGTTGCTGTGAACTGTTCCCTTTGATGCAGTAAACTGGAATATGAAATACAGACTACAGTATCTTTATGTTTGTTTATGATCGTCACATTGTCCTTCAGGTTCAGTGAAATTATAAGAGGTTTCTCTCTCTCTATAGACGTGTAGAAAATATGGAAATAAAACACCTCAGCTCATCATTTACAATAATAATAAGAATAATAAAAATAAAAATAATAATGATAATAAAACTTAACAGAATAACATTGGACACACAAGACAGATGTGAGATAAGATGAAACATCAGGGATTAAAAACAATGCTGTGTGTGTGTGTGTGTGTTAAATATTGTACAGATGTCTGACACGTTCACCCAACAATCATTTCACACATAATTACCCACATATTGCACATTATTTCCTCTCTAAACCATGATGTCAACTATTGCACAGATTAATCACACATTTCCCCCAAAATAATAACTAAATCCACAGCACACATGAATGACTGGTGACCATGGAGTTGTCGGTCTTGACTTGGTAACTAGTGATGAAGTCATCGTTAAAGTCCAGGAAACCAGGAGCTTCACATTCATCCATTCAAATTGTTTTCTTTATATACTAATTCCGACAATTTTACATTAAATAGTTTGAAGATAAGATAGTTCTTTATTTGTCCCGCAGTGGGGAAATGTACAATATAACAACAAACAGCAGCAAAGACAGTAAAGACAAAGATAACAAAGAGTAAACATGCATTACCAAAAATGTCCAGTATATAAAGATATGTGGAATGTACATTGAAGACAGATTGCAGAATATGCACAGTATGGACTTGATATTTACAGTATATATAAACAAAGGTTGAACATGGGAAATTTGATGCTTTTTTCATCTTCTGGGGTTAAAGGATCTGAGGTCATGACCTGGAACAGATTAGCTGGACAATGAACTCTGTAGCTTTTTAAGAGAATTTAAGTAACTGGACAGATACAGTCAGTGACGGGATGTGAGAATTGGGGTGAATGGGCTTCTGATTCTCCTGTAGCAGCTGAAGCAGAGATGCCGTGTGTGTGTTGACTGAGACGTGTAGAAAGTGCATGACTGTACTGGAGGCGTGAATAATCTTCTCACGTTCAGACAAAGACATTTTCCCTCCATTATCGAAACTCGTACTTTAAACTCTGTGATTAGAGCCTCTTTTTTTTCATGCGTGCACGTGGAAAAACTGTGACCCATGAAGACACAAACACAGTGACTTGTATCAGCTTCTGCCTCTGACCGTAACCTCAGTATAATGTATGATGGGAGCTAAAATAAAATTCATAATATATCTTATAAAGCATGTGTAAAACAGAGCTTTGTCAGTAAAGTTAAAAATCGTGTCGTCACTGGGAGGACAGGTGTGCGTTTACATGGCGTTTGAGAGGAGTAAAATAAATACAAATGTGATTGATTGCTTAAAAGAAATCACAAAAGCAAATTGTATCTGTTTCAGGGGCGTTTCAAGGATTTTTGGGGACCCAGAGGCAAAAGTGACTCTGTGGGCCCTTTTCACTCCCTGATGCTTAAGACTCATTTAAAATTGAGTTTACTACAGTATAAAAATATCCATAAACTCAGCCTTTAATGGATTAACGTCAATCTATCAGTAAATACACAATACAAAGTCATTCTTTCTTTTCTGTTTTACAGGGCAATTTAAAGATGAAACATTATGAATCAGTACTCCAAAAAAAAAAATTCAAAACACTTCATAAGTACATTCATTAATTATTGAAGATCCATTTTGGTGTTTTTAAGCTGCTCTCAGTGAGGGCTCAGCCTCATATTGGGGCCCCCCGGAAATGTACCCTAGTGTAACTGACCTGTATTTTATGCTTTATTGTATATTAATTGAACATTATTTCTATTTCTAATGCAATGTGTGACCAGGTCTTTTACCTGGTGAAATATATATGTTAAATATTCATAATTTCAGTCACTGCTTTGTCTATTTATTTATTCATTCATTATTAGGAGTATTTGAATTGAGTGAATTGTCATATATATGTGCAACATCTCAACTCTGATGTCTACACAGACGTGTAAATTAACGTAATCTTATTTAAGCTGTTTGTGGAAAATGAGGGCGATAATACATCTGTTTAGGCACAAAAGGCACCTTGTTTTGGGGCTTGGAGAAGGTTTTTCCTCAGTGTGTCATCATCATCATCATCATCATCGTCGTCGTCCTCTCCAGAAAAACACATATGATTATGCATAAACACTGTGTCTCTGTTCCCATAATGCCAAAAAAGAAAAACCAATAGAAACACATTTGTAAAAGCAGAACAAACAAACACACACTCACTCACTCACTCTCTCTCTCAAAGGGTAAAAACAACACATTTGATATGGAACTGTGATTTGCTGCTTGGCGCTCGTCTCCCTCTCGCTCTGTGTTACAAGCCAAACCCTCCTCCTCCTCCTCATCTTCCTCCTCTTTCCCCTCAAATACTAGACATGACACAATTAGTGTTTTTCTTTTCCCTATACAAATGTAAAGTAAAATGGCCGCAGGAAGAGTAGCTTCCTGAACCACAGAGATCTTGATAAACAAACCAAATCTGTCCCTGAATGTTACATTAACCCAACGTTTGTCAAAGCGTCTCCAGACAGTCCTGCGTTTGTTCTTCAAAGCAGCAGCAGCAGCAGCAGCAGCAGGATGTGTTTACAGGCGACACACACTGTCCACAATGACACGCTCACAAACCCCAGTCAGAGTGTGCGACCGCTGAGCTGCATGTTAAACACTTCCATGAAAAGGCGACGGCGCACAGAGCAAAAGAGCAGCAACGTTTCACATGTGAGAATATGAACAGCTTTTTGTTGTTGTTGTTATTGTCAATAATGAGACGTTAAAGAGAAACAAACATGAAGGGAAACATACAACGTCTGCCAGGTTGGATATTTTGGACAAATGAGTCACCAGTTTAGAATTTCCTGGGCTGCAACTCATGATTATTTTCATAATCCTTCATTGTGTCGATCATTTTCTCAAGTAATCAATTAGTTATTTGGTCCAATGTGTCATTGGAGTCGAAACCTCAAGAAGACGATGTTCTCAAACCTAAACCAATGAGTTTGAATGATTTCTTTGTTCATTCGGAGCAAGAAAAACGATCACGTCTGTGATGAAGAAATGACCAAAATGAAAAGGTCAAATTTTTCTCAGCTCTTGAAGGAAACACTGATGAATCATGAAAGAATCACAGATTTAACATCTGGACACATCTGAGGATGTTTGCTGACTGACATCCCATCATCATCATCATCCTCATCATCGTCATCAGCTGCACCCGTCTCTCGGATCTTGTGATTTTTTGAATTGTGAATTGTGGGAAATTAAAACTAAGACGACGAAGACAACTCCTTTCTTGTGAGGAGTTGCTGTTGTTGTTGTTGTTGCTGTTGTTGTTGTCGTTGTCATGGAAACGTCTGATTATCTTTAAGATCAGGCAGCATGAGTCGGGAGAGTCGGGCCTTTTATTGGGGCTCCGCAGGTGAGCAGAGAGAGAGGTCAAACGTGTTTTACACGCTCACGTCTCTAATTGCAGTTCCGGTGATAACTGAGGTTATATTTGAGTCATTGGTGTTGAATGGCGGTGAGTTATGACAGAACATTTTTTAATGTTTCACTTCCATTTTTAGCGCCGGGACTTTCACGGCCCTCTATGGTTTTTGCTACCTGTTGTGTCAGTCCGTACTCCTGTATCCACAGCAGTGGAACATCTCACACACACACACACACACACACACACACACACACACCTCAGTCCCAGTGTCAGAGACGTGCTCTGCAACTCAAAGCTTCAGCTCTTTTGTCTCCTTCAAATCTGCCCACATTGTTGCAGCTCCGTGGGGGCCAAACAGCCTCCTTGTGCCAAACCAGACAGACCCTCCACCCCCTCACTCCACCCTGCACCAGTACCACCACCACCTCCTCCTAGACACACTCAAAACCCCATCATTCCCACTGGTCAAAAAAAACAGTTTAATCCCAGGATTTTGACTAATTAATTTTTAAGCCTCTTTCGCACCCAAATTAGTGGCAGCATTCGAATTACTCCGTGACATTTGGGGGAGACTTATTCTCAGGTGGCACCGCGACCAAACAACTGACTTACAGCCATGACAACAGGCCACATGGATGGTGTCGTGGTGAGCACTCTTGTCTTTCCAGACCCGGTCGGAACAAGGGCCTTTCTGCATGGACTTTACATGTTCTCCCTGTGTGTGTGCGTGGGTTTTATCCACACTTCCTCCCACTGTCCCAAAAACATGCAGATTTGAGGTTAGGAAAACATTAGATAAACTGGCAAATTGTCCAGGGTGTGACCCCCCCCTTCTTTTGCCCTATGTCAGATGAGATTGGCACAGCAACCCCCGGCGACCCTCACGTGGAGGATAAAGCGGTAGACGATGGATGAATGGATGATGAGTACAGGGCTGTTGGCCACACATGGGTGGAAAACTGCAGGAATAGCATTAGATCTATTATGCCGCGTTTCCGTCATGATATGGTTTGGTTTGGAATGGTAAAGTCCTGGGTCAGGCCGGGGTTTTGGGTACAAGGACAACAAGCATCAACATGGAAGGACGTCCAGCAGCTCGGTTAGTGGCTGTTTGTCTCAACAAGACAACGTCAAACTTAGACTGAGGCCGTTGTCCTGGGAGGAGCCGGTCTAACTGGACCATACCATTTTTACTCTAGTACACCAAAGGAAGGAAGAGATAGTCGTAGAGAGATATTGACAGATGTTTGTAAAGTGGTCCATAATGAGCCAATAATCTCATAATAATCTATTTCACCATGATTAGGTTAGTTTATTTCAGGAAACTCATTTTCACACCTAATCTCACCAAACTACCAACAGTGGGAGGAGTCACTGCCATCGTATGACGCACAGACACGCGTCAACAAGCACAAAAACTGGACCAGGTTTAATTTCAGTTTGGAGAGAACCACAACATTTGGGAAGAGATCGATCGAACAGTTCATCGAACGAATGCTTCTTCAAACGCCTCCATGCTTGAAAAACTACGTGCAAACAGGATATGACGGATTATTTACGCACGTATTTACTGCTGGTGTCTTCACACGGGATTAGTATTAGCTGGGGTTATTTTTCTGGACCCTTTGAGGTTAAAAGGGTCCGGGAAAATGTTTACTGATATTCAGACAGGACTAAAATCACTGTGAAGCTCTGGTAATAATAACTTTACTTCACCTCTCTGTGTGAAACTAACCCCGTCTGAATATGGCTAAAGTAAAGTTTGCCAATTAAACACGGGTCAATAATCCATCTGAACCCTGCAGCACTTCAAGGTTTAGTTTCGTTAGACATGAATGTTTTTAGCAAACCCTACTTTTGACAACGATGGACAGTGCTCAGTATTATTTCTGTGTGTCATCTTATTTTACTGTTATAACCATAAAATCGTTCACTTAACGTTGAACAGACCGAAGTAAAAGATACAAGAACACCACTGAGGTCAAAAAACGAAATCACTATGGCGTTCGCCCCACCTTGTCCTTGACATCAAATTCAAGGATATTCCAGGACCAATTCCCTTGATTTGCAGCACGTTCTGCATCTGGAAGTGATTGTTCTTTGTCATTTGTCTTTGGTGAGATGGAGATCTTGGGAGTTTTCATTTCCCAGACATCACGTTGTCATTTGCTCTCTCTTGCTTTAACTTTACTCGCTCATTGTTCTGCACAGAATCTCACGTTAGTCCTGCGTATAGGCCTAGTCTCGCAACGTAAGGCATGAAACAAAGGCAGACATTTACCTAAATAGCAACACAACTGAATTTAAGTTCTTTCATCTAGCACAGTTTTCAGAAAGGCGCACTTTTGAAAAAAATAAATTAAATTCACAGTTTTTGAAGGGGTTTCAAGGACCCGTGAGAACCCTGCTTTTCTACTCTTTTCATCAGTTATTCAAAACTAGGATTCAAACGGCTGGAGGATTGCACCAGACGTGACACGGGACTTGTTTTATTTTATTTGTTTATGGCTGAGAAAATAGTGACCTCTTGAAGTGACACCGTGTGTAAAATAGTCAGCTGCAGACTTTTCACACAAGGCAGATTTATTCCCAATAAGATCATCCTCTTCCTCACAAATATTTTACACACTAGTGACATTAGATCCTTTTTCACAGGTTCCTCAGCATCACATGCCCTGGTATATTCAGTAGTAGAACAGTATTTCTGATATTCCTTAAAATGAATGACTTTTCTCTCACTGCTGCATCAAACCCTAAGAACACTGAATGTGAGATCTTTCAGTCAGAGGTCATCACTGCTCCCTCCTCAGATCATCATCATCTTCATCTGCTGCCATTTTGCATTTCCGTGTTGTATTACGCACACATTCCAGCAGAGACATGCATCCCTCACCTGAACTTAGAGACTCTTCTTCTTCTTCATCATCATCTTCTTCTTCTTCTTCATCTTCTGTTAAAAACACACACACACACACACAGCCCGAGAAAAGCAGAGGCTTCACTGTGGCGCAGGAGAGAGAGAGAAGAAAGAGAAGGACAAATGAAAGGAAAGGAAAGGAAAGCCGCGGCCTTCAGGAAGCAAAAGGAGAACAAAAAAGTGTCCCCGCACAGTTTGTAACTGTCGCTGAGAAAAAAAGAGAGAAACGCTCGCTTTTGTTTATTCAAATGATCAGAGAGAGAAAAAAGAGCTTCCACGCTGGAACAACAACAACAAAAAAAACATGGCGGACTGAGAAATCTCCCACGCCAGAGTCATTACGCCTGCAATTAGAAACTCATTTGCATAAATGCTAATGAGCCAGGAGTGCGCGCAGGCTGTGTGTGTGTATGTGTGCGCGTGTGTGTGTGTTTGGGGCCTGAAAACTGATGATTATGATGAAATCGCGGTGTTTAAGTCACTGATTCACACGTAAATTCATCACTTTTTATTTTATTATTTTTAACGCACGCGCAGCTGATTTAAGCCTTAAATGATTTCTGCTGCAGAATTTGAATGTAATATTCTGTGCTCTCGGAAAATCCAGCAACATAATCTGAGTGTGTTTGAAATTAAATTAAGGGGATTAAAAGTAAATAAATAAATAAAAATATGTTTTTAACACATATTTGCCATGATCACATTTATAACGTAAATATAACAATTTACTGTATGTTATAAATGACTCTGTCATTTAATTCCGCTTGATCTTTTTGCTTTATTTATTTATGTTGTTGTGCTTGTTGTTGTTTATGTGTGTGACTGCTGTAAACCACACTGACCCTGGGGAACAATAAAGAGACCCTTTAAACACACTGCGTTTACCCACACACCAAAAATAAATAAATATAGAAATAAATAAATAAATCAACATTGTATGGTTGACAGACATAATGACACACTGAGCGCTCCGTTTATTTATTTATTTATTTTTAATTCAACCTTTGACATCCTTCTCTGATAGATTTAATGATTTTAATTGTAAAACAAAAAAAAAGAGAATATGAATGAAAGTGACGTGTAATTATACTTTAGTTGAAAGCCATTAATTAATCAATCAACAGCTTTTAAATTCTAAGCAATTCTTAAAACGTGCATGAAACGCCTTTGTCACAAGTTTTTTTGTATAATAATAAAAATTAAATAATCGGTTTAATATTCTAATCAGTTAAATAACTTAAATAAAATAACATAAATAAAACCATTCCTATGAAGGATAATTGACCCCATTTTTTTATAAACCAACATTTTTACACACAGCTCTATTCACACACACACACACACAAACACATAAACGTGAAGACTAATCTCTCTCATAATTAACGCCACCGGTTTTGTGACGTCACTACGTGTGGTGACGCATGTTGAGTTGTTTATTTTTTTATTTTAGTGTTGATCAAACATCAGTGATGATCAATAATGATCCCTCCTCCTTCATCTTCATGTTTAGTGATAATGGATTAATAATTCGTTAATGTTGCGCACATGCGCAGTTAATCTGTGCGTGCACGTGCAGGCAGGACGCGGGGGAGTGTCTGTTTATGTAGCATCTTAATATTTAAAGACTTATATATACATAATATCTCTGTAAAAACACACGTGTTTCTGTTTGAAATTGTTTTGTATAAATCTGTTCAATCTGTGGCTCTTCTGTTCATAGTGATGGATGAAAATGATGGAAAAGCCCATTTAATTGCTTGTTAAATCTTTTTTTATAAATTATTTAGCCTTTGTTGCTTTATTTATATATATATACATATACATCTATATGTATATACTTATGGCCATGATGGCTTCACTTTGTTTCTTTCTTATGTCAGAAGTAAAAAGTTAAAACTTAATTTCTCACGAAACAGGACTTTGTTTTTCATCATTCACAGTATTTAATTTAAAAGACAGGAGGCTTTAAAAACCAGGCGATTTAATGGACAATTCATCTATATTACTAGATTTAAAAGTCTTTGAAATAACCTGTTGATCGATGTTTTATTCAATTTGAGTGATTTTTAAGGTTGTTTGATTTTTAGCTGAGGCGGAATCCAAGATGGGAATATATTTTTGAAAAAAATTTCAATAATCTATTTTATTAATAATAGGTTAAGTTTTACACACACCTGATTTAATAGGGTTTTTTTTTAGATAAACGGGAACATTTTAAAATTTAAATAAAGATGAAATCAGAGAGGAATTATATCCGCGGGTGTGACAAAGATGTTCATCTCTCAAAGGTCACGATTAAATGAACTGAGTAAATCAATCACGTATGTAAATCAGTCTTCCAAGACATGTTTTAAAACATGTTTCCTTCATTTAAGAACATTAAATACCACTTTCTGTTTTAACAAGAAAAAAAATAAATTTTTTATACAAAAAGAATATAATATTTATTTGAATAAATGTCAGAATATATTGTTTCCTCTCTAAGTTATCGTAAAAAAACAAATTCATAGTGGTTTAATCACTGCAGATTTAATTTCCTTAACCTTTTACAGCTGTTCACTCTCATTTTATGTTGTTTCAAAAAGAAAACTATTCAAATGGGACATTTTAAATTAAAGAAATAAACAAACTCATTAAAAATAAATCTGCCTTATTTACATTTTTTATAGTTAAAAAAAATCCCAAATAATCCACAGGCCGTTGAAATAAATCAGGTATAATTTAAGTGAAGTGATAGGTGAACGTTGACAGGCGGAGATGTATGGTCTCACGCACCCACGCGCGCACACACACGCGCGCAAATGGCGCATTTGCATGTTGTATCCCACGGTGGAAATTACAATGGAGAACAATTAATATGCGCATAAATTAAAAGTGAGAGGGGTTTGTGAATTCCAGGAACAGGCGGTCATCCAAGGAAGAGGAGGAGGAGGAGGAGAGAAAGGAGGCTCTGTTCACACGGAACAGAGGGAGGAGGAGGAGGAGAGGGAGGAAAGAGAGGAGAGGGAGGAAGACAATGAATGAGAGGAGAGATGGAAGAGGAGGAAGAGGAGATTATGGAGAGGAGAGGAGAAAACGAGGCCATAGGAGAGGAAATAAAGAAAGAAAGGAGGAGAAGGAGGACATTTTGGGAGGAAAGAATAGGAAGAGGAGGTGAAGGAAACATTAGAAGAAAAGGAGAACATATTGGAAAGCAAATGAGCTGGAAAAAGAGAAGAAAGATAGATAAAAATCTAAAGAAGGCGAGGAGAAAATTAAAATATAAAGAGTTGGAGAGGAAGAGGAAGATGGGAACATAACAGAAGGAGGAAGAGATAAAGAGGAGGTGGCAATATTAGAAGAAAAGACAGACAGAGAGGGAGGATGAGTAGGAGAGGAGGAGGAGGAGGACACACTGATCAAAACTGATCTCATCTGATCAATAATGACCTCAGGATCCTGATCACTCTGGTGATGACATCATAGACTCGTCCTCTGCTGCAGTCTGTCACTTCCTGTCAGTGCAGACCTGTGTGTGTGTGTGTGTGTTACAACATGACTTGAGACCTTTTTCAAGTCTCAAGTCTTTGAACTTGAGTCCGAGTCTCAAGTCTTTAGAGTTGGAGTGGCAGGTCGAGTCTCAAGTCTCTGTTTGTGTGACTCGAGTCCGAGTCTCAAACCTGAGTTTGTGGATGTGGATCTATGCCCTGAGCAGGTTTAGTAGTTTGACCTCAACACATTCCTGTCACACGATGCTACACACAGTGTGACGTATATGCTGATCATGGTTAAAGTCTTTTACACATTTAAAAACTGTTTAAATTAGATCATGTTACAGTCGATGTGCAGCCATCACTCAGATTTGCTCCTTTCATTGTAATTTATCAATATTCCCGATTGGTTCCTGTAAGAACTAATTAACACACATTACACTTTGTCTGAAGATCCTTGGTGGCCTTAAGTCCACACCACCATGAAAGGTCAGGGGTCACAGCACTCTGACATCATTAGTTTAGGGATTTTTAAATACCAGCGTTTCATCACATCTCAAAATTGTGATTATTATTTCATTTTTTGTATCAGATAAATTCAATATGTTGAATAAGTGTTTCATATAAGTCAGACCTGCAGAGACAGAGCTATAGTGGGTGTATAGCACCACCTACAGGACACACAGTGTCTCTTAATAATACTCATTTTTGGATAGATGTCTCCATCTAGTGGCTCTTTGTTTGTACTGAACCATGTCTTGTAACATCATTTAGATGATTTGACTTGATTTGAAGTGACTTATGTTTTCATAATCGATGAATCAGTCGACTATTTTCTGAGTTAATTGATCAGTTGTTTTACTCCATAGTGAAATGATGATGTCTTGTTTTGTCCACTTGATTCAGTTTTACTGATTTTATTTGTTATTTGAAGCAAAGAAACTAGAAAATATTCAAATTAAGAAGCTGGAAAGTCAGAGAGTTTGATTATTTCAGTAATCAATTAACTGATTGATCATCGCTGCTCCAATTTAGTTGCACTTTACTCTATTATGTCTCTCTTTTTTTTACTCCACTGCAGCTTTTATATTCCGTTGTGAATTTCTGACTATTTTTTAAATATCTGTACTATTTGTGCTGCTGTCTTAACCAGGAAGAAGAGATCTTATATCACAACAGGATCTTCCGGGCTAAATAAATGATAAATTATTAAATAAATGAATGTTGTTGTTATTTTACTGTTAATGTCACAACAAAAGTACAACTTTAATATCTGCAGCAGCCACTGTTGCTAAAACTTGGAGGAGAAGCTCAGTGCCACGTTTGATTTAGGTCGCTTTTCAAAATCACAACTCATCTTAAATATCTACTGATTCCAGCATCAAGTTCTCATTAACACATTTGTGCCGATGCATTTATCACGTCCTGCATGGGATTGACAGGATTATTGCTGTATGGCCTCACTCTGCTTACACTGCCTGTGCTTGTACTGAGAGTTTATCAAACATTTGACTTTTTCTCGTTTTCCGATATTCAATCCAGTGATTTGAACCAGTCTTCATACTAGAAACATCTGGCAGGACTATGACATGACTATATTTGAATAGGCCACTTAATGTAATTCGACTGTAGCACTAAATCGCAACAAGGCAGTGTAGTAATGCAGGAACCTTTACAATATTATAGAGAGAAAAGAGGAGAGAGGAAAAACAGGAAGAAATCTCTGAAATAACTAGATTTATAAATGTGCTGCATCTGCCTCGACAGGTTGGGGTGAAAGGAAAAATGGGGGACAGAGAAGAGGTGGGAGAAGGTTATAGGTTAGTTGATATCTGTCATGACATTAGTACTACGATGTCATTTATACGAGCAGCTTTGATTGTTGATTTAAAAAATCAACTTAAACCTCAGATAATCCTTAAAGTCCTCTCCATGTAAGCTCTTCAGTCTCCCTACTGATCAATACATGATCATTAGATCCACCACGACGATCAGAGGAACTCCTTGATCTCCACAGCGTCCTCACTGACCCCTACAACCTCTTCAATGACCTCCACGCTCACTAGACTAAAGCAGGAGTATTGAAAACATTTCACAAAACCTTTTATAACCTTGTAAACAATCCACAGAAAAACCTGAAGGACTGCTAACCTCCCCCAACCGAACCGTCTCTTTAATAAGCCCTAGAGCCTGTGAAAGAACTGTGAGAACCTTCTGGAGCTTCAAACCTCCCTCAGATTGAACACCAAGACCTGCGTCAGTCAGAATTATGAAAACAAACACACTCTGCAAAGGCGGCACAAGCAATCTTACACTTGTAACCACCCTCTTCTCCGTCTCCTGCTCGGATTCAAAATAGCACGACCTCGCTGAGAACAGCAGCAGCACAAATCACAGATAACCTGAACGTGTCAGTTCCGACCTGCACACGCAGGCTGCTCCTGACCTTCCCCCGTTAATCCACTCGGTGACTCTGCTCTCCTGATTGCCACACTTCAAGCCCTAATTGAGGGGTGCACGCTGAGGAGGAGCGGGGGCGTTTGTTGGCTCCGTTGTCATGGACACTGAGCGTTGCTAGGCAGCCGGCCAGATGCCATGGAAGTGGTTTGCAGAGGAGCAGTGGGGTCACTGCACACAGAGAGAGGAGAGAGAGGGAAGTGCACCCACACGTCGCTCTGCAACAGAGAGGTGGAGACGGATGAAGGATGTGAGCGTCTTGGCATTTAAAAGACTATCATCAAACAATATGATCAAACACAAGGTTGTCTCCTGTACTGATACCTGAGGAAACAGAGACTATAAGGACAAAAGTATTTCATCATTACACCAACAAGGACTGTAACGACGTATTTAAATACGTACACCTCAAGATTCTGAAGAATGTGTCCATTCATTCTGTAGAGCAGCGGTGTCATGGGGCCAGAAATTAAAACCTGTTTCCAAGTTGAGGGCCAGCATGCTTTTACATGAAATTAAGAACACTTTTGAAGTAACAGAAGTGTCATGTTAAAATATATAACTGAACTCAATGGACACTTAATGGATACATAAAATAAAATGAATTGATTTACCCATGGAATAGACTTGGAAGGGCTAAATATCAACATTGGAATACTGTTTCAAACTTACGTTAGCAGGAAATATTGTGTAATTCTATCAATGATTTTTCCATTCAAATCTGCAGTATAGTAATGCATTTCCCTTCTGTCTTAACTGTATTCCAGTATAACAGCACATGCAGGCCTGTAGTCACATCTTTGACAATAATTTGCTGCACTTCATTTTTAATCGATGTATAAAGCTGGTAAACTGGGAGCAGTTTACCCCCCCGGCTCTGTGTTTCCAAAGTCCACATTTAGTTTGTGTAATTCTGTTATGGATGAGGTAACTTGATAAGTGTGTCAAAGGAGGAGCAGAAAAGACAGAGCATTCAATATCTCACGGGCCAAATGCAATTGAATTGTGGGCCGAATGTGGCCCGCGGGCCTCGAGTTTGACACTCTGTGGTGTAGAGCAGTGATGAGGTCAGGTGCTGATGTTGGACGAGAAGACCTGGCTCACAAACTCTGTTCCAGTTCATCCCAAAGGTGCTCGACGGGGTTAAAGGTCAGGGCTCTGTGAAGGGTCAGTCACGTCCTTTCACACCAAACTCAGTCAAAGCATGTCTTCATCGTCCTATAGTCATAGTATTGTCCAAAATGTCTTGGTTTGCTGAAGCGTTAAGATTATCCTTCACTTGAGATAGGGGGCCTAAACCAAAGTTGAAACACCTGAATCCAAGACCAAAACCTTTTGTCCTTGCTTGAGTAAAGTTGAAGAAATTGAACCTCCTTGTCCTAGAAGCTTCTTCAGTAACTTCTGACTCTACCAAGAGGGAGGAAAATCCAGGTATTTAGCCTCTGAGGGCAGGAAACCGGTCTAGAGACTTGTTAGGTGAAACAATACAGGTCGTTCACCCTCTGACACTTCAAACCTCTGGTGTTACACAAGAGGAGGTGCAGCACAGAAAAAAACACTGTTCTACTGGATTCACCAGGGTATGTGATCGGAGTGGAGCTGTATTTTAACGTTGGTGATAATGGTGTTACTTTGAGATCTCAGTATTTTCTCAGGTGGTTCTTGGTATAAAAAGTTTGAGAACCACTGGTCAAGTTTATATCCTATACTCTGTCCTGTCCTGTCCTATATCCTCTCCCGTCCTGTCTTACCCTGTCCCGGGATAAGACAGGACGGGATAAGATAAGAAGCTAACTCTTATCCTCCACATGAGGGGTTGCCATTCCCAGGTCACCAGTCCATTGCTGGGCCAACATAACACCCACAGTCAATTTAGAGAGTCCAGTTTACTTCATCTCACTCTTGTATAAAGTATCTAAAATGAATACTTGTGTAAAAGTACAAGTACATGCCCAGAAAATCACCTTTTCCATCACAGCACTGCATCATCTGCATATTTTAAGGCTGTGGGAGGAAGCTGACACACACACACACACACACAGGGAGAACATGCAAACTCCACTGGGTCTAACTGGGATTCAAACCGGTGACCTTCTTGCTGTGAGGTAACAGTTGCAGCCACTGCACTACCATGCGGCCCATGTGGTTTAGAAATTCAAAAACAATATGAAGTATTAAGAGTCTATAATGTCAGAACTGTTACATTATGCACAAATCGACTTTTGTCTCGATTTCTATTTTTTAAATTAAATTTTTTAATGTGGAAGTTATGTATAGGAAGATAAATATCAGGCAAACATTATTTCCAGGCAGAGAGTCTTAATTGACATAAATACACTGGTGTTAGACACCTGTACGTTGCTTTGGGGCATCCCAGTGGTGACACATGGTTACAGCGCGCTCTGAAAACTGACTTTAACACACATAATAAAAATCTCACCAGCTGTCATCGGAGGAGAGTTTCTGTTAAGTGACAAAAAAAAAGTTGTTTTTTTTTCTGTTGTCCCTCTGCCATGTTTCACTGAGTAAGCACTCATCCGTCCCCAGGCACTTCCCGACACACGGAGAGCACGGAGCGCACAGTCGTCTGTTTGTCACACACTGAATATGTATAAATATCTTGTACAGCTACATTTAAAAAAATAAAAAATAAAAATCCTGAGCCATCACTTTGAGCTGAAAACCTGCTGCTGTTGGAAACACTGGGACCGAGAAACTTGTCTTTAAATAAAAAAAAAGACAGTTTTCAATTACAGGAGTCAAATCTGGAGAGCTGGGCCCAAAAGATACGTGTCCAGAGCAGGAGGATGATATGACCGCTGTCTTTTAGAATGTTTAATATTCTGTAATGGCGAGAAGAGAAATGTCAACAGAGGGAAAAATGTGAAATACAAATCACTGAATTTCAACATTTTGCTGGTTCCAAAAAAACCTCTAAACATAAAGCAACACATTTCATCAAGTGGTAAAAAAAACAAAGACCCTGAGTTATCAGAACGAAAGAGAAAACATGGGGGGGTGAAGAGAGGAACTGTCAGAAGATAAAAGTAGATAAAGAAAGAAAGACAGGAAAAAGAAAAAGAAAGTGATTGAAGACATTTCTACTCCTTTTTAATCTCAATGCTTCTTTTATTTTGGAATGATTTTCTCCTTGGAAAATAAAAATAGATTACAGCGAAAGCCACAAATGAAAGATTTAAAACAGGATATTGAACTTATGCTGGTGTTGAAATTGTCATTTCCTCCGGCTGTAAAATATGTATATAAAAAAAATAATATAATTTAGCGTACTCTCCACATGTATATGGTGAGACCTCGAAACAGGGCCCGTGACGGTTCCCTGTGGTTCACCAAACACTGACGTAGTCATGACTAGACACTCTGAAGATCAGAGAAGACTTGCACCTGGACCAAGACCAAAGCAGGATGAGACGAGTCACAACCAAGGTACACAATCAATAAATGAAGGGCATCCACTGTGGATTTCTGCTTCAGAAAAGAGGTTATTTTAGTAGCGGTTGCCTTTCAATGATTTCAAACCAGTCTGATCGTTTTCCTCTCACCTCATTCTCCTCTGAGAGAGTTGCCGCTCAGTGGATATTTTCTCTTTTGTTGACCATTCTTTAAAATCTAGAGTTTAATACGTGTAAAAATCCCTGTAGATTAGCAGCAATGCTACATTTAAAGTCACTTAAATCATCTTTTCTTTTCCATTCTGAACCTCAGCAGCTCGTTTTGAGCACGTGTTGGATACTTGCTTCTGTGGTCTTCAACACTACTACCTGAGGACATCAGTGACCTTTAGCCAACATTATTTGTAAAGCACTTTCAAAACAATCACAGTGGACCCTTGTGTTGTACAGAAGAATAAATAGAAGAAAAAGAACACACGTGAGGCAATAAAAAACAGCTAAAAATAATTAAAACACATAGAAACATGGGTAAAAGGTAACGGCCATACAATAAAACATAATAAAACCTTGCACGGACTACTGGAAATTTGAAAAACAAGTCTCTAATGTTCAATAAAATAAAATCATATATGTGGACACAGTGTCAGGTCACTCGTGGTCAGTAGAAGCCAAACACCGACGTGGATTTCGTCATGCCTTCAGCCTCATATTTGGATAAATAAATGAACTCGAATGTTTTGCATATGTGGAAACTTTAAAGTAACAGCAGATGTTTTTTTGTTTTTTTTGTTTAGACCATTTGGAAAGTAATATTGTACAATTATCAAAGAGCCGGAGGATTTCAACTTATGGAGTTTGTCATGTGCATATGTGTGTGTATGTTGTCGCAGGAGCTATTCAGTGCACAGATGGGTGAATAAAAAATACAAAAAAAAAACAGCAGTTAAAATGGTTTACTTGAAGTGAGAATTAAGTCTGGGACCATTTTACAATAACCCTGTATTCCTCCGTGCCGCGTGAGTTCCACTGTTGTCCAAAAACACATTAAAACACATTAATGATCCATGTGTGACCTGGAACTTTATTACAGTGAAAGCACCACAGTGGTTTATTTGGACCTGCTGCAGGAAAACACTCAGAGAGAGCAATGACTTTAGTCTCTGAAGCCTGTTTGAATGACAACAAGTATGAACTATACTTCCTGTTTACAGAGTGTTTTTATCATGTGAACACATTTCAAGTCTATCAATAATTACTGGGATAAATGTCAGATAACTAAAGAGGTGTTTTAGTGATTTTTAAACGTCTTTACACACAGAGAAACAAGTCTTTAGGCTCACCGAGAATAAAATCTGTAATCTATAGAATATAATTTTGCTGCGTTACTTGTGTCAGCTTTTATAAACCACACTCTGTCACTCACCAAAGTGACACCACAGAGAAAATCAGTGCTTTTAGCTCAGGAGAAAAAACAGGATGAGCTGCTCTGCTGCCGCCTTGTTTGTTCAAGTTTGTGTTTCTAAGGTAACAAAATCAAACCAAGTATTTCAAGCACTGAAATCACATTTTAACTGACTGACGAGGCAGCAATGGACCAACAACGCAATCCATATATTTGTGACTATTCTGGATGTATTTTTATTTTTGTGTGTTTCGTGTGTTTTTTTCCCTCCTTGCATTGTTTTTATCCAGGAGAAGATACATTTAAAAAAATAAGAAAATAAAATAAGAAAATAAGGATGAGATACATTTATTTAGCCTTTTTCTTTCACCTACAACAAATAAAAGATTTGATAAACACATTTTCTCCGCTGTATTACAGGTATACAGGTATTACTGACCTGTCTGCATCTCTTCCGCTTGGAATCATGAAATTATGATGTGATGAAAACGGTGATGAACTGCTGATTATTCTGCATGCCTTCAACAGGGGGCGCCAAACGGTAGTTATTAACTCAGTACAGCTTTGATTTCTTTTTCACTCTAATATTACTGAGCCTTTGTCATATTTTATACCATACGCAAGTTTACCTTTTATATACTGATGTCACTTTCTTAGTCTTTAGTCCTTGGAAGGTCCTTGAGGTTTATTTATTGAGGATTTTCACACCATTTCTACAGAGGCATTCATCTGTGTGACCTCATCACTTGATATGATTTATTTCCCACTCGTGTTGCTATTTACATGTCGAGTTGGAGTGATTTTTTTTCCTTATATTTTTCTACCTGAGAGTTATGAAAATGAGTGCAGACGTACATTGCTCCTTTGGTGTCACTGCAGTGGCATCTGCGCTCTGCAATAATGACAAACGCGCACCAAGGAAACAGGTTTGTTTAAAGTTCATGAGCAGAACTCAGATTAAAACAGACTTCTCTGCTGTAACCTCTGAGCCGGTTACTTTGCTGTATTGTTGTGGCCCACTGGTGTAAATAACTTCAAGTGTAATTGACTCCAAACTCTGAACACACTGAGCTTGTTTTTGTTGTCGTAACGTTTCCCGTGGCATTTCCCTGACCCGAGGGCCCAGTACTGGCCTACCCAGCTGTATGTGCCGGACGGTGTGAGAGGTCCATCTGAGTGCTGCTGCAGTTCTCTGGTGAATAAACCCTGTGGCGTACAGTAAGCCTCTTATGTAAAGCAGAAAACACACAGTGTAATCTCTGCCTCTGCTGCTCCCTGTCTCAGTGTCTGAGCCGTTGTCAAAACGACTACGACACCACGAGTGACTGTACTGAGTATATATATCACTGTGAATGATGAAAACAGTCGGCGTTTTTGTCCCTTACAGCAGGAAACATTTGGCCACATCACCATCAGCAGGTCATTTTCGCATCTGATCCTGATCCTGGATCTGATTTCAGTCTCTTAACCAGTGGATTCCTGTCTTACTGTAATGTCATCAGCGAGTGCCGTGTTCTTCAGATTGTGGTTGTGTGAGTCTGTGGGACGAGAGGAGTCAGCTGTCCCCGTGTGTCCCTGCTGCTGCTGTTTGCATGTGTTGCATGACTTCAAAGTTTGACACACACACACACACACACACACAGCCCGGCACATTCTCTCTTACCATCTGATGACCGCACATCACAATCAGCCGTGTGTCACTTCACAGGTCAACTCGTGTGTTTGATGTTTTAGCCGTTCAAGTATTTTGTTTGTCCTCATCCTGTGTCGTGTTCTTTTACTGTCCCACCGAGGTTTTGTGTATTTTATTGCAACCCTTGACCCTTGACTTTGCATTTATTGTAGATTTAAAGTAGTAAGAGGCAGGGTTACTATGGAAAAATAGCTGTTGAATACTCATTTTTAGGATCTTATCTTGACCCATATGTTTTTAATTAGTCATGCTTTCTCTTAGACCAGGGGTCTCCAACTCAAATGACCTGGGGGCCACTGAGCATCTAGTCTGATAAGTCAGGGACCAGTCAAGTGGAAAAAAAAATCTACAAATCTATTCATAAACGAACATACAGAAATAACTCATTATCAGTTGATGTAATGTTGCGGGCCAAATTAAATCCATCAGAGTACCACATGTGGCCCATGGGCCGTGAGTTCGAGACCTCTGACTCTTTTCCGTTGCCTAAGCTCGCCTTGTCTCTGCATATAGTAGATGTTTTTCCTTCTCTCTCTGAGTTTCCTCCGATTTGTCAAAGTCTCCTATCAAAGAGTTAGGGTCCAATTCCTGCCTTTAAATCGTAAATATTTGGACATCAAAGTATAAAATAGTTCATATAATATATAAAAAAACGCTCTCTTTTAATCATACTGACAAAGTAGCCGGGATTATTCTTCATATTCTTGACATAAAGCACCAAAATCTCATTCCTAAATTACACAAAAGGTATTAAATTAAAAGTCATTCAAAAATGAAAGACACACCACAACAAGGAGAAGGTACAGGTCTCACCATGTGATGTGAATTCATACTTAAATGTATACATTTAAACACTTTAACCAACTGGTTTTCTGTGTTTCCAAAGCCACTCATATTGTCTTTCAGTTCCTGTTTGACCCAAGGTCAAATTCTGCACGGGGACAGGAAGCAGCTGAGGTCGAACGCTTTAGACAGTGATGCACGTGTTGTGTTTTTATACTTCTGTACTATTGCATTAAACCATTAAATAGACTGTATGTTTGTACGGATCTGACACTCAACTACCTCGCAGTGGTCGCTGCTTCCTTTTTGACTTGTGCTGTTGTGCTCCGATCAATTTATTCGCTATTTCATAAACGATAAAGCTCAAACATTAGATTTATGTGTCAGAACTTAGTTTTTTCTTTGAATAATCATATCATGACCCCTTTGAGACTATTTCTTGACCTTGAGTGAGGCCCTACTGGACCACAGGCAGTTACAGTTAATGGTACAATCTAATAATATATAATAATACTTGGCTCATGGGGGAGAGGTGGTGGCTGCACTGTGTGAATTACAGGCTCCAAAATAATAGGTATACCCGGTATGCGTTCCATGTTTCCAAGTCATCACACTTTATTTCGTTTTATTTGTCTTCACCGCCATTTTGTGTTGTTTGATTTTGTTTCCTTGTTGTTTGATGCCAGGAAAAGTGTAATAAATAATGAATAAGAGTGTTCAAACGTCTCCTGAGTGGAGTAGTCCTTGTCAACAGTGGAGCTCAGACTCGTTGTGTGTAAATTTTCCAACATGTGCTGCTCTGTCACTCCTCCCCCGTCGCTGCAGCGTCACTACTCTCTTCCTCACTGTAAATATCGTGTTCCTCCGCATAGGATAAAGAAAGTAGAACCGGTGTGGGTTTTTCTTTTTTGTGGCACAAAGTTATAACAGAGCTGCGACCTCAAATACGACACTTAAATAAAAATTATAAACTAAATAAATGCTGTAAATAAAGTGAAGAAAGTAATGCAACGTTTGAAACAAATAACGTCTAAGTAACATAAACCAGGCTGCGACATCTACATTCACTCTTGCATGTAACAGAATTAAGTGATTATGTAATTTTAAAAATAACATTTTATTTCACTTCTAGCTACAAGACGGAGAGCGCGAGCTCTGATTTACTGTGAAAGTGGACTCTTCGCTGTCAAAACACGACAGGCGGAGGGATACGGTGCGTTCACACATGATGTCGCCATCCGCCCCGCCCACCGCGCCGCTCACCTTCCACCAACTCGGCACGAGCGACGCGATTGGTCAGAGCGCCGCGCACTCCCTGCTCCCATTGGCCCGCGCCGCTGTCAGTCACGGAGCGGGTGCCACTCAGGATAGATTAGGCACCATTTGCTACAACTAAATAGTTACATTGTATATCAAGTAGGAAGATTCTTTTTTTTTTCAAATTGGCGCCTCACCGCTCTCCGCGGAGAGTAGTTGATGAAACCTGTGAGCGCAACAAAGTGACAACGCGTTTTTGTGTTGGTTCCGCGTCGTCTCAGGAAACAGATGTGGATTCGCCGCTCGGGTAAGTCACTTCTTCTTCCTCAGCTCGTGTCCGCATTTCGCGTCCCTTTCACGCCGCTTCCTGTGTTCGGGCGCTGCGCTGACAGCGGAGTCCAGACGCTGCTGCGTTTGAGTCGGGAGTTGAGACATGAACTCAGTGAGAAGGAGAAGGAGAAGGAGGAGGAGGTGGAGGAAGGAAGCGTCGGTGCCTCTCGGTCCGTGTTTGTGTCGAGGAGACGCCGCTTCAAGTTGACAGGATCGCTGCACCAAGACCTGGCGCTCGTAACACAACGTAAACAACGCACCATATACACGCATGACACGGTTTGGGCTCCTTGCATTAGCAGGAGCTGTCACCAACCTTTCACCTCAGCTGTCAGGACACAGTTGTTCCCGAGACAATGTCTCTATTTATTTTATTCACTTTTTAAATAAATGATCATATTTTCTGACAACTTTTACCTCCTCCTCAATTTGGTTCACGCGTTAAATGACAGGTTTATACTCTGCAGCCAGAGAGGAGCGCACAGTGATTGGTTACACACACACACACACACACACACACGTTGTATATACAGTGCATGTGTGACTTTCCTCGTCTCCTCTAAGCTGTTGTGTCAGTCGAATAATTTTATGTCTCTTTCATGAGCCCATTTCCGACAATTGTGCTCTCCTGCCTGTGCGTAATTGCTTTTCTCCCGGGAGAGAGAGACCGTGTGTGTGTGTGTGTGTGTGTGTGCGCGTGCGCGCGCCATGAAACTTCTAATTTCCTCCTCGAACCCAGAAACCATTTTGCTCATGTAATGACGATGATATCAATCAAACGCATGTCAAGTCAGCTCCTATTTTATTTTTTTTCTTGTGGGATGAGAAATGTCCTCTTTCCTCCTGTCAGTTTTTTTCCACATCCATCTTTGGAGTTTTTTTTTGGCAGCGCCTCGCAGAGGCAGGTGACTGGGATTAGAGGGGCAGCGAGACAATGAGAATGTGTCTCTGGAGAGAAGCCTCACATGTCATCAGGCAGCAGGAACTGTTATCTATTACATCATTATCTGGTGCAGCGCAGGGATGTGCGCCTCAGCAGGGACTGCCCTGCAGGTAAAATCCAGGTTTGCCCCCCCAAAAAGAGATGTCACGGTGTCCTGCGGGACACAGTCCACATAAAGGTGCTGAGCAGTGCTCATGGTGAGCAGATTAGAGGTTCTTCGTGAGTCTTTGGCAGAAGGACGAGTTCGCCTCAGAGGCTCAGGGATGAGTGTTTGTCCAGATAAGAAGGCTAACATGGAGATGCAGGCAGCAGAGAAGTGGCTGATGGGATAGACAGTGTGTGGCAGGAGGACGGCACGAGAGGGACATACAGGTGCAGAATGTGTCCCCGAATCCTCCAGTTCAAGTAGCACTAGTATCTACTGAAGAATGACAAGATTATAATCCACCGAAACAACTGTGCGTTTGTCCCTGGAAGGAAAACACGAGCACAGAAGTGAAGCCAGGACTTTAAAGAGTCATAACTGCCAAACAGTTGACTTTCTCGTGTCTCATCTTTTTGGTTTTCTTTGGTTTCAAACTATTCAAATTGAATGTTTACGCAATATAAGCCCTGTGTCAGATTTATGTTGTTTGAATCGAGTCAATGGAGCTGAGGTTAATTTACATTTAGGGCTGATTATGAATAATCTTTAATCATCGTAGTGTCATTTTCTTTCAACATAACCTCTTTTTATCTCGTTGTTTGGTCCATTAACCAGATTCAAGATTCAAGATCGAGGTGAAATGTTCAATTCCACTGAATTAACACGCGGAGACATACACAAATATTACAGCACATGCATAATTGATGTCGAACCAAACTTACAAAAGTGCTGTCGAGCCAGGCGCCAGATGCAGTGCGTCCATATTTATTTGATTTTGAAGAATATTTGCCTCAGTTTAATGTCATGTTGGACACATTTGTGCTCTTGAGGGGAAAAATCTGTTTCTCAGATGCTGAATCTCATAACTATGACGAGAACTGAATGTGACTTTAAAGGTGCAAATTGCTAAACTGAGCACCAGCATGTCGGATAATTAAAAACAGAGCCCTATGGAGATGGCAGAGGACGTACAACGTCGTTTATGCTGCCAAGTTACCTACGAGGAGAAGGAGTGTAGTTTCCTTTTCCTTTTTTTATACGTCCTATCCGCGCTGCACACACACACACACACACACACACACACAGTGTCTTGTAAGAACTCTGCCTCCTCCTGTGCTCACGTACGAACACAATCCATAAACTGAGCAGAAATATTGTCACTGGACTTGTTCAGAGGAGAAGGGGATTAAGGTCTAGATCACTTATGGGC
This sequence comes from Solea senegalensis, assembly GCF_019176455.1. Taxonomy (NCBI): domain Eukaryota; kingdom Metazoa; phylum Chordata; class Actinopteri; order Pleuronectiformes; family Soleidae; genus Solea; species Solea senegalensis. The sequence continues at coordinate 5,302,368 of NC_058029.1, forward strand.
TCAGCTCCAGCAATGGGCTCTTGTGTCCCTGAGAAGCGTGACAGAAGCTGAAGCTGCACACGCTGCTGGCCTCTACAGAGTCAAAGCCCTGCACCAGGACAAAACTTAAGGAGGCAATTTTTAATAGTGAAAGATCGTCTTTGGGTTTATTTCTGCTGAGCCTCGGGAGTTTCAAGGTTTGTGGGGGAAACGGGGCTTGAAAAAAAAACTCTCGCTAAGCCATGTGCTGCATCGTGTGCTCGGTCGGTCTCAGTCAAAACACAGCAAAGGGGAAGAGGGAAAAAAAACAACAACAACAACCTCCCCTTTCCCCTCCCTCCCTCCCTCCCTCCCTCCTTGCGTCTGCTGATTTGAGGAAGTACAATCATCCTCTCCTTCTGCAGCTTCCTGCTGAACTGCAAACACCGACAGTGAGTCGCCGCGCTCTCCAGACATCACAGAGTCTGTCAGAGGTGTGATGAAGTGACGGGGAGAGAGGGCGTCTGAGTGCACAGCACTGGAGCTGCTCGTGTGCAGCGGCGTGCACAAGTTTAGCGACTGCTGATTGTTTTTCACATCATTGTACTTTCCTGTGTCAGAACACGGTCCACGGGGATGTTTGATTATTTGTCTAGAACTGCAGCAACTCATTGATTAATTGATTGTGGGTTTTTTTGTCAGTTTTCTGATTCTTAAATGTGAATATCGTTTAATTTCTTTGCTCAATAGAACAGTGAAATCATTGAAACTGATTAAATAAGGGATTAATTGAGAAAATAATGGACAGATTAGTCAATCATGGAAATAATCTTTAGTTTGTTGCGCTAGATTTGTCTCACCAACCTTTATTTTTATACTTACTGGCCTGTAAATCCTCACTGAAAGGAAGGCCCCACATATTTATCCAACTAACCTTGAATTTCACATAAATGCTTAACTTAGCGCAGTCTGTAAACTTGTGGGTAGTTTTATTTCTTCTTTAAAGGAGCAGAATGTTTGTTATACAGCTTGAGCATGATGGTTTTTGAAGTGGCTGCTTAGAATGATGTGGTGAATTCATCCGCAGCTTAGTCGTAAAAACAACTGTATCTTGAGTGATCGCAGAGACAGAGCTCTTAAAGTAGCAGTGTTTGAATCCGGCGAGGTTTCGCCCACGTTCCAAGTCATGGTAGTCCAAGATGGCTGCCACTCGCACAAACGCGACTTCTTTTACTCTAAATTACACTTTTGTCATATTTGTGTCACATGAAGTGAGTTGTACACGTCGTAGTGTTCGGTTGGCGTCCGTGGACGCAGCATTAACTCCCCTGGCAGATTCTCTGGCGCTCTCATTAGTCAGGGACCTCCACACTTTCAGAGTGAAACTCAAGACATTTGGCGTACGCTGAGATTTTAACTTGGGTCTAATTTTCACTAATCAATGTGCCTGTTGGCCCAGGCTGAGAATTCTCTGGCTGTCGTCACTGCGTCAGTGAGTAAGAGCACAGAAGAGAAGAGGAGAGCAGAGTCTGTTTGTTTTACATTCCAGCACCAAGAAGAAAAGTCTGCCGAGTTCTGGTGCTGAGCAGAGCCGAGCCGCGCCAACGCAACCTGTCTCCTCTTCTGCGGCCGCGATGATTTGACCGGCTCAATTCGGCCTTGTACGACAGAGCGACCTCGGTGCCGGCGGGACATGTGTTTTCCGCGTGCTCGCCTGAAGCTGACCCACGCGCTTGTCCTGCGATGGCAGAAATAAAAACTCCTACTAAGCTCATTTAGACGAGCATGCCCTGCTCACTGAAAGTGCAGCACCACAGGCTGAGCTCCTTTTTTCAAATGGATGGATCTTTTCTGCAGAAAGAAGCAATTACTACCTGCTCTGGTCGTGTTGCTTCCGTGGCCTCTTTTGTGTGCTTGTTCTAAGGCAGATTTTGTCCACGGCTGTTCCCACGCTGAGTGAGGAGAACAGGAAGAACTCAGTTGCACAGCAGGCCTCTGCCTTCTGCTATTATGGCTATGATTCAATTATTGCAGGGCAGTGCTTCACCTCGGCTCACTGAAAGAGGGAGAGAAATGTCCTCGCTTCTTCTCTCTTAATGGAAGTCCAAGTCAAAAGTGTTTTTGCGGACAAAGTGGAGGCCGTCAGCCACTAAATGTGGGAAGTAGCACCAGCAAGCCTCACCTCACAGTCCACTCTCCCCCCTACTGTGATTTCAAAATGGCCTCCCTTGTGTGCATGAAGCCAGAGAAGCACCATGCAGGGTGAGACTCGCGTCTCCTTCAGCTGCCTCCTGCATCTTTTCTTTGGTCTGACCCGGAGTGGACACGTTCAACGTGCTCCACTTTTATATTTTAATTCCTCTTCACTTTGCCATGCCCACGTTTACGAAAGTAGAGTTAAAGCCTCTTTGGTTTATCAAGCTCATCGCTTCTACTCGTCCAGCGACAGGAATTGGCTGCAGTTTGATTTTGAATGATCAGTGGACAAAGTTATCCAAAGGTGCGGCAATGAAATGTGGATCGGTATTTGGATGCACACCAAAATCTGACCTCTGCATAGACATTTCCACGTTCACATTGGCTGGATTCGATCTGTGTGTCATTTCCTGGGGAATTTGTATAATTTAAAAAAAGAAGCTTTATCTGGAAATCTTAAAGGAAGTGGAAGACAAATAAAAAAATACGTCCTGTATTCACAGCCCTAAATCAGATCCAATCTAAAGGTGAACTGGTTCTTCTCCTCTTCCCCAGTGTCCCAGTTTCAAGGAAACAGGTGTTGTAGAGAAAATCAATGTTTTTCTGGTGGAGGGATTTTAAAGCCAGAGCCACAAATCAACACATTTGAACTCACTGATGGATGAAAATCTTCTGTGTGTCATGATTGAAAAATGGCTTCTTCTTCTTTTTTTTCAATGGACTTTGGTAGAGTGAGCAGTTTCCCATAGGAAGATGCTGTGAAATGGCCAGATACAGCAGATACAACATATTCTTATGTTAGTTTACACTTACAGTGGCCTAAATATTAATCAGGTGAGCCTTTTGTTAAATGGCTGAAATTTCTTTTGCCTTGTGAGAGTGTTTAATGTTCTCATGAAGGTTCTAGGCACAGAACAGATTAGTCAGATTAATCCAGCACCAAAGAGCCCAGAAAACATTCACATTTATGAAGCTGAAAAATCGGAGAAACTTGTTTTTAATTATTAAAGTAAACCTTATTTTAACCATTAAAGTGCTTTTGCCCATTTTTCCAGGATAAATTGTAATATCTGGCAGTTATTTACAAATTTACTGCATGTTAAAATAGTGTATTAACAAACAACACATTTGATTTTGCGTGTAAACAGTATAAAACATATTTAAAGTAGAGTTTTGCCTACATGTGCAAAAACAGGCTAAAAATGGAAACAATGTACAGCCGTTTTTCCAACTCTCTCCTCTCTGGTGACAAAGACACTGATTCGCCGTCTCCCCGAAACAGCGAGAGTGAAATTACCGTAATAACTTTGACTTGCAACTTCTTTCTTGACTTGTAAGTTTCTCAGCTTTCAGAAACGTGTCGTCTGCGATACACTCTGTGTTAAAGGGTTAATCGATGATCAAAAATAGCTGCCCGAGTACCTAATACAACCAACTCTCCCTTTAGTTTGAAAACAATCTGTTCATGAATACATGCATGGTTGTTTCCCATTGAAATATGGGATTCGGACTCCTGGGGCCCGAGTAAAGGATTAGGATCCAAAGAGGTCGCGGCTGCAAGGCAACAAACCGCCTTCCTTACACAGGACTAATCCCCGTCCTCCAGCAAGCTCTTAATTGAGCCATCATCGGCTGCTGATCTACGGGTTAAACATCAATTAAGCAAATGAGCAGATAGATGCAGCAAGGAGGAAACTGAGCGTGTGTTTGTCTGTTATGTCATATTGATTATGGTGATGACGCAGGATTGGACGACACAGTACTTCGAACAGATTGTTGGTTGTTTTGGAAAGGTTGTAGCCTTGTGATGCTCCTCAGCTGAGGATACACACTTTAGAAAAACTACTAAATGGTTTAAATGATTGTTTTATTTTTTTAAATTGAGACAAATCAAATTTGAAGGTTGATGTTGAAACTGAAGAGGCACCACTGTGTTGTGTTTTAAATAAGTGGAGAATGGGGCTGAAAGGATTACTCGATTAAACGATTACTAAATGTATCGTCAGCTATTTTGATAGTCGATTATTCAGTTATATTGAATAATGTGATATTTTCAGCGTCTTAAATGTGAATATTGTCTGATTTCTTTGCTCCACATAACTAAGAATTTTCAACCACAGCTGGTTTTGCTGTGCGCATTTGACGACGTGAATAATTAAGTCTTAAAATCCATTCGTGCAAACAAATCTCATTTGTGTGCAGTTAAAGAAAGTCATGCGTCCTCCGAGAGCGTCGCTACCGCGTTCAGTTTATTTAACTAATGCGTAGTGACGGTCGGACAGGGACTCGTCAGACGGCCCCTGGTATGTTTCTGTTGTGATGGCGGAAGCCACCATTCGATAATATCACTTCATAATTATTTCATATCATCATTAGAGGAAACTCCTTGGGGGTGTCGATGCTGCAATGCACTGCAATTTATCTCCCTCTCTCTCTCTTGTTTTATCTCGCCAAATTTTTAGCGATGTTTCCGCTTCTGAAGGGTCCGGGAAATGTCAAAGTCGTGGACGTGAAATCCGTCGTTCAATAATTAACAGACACGGATGATTCAATCGAGTGGAGCTCTTCGATAAAGAATGACCACAATGTGTTCATTAGAGATGGATTTTCTTTCCTCCTCTCCTAAATGAATGAATTGTTTATTCAGTGAATTGAATCCAGATGATTCTTTACGAGGATTTGAGGACTTTCACGCCGTATCTCCTCTGTGGCTGCTGTTGTAAATCCTGCAGGTTAAACTGGACGAACCAAACTGGTGTAAAAATTTCTGTACAAAATCACTACAGAAGGACTCAGACGCTCACTGGCCTGGCGAGTTACACTGGTCCTCTCACCCTTCAAAAGCAAATCAATACAGAATCACTCATCCTGTAATTTATGACAGCATCCACTTCTTTTAAATTGAAGGTTCTTTACTGCCTTAGTGTAATTGATAGCCAATGTCTAAATCAGTTCAAATACTGTGTTACTGTATTTCGAGCAACTTTTACTCCACTACATTTCCTCTAACTATCTTTGTTACTCGTTACTACCAAAGAAAATCAGAAGAAGGAGTTGGTATTATTGTCTGTATTTATGTAGAGCTTTTCTAGGTCTTGATGAGCTGCTTTACACTACAGTTTTCACTCATTCACCATGGGGTTCAATGTCTTACCCAAGGACACACATAGTCCAGCAGAGTCAGGAGTTGAACCCACAACCTTCCAGTTGAAAGCCACCATGGCTCTATCCTTCATTCCTCACTTTTCTTTAATACTTTTACTTCTAAAACTTAAGTACATTTTATATCAGAAAATGACTTTTTGATAGTTAAGTACAGTAAATGTAAACTTTAAGACCTTTACTTAAGTAACATTATAAAAAAGTGACTTCAACTCATAACAAATTCATTTTCTAGCAAGATGCTTTTACTTAAGTATCCCTTACACAAGGCTGATTATTATTATATACAGTATACCATACATTCCCACAAAAATCTTAGTGGTATTTTTGTACCAACTACAGTCGCTTCCATGTATGTGAAGACAATTCTCAAGTTTTTGGTAACTGGAAAGTCATTTTATTCTTCTTCTTACATGTTCCAAAGCTAAAAATGAACAAAGCAGTTTGAGATCAGAGTAAATGGTAAACTTTAACACTTGCATCATTGGTAAATAAAATTTTCCTACATAGCATTAGACATGGGATGATATAAAAATCACTTTTAGTCACAATATGCACAGTAAAATCATTTAATTCAAATTTATTTGTATAGCGCCAAATCACAACATGCATTATCTCAAGGCATCAGTGGAGAGAAAAAAAACTCCCTTTTAACAGAAGAAGAAATCTCTAACAGAATCAGACTCAAAGATGTGTGGCCATCTGCCAAGACAGGTTGGGGTGAAAGGAAAAATGGGGGACAGAAAGGGAGGAGAGAAAGGACAAGAGGGAGGTGAGGTAGAGACCAGGACCAGGAGAAGATAGTGTGTAAATATTACAGTTTCCAAATACTGGGACAATTCAGGCTAAAGGTCATTATTGTCCCTGTAACCTCTGTCACTCTATCCCCTCTGCTCACACACCGTCAGCCAATACTCCGTTGTTTGGATAAATCTGTGAAATATGACGTGAAACATCAGGAAGTGGTTGTGCTGTGAAGAACACCCGATATGTTGAGGCCAAAGACAGGTCCCAGACTGCCGGGTTTTTTTTTTTGAATGAAGTTTGCTGTGACCAGCGAACGTCGAGCACGGCCTAAATTATGATCAGCTCTCTGTGGTCGACCGCAGACTTTTCCATTCATCTCCCAGATAAACAAGAGAGCAGCAGAGGATTCTGTGTATGACAGAGTCGGGAGAAGTAGAGCAGCAGAGTCGAGAGAATGTCCTATTACACGAAAAGGTCGCGGGAGCTGAATGTTCTGCCAAAGTGCCCTTGAGCTGGACGCTGAAGGTCTTACAAGCTTACTCCTACTGAAAAGTGCACCACCCATGATGATGTAGTTATGGAATCATTTCCTTCTTTCCTTCCACACGTCTCACCAGGTCTGTTTTCACTGCGACTGGTCCATGAACATCTGTTATATAAAAGTAACACGGAAATGAGGAACAGGAAGGTGAATCCCCACTCGGTTGTTGATTTTTGCTAAAAATACCCTGCACAGGCAGCTAAATTTATCCAGCCTGCCTCAGAATAAATTGCTTAAAATAACCAGCTATGGAGCCAAAGTGGAAATCTGTGCTGACCTAATTTTTGCTCTGAAGTAGACACAGATGAGCGAATGAAAACAACGAGTACACGCAACGTTTATTTTGATTGGGATTATGGAATTTTGCTATTAGCACGTTATATCCGGCTGAAGTTGTTTTTTCCTTTTATTTAATGTACTCTTTGTCAAACAAATGGACGTGAAGCCAAGTGTGTGAGTGTTGAGAAGCAGAACTCTGCACCGCTGCACAAAACCCAGCATGGCTTGACCCTGAATGGGCCGCGGTGTCAAAATCCACTTATATCCAATTCAAATCCATTTAGTTCAGCTTCTGGCAACCCTCAGCAATATGGCCTTTTATTTAAAATTCCATTAAACTCTCAGTAGTCTCAGAGCTTTTAAGGGAACGAGAAGAAGAAAAGCGATAAACCAAATGAGCAGCAGTAAAAGTAAAAGGAAAAGAAAAAACAGTTGTAAAGGCTGGTCCTTTTTAAATATTTCTCCAATATAAATGCAATATCTGCTCAATACAAATTCATCAAATGCTGCATATGCAAATATATGTGTATATATACATGTGTATATATGTATGTATATATATATATGTATGTATATATATATATATATATATATATATATATATATATATATATATGTATATATATATATAGATATATATATCTATATATATCTATATATATACCCCAACTGCAAGGTCACACATCAAGGTCATCTTTGTCAAGCTGCAGTAAGCCTGAAGGTTACTGGTATTTGTTGTTACGCGTTTACACTCGTGCTGTCAAACGAGATATATTTGATTGTGATTAATCGCATTAATGTCATAGTTAACTCACGATTAATCGCACATTTTTATCTATTCCAAATGTCCCTTGATTTCTTTTTGTCCCATTATTTTTTCTCATTTTAATGCTCTTATCAAGTGGATCGGCTTGCTTTGTGCAAATGTTTTTTTATTGAGACAATGTCTCTGTCACCCTGCATCATATTTTGAGTTATTCCTCTTATTGTGAGAGCCGCACAATAGTAAGAGAGGCTGTGTATCACCCTGCAGTGCTGTGAATAAAGTTTCGCTAAAATGGGTTTGCGTTAATGCCGTTAATAACGCGGTAAACTGACAGCACTAGTTTTCACGTCTACAGCGTATCAGTGTGAGAGTGTTTCAGTAGCTTGTGGTGCTTTTGCAGTTTTGAGGAACTGAGGGCGGTGATGAGTGTCCCTGGTTACCAAAGTGATTCCTGGTTGAGTTTAGGGACACTGAGCAATCTGTAGTTGGAATTAGTCAAAAAAAACAACAACACAGTGAATTGTGGTCTGCTGCATGGTGGATGTGTCGTGTTGGGAACTTATAAACTAAGCCAGGAGATATTGTAATTAACCCTTAGAACACAGAACATATCGGCTGCTTTTTTCCATTCCTACGTTTAAACGTACAGTATATACAGATAAGAATGTGCAATAATAATATGCAGTTTAGTGGTTGGAACATACTTTTTGAGAGGCGGCGTGTGTCTCGGCGAGACAGACCTTTGTGACTCTATGGTTTAAGGTTTTTCTTTGAACCATGTGCACCTGGTGTTTGATAGAAACCCAGAACCTCCCCTGCCTATTACATCACTGTCATCGCGGTGACATTTTAATCATTGCATCACACGCACAGGATATGAAATATTTAATTTCTCCAAACTCAATGTCTCCGCTGGACCTGACTTATTCCACCAGAGATCCAGTAAGAGCAGCGTAAACCAGGAGGATTATTGAGAATCAGAATCAACATCAGGGAACAAACTCCAGCAGCTCCGTACTCCGCTCGGATTAAGGCTTCTCTGTCCAATGAGTCAAGCTGCCGACGCCGCTGTGAACACTGAGGGTTCAGCGGAGGTCTCGCTGATATTGTTGCCAAGGAGCTCAGAGAACAATGCCTCACAAAAAAAGACTGCAAAGGAAGAAAGGCGCTCCAAAAAAAATTAAGCTGAGACGAGGATCAAGGAGCGCCGCACACCTACGAGACTGGAAGAAGCTTCAAGAGAGAGTGAGGAAATGCAGGAGAGCAAGATCCCATATATCTGATTCAAGAAAAGTGTTTCTGCCTCAGATCCAGAAAACACAGATCATGCTGCCTCCAGAAGCACAAGCGTTTCATAATCAAAAGCACTTTCCGCACGAGAACTCGAACATTGGCACATATGTACGCTGGGTTTTGCTGAATATTGTTTTGTTCCTGTGGGTTAGGGAAGTTCTGAAAAGGCAGGAAAAGAAGAAATTGCTCATCAGACTTTCCCATAGATTTTTATATTCAGGCCTGGTGGTGCTCACACAAAGTAAAAACCTCAAATTGCGAGGTGAAGAAGCAGGAAAACATGAGGTGCCTAGAAACACAAAAAACAGTGAGCAAAAAAAAAGAAGAGAGAATAATGAGGCTGTTTTCAGACGTGAACTCCAGAAAACGTCTGGGAAGTTGGGCGGGGGGACATTTTCTGGACTGAACCGCTCATGTATGAAGAAAACAACACGAGATTGTCTGGGAGAATAATCCGCAACATGGGCTCACTCTGACCTGAGCGGGAGACGTTGTGGAAAGTGTCTGAACGGACTTTGTGCAGCTCCGAAATCTTGCTTTACCGAAAAAAAACATTTAATGAGCGCAATGAATGACCTTTGCAAAAATAACCAAAAAACAACAGCACATCATTTTGCCATGGAAGTCTTCCCTGTGTCTGACCTCCGGTGCATGAGGTCGCATTCAGACGGCGGTCTTTGCCACAAGAGGAACTAACTGTTGCTAAGGCGATGGCTTTGTGTTGTCTGCTGTTGTTGGGCGCACTCTGCCTGATAAACAAACGCCTGCCTGTGAGTACAGTTTAAACAAAAAAAAACTTAATGGAGGATTTGACAGCGCGCCGGAGGGTGGAATTCCTCCTGGTGCTGTTGATGAAGAGAGGGAGAGAGGGAGAGGCGGAGACAGTAGACAGAGTAGCAGCAGTGGCTGGTGCATTTATACAAAGAGTCTCTAACAGTCCTACACAGAGCTACGCTGATGGACCCTAGCGCAAATTATAAATGCCAGCGTTAATATTGCTTAAAAAATTGTACATTTTCTGGAAAAGTCTTTGCGTAATCGGTGAAAACACTCGACTGTCATGTCAGCTTGAATTCCAATGGACTTTGAAATGTGTTGTAGCACATTCCGCCGCGTTTTGTCTCATTATATACCGACAACTTGCTCCTTGGCTTCTGTCTCCGCCGCACGGCCTCGCCAACGATCATGAGACAAATGACGCGCGGCGAACTCAATCCCGGTTTTCACTTTCGATCCTTGGGATAAAACCTCCTCATTAAAGGGCCGACGAATGCGTTTTTGCTCTGTTGTTCACAAAGCACACAGAGTAGAATACAAAGCTAGATCGCTGTGATATGTTGACGCAGGGAAAAACGTTTGGGAAATGTTCAGTGCTGCCGTGCCACCATACTGACGGGGTTACAATGCCGTGAGAGCAGGGGCTGCTGGCCCGTGCTTCAGCACAGCTGAAATAGCAAGCAGCAGAGCCAGGAGCTGAAACACTACACCCAGCCAGGCTTCTCATACTCCATGTCTCCCCAATCCTCTCTCCCTCTCTCTCTCACCCTCCCTCTCTTTGATCTGAGGTCCTGGTGTTTTCTCTCTCTTCATCTTCATCATTCATTATCAAGCTTCCATCCATCCATCCATCCATCCATCCACCCCTCTGCTGCTCCCTCCCAGCTCTGTCTCCCGTCTGATTCCTCCCACACCTCCAGTGGAGAGGAGGTTACGGCCTCATTTGAATATCTGAACGTATATCAACCTTCTCCTCACTGGGGCGTGGCATCGTTTTATGGTCGCGCAGCTGTGGCGGTGTTATGGGACCATCTGCACAGGGCTCATTAAGTTAGCCAGGAGCTAACATAGAGTGTGTGTGTGTGTGTGTGTGTGTGTGTGTGTGTGTGTTGAGGCGATGTGATGGAAGGGAGGTAACTTTCTTCTTTTTTTTTTATTCTTCCTCAGTTGAAGAGTAGCTAATAAATGGGAGTGGTTCCAGAGAGAGAGGGAGTGAAAGACGTGGGAGAAAAAAATCCCTTTCCACACTTCCGTATCCTTGTAGTTGTGTTCGCGTTGCTATGACTGTAGGCGTGTGTGTGCGCGCATGTGTGTGTGTGCACGTAGGCGCACTCACTATGAATCTGTTCTTGTGTGCAAGTATTACAGAAGATTCAAGCGTCAAATGGGAAGTTTTTTCAGTTTATTAAGGAAATGAAAGCTGCGGTATTCATTTTTTGTTCTTGATATTCTTTATATGAAGCATTATAAACATGCTTTTCATTAAAAGAAAGGACTGAAGTAGCTTAAGCAGAGGTGAAATTAGCAAGTATTTGTGCACAGACTCCAAAAACTCTCACAAGCATTAATTACTTTGGCAAAAACAATATTGTAATGTGACGTGATAAAAATGAGCCGTGAATGAAAGGCCACAGTGTCATCTCAAACTTTTTGTTTCCTTTAGCGCTGAAACTTTTGATTGATTATTAATTGCTGACTAAATGAAGTGTCAACTCGTCAATTAATCAGTTTAAGTGTATTTTTAAAACACTTAAAACCTGTTTCTCAGCTTCTTAAACGTGAATATTTTCAGGTTTTCTTTGCTCCGTGTAACCAATAAGACATTTGAGAACATCATTTCCAGGTTTGAGACACACCGATCAATATTTTATTAATTTTTGAATAATCGTGAGTCGCGGGCCGAGTTTCCTTGCTGTCATTCATCGTTACTGTATGTTTTTTTTTTTTTTTTGAATAGCGAATAATGGCCTGCTCCTGCTTGCTTTTCCAAACATTTGACCTTGGAATCAATAGTTTGACCTTAAATAATGTGTGAAAACATCTGCATGTTCTGGACCGGATTTACTGTTGGTGAACGGAGCAACCTTTTTGGTCACGTCGTGTTTTCCGTAAACCCGTGGACTGCAGGCCTCGCGCTGCTGCTGCTGACGCAGGTCTACCTCGTCTCCGAGCAGAGACGAACTCTGCTTCAAACCCCGGCGTTTCTTTCTTTTCAGGCTCTGAAGAAGGTCTTTTAAGTCGACATATTTACGCTCAGAGAGCGCGCAGATCCCCCCCGATGGCTCTTTAAAGTGCTGCTGAAATACATCTCTCTCTGCTCTGATGTACGAACCCGTCAGGATAGACGTGTTTTTTCGCGGGCAAAAGCACAGCTGCGCTTTCAGTCGATACGGAGTGTACTTGTTTTGTGGCAGGCCGTGTCAGCGCAGGCATTAGATAACGTTTTATTTGATGGTGTTCCGTGGCTGACTCGTCCTCACCTCTCGCCCGGGCCTCTTCTGCTCTCCAGCCCACACACACTCCCATGTAAAAACCAAACGCACACAGACGTCCACCCACTGACTCGTGTGTGTGTGTGTCTGTGTGTGTGTGAATGTGCTCTCTGCATCCTTCCTCTGGAGGATTCTGGCAGTTGTTTATGTTATTGAACTGGTTATCACATTACAGCTGGAACAGCATCGCGATCACAGAGAAAGAGTCCTCTTGTGTTTTTTTTTTTCCCTTCTTTTTTCAAGAGAGGAAGTGAAGGCAGAGCGAGTGCAGAGGGAGAAAACGAGAGCAGAGGGAGGAAGAGAACGAGCCGAGATGTGTTTGCACAGTATTGATCTGGATCATTACACTTCTTTACTTATTCATTTCACACACACACACACACACACACACAGCCTCATCTGTACCGGAGCAGCTTTGACCAACAGCGGTCGTCTTTGTGCTTCGTCTAAAAATAGCCGTAAGTGGGTTCAAGCAAATACAATGCAGTGACATCATGTATATCTTCATTAGTGTACAGTACGGGACATTGGAAAAGCACCAATTTGAATATTAAAGTTACTAATTACAGAACGGGGCCATTTTTATAAGAAACTAATGAGCTTTCTGATGCCAAACCGGGGAATTCTCGTGTTAGACATGAGGCGCGCGACACCATACACGTATGAAAATAGAAGAAAATTACACAAAGAAATATGACAAACTGGAGTATCAAGAATCCCGACATATACTAGTGCCAAACATCGATGTTTTAATTTAACTAAATATGGCACTCGTAAATCAGCGGCTCCACTACGTCCTGAGTCATCGCATTGGCAGCGCTGTGTCCGGTGCTTTGAACAGGTTGTAGTTATTTGTTACTTTGTCTCAACACTGAAGCTATTTGTTACCTTAGAATGACTTTTAAGATGGAGGACGTGACTGTAATGGCACCATGCCGGGTTCAAACTGGAGTCACTAAAATGTTACTCTTTAATGACAACCTGTTAGTTTGTCCATTGTCTTTGTCATCTGCATTTGTGTCTTTTTATATTATTTGGAGGTAAAATAGAAAATCATCTGAATTGCCAAAGATCGGCATCAATTCAAACCAAAAAAAACCCAGAATGCCCGTGGGGAGCTGGATCGCCTCGGCGCTGCTCTCTTGCCATGATTGATATTTACACCAACAGGTGGATCAGGGAAAGCAGCACAACTCACGGCCGACTCTCCCAGGTGTTTACAGAACAAGACATTTATCAAGCAAGGTCAAACAGACTGAGTTCACCCACAGTCTGTCACTGGAACTGTAAACACTCTGCAAGTGCTGCCCCCTGTCCCACAGGAGGGCATAAGAGTTATTGATCAATAATTCCCCCCAAACTCCTCTCCCTTCTGCACCTTCGCTGTTATAAATCAGATTTGTTTTTCAGTGTTGTCGCGCAACCGTCCTGTGAATGACGAGCGAATGGAAGACAACGCGGAAAAAAACTGCACTTTTTTGTCTCCGTTTGCACACGCAGCAGGATTTTATAATCCAAAAATGTGTTGTTGTCCTTTTTTTCTCCCCCTCTTTATGGTTTTCTCCTCCAACACTAAGAAGTGCTGTGCTTTTAAATCCGCGCTTTTCTTTTCTCTCTCAAACTGATAGTTGTCGTCCTAAATATCCCGCCGACGCTCCGCCACAGTTCACTTTGCAGGAAACTTTGTCAACAGACAAAAGCGTGGGGCGGGGAGGAGGGGAGGAGGGGGGGGTGATGTTCATGAGGGGTGGCAGCTAAAAAAGTTTAGCCCTCCACATATCAAAGGAACTAAAGACCCTGTGGCGATAAAACAAGTCCACTGAGAGGTCAATTATCCTCTGACTCCAGCGCGACCCCTGGATTATAACATACTCAGTGTCGCCGTGATTGTACGCGGTGGTGATGGGAGTGAAAATGTTGCTTTTGTGGGTTAAAATGATTATGGATTAACATGATTTTTTTTTTTTTTTTTGCTTCACAGTGAAGCAAAAGCAAAAGGAGCTTAGTGCTTTTAGCCCTTCACTCCCCCCTCTGCATCTGTTGTTGCAGTCGGACACAGGGAACACACTCCTGAGCCTCTCAAACACATGCTGGAGGGTCATAAAGCCCCGGTTTTAATGCACCGACGGGGAGGAGGTGGGTGATACAGTATGAAGGAAGGCTTTTCACAGAGGACAATTCCTCTGGAGTCACAACAGGTGTGTGTGTGTGTGTGTGTGTGTGTGTGTGGCTGTGGAGAATTATGAGCTGGGGGCAGTAAAAGGAGGAGGGGGTTTGGAGGGCTTATGAAGGGTCCCCTCTGCCCCACCTGTAGCCTGTCAGCTGTTGTAAGCCTGTTAAAACGTCAGCTGTTTCTGAGGAGAAGTGTGTGTGTGTGTGTGTGTGTGTGTGTGTGTGTGTGTGTGTTAGTCAATGTCAGGGAGCTGGTGAAGGGTTATGGGTGGGGGTGGCAAGGGGGGGGCCGTCTCCGCGTGGCCCTCGCCGCCATATCACATCAAACGCCTCGTTGCCTTTGGGGATTTGTCCGCGCACGACTGAGCGCCTCATGCCTGCGAATGCTCAGCGACATGCAAGTGCACGGACACGGGCTCACAAAACTTTACAAGAACATTTCAGTCTGGCAATATCTACATATATATATATATATATATATGTATATATATATATATATGTATATATATATATATATATATATATATATATATATATATGTTGTATATATATATGTTGTATATATATATGTATATATGTATGTATATATATACATAGATATATGTGTGTATATATATGTATATATATATACATATGTATATATATACATAGATATATATATGTATATATATATATCTATGTATATATATATACATAGATATATATGTATATATACATATATATATACATATATATACACATATATATATATATATATATATATATATATATATATATATATATATATATATATATATATACATAGATATATATACATATATATATATATACATATATATGTATAGATATAGGGAGAGAGAGACTACAGTGGAGGTAATGGATGTCTGTTATGAGTCAGACTGACAATAACGGCAACATCAATTATCTTTTGTTGCTGATACAGTATGAGCATGTTTTTGCGGTGATTTGATCTCGTAGGTGAGACGTGTTAATACTGTAATAATGTTTTCACATCTCTTTTGTCTGCTGAATATGAGCCAAAGTAAATATCATACAATCATTCATCCTCTGCCTCTTTCCTTCATGTGTCAAACTAAGCTCAGCCCTGGAACTTGTGATTCCAAAAAGAAAGTGTTCATCATGTTTTGTTGGCTCTTTAAGTGTCCCCTCCCCCCGTGACCTATAAAGATTCAGTTTTTGATTCCCGTCAGGGCAATAGAAGAGTCTCGTCTACTTATTTATTTATTAATTTTTTCAACAGAGATTACACCGTGTCTTCATAACCCAGACGTGTCTGTGCCAGGACTTTGCGGAAACATGAAAAAACACCAATAAATAAGATAAGAGAGGATTCTAAAAGAATAATAATAAAAAAATCATTTAGCAAATCAACGTCAATTTGAATCAGAAAGTGTCTGATGAAGTGAGCGGGAGCAGCTGTCAGCGGTGGACAGTTTGCTTCAATGGAAACTTTGGTTTCTTGTTTCTGGGAATGAGAACAGACAGCTGGACAGTTTGGCAGCAACATTTGCAGATCTGGTGAGGAGAGTTTGACTCGTCGTGGCACCGCTTCTGTCGAAAGGTTCAGTGGCCTGAGATTTTAGTTTGAAGAATTGATGTGGGGTTTTTTGTGTGTGTGTGTGTGTGTGTGTTTAGAGCCGTTTTCTTCTGACCCGGAGACAAAACAACGCTCCGTATCGGCTGAACTTCGCTCTTTCTTCCCGTTCTACAAAGTATTCTATACTCGAGCTGCATCATTATTGACTAAAAAAAAAAAATCATTCTGTCAAAATATTTCTTTCCCTACATTTAAAGCTGCAGTAGGCGGGATGGGTCTCTCAGTGTCAGGGCTCTGATAGGAAACTTTTCCACAATCCAACACTTGATCTCATCCGGGAGCCAGAACTCCACGTAGAGGTGGCGCTTTCTGCGCGTGATGTCACCGTTTGTCGGTAAATTGATGCTCACTCATCAGATATGTTCATGAGAGGACAGGAAGTTAGCCATATCATCTCTATTAGTCTTTTAATAGCTGTATTGTTTTAGTCCATAACATTAATTAACTCTTGTATGAGACAAGGTGAAGTGGAAAATGTGTTTTCTGTGTCATGGTTAAATTTGGCTTGTAAATGAAATAATACTTTTTTTTATTCATGTTTTGTCAGAGGAAACTTTGCCTCCCCCGTCTTTCTCCCCGCGATCATCCTCCAATCTTTGACGCGTGAGCTTGTGTCCTGACCCCCCAGGGTGAGAAACCAGCTGTCTAACAAGACACACTTTAAACGCAGCATTTTTCTAAATCGGAAGTCACACTCTATAAAACGGCAGGTAACCATAGCAACAACGCCTCTGAAGCGCTATGTCTTAAGGTGACAGTCGGCGGCGAGGTAAATCTGACAAAGGGGTTACACTAAACACCTTTACTTACTAAGAAAGAAATCAAAATCAAACATTTTCAATGATCAAACCGCGGCGTTAAATAAACTCTGCTCTTGGTTATTATTTCAGAGCGTAAGCTAAATATCTGCTGTCTCTCCACTCTCTGGTTGGTCATGCTGGCATGGGAGCCACAGGTGTTGAGTGATTTATGGCTTTAATTTATTTGATGGATTGTAATATAATAAAGTATCAAGCACAGAGCATTAATTAGAACACAGCGCTGATGTGCTGTTTACCTTCAGTGGTTTGGCAGGAGCAGGGAAAGCGCTTACTACACATTAAAATAGAACGCGTGTGTGTGTGTGTGTGTGTGTGTGTGTGTCTCAGCTCATGTTGAAGTGGACACATCGGTGTGAAACGGCCACTTTTACTGTAAACCCGTGTTAAATCATGACGTTGGACTTTCATAAACGCTCCCTGAAATGTGTTTGTGTAAAAAAAACAAAACAACAAAAAACAAAAAAAGCAGGAGACCGGGAGGGAGCGACACAGGTTGGTGACAGCTGAGCGACACACTCTGACTGCTGCGACTCCTCAGGCTCGTCTTGCTGCTCTTGGCCTTTGACCTTTAGCTGTGACACCTCTGGGGGTGGGGGGGCTGTTAGATGAGTCCCTGGTTTTGGAGAGTCAGGATTGGGGATGTGAGACAGAGACGCACAATACTGGTAACTGCAATTTAGAGCTGAAACAATTCATCAACAATGAATCGATTGCTACATTAATCGATAACTATTTTGATTATTGATTAGTAGCTTTTTTCATGATTAAAACAAGATTTCCGATTGTTTAAGCTTCTTAAATGTGAGTATTTTCTTCATTTCTTTGCTCTGGATAACAAAGAAATCATTAAGAGTCAATCATTTTGACATTTGAGAACATCATCATTTCCTGGTTTGATGAACACCGATCAACATTTTTTAAGGTTTTCTGATATTTTATGGACCAAAAGATTGATCGAGAAAATAATCGACAGATTAATCGATTATGAAAATAACGGTTAGTTACAGCTCTGCTGCGATTACATGAACAAACACATCATGCTCTTTTGTTCTTGTGTCGTGTCGTCCGCTTAGTGAGAACAAATGTTGTAGACTTTCTTTAAAGTTGTCTTAAGACTTTCTTTTTGCTTAGTTACATGAACGTGGTGAAATAAAGTGTAACCTAGGTATTATAGTAAGCTTAGTCTCTTACCAGCTACCTATAAAAGAAGATTTGGGCAGTTTATTGGCAAGAATCTGCAGATATGATACAAAAAGCTGCAACTAATCCTTTTCTTGATTTGTTTAGTATTAGTTTGCTCAATTAGATGTCAAAGAAAATGTGATGTTCTCAGATATGTACAATTCAGTTCTAATGATTTCTTTGTCAAATGGAGCAAAGAAACCAGAAAATGTTCACATTTAAGAAGCTGAAAAATCAGAAAATGTGTTTTAATTATGAAAAAAACCCCAGAATAATTGTTGCAGTCCTTATCTCGATACAGAGTTATAATATATCCACCAAGTTATGTCATCAGGTGCCCTGAAAACCCATATAGGTCGACCTCTAGTGTCATTATTTTCCCTCACTCCTACATAATATTTGGGCCAGTCTACAGTAACAATGCTGTGTTCAGCAGATCAGTGTCTCAAACCGTGGCTGCGGCAAACTTAAGTTTACTGTCCTGTGTAATGAGCAAGACTCGGTTTCACCTTATTTCACCAAATGAGGTTCCCCCCCTGTACGTTACGGTGATGGTGAATGGAAACATGAGCATGGTATACAAACTGTTTGTGTGTCATCGAGATCCTTCAAACTAAGTGTAGGTGGTTTTTGTTTTCAGACAGCGTTGAATGTGCGGTGACTGAAACTGTTGCTATTATTAACAAGTTACCTTGTTTACCTTTGAAAATACAGTTTGAAATGAAAGCCAGAGACCGGGGACTCTGGCAGCAGTGGATCAACATCTCCAGTGTGCCCTGATGTGAAATCACTGATTTTCTTCATGGACTTTGGTGCGGGGAATGAGCGGTTTACAAAGTCTAACACACAGTCTGACAATAAGATAAAACTACCATGTTTTCAGTGACAGCGAACGTCTGTGTCCTGGCACAGGGGGCGTGTTGTCATTTAAAGAAAATCCAAATTCTGTTTGGGTCATGCTAACTTTGGACTTTGTTATTTTGTAGCATTTGAAGTGACCTCTTCATATTTGTGTGTTAGTGTTGATTAAAAGAGAAGCCTGAGCCGGTTAAAACAACTCCTGTCACAGATTTGTGTCGATGCTTATTTCCTCTTCGTCTCGCGAGCTTCATTGTGCTGAGAGATTTGTCCAAAAAAAAAAAAAGTGGAGAGTTTCTCGACGATGTAGGTCACACTGCAAGCCAAACGCTTACACTGGTGCCGCGGCGGAGAAAAGCTTTGTCACTTTTTTAATTTCCCCTGTCCTCTGGAGGCAGGCACATTTACATAAGCAGGGTATTCACTGTCAAACCGGCGAAAGCGTAGCGTGTTTATTCGCAAACCTATTCCTATAAACGAGCTCGTCCTCCACAAAACCTCTCTCCGTCTTCCCTTTGTAAGGTCACGGCAGTCATGTAGTACACCGTTCACGCGCATCTTTAACAACTCTTCCCAAAGTATTTGCATTGACACGGATGGAGGCTTATCCCTGCGAGAGCTGGGGTTGATGCGCTCGTGTTTATTTCTTTCAACATAAATACACTTGCCTCGGGGCAAAGTAGCTGCTTCCTCTTCACCGAGAGAGAAAGGATGATATATAGTACTCTGTTCCTCAGTGTTTGCGCCTCCCCCACTTCTCCCCACCACATGTAGCCAGCACCACACAGTCTTGGCCGGCGCTTGCGTTTGTCTCAGGGAAAACGGAGGTAGGTTTGCATAGATCCCCGTTTTAGGCGGAGGGCCAACGCTGTGTGTTTCGACATGGAGGGCCCGCGGGCAGCCGCTCACGAGGACCACAAATGTTTATAGCGAGCAGAGGGGGAAACCTGGAGAAGAGGCAGCGAGATAAGGCTTTTGTTTATTGTGGAAGTCATTTTGCCTTCACTGCTCTGACATGAGGATTGTTTTGATTAGTGGTATTGTGTATTTTCCCCCCCATTCTTGGGCAGATTTCCTGCCCCAGATAGTCAAAGGGAGTTGAGTGTTTTTTGTCACTCCCCTCGCAGATTTATCCATATAAGTTGCTGTTTCAGGACCAAAGTGGATTTTTTCGCCCCATGTTTAACCCGTCGGTGTCCGGTCGGAGACACGTTTGCGCCCCACACATGCCACAGTGTACTGTACAGTCACTGTGTTATGTGGAAACTCAATGACACAACTGTTTAGCCAGACTCCTGGCCTCCCGTTTCCCACACACACACACACACACACACCCCTCCGCCCCACGGCCCCCTTGGAGATTTCAAGGTCAGGAAAGGGCACGGGGCTGAGAATCATTCCTTGGGAAGCGGAGCGACTTGTGCAATTGGTCATGGCCAGCGAATGTCTCCTTTTACAGCCCTCCCGGTAGTCGCCTCGCCAAATTCAGATTAGCGAGCATTTGGGATTTCAAAGCCTCGGTTGTAGCGTCGGCGACAGTCTCCGTCGGAGCCGGCGGTGATGGGAGACGTGGTGAAGGAGCAGGCGAGGAGCGACCGACAAACTCAAGTGCGTGGACTTTGGGGCCGAGTGGCACGAGACATTACCGGTGCGTTTAACTCTGACAGCTGAGCATGCAAGTGTATATGTGTGGGGTTGTGTGTGTGTGTGTGTGTGTGTGTGTGTGTGTGTGTGTGTGTGTGTACATTTGTGGGGGGGGGCCTTAAAGGGTCCACTGCAACAGAAGGTATGTCGGCAGCTGCCATCCCTCTGCCGGCCGCTCGCCATCCAAATGTACAACAACGACGTGTCACGCACACACACACATTCACACCACGTCATTGTTGAATATTTTAAAAAATGCTTTCAGTACAATTTCAGATTCTCGGATGTAGTTTCCTGTTTCCTGTTTCCATGCATTTCCTAACACAAATCAAATCTCCTTCAGGGATCGGGCTTCACTTCACCACATTTATAATCTGATTATTAATGTCAAACTGAATGAGTCGCTATAGCTCGTTTTGTCAGATGATACATCAGTACGGGTCTTTCTTAAATGTGTTCTTACATTTTCTGTTTATGTTGTCATGTTGTCATTTTTCACCATTTCTGACATTCCTTTGGACCCAAAAACATAATCAGTTAATGGAGGAGGCATCATTAATCTACAGATTAATAATGACAATCTGGAGTAGTAGCCTCAAGTACTCGAGTTCAGTCGGCATGTGTACTGAGTTTGGTACACATTTTAGTACCTGGTGGTTCATTTAATTGAAGAATATAAACTTAGAGAGAGAGAGAGAAGGAGAGCAGAGCAGCTGCCTCTGCGTCACAGAGACTCGTGAACTGATCTGTCTCAGAAGACAGAAAACACACGCTAAAACAGTCAAACTCAAGCACAAATTCATTCGTAATGTTCAGGATCTTCGGGAGATTTCACTCGGCGCCGCAAGTGAACCAACCCGTCTGCTGAGCCGGTGACAGGGACTGTCTTTGTGTGAACCCATCTTTATAAAGGGCAGATTAAAGCAGAAAAGGGTGTGAATGAACAGCTCTTAACTGTTGCACCTCCCTCTGTCCTGTCTTTACAGGAAGACTAAAACGCTTATGTGAGTATTTTACGACGTGATTTATTTGTGAAGTATTCGCTTCATTATCCAGTAGGTCCATGACAAATATGGCATTTATTCTTTAGTAAATACTAAAAGTGATGCACTCTGACGTTCATACAACAAACAACCGACGAGGGCCTCAACTGCCTCAGCAGGGACACTGATGAATTGGTGGCAGTTGTTGAAGGCATATTAGGGCAAAGGGTGACCTGGGAGGGGTTTGCTGGCAGTGAGTGGACTGTGTGAGTGTTTGGCAAAGGGTGGTGGGGGGTGACGAGAAGCAGCAGCAGCAGCAGCAGCAGCACTGGGGAGGGAGGAGGGGTGTCCAGTGAGGAGGGTAATTTGGGGCGTCCAGAGTGAGGCGTTCCAGCAGCAGTTGTCACTTGAGCAGTCGATGGTCGAGTGGCACATGTCCTGCTCTGAGTTGGACCCTCTTGTCTCTTCAGGACTCTTTCCCTCCGCGATCGGGGACTTGGACTATCTCGTACTTGGACGTCGTTTCAAAATCGACTGGCCTTCGTCCAGATTCAAGACGCTGTGTCCACAACACCGTACGGTATCTTTAACCTTTGACGGTGAGAGCGATGAATCCAGAAATTGTGTGTTTCTGCAATTGTGTCTGAACTGATTTGAGCTCAGCTTTGCTGAATGAGTTTAAGAGGAAAAAGTCAAACTCAGTGGCTGTTTCTAAGTGTTTGCTCTTCCTGGCTTGAACTAACCTCTCGCCAAATGTTTCATGCTTGGTTTAAGATGAGGAGATGTTCTCTAACACGCTTCTAATCAGTCCAGTTAGCCATGAGTGGGTTACCCCGCTGGCGCCACTGAGGACTTACCGAGTCAGATAGTAAGGAGTGCGAGGCGACTTTCTGTGTGGCCTGTTCTCCGTCATCAGCCGCCAAGGCTGATACCTTCCCCACCCCCCAGCTCCAGAACTGTCTGAAAGAGGATCGAGGCTTGGGGGGGGGGGACGGGGGCTGTTGTTAAGATTTATGGTGGTTAGCTTGTGTTGTTGTGGGGCTAATGACATCACACCTGTTCCTTCTCTTTCTTTCTTCAATCGGAGGCTCATGTGGCCATTAATGTGTCGAGAGAGTGCCCTTCACACCTGTTGGAACCAGGGAGTGCACTTCCAGTCGTCTATCAAACACTTTGAAGCTGTGCAACTGTGGCTTTACTGTGAATTCCGTGTTTTTTTAAAGCCAAGGAAAATAAGCGTTCAGTGGCCTGGGGACGTTTCTCTAGAGCGCAGGCGTTCGCTGCTTCATCTTCATTTGTGTACATAAGAAAACTGTTTGTCCACCTCTGTGTCTCCTGTTCCCGTCCTGACAGACGTGTGCGAGATGATCGCGAGTCTTCAGTCGACGCCGACATATACTTATGAAATTATTACGGTGTTGGCAAAACACGGATCAATCAAGGGGAGCGTCGATTGCTCCGCGTGCCTGTTTCTACAAGTTTATTGGCCCCTGCGTCGTTTTTAAAGTGCCTCAGAAGACGAGGTGACGGACTCGCAGGTCTCCGAGCAGCTGCTCACCACTTGTTTTGAAGGGTATCTTGACAACAAAGCCCCCCCGGCTCAGTCTCATGTGGCCGGATTGAAGGATGCCTCTCTGAGCTCATGCTTCTAAATGACCACATGTATAAACAGTTAGTTTGTTAAGCGTCGCTGCAGAAGACCTGTTTTCTTCAGGGAGGGATTATCTGTTGAAAGGGTTGCAGCAGTGTGTGTGTGTGTGTGTGTGTGTGCGTGCCAGACTCTCGGCTGAGTGTTTATTGTTATCGAGTGCTGTCGGCATACTTGCGGTGCCCAAATGTAATAGTTAGTGACGGGGTGAATCTCACCAAACATTTCGTTGTGTGCACTAAATATAGGCAGGTATTCTTCTTCTTCAAACAACGGCATTCCTCCTCCTCCTCCCACTCACCTGCGCACTTGAAAATAAACTGCATAGCACAGCACGTGTAACGAATGGCGTGGCATTTGACTCGCTCGTCTGTGAGAACATGTCGGACCGGTGATGGCAAACCTTTAAATACATTCACACCCCGTGTCCTCGAGTGTCACGTTGATGTCATCGTGTTTTGTCTCGAGGGCATTTTTCTCGCTTCCAGACCTTTTGTTGTTGACAAAGGGAAACTGTGTGTGGGGGAAAACCTGCCTTTATCTCGATAGGTGCATTCCTAAAACTCGGAGGAAACGCGCCGTACCGATCATCGTAACAAGACAAACCCAAGCAAACCTGTAGTTTACAGGAAACGCTGCCGTGGAAATAAACACCTCACACTCGACTCTTATTAGCATAATGAGACATAGGTGCAGTTGACATTTAATACTCAAGTCAATTTGTTCGCAGCTGCAGCTAATGATCATTTATACTATCAATTTACTGCGTATGGAAGTTAGTGTCTACAAAATGATACCGGTGTCGAAACTTGTGTCGATATGGAGACGTTTTCAGCTCCTAATAATTTAATTGTTTTCATTTCTGTAGCTAGATCCACATCTGTACAGTGTACATATACACTGTACCTCGTGACCTTGAAAAGGACGGCCTCCCAACAACCCAATAGTGAGCCAGCCATTACTCTGCATTAAAAAGAAAGAAAAGAAGATGTTGCTGCCAGATATTCCCTGTGTTTTGTTATTTATAAGTACAAAAACCTTCCCCATTGTGTCTTCCAGGTTAATGTAATGGAATGAAATAGCGATCCTTTAGGAGCATCCGTCTGTTTTCTCCCTCTCTCGCCTCAGGACATGTCTGCTTAATGTTTAACACTTCCACCGCTCCACCAGCTCTATACGGCCGAATAACATCAGTCGAACAATAACAGTGCAGGTGATCACTACAGTAAAACACCAAATAAACTGGGCCTTCAGTTAGTGCCTCATAAAACCACTGCCGACTAAAACAATATTTAATTTCCCCTGTTAGGTGTTTGTGATTAACCATTAGTCTATTTATTGCCATTCATTATCTTTACTGATTAAGAATGCATTACTTAATTAACAGCTGCTTTTATATGTGGCTCATTTCTCTGGACCTTACATACGATCAGATTTGACCTACGCACATGGCCACTTCCTGTCACCGCCACTGGCATCAAACAAAAGAAGTGAACCTCACTGCCATGTGCGTTTATTTTAAAATGAACGACAAAATATCACACTTTGCACATGCATAGACCAAATGGTATGAATCAGGCAGTGACGGCGACGGCACACCAGCCAACGTTCTGTCCTCGGAATGTAAATGTGCCAAATAAGACACGTAATGGACATCTGTGTCGTCAGAGGGAGAGTCTCTACAGTCTGACTTTTAGCAACACATCACTTAAATGTAATGTATGAAGTTTTACAAAATGATCGGCAACGGCATGAAACCTTCCCGTGATCTTGGCGCTGGTGGAAATGGAAATTGTAGAAACGCTTGGTGCCAACGGACGCATTGTTCCACCGGCACCTTTCACAGGAAGGGGGTGTGTCCTGTCAGTTGAATTAAGTGCGTGTGCAGCCGGCGGTGATGTAACGCGACAGGTCAAACCACATAGTCCGCGTCGCCGATGCGATGACAGGGACAAGCCTCCCGAGTCAACGACGAACCACGCTCAACGTTTTTGTGAGACCTGCCAACAAGTCCGCTGTGCTCCACATGCTTTCTGAGTGGTGGCACAAAAGGCATCATTATGTGAGTGTGTGTGCGCGTGTGTGTGTTTATGATGAAATGCACATACATTGTTGTATTATGGCTGTTCTTGCTGTATTTGTGCCAGAGGCTGTGAGTGCAAACAGTGCATCAGTGACAGACAGGGCACACTGTGTTAAGTGCGTGGGTGTGTTTTCTTTGTGAGTGTGTTTGTTTTTATGTATTTGTGCGCGCTCGGGTAGATTGTGGTATTGACAGTGGCCCCGTCAGTGGAGGCGTGATTCATGAGCCATGAGGGATCTCTCTTTCCAGCCCCTCCCGTCCCCTGAAGTACCACCTTAGAAGTGCTGCCCTTGCACTGCATCAACCCTCCCCTCTCACCCCCACCTCTCCAAACTCTCGCCCGTGATTGGTTAAGAGGAGGGGAATCATATTCCACTGCCAGGGTTGGCAGCTCACATGCGCAGCCACAATAACAATTGCTTGCCAGACTTCAGTTACAAGGCCAGCAGCTCCATCCGCCATACCCCTCCTCCTGTCTTCACTCCACCTGCTTAAACCGCCACCACAATATCAACCGTAGGGTTTTTGTTGATATGCTGGGGGACTGAAGCTGGGGTGTGGTGGGATCTGTGTCCAATGGTTTCCCAGGAACATGAGGCAACAGGCTGTAAATATCACACAGTTGGTGCTGGCAGAACACCCTCAAGGTTGGGCTGCAAACCGAGCTTTGCTGGCTGGATCACATGAGGAAATTCAGCGGCCCAGTTAGACGCCAAACTCCCACCAGCCCATTGGTGCCCCAATGAGGAGCCAGCCTTTAAGATTCTTCCTCACACACCCTCCCTTATATATATATATATATATAACTCAATTCATGATGATCATGGCTCTCAATACTGGCAGGTGTGTTTGATCATTGGCATTAATCTGGTAGCTCTGGATAGTGGGGTCGTATCAGGTGTAGTCAGTGTGTTGCATACCTGTGCGCTCCCTGTGCTGAGAAGCAGCTGGCGGGCAGGTGAGCTCAAGTCCAGTGAAGCTGCCAGCACGGGCAACAGTAGAAACACTCACACTAACAAGCAACCGATTTCGTGGTTAACTCTCGGTAAATAATGGACTCTGCAACTATTTACGCCACGCCGCCCGATGCTAATGCTAACGCCACACTTACCCTTCCAGTGACAACAACGCTGTCTTTAGCCGGTAAACTGCAGAGTGGAACGTTTGTCACAAAGTCAGATTGCGTCCCATTTGTCCGTGACTCCAGGTTCTAGTAAACTCTCAGCGACTCTCTGGAGTAAGATGAAGGTAAAGCTGAAGATGTCAGGATCCTGCAGGTCTGGAATAATGACCTCTACGCCTGTTTACAAACTCGTAAAACAGCACACCGGCGGGGTCTTTACGAGGATCAGATGTATTCACTCTTGTCAATTTCTGTGATATATCGGTCCATCTCCGTGGATTTTGAGCTCCAGTTCTGTTCATTTTTGCCACATCCTAGGCTGCGGTTCATAGGGACTGAGTCACGTGACGCCTGGAGCTTTATTTATAGAGAAAATCAGTGTTTGTAGCTCTTGGGGACACACATGCGAAATGCTGGGCTACTGTTGCCTCATTTGGTTTGTGTTATTTACGTTTATCTGCAGTAAGAATTTCAAGCCCAGCAGTAGCCGATCAGATTTTCTTAATGGACTTTGGTGTGGGAGTGAGTGCTTTACGAAGCGACACAAACTTAAGTGGCAAATATAGTACATTCATGAGAGAGTGTGATATCTATTTATATTACGACAGTTAAACAGCAGTTGTTATTGTTAGCACACATTTTTGAAGAGGTGAGTGTGTGGAGTTAAATGAGACGTTACCCAAAGCCCAGTATTAAAAACCAAAGATCATTTTCAGTGTCATCAGTGTGATGATTCATTTTCACGTGTAACCTGTTTGTTTATTAAAGCTGAACTGGAAACTTCTTTGAGACTGTGACGGGGCACGCTGCCACAATCACAGACACCCGCTGATGTGATTTCTCGTTTCTTCTCATGTCCCAGACAGGCCGGTTTGAGTGACAAATGGATATTGGTGAGCTATTGATCCACCTGGGCTTCAAACTGAGAGACCGATCAGTCATTTTGATACGCTGCCACAGAGGTCATGACTCGAGCAGCTACATGCAGGCAGGTTTGCCCTCTTACTGAAACCTGATGCCTTCAAATCCTCCGGGGGTCGTCTCTGTTGACTCCGCTGATATTTTGCCAATGCAACAACACGCTCACATATCCGTGAGTGTGTCAGGCAATTCTTATCAAATGTTTATGTAATCAGTAAAAGCTCTCATGACAAATATGTTTGCACGCTTTGCTTTTTAAGTGACTGAGACACAGATGATTCACTGTGTTTGCCCCGAGCTGCAAATAATGCAGTTGTGATATGATTTGCAAAATTATGCAACTCATGTTCATGAAGATTTAGTTTTTGGGCCCTTGACTTCACTGCAGAATTTCACCACAATGGTGTGTTGTCACAGTGCAGTGAGTATTGCATATTGGATATTATGATATAGATGATTTTGCAAAGAGAAAACTCAATATTTCCTGATTTGTTTGGCAACTATAAATGTTACCCAAAAGCCAGATGACCCCAAAATGTCTCCTGCTACGTCAACGCCGGCAATTAACGACCAAATGTAAGAGGGAAGCGTTTACACTGAAGCACACAGATAATTGTGTTCCTCACTCTTGGGTCATGATTATCTCTCGCTCTCTGTGGCACCTCGACAACTGTATTGGGCGGCGTTTTCCTCACAAATAAGACTAAATAAGATCAATTGCTTCGGTTATTTCCTTTAATTAGTTTGAGTGTGAGGCGAGTTCAGGTTTTTTTTTTTTGGTTTTTGTTTCACAATGGCGTTTTAATTAGCATTTCTTCTAATACAGTCTGTATGCAGGGTCTTGTATGGATGCATCAGCTGCTGTTTCAGGACAGATGTGATCATTCAGGACCTCTTTATGTTACGTGATAGCGTTGGCAGCCATATAGAGTGTAGACGTCGGCTTTGACGCTTGAAGTCTCGTCGCCACATGCAGCACACGTTATGATTTAAGAGAGCATGGGTTACCTGTTGTTTGTGAGTCATGGCACAGTCACTGCTTTCCTGCAGGTTGTGACACATTCAGCCCCGCGGCAGCGGCGCTGGTGTCGATGTATCAGTAATATCAAGGAGAGCGGTGTCGGAGAGGACGGCAGGGCAGGTTGTCTGGTGGAAGGTCAACGATTCACAATCCGGCTGGGAAAAATCTGGTGGACGTGCTCTTTACCAAGTCAGTTGACCTCGTAATGCTCATGGGAAGCCTCTTATTTTCCAGCTGGGGATGACTGCGGTCGCACTGGGAGACGAGGAAACAAACTGTAAAGCGTTTTGTAGCTGGGAAAAAAAGAGAGATATCTCCCATTAACTTCTCCTCGTGAATTAATGTTAAAATCAGAATATTTCCCTCGCAGTTCATGTCTTTCCACCCACACAGATGGAATAAGAGATTGAAGCTTTGAAATTTTTAATGGCCGCTGCAACAGATGTCGGGGATAACGATGCAATGCTACATTTCCTAACTGTTCTTTTACAGACTAATCTTTGTTGCAGGCTGCCCCGAGGTTATGACCTGATTTGCCCTCTCTTAAGCTTAGTGAACACTCGGAAATGGCATCCATGTTTCGTTTTTAAGATCCTTTTCTAATGCTCTGTGATGTGTTTACTGCTTTCCCTTTCTTGAATGATGTCTTTGTGAAGCCATATATATACGGTCAAGGTGTTTATTTCAGTGTCTTTAGACCTTTTGTCAGTGTAAAGCTTCCTTGTGTAGCACCAGCTTTCTAAAGGCCTTGGAGCTCATCTAAAGCTAAATGATTCAAAATGCAGTCTGTATTTATCCTGCTTATCCACAGCTGATTTTAATAGAGCAGTCATATTCTAGCGTTTACTTAAACACTGATGAAATACAGCATATGTTGCAGCTCTTCTTTTGAAGTTTATGCAATTTCCTCAAAAGCTCTGACTTCCCTTTACCCCAGAAAGAGAGTACGTTATTGGCCCCATGTGAATTCACTGTTTTAGGCGTTCCCCAGGGTTCTAATCTCGGCCTGCTGTAGAATCCTAATTATCAGCGTTTATCTTTTCGTTGTCCAGAGCCTCTCTGTCACCCTCGTAAGCTCGGCGAGGCAGCAGACACACTCCAGGCCCTCCGCTTCCCATGTGAGAGAGCAGAGATTCTGCCTGACATCAGACATGGGAAGTGAGCTCCGGCAGCATGAAGGGTAAAAGGTTGAGACTTGACCACCGCGGGCAGATAAAGCAGCCTTTTCATGTGCGATCAGCCCACAGCCTATAGACAAATCCCACAGTGCTCGCTGCCTTTGAACTTCACCACAACTGGAGCGAATCCCCCGCTCTGCGCAGTGGCTAATGAAGGCTATGAGCGCACACACGTTGTTATTATTTAGTTAAAATACATTGCTGACACCTCTTTACTCGTGTAATTTGAAACTTAATGAATGTACAACATACTGGAGACACCTGTTCTTTTCTCTCTGACATGCACTAATGAGGTGATGCAGGTGGAATACATTATCCCTTACTCATCCCGCTTATTAAATTTGTGCCAGTCAAACAGGAGGTGAAGAGAAGCAGAGGAGTTTAAGACAGATTTCCACAGAAAACGATTGTGCCAAAGGGGCTGGAACCAAATATTAGATTGATGTTGCCAGTAGTTTGTACAATCAGTTCCTGCAGTGCGCTGCTGAAACCAGGCTCAGGCAGCCTCCAGTTCTTCATCAAGCCTGTTAACAAAGCGATTATGACACTCATAACTCCCTCTTTTCTTAAACCCCCCACTCTCCTCCATCATCCGTCTTGTCATCATCCGGTGCATAATTCATGAGCAAATTGTCGCCAAAGCTAAGTCGGATGCATCCACTCCTTAGCCAGTGTGTTGTTCAGCGCTCACAGCAGCACAAAAGGCTCGTCAGTCCCATGACAGACTATTTTGCATTCTTTGTTTCATTAGAATGGACGTAAATGGAGGGCGTTCTTCTTGTGCTGCTCTCCCAGGTAGCTGTAATGCAAACAATGCCGAGGAGCGGGTGTGAAGTCTGTTTTTGTATCGGCTCAAACTGGGGATGTTCAGATGCAGAAGTGACGTTCACAAGCGCGCCTGAAGTTTGTTGTGGAACAGCGTGGGTCGGGCTCGGCAAACCACCCAGACCTGCACCTTACAGAGGCCGTCGTGTCGGGCTGCTGCACCTCTCAGGACGTCAGAGGAGAGGAGATAAACTGGCGATATGATTGAACTGTCAGTGGCGGGGTCAAACTTCATTTTCTGTGCTGTTGGTTGGGAATCGCAGGGGAACTCAAGAGTGTGATATTGCACACGCGGCCCACAACAGTGAGAGCGTCACAACACAGCAGCTCCGCAATAATCATTACTACGGCGGCGACTGGCAATTGTTTTCATAATCGATTAATCAATTTGTCATTTGGGCCATAAAATGTAAGAACATGTTGAAAAATATGGATATTTCTGGAAATTGTTCATTTTTAATGATTTCTCTGTTGCATGGAGAAAAGAAACCAGAAAATATTCCCATTGAAGAAGATGTAAAATCAGATAACTTACATTTGGACATAGATTTAATTATTTGTGAAAAAAGAAAAATCACAATGATATAAAAAATGTAAACTCAAGGCTTTCCACATACTTCAGCTCTATAATTCCACCACTTGGCTCCTGCTGTCGTCTGTGTGCACAGGGAGTCTGTACATGTATATACAGCATATATTTAGCCAGAGTGCTATTTTTACAGCTGAACCACAAATAGTAGCGACGGGGCCGAAAACAGCCTTTGCTTCTGTTGCCATTCCTGAGCTACTGCTGCGGCCGCCCGCATTCATTCATTCATTCATTCATTCATTCATGAGTTTGCATGTATTTGCAGAAACATTAACTTCTCTGCTTCGCTCCTTTTGAAATCTGAAATTCTCTGTGTTCCCATTGTCGGATCTTTAATCATCGCATAGATTTGCAGACCGCAGTTATTTCACGGTTAGTTAGCCACATGGCTGAATCAGACACACATTTTTACACTCTATATCTCTGTCACGGGGAATTAGCCCAGTGTTCAGTTTAGTTAATAAGGCATAATGTTATTACTGCACACAGAACAGCAGAGGCCAGTCTGTCTTTAATGTGTCATCTGTGGAAATCTGCCCACTCATACCTGCTTTGCAGACATGTCCCACGTCTGTCCTGGTAGTTTGGAAAATGTGAATAGGACACGTGTGGAAAATGGCTTTAAATCCTTCACGTCTTTGGAGTTTTTTTTTATTATTTTTTTTGAATGTGGAAAAGTTTCCGTCTCGTGTCATGCGGTCCTGCTGCCGCTGTCCCCACGCGTCACATTAAGCGCAGACGAAAAATCTGCGTCTTGTCAGAAGGAAGTGGAAATGCACCCTGAGTGGGACGGTGTTTGGAAACGGAAAATATGTAAAATCCACAGACTCGGCGACTCCTCTCTGCCCTGCCTTTGATTGGGAAAATTCACATTCGGCACGTCAAGCAGCCCCGGCTGGGCAGCCGGTTGCCGCGGGCGACCAGCAGATCAGTGATGTGGCGGTGATGCCTCTAATGAAGCTGACACAGCACAGCCTCCCTCCTCATGGGGCCCGAGGGCCTCCTGCTCTGCATGTAGCACCACAAACAACCCCTCCATGTTCCAGCCTAAAGTGCTTTTGATTTGATGGCGCCGCCGATGCTCTGCTGCATCATTTATTCTCTCGTGTATGAGTGGTCAAGGCAAAGATGGTGTTTTTATTAGTAAAAGTGGGTCACAGTAAATACAAATAAAAGCCCCTCTTCCTCCTTTTTTATACATAAATTGCCTCTTGTGTGTTGTTTTCCAGGAGCTGCCCAGCTTAGGTGAAGGGGAGGGCAGAGCATCCCAGTTCAGCCTGAGTGTGGACGACCTGGCTCCCAGAAACAGGACCATGATCTGAAGAGGGCGCCACACACACTGAAACCCATTCTTCCTCTTCTCCTCCTCCTCCCTCTTTTTTTATTTTATTTTATTTTATGTTATTTTATTTCTTAAACAAACAAACCAAAAACTACACGGTGACATCCTTCCTGCTGGGCCGCTCCAGCAAAGTCTACCCGAGAGACTTCATCAACTACATTTGACCTCTGACCCCCGCCACTCGCCGCCGCTGCTCCTCCCACCACCACACCGGCATCATGGGGAGGAAAAAGATTCAGATTCAGAGGATCACGGATGAACGCAACAAACAGGTCAGTGAAGTCACTCGAGGTGATGTTTGTATTTGTGCAGCTGCGCCCACAATACCAAAGTGGGCGGGGCTTTGTGTCACACCCTCATTATTTGGTTTTAGACCGCCTTGTGCAGGCTGGGGTGACGCGAGGTAACGAGGGAGTGTAAATATCAGATTCACAGCAGCTGATCAGCATCTTATCAGTTTAACTATGTTAAAGGTGCAATAAAACATTGTCAATATTACAATATTACTAATTATTATTTATATGTATGTACATATGCAGTGTTTTACTATTGTCTTGGGCAGAGACGTCACACGACTGTCAAACCTGCGGTATGTGACGGAGACAGCGGCTGTGGGAGTGGGACACAGTTGTCCATACGTTTGTCCATGTTAGGGTGACGTTCCCATTTAATAGACAAAAAACATGACTGGATTAATGCAAAAAAGGAAACTAATAAAGTGACGTGGCTGGGAAAACAAAGGAGTGAGGTGCGTGAGTGAGTGAGCCAAAGATCCTCCACCCTGTGCCCTCCTGATTGCCTACACCTGTAACTATAGAGAAAACACTATACTGCCCCCAGTGGAGACCTGACAAACCCCAAAAGAGGAGGTGCAGTCGAGTTACCGTCAACCCACGATGAATGAATTGCTTGCAGGCGTATTTAAACTTTTCACACTTGCCATAAGCCTTTAAATCAGAGGTGTCAAACTCATTATAGTTCAGGGGCCACATCCAGCATAATTTGATCTCAAGTGGACCGGACCAGTAAAATAATAGCACAATAACCTACAATAACAACGAGAACTCTGAATTGTTTCCTGTTGTTTTACATTATATTACATTAGTATCTCTTTACAATGACATTTCTTGAGAAAAATAAGTGCAATTTCAGAAATATTAGCCCTAAATTTACCATTTACACGTGTGCATTACAACCGACCGATCGCAGTGGATCTATAAAGGGACAAACATTTAGTCACAGGTGTCTGGAGCTGAAAAATAAAGTAGAGTGTTTGACATTACATTTTCACAAAACCATCCTACAGGCCAGATTGGACCCTCTGGTGGGCCGGTTCTGGCCCGCTGGCCGTATGTTGGACACCCCTGCTTTAAATGCTATGGCTGTCGTCCTCCACATTGAACCGCCACATGTGACCCTACAATGGATTTCATTTGGTCTAACTTATAAACTTATAATGAGTTATTTTCTGTAGATTTTTGAATATATTTGAGCTATATACTGTTCCATGTCAAAACAAAGACTTTTATTTTGAAATTATGTGAAATTCCATCGCTAATCTTGATATAATTAGCTTTTTCCCAAAAAGTTCAACTTTTTTTTTTTCACTTGGCCGACCCCCGACCCCCTGCTCTAACTGAAGTCTTCACAACAATCCAGAGAAACATACGCCGCTGAAGCAGAGACGATGGCGAGAAATCAGCGACTGAGTCACAGGGGGAAAAAAAATGGCAAAGAAAGTGCAGCCAAACTTCACAGTTCCACAGTAAACTGTCGCTTCAAGTGTTTTCAGGGCAGAGTTTTGACAAGAAGGGGGTGAGATGGTTCCATCTTTGATACCAGGCTCCTTGACTTGACCTTTAATGGTGTGTCACTTGAATCTGATACAAAAACAACGTGGTTTAGTCCTAAATGAAGGTTTCAAACGATGGTTTTCCCACGTGTTTCTTCTCTACCTCACGCGCACAAGGTTCCGTGACATCCTCCTCGTTTGTGTCTCACTCTCGACGTGTGACGACTTCACCTCTGGCCTCTCGTCTGTTGCTCCTCTCACCGCAGCACTAGAACGAAATAAGATGCAATCGCGTCTCCGCCGCTTCATATCCTCCTCCTCCTCCTCCTCAAGTCCCATCAATTGGTCACAAATCAGTTGAAAATGTCGTCTCGTTTGGTCGATTGCCGTTTCAATCATTATTAAGTCGACGAGCGAGCGAGAGAAGGGGGGCGCGGGCGGCGCATGCTATCTTTGGCGTTACGGAAATCTGTGTTTAAAGTGATGTGAGTGGTCTGTCTCCTCTCTGTAATGTCTCTGATTTCCACTTGAATACACAACTGTGAGACGTTTGGTATTGCACAGCAGCGCCTTTAACACATAACAACAAATAAGCTTCTCTCTGAGCAGTGCCACATGAGAACAGTACAGTAGCATCATGTTTTACGAGGCTCACGACTCTGCAGAGCTATCGTTGTGCTGCTCCGACGAACCAGAAAAATACTGCCTACAGTGAAAAAAGTACAAGAAATCATGATAACCCACCCCCCAACATCCCCCCCAAACCTTAAGTCCCTTTAGTTACGATCAGTCGCATTGTCACGGAGGATGAAAGGCTAAATGATCCATCCAAAATGAGTCAACTGGTAAATGATCTCCGCTCCATTGAGCAGATGGAGTAATGGATTTGACGTGCCCGCCTTCCCAAACGGAGAGAGAGATGAAAAAACAAGACGTAGGACGGCAAACGAGGTGCCGGGGCTGAATCAGGACCTGAGCGAGAGGTGGCTGCGGGGTCTGGAGAATCATCCTGGGTTTTCTCCTCATCAATCTTAGCAGCAGGTTGCATCTCCATGAGGGGAGTGGGGGCAGGGAGGGATGGAGAACACAGCCTGCAGGTGGTCAGAGGAGTATGATGGCTTTGTTATTCATCAGTACACAATTGGACGTAAAGGAGTGTGGGGACGAAGGTCGGCTGCGATCGCTCTGATGGAGCCGCCGTCTGCATCAGGTGTCAAACTGTTTGTCAATAAGGTGACGCGCTCGGTGGTCCAACGTGGCCGCAGATTAAAGATTACTCACCGATCAGGTAATCAACGCGCAGGGAGTGATTTAATTACAATGGGTGGGTGGGGGTGATGACATTTCAGATGCTTGCA
This sequence comes from Solea senegalensis, assembly GCF_019176455.1. NCBI lineage: Eukaryota > Metazoa > Chordata > Actinopteri > Pleuronectiformes > Soleidae > Solea > Solea senegalensis. The sequence goes on from NC_058029.1 coordinate 5,337,737, forward strand.
TAGAACCGAGACTGCACAATAAATATCCTCTTCTCTGCTTATCTGCACAATAATTGAATGTAGAGAGGAAAAAGTAAAAAGAATCGGCTTCTTTCATGGGGAGCAGGATGACATGTTTGAAGTGGAGCTGAGTCTGGAGTCTGTAGAGAAATAAGTGGTTTTTACACACTTGCTCTGTGTTGCTGCAGCTAATGAACACTGTGGCATCTGAAAGAGGATCAAATTATTCTTTTTTTTTTTCCTTCCTTGCTTCCTTTATTTCTTTATTTATTTTTTTTCTTGGAGCACACACAGCCCGTCACCCTCCTACATGTTGATTCGGAGATGCTGCCATAAGCTCAGCAAAAACAAACAGCGTTCAGAGTGTGGGCCCCGGCTGGAAACATGACAGCATCACCAACACCACAAGAGAAAGAACAGGACTGGAAATGTTGGACCCGGTTTTTCTTTTGGACGGTTTTTCAAATCAAAGAGGCTTGTTGATGCATTTCAGCAGAAAGCGTCCACAGGAACCACAGAACTCTAATTAATTTCATGCCAAATCGCGAGCTGTTTGACATCAGGCAGAATGGATTAAGAATATAATGCAGAGAGGAACATGAATCATGGGCATGAAAACACCAGGTTGTATCATCACAGTGAGGGATTAGCGACTGTGTGGGAAGACATCTGGACGTCCAGGTACAAGACTGTAGATTAAAACAGAGAAGAACTGACGTGTGTCGTCATCACATGATCCAATACATCGTTATAGGGCTGCGAACATTACACGATTAAACGTTTCCTTGATTAAATGTCAGCAGTTCTTCTTGAATGCAAATATGTCCTGGTTTCTTAAAAGAGCTCCACATAACAATAAAAAATAAAATCATTAAAAGTGAATAACTCTGATTTGTCGACTGAACAAAAAAAACAAAAAACGATCGATATTCTTCAACATTTCATGGACTAAACCAAGTAAACTATCAAGAAAATAAATGGACACTTCATTCATCGATTATGAAAATAGCCCTTAAAATAATTGATTGTAGAGTGTCACCTCGGCGGTTGAACGCTAATATTATGGGATGGACGCTGTGTGTCCCGCCAGAGCCCCGACCAACAGAGGCGCAACACATTAGCTGAGGCAATATCTGACCAATATTGACACGTTTTTATTGTGTCTACTGATCAATAACAACAAAAATATGTCTCCGACCACAACCTTTAATGTCTGAGACATAAATCAAGTTTTGGTCCGTCAAAGAATTGATCTTGTTTCATATATTGAAATAATGATGTTGCAAACGCGAGCCTTCCTAAGGTAGAAAGAGGAATTATGACCATAGTGCATAGAAACTGAACATTATAATAATTTAAATGATGATAATAATAATAAGAGTCACCTTATTTCACTATACCAGTGTATTTTTTGCTTATTTTAACTAGAAAAAGAAGCAGAAAATGTTGATTTTGCCCATTTTTCCAGAATAACCTTTTCTGCATGGTAAAATAGTCACTGATATTTGCCGTCTAGTGAAATTACCGTAATAACCACACGTTGGCTTTGACGCATGACTTCTCAGCATTGAGAAACCGCTGGCCTTTTTCCGACTCTTCTGTATTTGAGTAGTCTCCATTCAAGTGATTTTTTTTTTAAAGACACAGTCACATTCTATCACTTCCCCGCCGTTATATTGACGACCTGTTAAGTTTTCTGGAAAAGGACGTCCTCCGACGCCATCATTGTGAGTTCACAAATGAGTTTCAATCCCCACGGTGAGTAACCGTGTCAGCTGGATGAGACCTTACGAAGAAGGTCTGTCTCCTCCTGGACTCTTACTGTTATTAACTTGATGTAAACGAGTGTTTTTCACAGCAGTTTTCAGTCACAGTTCCACATGTTTTTGGCCTGAGCTTTAAATTGACCATGATCCCACAAAGCCTGTGTGCTGACTCATATCCAGCGAATCAAAGTTCGCTCGTCCATCTGCCACACAACCACAACCCTGCCAAGACACACACACACCCTCACACTCACCCCCTTTCTTTCTTCCTTTCTTTCCTCCTCTCCTTATGGATGTCTCACTCTTCAGTTGCCATTGGTTACCTGGCCATTCCGCTCTTAATGTCAATTACCCTCAGCTTGTTTATGCTTTGCGGCAGACGGGAGGATCGAAAGTCGGGGGCCCCAAAGTCGCTGTTACGGCGAGTACTTTTTCTCAGAAGCGGAGATGTTTGTCTGGGACATTTGGACGGATTTTCCCGCTCTAAATAATGACCTTATAATTTGTCAGGAGAGCAGTTGTTGTTTGCAGTGTCTCGTCTCTTCATCACCCGCCCCTCTTGTCATCCTGCACAGCCGTAATTTCCTCCCTTTCCAACGTCGCCACATAATTTATCTGCTCATTTTGTGCGCGTGTGTGAGGGAGAGAGAGAAAGAGAGAGAGAGGGGGAGATATGTAGATGAGCAGAGAGATAAAGATGGAGGGTGATGACGCTGGTGGTGATGAGGTGGGAAATGGGGGGGGGTCAGAGGGGAGGAGGGGAGTCTGTTGCCCATGGATACGACCCCGATATAATTTGATTTGTGGCAGCAGGAAGCAATGAGTGCGAAGGAAGAGTGGGAGGTGGAGGGGAGAGGAGGGGAGGATGTGGGAGAGAGAAGAAAAAGCAAGAAAGAAAAGGAGGGCGAGAAAACAAGAGGCGATGGAGGGAAGATAGAGAGAAGAGGGATAAGAGAGGCATAAACATGTCGGGCACCGGAGCAGAGAGGATCAAGAGATATGAACGATGTCACATGATTTTTATTATTTTTTTTTTTTATTCCCTCTGTCTCTATCTGTTCTCCGGCTCCAGTCACTTCACACCTCGGAGGTTATGTCAACACATCAGTATATCATTATACAACGACGTAAACGTGTAATTAGTATTATTTTTATCATGAGCAGGAAAAACATTGTCTGCGTCCACTAGTGTCTAAAACTCTGCCGTTTATTTATTTGTGTATTCAATGATTGAATTCTTCTGTGACTTAGCAACCGGCTCAATGTATGCGGCGATGTCTGCGGCGATGTCTGCGGCGATGTCTGCGGCGATGTCTGCTGGGTTTTACATGTGGACCTGAATGATATCATTTCTGATTATTATGCCTTAAGTATTCATGCGTTCAAGAAGTGCTGCATTTTCTGCTCCTGCAAATGATTTTAACATGACGAGCTTTGAAACAGGAACAGGAAGTGTTGTCAGCCGTCATTTCATTGCTTATTTGTTATTTTTGCTGTGAAGCTTTTTTCACCACGAGGAGAAGTGTGATTGTGGCCTTGATGGATGATTTCCTGTTGAAAATTCTGTTTTTTAAAGTATAAATATTACCATATATTACTGCATTTAAAGGTTTAGACGGGGGATGAACCGCCAGAAGCGACCGGAGCAACTTTAACGTGCCTTGACATCAATTTTCTGACAATAATATTCCCTCAAAATGATGTCAAATATGTTTTTTCATGTCACATAATGTAAAAAGTGGCACTGTCACTCAGACCTTCAGTTAACTGCTGCATCTCATCTGTGCACACATTTACTCTCCATCACTCCTGTATCCTGACACCCTGTTGCCCTCCTCCCTCCTGTGTGTGTGTGTGTGTGTATTTAATCCAAACGGAGCCAAATCTGTGTGGATTGTAAATAGCACTTGGGTTATAACAGGGAAGTGATATGAAAGCCAACCATCCGACAGCGAGGGGACCCTGCACTTTAGCATTATCTCTCCCTGCTGTGCTCTGCGTGTGTTTCAGTGGTGATTTCTCTCAGACAAGCAAGTGAAGCTCAGCTTCCTCCAAAATGTGGTCACATATGTGCATAAACGTGCCCTAGTTAGTTCAGAATCAGCTGTTTATCGCAGATCGTGATTTAAAACCGCTCGACGCTGATTTGACAAAATGTGGCAAAAATGTCACTTCCGTGAAAGCTCAGCTTCTCTGGGAGGCGGCATGGACGCTGGGCTTCTGCATGATGATTGGAGGAACTGTCTGAAAGGCGGAGCCAGTTTTTGATTGTCAGCATTGCAGAAACAAACGTGACAGCGGAGGCTTTTCTGCCTCTGTCCTGTGTGGATTTTGCTGGTTGTTATTTGCTCGGCGATATAGAGCAGTTTCTTTTGTACGTATGAAAAAAAAAAAAATAGCGTTTCAGTTTTGCATAATTATCACGTTTCCTTGTTCTAGTTGTTCGTTTGCATAATTTATGTAAGAATTTATGTATGAATAACTGGGCCTGAAATCAGCTTCCCCTGTTTCAAAGACCGACAACCGCCACTGGTGTGTGTGTGTGTGTGTGCTGGTTTTTATTACCACACTAGAACCTTCTCTGGTACAAACACTTACCTTGTCAGGACCAGTAACAGAATAAAGCCTGGTCCAAATGCGATTCTGCCTCGATGCAGTGTCCTAAGAAGAATAGCTGTGCAAATCTGTGTGTGAGAGTGAAAGAAACATGGAAATAACGTGTGACAGAAGGAGAGTGTGGAAAAGAGCGGGAGAGCGTAAGCGACATAGATGGAGAGCATGGAAAAGAGCAGGACAGAGTGTGAAAATGACGAGGAGAGTGAACGTGACGAGTGTGTGTGTGTGTGTGTGTGCGCAGTACTTTAAAGAGAGTGTGTTTGGACGCTGTCTAGAAGTCTGTTTCCTAAAAATGTCTCGTGTGTTTAACACACTGTTCTCTCTGCTCAGACTAGAGGTGATTGCCGATGTAGGGCTGAATGATTTTAAATAAATATCTAACTGCAATTATTTTGACAGGAAATACGATATGATTCACGATATCAGACGGAATGGTAATTTTAAAAGTCATTCTCAATTTCAATTGAAAAACATATTTGAAAGGTTTAATGTGTGATCTGTGTGCGGCTCTGTGAGTCTGTAGAAGAAGATGTGTAATAATAATTCATCTAAAATGGTATTTTTGACAATTTCGGCTTGAGCAAAAATTGCGATTTGTGCTAAAATTTAGATTCATTGTTCAGCCCTACCCTCCATGGTTCTCAAACTGTGGTACGCCAGCTTTTCTGGTGGTAAATGGAGGAAAATCAGAAATACCGTTTTACTGTACATACCAGGGTATGTGATCAGAGTGGAGCTGAGGAATTTGATCACTATTTTGTCACTATACCAGTGTGTGAAGTATATGTGAGGAAGAGGATGATGATGATGGGAATAAATCTGCCTCCTATAGAAAGAAAAGAGAACTTCCACTGTGTTGTAACACAGATCTAACTGAATAATAAAGAAAATACGCATCTGGAGAAGTGAATTCTTCTCAATATCTGCCATTATTTACATTCTGTGAGGCTAAACTGGCCAAACCTTATGTTAACTCCAATGTCTCCGCCCTCTTCCCCTTCCCCTCTCTGCCTCCGTCCACCAGGTCACGTTCACCAAGCGAAAGTTTGGCCTGATGAAGAAGGCGTACGAGCTGAGCGTCCTGTGCGACTGCGAGATTGCCCTCATCATCTTCAACCACACCAACAAGCTGTTCCAGTACGCCAGCACCGACATGGACAAGGTCCTGCTCAAGTACACCGAGTACAACGAGCCGCACGAGAGCCGGACCAACGCCGACATCATCGAGGTAAAGCGGGGGGAGGCTGGGGGATACACGGCGGGGTAAAGGCTTCATTCTCGTGAAACTCATGTTCCACACGTTGAAAGATCATTTAGCTGCTGTTCATCCTGGTCTTTGTTTGTGCGTCTGACCAGTAACAATTATATTTATCTTTCCCAGTGGGACCATTGAGATTTAATCAGCTCTAATCTAATCTGGTTCTCTCAGCCGTAATCAGGTCAAGTCCAGTTCATTGCAGTCTAGTCTAAGTGACTGGTCTTCAGTGTCATTGGTCCCGGGTGATGTGAGGAGCTGTTAATCCCACTCTGGTTTTGTTTAATTCAGCCGTCGACCCGACGTGTTTCCTGCTCCAAGGAGAAATGTAAGAGTTTCAGATCACATGAGTAATGTCGTTCTCTTCTCCGAATGGTTATTAGGGAGGTAGAGCCCTGGGGTAATTAGCTTAGCTTAGCATAATGACCGGAAACATCATCGCATCTTAAATTCACTCATTTAAACATTATAGCTAGTTTGCAGAGGTTGCAGTAAGACAGAGCAGCATTTTCACGTAGAGTGAGCGAAGGACGACGTGATGCCTGAGAAATTGAAATTCCAAGATCTCGGTCTCACCGAAGAAAATTACAAACACTGACTTTGACCAAGATCCCAAGGATGATCACTTGTCCAGATGCAGAGCGTGCTGCGAATCAATAAAAGTGGACGCCATCATGATCAGCGAAACGGCTCTTACAATTTACCCTCCAGTCTTACGCTATGTCAGCACATTTGATCCTTGAATTGGTCCTGGAGAGTCCTTGAAAAGTCCTTACTTTTGATGTTTGGTGTGGGAACCCTGGAGGAGGAAGAGATTCTTGTATTTAGTTGAGGTGTTTGAGTTTGGCAGCAGAACTTCATTTCCATCACTCCATCAAGACATGAATCAGGCCGAACTGTTGGTTTGTTTTCAACTGCAAGACGACTTCCATGTTTATTTACTGTTGTCCAGATTTCATCCCGGTGTTGTTCATGGCTGCCCTCTGGCTCAGTGCCTGTCAGCTTAAAGAAAGGGCAGAGGTGAGGACAGCTGGGCTTCACCTCTCCTCACCCCTCTGGCATCAGCCCTTGTTGTTACCCAGCAACCTCTACAACAACAACAACAACAATAACAACACACTGAATTATGAAGCCTAGATCTGATTGAACCTCGGCACAAAATGGCCACTAGATAGACAGAGAGCCTCCCAAGCAGCTGGGTAGGGAAGTGAAGTTTGTTGGTTTTGCATATTGACTAGCAGAGAGGTCGCTGGTGAGGTTAGAAGAAAAGCTGTGAGGGCAATCATTTAGTTCTGCTTTCATGTTGCTGTAATAGGAATACATTTTTCTCCTGGCGTCTTAACTCCCTGTGGGAAAAAGCTTCCGTGGAGCTCGTCAGGCAAACGCGGAGCACATTCACACGCCTTGCTGACCCTTGTGTACATAATGGCCCTCTCATGAATTGAACACGAGATGGTTAGGTATGATTCAGCGCGCTGTGCGTCCTGCAGTACAGCAGTACAGCACTGCAGCCTTCACGCGGAGCGTCAACTTAACGCTGTATTTACTCACACAGCTGCACGGGTTCACAATCTGTCAGCCACAAACATGAAGTCGGGAAGAATTGTGTGTTTATGACTTAGACAAACTGTTATTTTCCTGTGTTGCCAGCGCCCACGGTGGTGTTGCAAGAATGTAAAGTCAGACGAGCACTGGAGGAGAAAACTCTTACACGATCACACCCTGAAACAGTGAGAATATTAAACACCAGTTTTAACCTTTCATTCTTTACCAGGGTTTCTTTAATCACACTTTCTAAGAACAAGGCAATAACTGCTACCCGTGTCCCAGGTGAGGTGATCTTTGACTCCAAATGATGAGTGTAGTTTCCATCTTCTACCAATAACCCTGGAAGATGCCCAGAGGCAAAGACTGTTTGATTCATCTCATGAACTCCTGGGAGGTTACTTCGACCTTTAGCTGCTGCTGTAAGGCATCGTTCCCTTTTTTTTCCCCCACGTCGTGTGAAGCCATCAACACACACGCACACACACACACACCTCAAAAACACAACACACACCTCCTGTAGATCTGTGTGTGTGTGTGTGTGTGTGAATGTTTTAATTAAAGTCGAGTTCCCAGTTCATTTTGACTGGTTGTCACCAACTTTTAAAAAGTTAGTACCATAGTGACCCTTACTTTTGAACACAGTTAATGATCTAATGTGTGTAAATGTGCTAATATTCATGTTCAGACAGGTAATGTGCCAAGTTCCTCTCCATCCAAACACTTTTATTTACCTGAATGAATGGATGAATGGAAACACGCTGATCTCTGGAGAGAGCAGATACCGTAATGACCCTTATATAGGACACACTTTTCCCCTGAGAGGCAGGTTTGAGCGAAGCATGTCACCTCTGAGTCGAGCTGTTGCTGGTGTGAGTGTAAGATTGAGGGTTAAACGTAGTGTTACTATGTGGCTAGATGTGTAAAGTGTTCTTAAAGCCTGATCTGGGACCTGTACATGTTTTACACTGTCGGTCAGAGCTTCCAGGGCGGGTTCTATTCTTTTATTATTGGTCCCAGGTCTGTGAAACACAACCTGTCCTCCAACAGAAACAGAACTATGGGGATTTTCCAACTCAACTATGCACAGTTGTTGGTGAGGTTAGGGTCAGGGCAAAAAAAGGACAGAGTTAGGCAGTAAAAATTAAAAATAGGAAAACATTTGCGTGTGTAAAAGTCTAAATAACCACTAAGCAAACTGCTGGCAGAGAGTCTTTTTATTTTGTTCATTTGCAAAAATGGGCTCGGCCAGTTCCCCCGGCCGTCATTCTGCACATGCGCGTCTGTTTTGGTTGTGCTTCCTGCATTTGGTTTACTTCAAGCAGACCGAGACCTACGTTTTTAAGGCGGACCACAGTTCGCTTCTTCAGTGACATCACAGGTCCAGTATTTCTCACTTCTGCATGGATCGAGGTCTATAAAAGTATATTATTTATGGGTCTTTTTTGGGTTTAGGCACAAGATACTTGGATCCTTGAAGAATTGTAATTGTGAATCTTTTTTTAAGGACTTGAAATCAAAAGCACAATCCGTCCAATTTGATTTCACTCCGTCAGGGTTCAGGCCCAATAAACTGGTGAACTCTCATTTAAAGTGTCAGTGGAGCAGCACAGTTTGGTGCCACATTTTTGCACCTCCACTTTTCCAATCTCTCTCTCGCTCTCTCTTTTTCTCGCTGTCTCTCGCTGTCTTCCTTTCACCCCTCTCCCACTCTCTCCTTCCACCAAATCTCACGATTTGCACAGTCACGACAGTTTTTCCACTTTCCTTTCTCTTTCTGTCTGTCTCAGAGTGTCAGCACTAAAGCTTTTCTGTGGGCTGTATCTCCAGCTGCAGATGGCCCTAAAGTGTGCGTGTGTGTGTGTGCGCGCGTGCGTGTGTGTGTGTGTATAGCTGCTCCAGGCCGCATCAGCTCAAGCTTCAGTGGCCCTGTTTGTGTGCGTATGTGTTTGTGTTTTCAAGTGTGTCACTCTTTCTCTTAATGTGTGTGTGTGTGTGCACGTCTGTCGTAGGCTGTGAGGACATGTCCGTCTGCTCCTCATAACTCTGAAGGGCTTCTTCAGGGTCAAGACTTGGTCTTAGGGTTAGAATTAGGCTTAGGTTTTACATTTAGCTGCGGGGCTCGGGAGTGCGCTACGCCCACGAGTGTCCTCACTAAGGTCGCTGTGCAAGAATGTGAGTGTGTGCGTGTGTGTGTGTGTGTGTTTGCGAGAACACCTCATACAATATTCAGGCTCGCATGGGAAGTTCTCGAGTGTACCGGCCTCGATACTGCTCACCCCACTCACACGCACACACACACACATTCTGCCTCACCCGCGCTCCCTATAGTGTTTGTCCTCAGCTGTCCTCTTTGCCAGATGTGCTACAGCGCACACTTCCTTGTTGAGCAGGTGTCGGCTTCATCTGCGCAGACGGTTTGTTTCTGCGTGTCTGCGGCGGCATTTTAAAGGAAAAACGTGCAGCGCAAAGACGCGATCGGATTCTTCTGCTCACAAATAAAACACTATCTTTCAAAATCCTTTTTTATTTATCTTTATATTGTCATTTTTTATACATTTTCATCCTTAATCATTAATAATATCATTGTTATTGTTGTTATCACAGGTATTATCAACCTAACAGATGGAAATGGTGCACGAGTTAGGAACTAGTTTCAGTGTTGGATTAAACCAACTATGGAGAGCTGGAATGTGGGGCAGCAGGACTGTGTGTGTGTGTGTGTGTGTGTGCATTCATGGAGCACTAGTGTAGTTCACTGATGTGGATTTAATGTTGTTTGCACAATAATTGAGCTCCGTCACACAAATATAGCGTTATATGGCTTTGATACACACACACACACACACACACACAGTAGTAGACAGTCATTGTTATGTGTGTGTGTGTGTGTGAGATCGTTTGACAGACTAATCCCTTAATAGACTACTAACAGCACATCATGTACGCACCGTCGTTCCTCGTGACCTTTGATTCTCTTCAGCGTATAAAGATTTCTTACATCAAGTCCAACGTAAGAGAGGACGTGTTTGGACAGTGATGCGAGGAAGAAATAATATTAAAAGTCCTTAGATAATCTGTTGTCACACATGGTGCCGTATCACTGGTTGAGTACAGAGCTGGGGCATAATTGGATAGTCACAAAATGTGCCCATTTGCTGCTCCTGCCTCTGTGAGTCTCTCCAAGCCAAGTGCTTCCGAGTATAAATTATGAAGTGTGGATTTAGTCACACACACACACACACACAGATATGCGTGCATACACACACGTGTGTGTTGTGCTTTCTGCACATACTGTTCTTGTGTGTGTCAATGTCCCTTGCAGCTCTTACTCACTGTGTGTGCATGTGCATGTGCGTGTGTGTGTGTGGACTCGGCATCTATCACAGACTTAGACGTTCCTTCACTCCTTCCTTCAGAGTGCAAGTCTTTGAGTCACTACACACACACACACACACACACACACAGCATCTCTCTGAGATGCACATGCTGCTGGAAAGAGAGTGTGTTTTTATGTGTGTGTGTGTGGCCTGCCTCTCCTGCCAGAATGTGTTAATCCGCTCGACTGCAGATTCCAATCAGGGCAGAGGAAGGAAGAGTGCGAGGGGACAGAGGGAACGCAAGCGTGTGGAAAGCTAAAAGAGTGGCGATGAATAACGAAAGGAGGGGAAAGCAACATGGTCAGAGAATGGGGTTGCCCTTTTTTTTTTTTTTTTAGAGCGGCTCGAGGAAAGACAGCCCTCTATAGCGAGATGCTCTGCAGGAGCTTAAGGACTTTGGGCACCGCCTCAATCCTCCGTCCTGCTGGGCCGCGGCCAGGCGGAGCCTCATGTATCACAAAATACCACTTGACGGGATTCGCCCCTCAAGTAACTGATCTGTTAGCTGCCTCCCCCCCACACACACACTCAAACTAAAACTCTGCTGCACTAAAACACACAAATCGGGATGCTCAGGCTGGAGCTGATGCCTCTGTTAGTCCCTCCTGGTATTGTAGAGGTCATAATCTGGACCAGATGAGGTCACCTGACCCTGATACGTACACCAAATGCAGAGGTCATTTAGTCTCTTATTAACATAATAATAATATATGTTGCCGTCTCATGTCGTAGCAGATGTATGTCTCACATTTTGTCATTGAGCAAAATAAAGAAACTTAGAAGTCGGCACACATCGGCAGATCCTGGTGTGTTTGCCAATGTCGGATAAAACATTTTACAATAGGATACAATAGCAATAGCAGGAAATCACTTTATTTAGTGTGTTTGTCTTCACGACACTAGCTGGTGACAGTCCGCCCTTTCCAGCTCGTTAGTTTTAGGTGTTTTCCAGGATAATTGGAGGCTAGTTTTTTAACTTGTTGGACGCCATTCCAAGTCTTCCTACCGTTCATCAACCTTTAAATATTCAATTATTTGAGCAGACAGAGCATAAACTCGGCCTTGGTCTCTGATTGATTGAGTGTGAGAAAAAATAGACATGGGTCATTGAAAGTGCATGAGGATATTTTGGTAAATGTCTCCCTTGTTTGCCACCTACTGTTTCATGCCCTGCATTGCCCTACATTTTAGTCCATGAATTTGAGGGAATTGGTGCTGGAAAGTGCTTGAATTTGATGTAAACCATGGTGTGGGAACCCTGAGTATCATTTATGTAGGATGAACATGTTCCAGTGTATTTTAAAAGTCCAGTTTTAGTCGACTAACACGATTATTCGGGCTGATTGCGATGTCGAATGGAAGAATGTCTTTGTATATTTCATTGTGACTGAAGCAAATTTCATCTCTTTGCATGAGGAGATGTTCGAGACGCTCACAAAGTCCTTTTAAAAAAAGGCTTTAGTCTCAAAAAAAACACCAATTACAGAGGACAACGACACAGACACACAGTTTAACGAAAGGAATCAAAGAGAAGCCAACGAGAGAGAGAGAGAGAGAAGGAAGACGACGCTGGGCTTTGTAAGTTTGAAACTTATCATTGTCATGCAGATGCAGGAGTGATGGAATGATAAACGCTGCCTCAGCGTTAGCCGTCGCACTGGAACGTGGCCTAAATCAAACAGTGGGCTTTGATTGAATTATCTGTTTCCAGGGTAAGTTGAAGACATGAATAATTTGTCCAGACGTTCGTTGTTGACTTTCACCGTCCGACAGCGTTTCATGTGGGATGAGGATGAAGCTGTGAGGAGCTCGAGAGGAAGAGAGAGAAAGAGGAAGAGAGAGAGAGGTTATGATGGGAACAGGTAGAGAGAGAGAGAGAGACAGGGCAAAAGAGGACACGCAGACAAAGAGGGAGAGAGAGAGAGGAAAAAGAATAAAAGAGAGGAAGAGGATTAGAGGAAATGACCAGGGACAGAGTCACATATGGAGGCTTTAGAAGAAAAGCCGAGATAATTTAAAGGGTGAAAAACACAGAAGAATAAACAAGAGACTTTGCACTTTTTCTGCACGAGAGCGAGAACTGCATTAAAGGTGGTGGGCAGCGAGATGAGAGCGAGGCAGAGAGAGAGAGAGAGAGAGAGAGAGAGAGAGAGAGAGAGAGGGAGGTGGGGTGGGGTGGGGTGAGCAGCAGCGTTTCACAGAGAGCTGGAAACGGAGGGCGGGCGGACAAGCAGGTGGGCGAGCAAGCGAGCCAGAGGGGAAGCAAAAGCGGGAGGGAGGGTGAGGGGGGTGGAGGCGGGGCTTGCCAGCAGCTGCAGCCAGTCAGAGGCTGGCGTGATTCTCTGCAGGGTGAATCTTACCCTGGCAACATAATAGAGTGTGAGGGAGAGAGAGAGAGAGAGAGAGAGAGAGGAGAGAGAGAGAGAGAGAGAGACGGTGGACAGGTGAACAGATGGCTCACTGACTGAGGGACAAGCTGATCAGTGGACTACAGAGCGTGCGTGTGTGTGTGTGTGTGTGTGTGTGTGTGTGTGTGTGTGTGTGTGTGTGTGTGTGTGTGTGTGTGTGTGTGTGTGTGTGTGTGTGTGTGCACTCACTGTGACAGTAGAGCAGAGAAACAGCAGGAGAGAGAGAGAGAGAGGAAAGATGTCCATATTTGCACTCTAGAATACTGTGTGTGTGTGTGTTTCAGGTATTTCTCATGTTGTGGGGACCTAAACCTGATCACACAGTCACATGATAGGGACTTGCTTCCTTGTGGGGACAGAAATCACGTCCCTGTAACATAAGTTATCACATGTTGTACAGTTAGGGTTCAAGGTTCAAGGTTCAAGGTTTTTATTTGCCATTTGTGCTAACAGACAGTCCAGGCACATTGGAAATCTTGTGCGGGTTCTACGTGTCAGTTGTAGGAGACAGAAACACACTTAGGTATAAATATAAAAGTAGACCTCAAATTAAAGTCTATACAGAGTATAAAGTAATAATAAAAAAATTTAGAAGATGTGGAAAAATAAAATAAGAAAATATATACAGATATACAGCAGATTATGGGGTGTATTGCACAGTTCTTAGGGTTAGGCCTGTAGTTGTGGTGGTTAAGGTTAGGGTTCATAACTCCAGTAGTTTGATTCCAGGCCTCTACAGTGAAAAGACACTGAACCCTGAGATGCAGTGTGTAAATGTGATGTATGAATAATAAATGTACGTATGTACACTTGGGCTTTTTCAGTTTGTGTCACTGAGTTAAATCTGAACAAAGGATTTCAAACACTTAAATCACAAAATATCAGGAATGAACTCCTGAGTCCTGTGATATAGAAATGCTGGTTTTTCCTCTTTGGACTTTGGCGTTGGGGAGCGAGTGGGTTACAAAGCGAAAACAAGCGTAGACCCTAATGCCAAGAAACAGCAGGAAAGCAATTCTTAAAATACTGTAGGTTTTAATTAGGTGAGCTGTTTACAAAGTGGCTGCAGTGAGTTCCCTGAGAGTGATCTTGCCGTGTTCCTGGTGAAGTAGATGCCTGTTTAAATGAAATATCCCTTTAAGCATATATAAAAAGAATGTATGTCACGCATGAACAAATATCAGACTGTGTGTGTTGCGTGAGCTTGTCCATGTGAACGATGCACCAACATTGTCCCAGTTTTGTCTCCGGGCTCTTTTATGTCTTTGTGTCCTGACAGTCGGGGGCCGGCCGTCCACGCCTCAATCACGTCCTCCGCGCACGGTCAGCAACATGTCGGAAATTGTTTTATTGTGATATACTGTCTACTTAAGCTGTGTTTCTTTTGTTCCCTTTTGATTTTCGTCTTCGCCTCTGTTTTTTGAGGTCAGAGCACACAGAACACCCTGTGCTGCGGATGTTTTTGTGTTCTCTTGTCAAGTGCAGACAACAAAGTCTCCTGTGCGTTAAATTTGCATTAAGCTGCAGATCAAGAGTGTCGACTTGTTGCCGTAACACTGAGTGGAACAAATCTGTGTCGTAACCAATTCCTGTCCATAGATAAAACGCTGCTTTGACACCACCATAATAATGATAATGATAATAATATAATGGGGGTTTGAGATTTAATGAGATTCTTATCAAAGAGGGGCTGGATTTACTCGAACTGAGAGATTCTCCACTGTGACATCCACTTGGCATCATTACCCTCCTGCCCTCATCTGATTTTGAGGCTTTAGGCTAATTCATCCCAAACTAAAAGACGTCTCCACCTCCTTGGGGTTCAGTCACGAGCTCTTGCAGGTATGATTTACCGCCGGCGCCACTTCCGAGGCTGAATTACACACGAGTTGAATCATCCTCACTTAGCAGTGATTGTGCGCAGGGGGAGTCGTGAAAAATGTGCCCGTGTTTTAATCAGACCAGCACGCCTGTAGTCAGACTGTACACCGCGGGTGGTTGTTAATTAAAGGGAAAATGGGGTTTGCGAAATATAGAAAATGATCTCCGAGTGGTTTTGTTGCCTTATGGATAATATATTCAGGTTTCACTGTACGGAAGTCTGTCTTCACCTTAAACTGGTGAAATGATAACACTTTGGGTTGGAGGTTTTTACCTGAAATTCAGTTCAAATTCTAATCTTTAAAACCGGTTTGAGTTGGAAATATAAAGCCTAGAAGCTCATCAGACTTTCTCTTATTCATTTCATTTATGATGATACACTGATATAATTTTAAGCTCATATTGCCATCCCCGATTTTTTGCTAGGGCTATGGAGTCGCATCAGATGCTCTTTGTTCCACAATGTCATTTGAAGTTTTTGAAATAATGACCTCATGGCCCAGCAAAGGTCTCTGGGAGTTCAGCTTAGCCGCTTAGATCCACTTTGAATCCATCGGAGAAAAAAATAACACAGTGTCATGCCATTGTTCTCAAAACCCGGGGTTTAATATCTTAACCCTGAAGTTTTGTGTGTCCTATAAACTCCTGAGAGGACACTTACGACACCCGAGCGTCTTAAAAGTGACACGTTCCAGGTTCCACGACGGAGACGAAGTTAATAACAAATCTGCTATGGAGTGACTTCACAGATTATGATGTAAATAAATAATGCGGTGTTATGTTATCTTCTGAAGGAAAAGCTTGTCACGTATTATTTATTTGGAACTTTTCCATTTTTGGAAACCGTGACAGTTGACCCGAGGCTCCGCCCAATGACATGTTTTATTCTCCTTAAGGCTTTTTTGATTTAGCTTACTTTACAGCTGTTGTTTTTCCTTTTAATAATGACATTTAATGGAGTTGTGGTTTCCCATCTGTTGGATAAACATGACGTAGTTTAGAAACTACTCTAGATGAGATGCAGAGGTCCAGTTCTCTCTGATATGAGTTGATTTAACGCTATTTTGAAATCATTAGTCAATGACCACCCCAGATAAATGTTGCCCTACCCCCCGACTGCTTCTTTAACTCAAGCCTTATATTTACTCTAGTTTTATTGGAGACCAAACCAGAGCTGAGCGGGAAGTAAATATCGGCTTTATGTTCACAAGGATGTCTGAAATATGTTTCTCAATTAATTGTAATGTAGTCCATGATTTGTAAACAGGAAGCGGTTTGCCAATAAAACTGCATCAGTGTTAGCAATAATGTGTCAAAGTTGTATTTACAGCCCCCCACACACACTTGCACTTTCTTTTTGAATTAACTTTTTATTGAATTGAATTTTAATAAACAAGACAACACACAGAAGCAACCCTCCAGCAGCTGAACAGAGCGAAGCGCGTAGAGATTATGAAGTAATAATCACAACAATAATAAGTGTAGGAGTGACACACAACAGCGGGAAAAACGAGACAATAAAGAAGAAACCTAAAGTTTTATTGGACAAAACATGGCTCCTGAGTAGCCATTCACCTGTGGCCTTAGAACCTTTTCTATTTTCATTCTTAAAAAGACGGTAATGTCTCAAGACATGTCTTACTACACTAGAAACCCAAATGTGACCCAAAACCTCTGCAGTTTCGTCTGAACTTCTTCTCCCGTGTGCGGCGTGAGGCGGAATCTTCCACTCAAGAAAGTTCAGCAGAGCAGCAGTAAGTTTCTGTCGTCTGCAGGTAGATAATCAAGGACATGGGGACCCAAACATTCATCAATCTTTCATCTTCTCCCTGAAGAACAGCCTGTAACTTTTTATGGGGCAGAGTATTAAAACTCTCCCGCTTCCAGAGGGTGACATTTTGGTGGGAGCGGCTTTGATCCAACTGCACTCTGGAGCAATCGCAAGAAGTTTCTCAAGCAGTTTGTGAGACATGTAACGTCCTTGTGGGGGATAATTGGCCAGATTTCACTCCCAATCTGACCCTTCTGATGACTAGTGTGGGTGCCTTCTGATTTTAGGCCGGTGTGAACAGATAATCTGGCCAAATTACACGTCCGAGTCTTCACAATTTAAAGTATTGAACATTTTGATATTTTTACGACTGAGCAGGGATTGAGGCGTGAGCGAGTTGACCGTAACTTGTACAAACCAAGTTCTCAGCCATGACTTCATCCACAGTCACGCGAGTTCCTGTGAGATCCCAAATCCCTGGAATCTCCTCCCTGAAATCGTTGGATTAAACGCCGTGTGTGTGTGTGTGCGCTCCTGCGTCTGGACTGGATCGTCTGAAACATTGATCATGGGTGACATGGTTCGTTGTGTCTGTGGTCTCCCTCCTTTTTAAAGGGAGCAGGATTTAGAGAAACTACAACTTATTCACGTCTAAGAAGTCACGGAAATCGACGATCAAAAAATGGATTATTAATCAATAACATCAGTGGCGTCTGTCGTCGGGAGTCGGATACAAGTTGTGTTTTGTTAGTTGGGAAATGCTGATTCAGCGCAAAAGACAACAGGCAGACAGAAAGACGGAAGATGATTTCTCATTTCCGCTTTGTTGATAGATTTCAAGGCGAGGGATTTCCTTCTCCAGTCCAAAGCTCCAGCTTTAGTTTAAGATCCGTTTTGCAGTGAGGATCTCTCTCACTCTCTCTGCCCGGCTGCGCGGTCAAGTGCCCACCAGGCAAAGCTACTTAAGGCCAAATCTTGTTTAGCAGAATCCTCTCAAAATAAGAGCCTCTCTCTCTCTTCGCACTGCTCCTCTTCCTCTTCCTCTTCGCCTGTCTCGTCTCTCTCTCTCTCACACTCTGCAGATTGTGCTAACACTGACACATCCTGACGGGCGTTAGCCGCTGCACCGACACTGCCGCCGCGTGCTTCCCGACTCACCCTTTACCCTTTTGCTTGGTTCAGTGCAAAGATTCACACCAATTACCAACACTGTTGATTAGCCGGTGTGCGCCGAGGCGTGACACCGCGCCGCGTTTTCTGACATGCAGAGTTTACACAGAGTTTCTTGCTTGTGTGACTTAAAAGTTAAAGGTTTTTTTTTTTTTGCACCCTTTTAATCCATGACCTCTTGAAAGCACATTCAGCGATAATAACTTGCTTTCACGTGTGCCGCGCCGGTATGAACACTGACCTCACTGATCGATTTAGAATTATCTGGTGACTGAGAGTGGTTTTCTTTTCTCTCTGCTCCTTGAATATCCTGTTAGAACCTTTTTTTGGGGGGGGGGACAAAAGGTCATCGCGAGGGTCAAACTCTTCCATCTGACTGTTGCAGTGATTCAGTGTAGGAGTCGACTCACGGAGTGGAATCTGTGTGTGTGTGTGTGTTTGAGAAAAATGTCTACACAGAATGTGTCTGATCCCTTCATGTGCATGAAAAATGAAATGTAAATGTGCCTCCTCCTTCTCCTCTACTCCTCTCTGGCCGCTTCAGACGTTGCGAAAGAAAGGCTTTAACGGCTGCAACAGCCCCGAGCCCGACGGCGACGACTCCATCGACCAAAGCCCCCTAAACGACGACAAGTACCGCAAGACTGAGGATCTGGACAGTCTCTTCAAACGCTACGGCGTGAGTACCATCACACGTTTGTCACTTTATCTAACCCACTCTTTCTTTCCTCCTCCTTCTTCTTCTTCTTCTTCTTCTCTCCTCTATCCACCTCTCTCTGTCTTTTTCTTCCTCGTCTGTTGTTCGGGGAAACGAAGGCTCTGAACAAGAAAGAGCACCGGGACTCTGAGAGCCCAGACCCCGAGGAGCCCTTCTCCCTCACCCCCCGCACTGAGGAGAAATACAAAAAAATTGACGAGGAGTTTGATAAAATGATGCAGAACTATAGGCTGTCAGTGAGTACACCGCCCCCCTGCCACTCCTCCTCCTCATGTTGGTTCCCCGCTGCTGCCTCCGACCAGACAACCTGATGGCGGCCTGATTACTCACAGAGCACTCGCCTTCACTCTCCCTCACTCCTTCACCTCTCACCCCCCCCACACCTGCCATATCACCACCCACCATCTCCACTGATGATATGTGACTGAGTCGGGAGGGGAGGGCCGAGAAGCCGCGCTGAAGGACACGAGGGCAAAAAAGTTTGGTCCATAAAAGGTCATAAAATTGTGAATCACGACGAGAGTTAGTGTGTCAGTAATGTCTGCGATTAATCAAGTAGCTTGAGCTTGATCTATAAAATAATGAGAAAAAAAATATAATATTTGTAAATAAGCGGCTGTTTTCTAATAACTCAGTGTGTCCACGTTCTGCTGTAAACACAACACACTTTCTGTTTCTAACCATTTATGACACACAAAAATGAACAGTGTTCTTTCTCTAAAGGAAAGCAAATGGTGGCATCACCAATAACACTGATTACTGTGGCAGCAAAGTGTCTGTGCATTATTTTCTTTGGTCCATAAACTGTCAGGAAATGGCCAAAAATGCATAGAGGAGAAGATAAACCAGAAAATAATAACATTTAAGAAGCTAAAATCACAGAATCAGACTCTGAAAAAAGTGTGGTGATCAGTTTTCTATTCAAACTTGAATTTAATACTTAATTTATGAAACTTTTGCGGTTCATGTTTTTGGAAAACGTGCTTCAGTTGGAAAATGTTACATTGTCGTGTCAGTTTCATCTTTTATTGCCGAATCCAACAACTGTGAGATAAACTCCAGTCCCGTGTCTGGCAGACATCGTATCAAGTTCTTATTAAAAAAGAGAGACTTATAGTCTTAAGAAAGACACATAAAATATTAATATAACGTCTTCTTTGCAGATGTTCAACTTTGTGGGAGTAAAAAAGTCGTTAGAAAAGGCTGTTTAAGACCTTTTAGTCATCACAATGAAGTGCATCCTCAGGAGAATTAAAGCTTTAATACTTTGTTTCTGATGCCGCTGCAAGTTCATTTATAAACAAGAGAGGCAGAGGACTGTTAAGTAGGTCTTTACTTCTCACAAAAGTTGGCATAGCAACTGCTTTTGCAAAGGGGAAATTGTGCTTTATGAGAATAATCAACACATGTAGAGGATGCCTTTAAGCAGTCGGATAACTTAGCTGCAAGCACCCGTTGTGTAACACGGAGCAACACTGCAGAAACACGAGTGCAATTGAATTAGATATGTGCGTGCTCCAGCGCTGCTGCTGACCTCCAGCACAGGTAACGCAGCAGCTCGCGCTATGACCGAGGTCAGTGCTGCCTCCTCTCACATTATCCCGGTTCTGCCTCCTGACTGGCGTCCAGCCAAAGCCCTTTTACCGCCGCACTCCTGTGCCAATTTCCCCATGATTCATTTTTTCCCTCCATGCTCAATAATGCCATTAATGTCACTTTAATGAGCAGCACTCGATTTACTGCCTGCCGCCTTTTCGGATTGGTCACCAGGGATGGGACAGTCACATTGAGGCGCTGCAGGAGAGTCAGACTCCTTGCATTTTAACACGTGTTGTTATGCCTTAAAGGAAAAGTCGGGGCTTTTTTTCCCCCCTTCTGTTTATGGTGTTTTTCTTATTTTAATAGTTAGTCATATGTCACTTTATGACATTAATTAGGGGACACAGTCAGAGAACACAGGCCTGTTTTTGGCCTTTCACCAGCTACTGCTTTGCCCATGGGACACAAGCTCGATGTAGAACTTTATAACAAAGTGCGAGTACAATAAAAAAGGTGAACTTTCACAATATGTTAGTGTTGTAACAGTATAGAAACACAAGAAAACAACACACCTCCTTGACACCAAACTCTCTCCCCATGTTGGCACGTTTACATGACATGAAGGAAAAAATGAATTAAATATGGAAGTTCAATTAAAACCAGACTTTTAAAATACATGTACAAAATTCTAACGTACTAAATCCAATTTCTCTACGTTGGACTAACACTAAATGTGATTGGGAGTAGAACTACTCACCTGAGAGTTTCTACAGTTTCTACCCGTGACTTCGACCATGAAATAACCCGAGAAGTCTGTCCACAGAAGAATGAGACACTAGTGACAAAAACATGGCAAAACAAACAAGAGAACTGGATATTTTTAAGCTCATGTCGATAGGAAGACTTCAAATAACACTGGACGTGCTAACAACTAGCCGCTAGCTAAACCGGAAAGCTAAACAGGAAACCACCTAATACTAACAAGGTTAATTAGTTCATTAATTAGGTAACTTTTGTTACTAACTAGCTGATTAACGACAAACCAACACAAACAGCTTTTCACAACATTGTTTTTTAGGCTTTTATTTTTGTTGGTCATTAAGTCCTTAAATCACATAACATGCTGTTTCTATCATTGATTAATTGTAAATGAATGACCAACTATTGATTATTGGCCTGTTCAACTGTCATTGACACAGAAATCTCTTCTACAACAGAGACCTGGACAAGACAGCACACTACGTAACAGTTTAAAAAGAGATGACTTTGAAAGCAAACATCAGTCTTTTGATAATAAAAAAAAAAAAATCGTCACATTTTTTCTCTTCTCTTGGCTTTTAACCAACAAAATACAATAGCATTATTTAAAAAAGAGATAAAATCAGCCGTATGAAAATACAGGAAAGACCGTAGTTTGAAGTGCTGACTCAGCATTCCCAAGTAATAAATAAATAAATAAATAAATGATGCGTGGGGGAGGAAAAAAAGATGGACTTTTTCCATGTAATCACTTCTGTGACTGTCAGTCTCTCGCTGCTGTGTGAGCTCCGAGTTCAAATAATAATAAAAGAAACAGAAAAGAAAAAAAAGAATAGAATTCAATCTTCCTCCCCTGAAGAGCCGCGGCTCTTGGCGCTCATGCCATCTTTAGCCCCCACAACCCATCCCTCCCCATCCACCCCCATCCACCCCCCACCTCGTTACCACGACTGCCCCCTGCGTCCCTCGGGCCAGATGACTGCCTGGTTCACCCAGCGCGCTTCATAGGGAACCAGCAAAGTGAAGCATACACTCACACACACACACACACACACACACAGCACTCCTCCCAACGGCATCATAATCCCCAGCATGACATCTAGGGGCCGGGATATACAAGCTTAATCCTACTTGTACTGAAATACCTCCTGAGGTAGGGAGAGAGTAAGGGAGGACAGCAGGACGCTGGAGGAGCCCCGAGCTCCTGGATCTCTCCCTGTTACTCTGGGTCAAAGAAATATATATATATATATGTATATATACATATATATTTATATTTGTTTTGTACTGGAGGTTTTTTTTGGTTTGATTTTATTCTGCGGCTGGAGATTTTGGGGGATGAGGAATAGGATTTTCCTCCTTTAACAATGACCTGTGCATCTCCCACAGAGGCTCTGTATGACTGTGGATTAAAAAAAAAAAATTAAAATTACTAATAACCCTTGCTTGAGCTGCACATCAAATATAGTTGTTAGTTTTTGGCTTCCATAATTAATATTGAGCCTTTGCATTTTGTCTGCAGCATATCATTTCACTATACATGAGCTATTTTTAACTCTTAATTCCCACTGGTCTTATGTGTTTATGCAGTACATTACGTCTGATTAAAATAAATTAATAAATTAAACATTATTTATACAATATTTTATTTACAAAGGCGCCTTTCAAGAAACATAGCAATTAGGGCGGCAGCAACTGTTTTGATTCATCAGTGACTAAATTAATCGTCAGCTACTTTGATAATTGATTCATCTGCGTTTTCTTCAATCATTAAAACAGGTTTTCAGATTTTTCAGCGTCTTAAATGTGAATATTTTCTGTAGTTTCTTTGCTCTCAGGTAACAAATAAATCATTTTGGTTTGTGGACAAAACAAGCCTCATCATTTCCAGGCTTTCGTAAACACTGATCGACTTTTTCTGACATTTCATGGACCGAACAAGTAGTCGATGTATCAAGAAAACAATCAATAGATTAATTGAATATGAAAATAATCATTAGTTGCAGACCTCTTAATGTAAAAATGATGTAATTCATCGTCATTATTCATTTAAGATGTTTTCCTTCACAAAAACAACTCGTGTAATGTCATTTCCCCGTGATATGATAGAATTTGAAAGCACAGAACCAATGAAATGTTCTATTTCTCTCTAATTTGGCTTGAATGTCTTCTGTGAGGAGACTGAAAACACCTGCACATGAATATGTTTTCATCAGTAAACACGAACAACCGGAGAAGACGAGTGTGGTGCCGCTTCTCTCAGGTGACCCTGGCGCCCGTGCGCTGTGTGTGTTCACAACACATGTTGTAGTTTCACACCATGGGAAGTGTTGGAAATATGAACCTTCCTGTTAATAATGTGTGTCTGAAGGTGCCGATTAAAAGTAGTGAATTAGACTCGGGTTTCAGAGAAAAGGAAAAAAAAAACACGTGATGTTTTTTTTTTTATCTTTATTTAGATGTTAAGAAAGACAAAAAGTGACGGTAGAGGCGACTGCTAACACACTAGGTTTATATCAACTATATGAAACTGAAACTTGCCAACTGTAGTGTGAAATAACTTGTGTTATTTGCAACTAACGATTATTTTCATAATCGATTAATCGTTCAGTTACTTTCTGTATTACTTGTTTGGTTCGGGACAATGTTGAAAAATGTTGATCAGCGTTTATCAAACCTGGAAATAATCACGTTCTCGAAAATGTTTCCGTTTTAGGGCTGCAACTAACGATTGTTTTCATAATCAGTCAATCTGTCGATTATTTTCTCGATTAACCGAGTAATCGTTTGGTCCAGAAAATGTCAGAAAATGTTGATCAGTGTTCATCAAACCTGAACGATGTTCTTGAATGTCTTATTTTATCCTAAAACCAAAAACTATTCAGTTTGAATGATTTCTTTGTTAATATGGAGAAAAGAAACCAGTAAATAGAGCTTGTTTTAATAAAAAAAACTCCAAAAACTTCAAACTGATTAATTGATTATCGATATCGCTGACGAGTAATTTAGTAATTGATAAATAATCGATGAATGTAATAATCGTTGCCGCCGTGTCACTAACTGAAGTCATATTTTAAATTTTATCAACCATTTCTTCAGTTTAATGAAGATCTTAATATACAAAGATGTTTTTTTTTATTCCTTGCACATTTGATAAAGCACCTCCTTGTATCTCAGATCAATCAGTCTTAAGCTCCACTTATATTCTGTTAGACTATAAAAGAAGGATGAATTCCGTGTCAGTCAAACAAACAATGCTGGTAAATGAAGTGGAAATGTGATTTTTTTTAATTATTTTTTTTATTTTAATGAAAAGTGGGCAAAAACAACAAATGTGAAATGATCACAATCAGACGACCGCGTGATAATTGCTCACGGCCGACACCTGACGTGTTCCCATTCACCGCGGCCGGCAGATGTGAAGCAAAACAAAAACTTTTAAAAGCTTTAAGGATGAGAGAGAGAAACCAGGACATGAGCTGAGTATCGTCTCATTTACCTGAGCATTCAGGGAAAAACAACCTTGTCAAGTGGTTCCTCTGAGTGTCTCCACACACAAGAGTCCTCCAGCTGCCTCGCACCATCCTCCAGTCAAGCTGCGAGTCAATGGCTTTCTGGTTATTGATTTATTTTCAATGGTTCCCTTCCTTAAAGATGACTGGTGTCAAATTAACCCTCCCGCCTGTGATTAGCGCCGTCGCCCGTGAACGGAGCGGGAGTGTAATTTGCCGGATTGATGCTCAGCGGAGCAGAGTGACGAGAGCAGGTTGAGGAGACATTTCAAATATCTTACTGAGAGGTCGTGTAGTTATGTCACCGATCACCTAGCAACCACGGAGCGGGCGCCATCATGGACGTCCTGAGGAGGAGGAGAGGCCAAGGGCGCGTTATGAAGAGGGTTGTTGTGTACAGAACATGGGAAATATACAAATATTGGATATAAAGTTCACCAACATTAATCTTTCCATCAAATTATATAATGTTTTTTAGATATTTGATTGTGCAGTTGTCTATATTTCTTAATTTAACAACCGTTCTAACTAAACTCAGAGCTTGTCCAGTTCGAAAACTTCAGTTAGTTTCAGAACTATAACTGAAATAAAACTGATCCATCAAGTTACGTCGTCGTTTAACTCTGACTGTCGAAAGTGTGCAGGTTTTTTCATTAATACTGCTTGATGCATCGTTAGTCACCACGTCGCCATAGCAACGGCAGAGAAAACAATCTCGCCCTTTGCTCGTGCTGCGTGATTCTCAACAGCAGACACTGATTTTCTCTAACTTAATTTACAGATGAGGATAAAAATATCCCGAATAGATACACTTAAATAAGTAAAGGCACCTTATGATGAGGCTTAAAGCCTTAGCAAAGCTGCAGTCACTTATCATGGCTTTAATGACATTACTGTTTCTATGTAATTTAACATCTATTAAATCCATCCTTAAATTCACAGGATTTTAATTTCTGTCACTACGAGTCTCTCATGAGTCTAAATAATAACTACAAAGTGAGTGTGTTTGCGCTTTACACGGAGAACTTTGATCAATTAGTGACAAATATACAAAATGAAACCACACTGACCCCCGAAAATGTCCTTCCTTCCTCAAGTTTGCAGAGTACGGTAAAGCCAATGAGATATTTTCATGCACTAATGCTTCATATTATATCTTTAATGTTTCTTTTTTAGTTCTGTCACATAAAGTAGATGTAAAATAAATGAAGTTTTCCTTCGTCCTTCAGCAGCGACGCCGCCCCCTTTTGTTCAGCATCTCTCGATAGACAAAGAGTGAAAAAGTATAGCTGCAGAATATGCCCCCTCCATCCTTTAGCTTCTGTGAGGATGAAACACCTCCGTCCCCTCCGCACTAACCCCTTCACCCCTTCACCCCTTCATTCATCCACCCCTTCCCCTCTGCTTGGCCGGTGTGCAGTGGTGCGGTGATGTTGGAGGCTAACTTCACCACTTACAGCTCAGTGTGTGCACTCTGCTGAACGTCCTGATCCACACTGACGGCTGAAGATTTCAATTTCGGATGTGATTTAGTCAACACTACGATCAATAACGTCATTTATCCACTTAAATTCAACATTATACAACAGTATGTGGGGGAAAATGTCCCAGTGGGTAACAAAAAATCCACATTTGCACCTGTTTCTCTCTCGTTTTCATATTTGCACTCATTGTTTCCTGTAAAAGGAGTGCAGATGAAGGGCAGGAAGGAAGGAGGGAGGGAGGGAAGGAGGAAGGGAAGGTGCCCTCATCCTCCTCTGTGTTAAACTGGGTCCCGGGCACTTTGCGTACAGCACTGACCCATATTCTATGTTTAGAAGTCCTTCTTTCAGATTGAGATGGAACAGGGTGAAATGGGTCAAATGGCAGGACAACCCAAAATTGTTTTTTCTTTTTTTTTTTTTTTAAGTCACTCTGTGCAGTCTGGAATGAACAAGGTCAAACCTTTGAACACTTTAAAAGGATAAAAAGAGGAAAAATGGCACAACTTCAGTCGCTTTAATTAAGTCTGATTAGGTTTTCAGGGCCTTAAATGTACGTTAGGGAGGAGACACTACCACTTTTTGTGTGTGTCAGATACCGATATTAGAAACTCAAGTAGCTACCGATGCCGATGTTAGTCTGATATTGTTCTCCCAAAAAGAAGAAATCAACAGCCCGACTGAAGTATGCGAGATATGTACATATACATGTAAAAACACTGTAAAAACATGGACTTCTGTGGTAATGGAAAAAAAACAACAACAATTCAAACAATCGGAACTATTTATCCTCGATTTCTGCCAAATGAAAATAACGGCACTTATTTTATTTTAATTTTTTTAACACACTGGACGTCTAACATGAGCCCGAGCTGTTGAGGCACACGGAGCGTGATCTATCACAGTCGGCGGGACATTCCAGAACGTTCCCGGTGAACAGCACATGTCAGTGGGGGTGTTGGGATGCAGCTGGAATGTGACATGCACGCTTGGAAAATGTCACCAATAACCTGCTGCTGTTGCTGCAACAAGAGTTTTAACCCGGCATGTGGCGTGAAAGGCGACACAGCTTTCCACCAAGTCACCTTGCATGCCAAAACTGAGGGTGTGTGTGTGTGTGTGTGTGTGTGTGTGTTCAGGCATTTGAAGAGTTTATTTCCTAAACCCTGTTTACATTCTGATCAAAATCCTTTCACAAGTCTTTTTTTCTTTATTCTTTTTTGTTATTTAGTACCTGTTGATCCCACCGGATACAAACTGTCACTTTGACTTCTCAAGATTGATTTCCTCCATAAACTTCAGCATGAAGACAAAAAGGCGACGCATCATTCGCTCTGATTGACGCCGGACCCATCTCGACTCATTTAGGAAAACACCGTGATGACAGCAAAAGATGAATTAAAACTCAAAGTTGCAATCTATGTCATGCTTGACACACAATATAGAGTTAATACGTCTCTTTTTACTTATAATTACAAACGTTTATTTTGAATTGATGTCAAATATCGTCACTGATATTCGAGAATTGACACTAACATTCAAACAATATCTATGAAATCAATTAAGGGCTTTTTTTTATACATCTTGTTATTAGGAGAGCCTAATAATAAGAATTATTATTATTATTATTATTATTATTATTATTATTATTATTATTATTATTATTATTAATCGCTTACTAAATTAATTGAATCGATTAATTGGTTTGAATATTTTTTCATGATTAAAACAAGATTTCCGATTGTTTAAGCTTCTTAAATGTCAGTATTTTCTTAATTTCTTTGCTCTGGATAACAAAGAAATATTTAAAAGTCAATCATTTGAGAACATCATCATTTCCAGGTTTGACAAACATCGATCAACATTCCTCAAGGTTTTCTGATATTTTATGGACCAAACGATGAATCAATTAATCAAGAAAATAATCGACAGATTAATCCATTATGAGAATAATCGTCAAAACCCTAAATCTCAAACTAATTTTAGTGGATAAAAGTTAGTTACATATAAATAAAGTTATGATTAACTTAAAATTCAAAAGTAAACATGGTTCTGGAAAGACTCTTCTTGTGTGACTGTGTGTGATTTCACCTGTGTGCTGCTGTCTATGACTGTGTGTATATGTAAGTGTAGTAACATCAATGCGACACACTCTAAGCTCCGCCCCCCTTCCTGTCTCTCCACCAGTCTACAGTCCCACAGCCGACCTTCTCCATGCCAGTGACCGTGCCGGTGTCCAATCAGAACGCAGCAGCAGCCCTCCAGTTCAGTAATAACCCCGGCGGCGCCTTGGTCACCACCACGTCCTTCGTCACCTCCACCCTCACAGACCCTCGCCTCCTGTCACCACAGCAACCAGCTCTGCAGAGGAACCCTGTGTCGCCAGGGTTACCACAGCGACCTGCCAGCGCAGGTAAGAGGCTGCTCTGCTTAAAACTGTGTTTTCATGGGGCTCCACGACAGGTTCGTAGTGTAACTGACAATCTGGTTTGCTTTCATACAAGTGTATGACATATAGATCATATAGGTCCAACCTGAATAATAGTTTTCTATATTTCACTACTACGTTTAGGCGATTTTAAGTCAGTCTTAAGAGGTTAAAGCAGTTAAAACCTCTTGACTAGCTACGACTGCACCGAACGGAAACAGAGCAAAATCCATTCGTTTTTGACAAGGAAGTGGAAAGTTCATTGCCGGTCTGAAAGCAGGTATTGACACTTATTCAGGAGCTAAAGCCAACGGTGTTGAAAGTCAATTTCAGAAAGTAAGTACATGTCACAAGCTGTGAAGCGATGGAGCCATATCCATACAAGGCTGGACATTCCAACCAAATTCAGTCGATAAACGGATCCAAAACCACGGCAGAAACACTCAGGCTGACACAAACCACTACTCAACAACCTCATTTGGAAGCAATGAATGTCACTAATAATCATAACTTTGGTGTGTTTTTTTATCATTTATCACAACATTTGTGTCTGGACTTCAGTACGGGCCTGAAAAATACCATTATCACCTTTCAGCATAATGTTCAGAGAGAGAGAGAAGGTGATGTTATTGGCTGTTCCACTACAGTTATATTGTATACAGATTCATTTCTACAAAAAAGAAAAAGAGACTAAAAGTTAGACACTGAAGGCAATAGATCACCTGTCATGATGTAGAGATTTTCTTGGGTCATCTGTCGCATCAGAAGTGCATGCAGGAGTTTAATTCTTCCAGCAAACCTGCCTACAGCAGCTTTAAGTTACATACTTCCCACAGGATTAGTATTCACTTATGAGGCTTACTCAGGGTGCAGACAGTGACTCATCAAAAATCATTTTGCATATATTATTTTTTTTAAAAAGGAGCATAGCGCTGCGTTGTCAAGGTGATATAGCACTTTGTTGTCTTTATTTTTTTTTTCTGTCGATGGTTTGTAGACGATTTTTCAGGTCGCAAAGCAGCAAAGTGACCAAGTGTGGGTTGGTGTATTGACGTTCTGTCCTCCTGTCAGTCTGGGTCACTGCAGTCAGACTGCACTGACTAATAATGACAGAAATCTCATCTCGTCTCTGGCCGAGGCTGGTACTCTCCTCTCCTGTGTGCACCTGCTGCCTGTGCGGCAAACCAATCCTTCACCCTCTGACTAAAAGGATTTGTGTCCCATTTCTGCGTCTCAGACAAGGTTACTTATCAAGCTTTGTTCTGACCAGTATAATCTCATTGTAAGTCAGAATTAGGTGATGTAACATGCAACAAATGCATTACAACATCTTTCATAACGTGCCATTCTCCAATGCAGGGAGGTTTCATGTGGCAGTAATGGGTCCCATATTACCAGAGACATATTAGATTTATCGCGTTTGCTTAATTGGTGTTTTTCCAATGTTTCGGTCCAGCCAGATATTTGCCCTCAAGGTCCCTGAAAGGAGCTTTTGAGCCAAAAACCAAATCTGTACCACAACAGGGAAAATAAGTGTCAGCAGTTAAAAATGCAGCCTGCCATGTGGGGAAATGTTAGAATAAGGTTTGAATGAACATAAAAGTGCACACAAATGGTGTTGTGTCAAGACAGAGCTATTTAATCTGCGTTGACATTTTCAAGCAGTCGTGAGTGATATTTATTTGTTTACAAGTTGTAAACACGTCATGATTTTTGTTAAGGTTCATAAGGAAAGATATTTCATAGTGGCTCGCGTAAACATCACAATATTACCTCATATACTTTGAGTCATTTCTGTGGCAACCTGCAAAATACAAAACAAATATTTACTCTCCTTCATGCCTTAGGTCCGTAATTTGTTTGTGAAACACTTTTTCACTTATTTGTTTAAATGCTCTTTAGGTCCTGAACGCCATCAATAAATAAAGTAGTTTATGTTAAAGAGAAGAAAAAAGCAGGTGTCTGTCCCTCTCACAACAATGTAGTAAACACGACCAATCGTTTTCTTCACGTGGAACGATTTAGCCGTTTGTCACACGCTGGCGACAAGCCAGGGAGATTTACTCTGCTGATGCTGAGAGGATAGCTAGCAGTTAGCGAATGAGTCATGGAAAACAAAGCAGCTGAAAAGCAGTGAGTGAAACTGGCAGGGACTGTTTACTTTAGAGCGCCTTCTTCTCTTTATTAAAATATAGATATTTGGCCATCACTAAATCTATATTTTGACCCACCCGTAGCTCTGAGTGTGGAGCTTTGATGATGACGAGATTAGTAGCATTTTGTCAAAGTGTAGCATGCTAGCTTCAGAAATCAAAACAATTAGCTAAAAGTTGCTAACATGCCTCCTAAAACCAAGGGAGGAGTGCACATTCAGTGGTAATGTAAAATCGTTCATCCGCACAAACATAAAAGTGTCTTTTTAAATGTAGTATGTTAAAGCTAAAAAGCTAATTCAACTGCCTTTTTTACGCACTGAGTGTGGTTAGCGACAGCTAGGTTTTTGGGGTGTTTTTGAAACCAGAAGTATAAATTCTGGCCATTATCTGTCAAACACACCACAGCCATTTCCCAAAAGCATCCTCTGATTTATAGTCTGTAGTTGTCTGGATTTCCACTGGTTTTTATGTCATTACATGAGAAAATGAACCTACTTCTCACTTGATTAAGGAGGAGTTTCAATCACCAGGTCCCATTAAAGTCAATTCTTCATTCTTTCATTCAGTTTCTTCTACATTACGGTGTCTAAGTTCCTGTCCCGCAGCGTGAGTTAAGATATATGCAATCATTTATAGATATTTTAAGGTAAAATCATATTCAAAGCCACTTTTTTTTACGTGCAGTACGTTCAGTATTGTTGTTTGAAGTTCAATGCAATGGGAAATCTTTTGAAATAATCATGATTTCAATTTTGACCCAATTGTTTTTTCCATAATCTAACAGCCTTACCTCTGTTTTGCTGAAATCAAGACCGACCTGGCGAAAATGATGAAATGGGAATTCACAAATCAAAATGGGGGTGACAATTGGTGTGAATGAGGAAATGGTTCATTCATTAAAACTAATGTTTTCAGGAACCAAATATCCTGCACACTGCTCATGCTCAGAATTTCAATTTATTGATTCTACAATCAATCTGTTCAGTCCCTTACAACCATTGTCAAGACAATGGTGTGTGGAAATTGACTAGCTGTTGTTTTGACTCTTAGGTCTAATCATGTACTTAAAACAATCCTCCATTTGAATACTTATTCGTCCTCTGTTTCATGTTTTTATTCCAGCGTTTTAAATGAGTGTGGTGATTCTTTTTCTTCCCCCTTTTCAAATGTGAGGCAATTACCTTTGAGAAGTGGTGAAAGTGGCTCTTACAAAATTAACTGGAAATGCACACTAAAACCAATTATGATTGTTTTCCAAGTGAAGTGAGTCTCGTTTGCGGTGGAGCTTTTTAAATTATCCCCTTGATTAAATGGTATTTTACTCACTAAAAAGGAATATGCTCCGTTAGAGTGAAACTGTGCTCAGCTGAACTGCTTGATGTGAAATCAGTATAGTTGTGTTTTATTTCATGATCACGGCGCTCTCTCTCTCGTCTCAGGTGCTCTGTTAGGAGATCTGGGGAATTCAAATGGAGCGTGCCCAAGTCCAGTCCGTAAGTAAACCTCATTTTCTTTTCACATGCTTCGTTAAGCGGGTTTGTTTGCTGGTACAAACACACTCGCAGTGTGCTACCGAGACTCATCCTCTCTGTTTTCTGTACATTCGCTGAACTTTAAGGAAGAAATGACTTGTTAATTTGACACAGTGAAGGAGGTTTGCAGGGTATTTTGTGTGTTTTGCAACAGGCTCGGTTTTTGTGCACACGACGCACACATACTCACACACGGAGTCACACACAAGCACAAAAACACCTGTTGGCTGACGACAGCTGGCGGTCACGGTGCAGGCTGCTTGTAAACAGTCCAAAGAACAGAATGGGTTTCAAGTTGTGAGGGAGAGAACTGGAGAGAGCGTTGGTAACGAGAAGCAGGCTGAACAAACACGCATACAGGCAAAGCGGCAGTTATTTCATATACATTCTGTATAAAATCAGTAATAAATCATCATATATGTATCATGAAATTATTGAAATTGACTGACTTGAAAGGTTTTATTGGTGCCAATCCCAGCTGATGTTGGGTGAAAGTCGCACATATTCACACTGTACTGTGACTGCTCATTTGGGGATAATGGAACAGCTTAATACTTTCAGAGGTAAGTGCGACCACAGCTTGAAGAAACATACAGAACATACAAGGAATTGCTTGGAGTACTGACAGCAACTGTCCTTCATTTCGATAAAACACCAGGCCTTTGAAGTAATTTAAATGCTGATTATTGACTTTTACATCATTGTGTCGCTCAAAGTTACTGTACTGTACTGAAGCGAACAACTTAGATTAGAAATTGGAGTCCACTTATGCCGGGATCAGGCGGCATTTTTGTCTTTCGCGACCCAGCCGATCACCGTTTGCGACACTGCGTGAGTTCATCGGGGGAGGCGGGGCAAGGAGCTGTCAATCATTACCCACTGGGTTACTGTTTCTTGCCAACTTGGTAGTCCCTGGAGGAGACGTCAAGGAGGCAGAGGTACTGTTGCCAAAGCTCAACTAAATGTTTTTCTGGGTCAGTATTCCGCCCAACAGCAGTAGCATCCCTCGTCCTCTTCCCCATGTTTATGTCTGCATGTTATCCTATTGGTCAACGTCGTAGGAGAAAATAGAAAAAAAATCTATTTCCGACGCCTAATCTCTGTGCTTCACTTATGTTACACTACCCTTCTGTTCATCGTCCCCGACGTTCATGAACGGTCCGACACATTTGACGACCAAAACACTTGAAAATCGGCCTGAAAGCATGTAGTCTGCTCCCGGCATTATTACATCTTTACACTGACTTTGTATGTCATCTCATGTCGGTGTGAACGCACCCTGGGAACTTTGAACAGCCGGTCACACGCTGAACCAGGATATTACATCACTAATGTCAGGTTTTGCCTGCACTGTGATGATTTAAACGGTTTTAAACCCTCCTGACAACAGTCAGTTTTCACTCTCCCTGACTCCACCCACTAACGCCCTCCCCCCCCCCTTTCATCCTGTCTCCATCAGCTGTTCCCCCTCGTCTCCTCTCAGGAATAATCTAAGGCCCCACCCTACCCCCCTGTCCAACTGTCCCTTGTCTTGGCACAGGTTTTCCTCAGAGGTGACTTTGACACTGGCCAGAGCTCTCCCTTTAAATCCCATTAGCTCAGACTGATACTGCCAGCCTGCCTTTAGTAGTAATAGAGGCTTTTTTTTTTTCTTTCCACATTCACTCTAACATTCTCTTTTCAATCAGCATATTTTCATTAACTTTCCTGCTTGGTATCAGGGAAAAAAGCCAAGTTTCAATAATGATATTAGTTTCAAAGACACGGCTGCTGCTAAAAGACCAGTTTAGTGCATCAATCTGTGTTGAGAATGAATAGAAGAGTAAATATCAAGTGTGTTTATTTGTTTAAGGACAGTTCCTTGGCAGTTTTCCATTTCTCTCTCTGTGTTGATTCTGCAGCTCACGCCTCAAGACGACAGTCTGTGAGAAACATCTTCAGCTGGAGAAATTCCAACTGGCTTTAATGGGATCTAGTGAATTTTTGCTCGTTTGGCATTTCAAACATAATTAATAGTTAATTTACTTCTGTTAGTGTGGCATAAAAGGCGACTTGGTGCTAGTGCTGTTACAAGAACTGACTTTTCCGCAAATGACAACCGCCACAGAGTCACTTGTTCATACCCATACTTACATACACATAACTTTTGGTGGGAATCCGTTGCATAAATATTGTTCTCAAGGATGAGGCGTGAAGTGAACGTGTGATTAGATTTGGAAGCAAAGGTCAATGTCAACGTAATATTTTAGGAGCGTTGTGAGGAATCCATTTGACACAAATCTGTCTCTGGCACAAACATTGACTTAGACTTAAGGGTAAATGCATTATCTTATGCACATCTTGAGGGAATCCTGGGTCCGGAGTCACTACTTCTTTCTTTGGCATGGTTTGTTCATTTGAAAGCAGATTCAGTTCCCTTTCCTCTGTCATGCAGATGCCGACTGTCACGTACAGCACCTTAATAACGTTTGTCGTCATCAAGGACACTAAAACCGGTGCCTATTTTTAAGAGTGACAACACAAGTGGCGTGGTCGTGTGTGTTGTGCTGTGACTGACTCTTGGAGTTGTTGCTTCAGTCAATTTTAGGGTTCCTGCAGTTTGCTCACGACAGAGTCACGACTCTTTCGCACATTGAAACTCGATATTTCCTCAGCTCCAAAAACACAGCTCAGATGACTGGATCCAGTCTGTTCCTCTTACTTTGTCCTTAATCCCTCCATCCTCTTTCTCTCTCTCTGCCTTCTATGTGTCTACATCTTTACTTCTTCTCCAAGTTTCCCTTCCTCTTGTTCTTTTCATTTTCCACATTTACTGTATGCTTTCCCCCACCTCAGTGTACCACACTTTCTTCTCATACCTCTTTCCTATCTTCATCCGCTCGTGTTTGCCTTCCATTCCTCCCCCTCTTCCTCCCTCCTTCCCTCTCCTCTCCCATTCATCATGTCTTCCATCTTTTCTCCTCTACTGCCCTCCCCTGTTCTCTCTGCCCTCCTCCTCTCATGGATCCGTCATTCTCAGCTGTTGTCCCGGGACCCGGGGCTCTGGGAATGTCACAATTGACGTCACTCGGCATTCCACACATTCCCACGCCCAGCCCGGTGTAATAGGAGACATCACGCACACGCGCTCACACACACACACACACAGAGAGAGAGTAAGAAACATGTAAAGGACACACAAAGAACTAACATACACAACAATAAACATGTTTCTATTACTCAGGCTGTGTTGACACTGATCGTTTTTGCTGGAAATGATTACAAAAACACTCAAGTTAAGGTTTTTACAGATAGCACTTAAGCCTGATAACTTTCTTAATGGTCTTCGTCCCAAATACAAAAACTACAAACTCTTAACTGGGGAAATATAACAGATACAAGACTAATGGTGCGTTCACACCAAAGGCAACGTGTGTATAACGCAATTTGCAAGTATTTTCTCCGCTCTCTATCAGAAAAGAGGATAAACTCTGTGTGGGATTGGCTTTTGTGCCATTGCATCATGGGAGATATTCACTCAAGTCTATTGTTCCAATTTTGTGTCTGTCTTTGTTTTGACTTTGCATGTAATGTCCCAGTGTGGAAAGTTAGTTTTGTTTGTCGAGGGACGTTTCTATTTGACTCACGTGACTGTGCAAAGCTATAATACGATATCATACAGTATAATTATATCAGTATATGTCAGTCACTTTATTTGAGCACATGCACAAAACATGGTAAACATTGTACAATAACTGTGTTCGTCCAACTATTTCATGTTTTTACATCAGGTTTATTCAAGACACATGCTTGAGCGTGAGATGAATTCATTGACAGACAAAACAACAAAGTTGGCGGTGCCTGAAGACTTTTGCACAGGACTGTAGTTTTACAAAAAAAAAAACAATTTTCCCTTGTTTTTGAGCTGGATCTCTTTATGCAAATCGTTTTCTTTGCATAGTCTGTTTTTCTTAAGAATTATTTTTGAATAATGGATGTTTCTCTGTGCTCAGCGTGTAAGAATAACTTCTAACATTTAACATTTTCTGTTGCGTCCACAAACCGTGTTTTGTTTACATCCCCTCACTGCCGACACAGATTGTTATCTTAGAAATAGTTGTGTTTAAATCGTCCGCTGTAACTCCTCTGAGGAAGCACTGATTTGTTTTTTTTAATTTGGGTGAATTGGCCCTTTAAACAGCACCAGCTCAGTTCCCATCAGATTGAGTTAATGATGTGTTTCAACACTTCTCCTCCCGACGTACTCATTCACGCTCGTCGCTGTGCACTCTCCGTTCCTAGCTTCTTTGCCAACCTCTCCTCCTTGGCGTTCTCTCCTTTTTTTAAACTCCTTGTTCTGCGCCTTAGTTCTCGCCTCCTTCCCTGCATCCTACACTTCATTCGTCCTCTGATAATTCCCGTCTCTGTTCAGTCGTCTCCTACTCGCCGTCTCCTTTGGTTATGAACCTCTTTCCTCACCTCTCCGTAGCTCAGCATCTGCTTCGTTTTCTCTCATCTTCTTCACTCTGATTCCTCCCACCTTGCCTTCTCTACCTCTGCACGCCACTGCTGCTCCTTCTGTCATCCTCCTTTTCTTTTGTTCTCAACCTCTTTCTGCCGTCTCAGTTATTTGTTTTTGTTCATTTTATTTTGTTTTTTGTGTGAATAATCTGTGTTTCTTTGGTGTCTTTTTACGAGTAAAGACAAATAAGTTCATTAACTTCAAGCAAACACATCTTAAACCTCCTCATGTTTTCTTTTCTTAGTCTGTTTTTCTTTTTTCCCTCCATCGCTACACCCTCAATCCTCCCCCGCCTCCCTCCTCCTCCCTCACCCACCACCGCCGCCTCCATCAGCCCCTTCTCACTTTCTCCTTCCCGTCACTCTTCCCTCTCTCCTTCCCACTTTACTGATAGCAGAGGTAGAGTTTGCTTGTTGTTGTTGTTGTTGTCAGGTTTGTGTGTGTGTGTGTGTGTGTGTGTGTGTGTGTGTGTGTGACTGAGATGAAGCAGAGTCACATGCCTCTGTCGCCTGGAGGTGGCATCATGGAGGACTGCTATCTGTTATCATGTGTGTGTGAGTGTATGTGGCTGGGAAAGTCCCTGCTGTCCCCTTTCAGTGACTGAGTCACAGTTTGAATCAAGGTCTTATTTTAACCTATAAGCAGCAGGACTGGGCCACTGTCTGCCGGAGCCTTGTTGTCATGACACCGACATCGCCGCGTCCCCCGACCGGTCACTAAGCTTCACTGTCCAGGAATCTTCATAACTTTATACAAACAGAACACTTTGATTAACACAGACATCATCTGCGATCGCCGCTTTATTTATGTCTATTTTTCCTCAAAATTCAATTCAATTCAATTCAATTCAATTCAATTCAATTCAATTCAATTCAATTCAATTCAATTTTATTTGTATAGCGCCAAATCATAACATACATTATCTCAAGGCACTGTACATAGACAACATCAAGGAGAGCAGAGAACCCCAACAGTTCACACAATGAGCAAGCACTAGGCATCAGTGGAGAGAAAAAAACTTCCTCTTAACAGGAAGAAATCTCTGACAGAACCAGGCTCAGAGATGTGCGGTCATCTGCCTCGACCGGTTGGGGTGAAAGGAAAAATGGGGGACAGAAAGGGGGGACAAGGTGAGGTAGAGACAGAAGAAAGAGACCAGGAGCAGATACACAACAATTGTA
The DNA here is from genome assembly GCF_019176455.1 of Solea senegalensis. Lineage (NCBI taxonomy): Eukaryota > Metazoa > Chordata > Actinopteri > Pleuronectiformes > Soleidae > Solea > Solea senegalensis. Next base: position 5,375,336 of record NC_058029.1, read on the forward strand.
TCAAGTTCTAAGTAGACAGTTCTACTACAATGTCATTTATATAAGTAGCAGCTAAAGATTTATACTGATATCAACTTTAATTGTAGCATAATTGGAACTTAATTTACAAAGTTGATTATCAACTCATGACGAAAATCATCACTGTCATAATAAATCAAGAGGCTTATTTTCCCATAGACTTCCATTCAAACCTTTTTTGACACCAACAGAGTCGCCCCCTAGTGGGTAACTGCTACTAATGTCTCACTACCTGGGCTTCACTTTTGAAACAAGGCAGTCAGAGATGGCAGACTTGAGACACACACACACACACACAGACAGAGCCACCAAAAACAATACTTCACTCCCACTCCGTGGGGTAAAGTAACTATGTCCTTTTTTCATATATACAGTCAATGCCCATAAGAGGAGATTTAGACCAATCCTGGCTCTTCAGTGGAAAGGTTGTTTTTCCAGCATTGGTCACATCTGCCTTTGCTGCAAAGTAACCTAAAACAAAACAGACTAAAGAGTCTAACAGTGATGTGAACAATAAGCTCAATTAAAAAAAACAACAGTAATTGAGCGATTGCCTTGTGTAATCTATGACGTATGAAACATGTGGGCCTGTTCATTCTGGTGGAGGTGGCTCAGGACAAAGAGCCTCATTCTAGTATTTAACCACCTGGAGATGAGATGAGACAAACAACTGTTTATTTTCTACTGCGTGTGCATAAAAGTGTGCCGAGAGAAACGGTTTTGGAAGAAGTCCAGGGACCGTTTTCTGTGTTTCTGTGTTTTTTGTTTTCATGGCGACTGAAAGAAGAGCGGGAAACTGTAACGAGAGAGAGTGTGAATAAGGTAGTTTTGCAGAAAGCATGACGTGGTTTTGATGTTGAGGAGCTGCAGAGAAATCAGAGCGCCGCCAGTAAACACTGTTTGAGCTGCGGAAAATGTGGAGGAGCGTGTGGTGTATTGGAGCGACTCAACTCGCTAATGAGAACACACACACACACACACACACACACACACACAAAGAGCTGGACATACACACCCAGGCAGGCAGTTACACATTGAGTTTGCAGGTAAACACAGTCACTAAAAAACAGCACAACTTCCTCTGTTCCTTGATGTCTGTCTCACTCTCTCTCTGTGTGTCTCTCCAGCTAATGGCTACATCAGTGCCAGAGCCTCCCCAGGCCTCCTCTCTGTATCCAACGGCAACAGCCTGGGCAAAGTTGTCCCGGCGAAGTCTCCACCGCCGTCCAACCCACAGATGGTTAACAGCCGCAAGCCGGACCTGAGGGTCATCACCTCGCAGAGCAGCAAGAGCCTCATGCAGCCGGTGAGCAACAGAGCAACAACGCAAACAAAGACAAAGAAAAAAAACACACCATTCTGTGTGGTCTAGACTCACAGGGGAAAATGCAGGATTAGTGTAACTCAATATATCAAGTGACGCTCATGAGAGAGCAACTCTCAGATGCTCGGATGGTTTAAAGATCTTGATTCTCAATTCATTCTCAGGTCACGCAGGTTATTTGCTGGTAGTCTGTATCTATTTTTTGACTTTAGCGTTAAATGCTGCTGCAGCTGAAGTCTGGACGTAAATGTTGCTCCAGGCCTTTCCTGGATCCTTCCCCGCCACGCTTCAAGTCAGCTTTCCCTTACTTTGGGATCATTAGAGTGAGCGGTGGCATCCGAGTGACCCACTCGCTTGTCTGTGAATTTACTGGAAATGTTCTCACTACTGTCAGAGTAGTGTGACTCAGACAGTCTCCTGCTGTGTTCTTAAAATGTCGACAGCAAATCGTAGAAAATATTTGGCACATTTTTTATGTCAAAAATCAGCTTATGGAATCAAATACTGTGGTATTTTCATACACGTTCAGCATTTCCACAAGTGAGACCTCACCTTGACCGACGGGCCACGACTATAGCTCAGTTTTGTTCACTCTTCAGTTCAGTAGCTATGACGATGCTGAAAAAAAAAAACATCCCACAAACACACAAACAATAGTTTGTGCAGGTGGAGAGTTTCATGACTTCAGCTTAGAACCGGGAAAAGAAGATGCTTCTTCATCTTCTGGACCCGCGTTACATTTCACTTCACCTCAAAAACGACTCCGTCAGGGGCCAAGTTACAGGCGTGTGGCTCTGCAAACAAATAACAACCACTTACAGAAGACGTGACACAAGAACCAGGCAAATGCCTGCATGATGGATAAGAATCTAAACACCTCAAGTGTCTAAACCTCAAGGCTGACGCCTGGTTCACACCCGACGCGCGGTGTGTGCGTCGCGGATGTGCCGAGTGTGTGTGTTCACATGGCTGCTGTTGACCTCACTTTGTGATTTATTTCAGACAAAAAACGTCGACAGACAGAGAGAGAGAGAGGGAATCTGCTGCTAAAATAGTTTAAAACCAAGTACTGTTACTGTAAGATAATAATTACTCAAGTAGAAGTAAAAGTACTCATGTAAATAAAAAAGTATGCTGTGAACAGTACTGAGTTTCTCCGGATTTATTTTTGAAATATTCAGAGCAACACAAATGGTACAAAATAGACACAACATAATATAAAACAGCAATGTTCAAATTAAGATATGTTAGATAATAATATTTTTAATAATACAATAAATACGGTCTTTATAATAAAATAAATAACCCTTGAACTTAAACAATCATACATTCTTCTTTGGGAAATGAAATACATCATTCTTTAACTAAAAGTATAATAAATTAGGATTATCCAATTCAGATACATCGGCACGGTAAAAGTATTGGTTGGCCGCTGAGCTGACGTGGTGTGCTGGTGTGTTTTAACTTAACTGGCTGCATTTGATTTTGTCAGCCATAGCCAACATGATGTTATTATGAGTTAAAATAGTCACGTTATAGAAATGTTGGCTGAAGACGGCCCTCGGGGAGAGAAATAAAAAATATGATTTAAAACAATAACAACAAATATATACTCAAGTAAAAGTAAAAGTATGTTGGAATAAAACTACTCCTAAAATTACAATTCATCCAAAAAGTTACTCAAGTATTAAATGTAGCGCGTTACTACCCACCTCTGATACCAGGAATTTAATCTTAACTTAATCTGATTTCTGAGGAAGAGGCGGATGCTGAGAGCAAATTATCTTGTCTGTAGCTGACTTTGCTCGACCTATTTACAGCACTGTATTTTAACATGGGTGATAATGGTTTTACTTCAAGAGCTGAACAATTAATCGGAATTTTCATCGAAATCGTAATACGGCGTACAGCAATTTTCAAATCGCAGGAGGCGCAATATCTGTTAAAGCCAAAATGTGTGTCAAAATATCATTTTAGATTAATTATTGTCCGGATCTATTCACACCTTCTTCTACACACTGAAGAGAACATATTTGTTTGTCACAGATCTGCGGTGTTCGCGCTTTAATCTGCCAACACGGGCGCCGAAATTAAAAAGACGTCCGGTGTGAACCAGGCGTAAGATCTGCAAGACTGTCATTATCCAGAATATAACTGGCTCAGGACTTAAACTTCAGTAGTATACTTGTAGTATTTTAAAGAAACATTTCGCATGCAAACGTTGTACAGATGTGAATATTTCAACATCTGGATCCAGTGGTTCACTGTCCGTCGGCCATCTAACATGAACCTCAGAGCGAGAGAGCATTACAACACATGTTCATGTTTTACTAGAGTTAGTTCAGTTGTTATGGAAACGTAACCGCCCTCTTGTTTCCCCCCCTCCCCTCCTGCCCCCTTCGTCCGGCCCGTGGCAGACAGAGGACGAGCTGGAGTTGGTGAGTGAGGTGAATAGACTTCTAGACTTGTAGCCTCGAGGATGTGCTGTTGATCTCTGTGTGATCTCACTGAGCATGAGTGTGACGCCATCGGCAAAGTGCATCCCACAAAGCGGGGCTGACTCAGCCGCGCCATCGCTGCGACGCTGTTTGAGAGGAGAAGCGGCGAAGGCGTCGGCGTCCGCGGTGAACTCGGAGCATCAGAGCAACTCTCCTGCTGCGGACAAATCAGCTGGGGCATTCTGGTTCCTGCGAGATTCAAATTCAAATGTAATTTTGTCCATTGACAAAAAAAATTTTGATTTTAGCTCAACAACAACACACTCGTGTTTGATCGTCTGCTGCCTCCATCAGCGAGTCAAGTTGCTTCATTTGTTGACTTCTGTGTTTTAAAACATTTGCAAAAATGTACTAATGTGACACAAACAGTAGACCGACACCTCCTGTGTCCTGTGAGCTAAAATCGTCAATGGACTCGGAAGTGGGCGGTTTAGAAATGGACCCAAACTTTAAATTTCTTGTTATAAAACGCTGTCAAACAGATCATATTCTTAAGCGAGTGTACACTTAACCTGGCGTAGAATTTACTCGGTGAGTCTTTAGTTAAGCTGCTATAATTAGTTTGTTGTAATTACTGTAAAATATGTAGAAGCACCTCGTTAAATTACACAATTGACAAAATATGACTTCTGAAATTCACGTTCTACCTGGTTCTGTCCAAACAACAGAGGATTAAATAACACCAGAGAAGAGAACCAGAGTGACCAGCTGACTCTCCGCTGCGTGGAAGTTGCTCAGCATGTGCATGTTGGGTTTTCGTGTGTGAGTGTCGATGCTCTGAGGGTCAAAGGCTTGGTTTCCACACACACACACTTAAACTGCATAACTACACACATTCTTTAGGACAAACACACGCCTCTGGTTGTGTTTTCATTTCTAACATACCTTCCTGCACACACTCATGCATATACATTTCTATATAAACACATTCTTACACACACACACACACAATCCTCACTGCTCCATCACCCTTGTCGATGCATGTGTTCCTATCCGCATGATTCTCCAGCACGGCAGCGACGTGTCTCATCACACCTTCCCCTGCGACGCTGCATCACATGAGCACCCGGTCCTGGCGACAACGTTGCCGTGCCAACGCCACCTTAAGACGCGAGACACTTCCCCAAGTGTCGCTGAAAGGTTTAGTGCGGCGCTTGGATGTTCTCGCAGCGTCCAGAAACGCTCTCTCCCCTACACACACGCACACACACACGGAATGAAAATAATATGTTTATTATGTCAGATGTTAGTTATTAAGGTTGGGTTTGTTTTGGCTTATTGTTTTCGCTCCAGCTGCCCAAAAAACTTCATATAAGGCAGGAAAAGGTCATCTGAGTTACGCACTACTGATTTGCCGGGTACAGTGGAGTCACGGATGATTAATTTTGTTTTAATTTTAACTGCAATCAAAGCAGCTTTTGTTTACAGTGAAATATTTCAGTAGTAAAAGTATAATTAAGTTGTCATCGACCACAATACAAGGTCCCTGCATCCACTCTGCTGCACAGTGGAAAGCACATGTTAACTATTATCATTACGGCCGCTTGAAACAGGATGAAGTCATGAACTCTCCTACACTGAGCCCCTTATAAGGAAGGAAAGACACATTTCAGCCCGTGGAACCAGACCAAGTCTTTCTCTCACAACACATGAGATCCTGGAAAGATTTGGGTCGCGCTGTCGTCGCGCTCACATGGACGGTTCCTGCAGAAAATGCCTGAATATGTGAAACAAATGTTTCTTAAAACATGTAGGCTCTCAAAAACAGACCAGATATGGTTTTAGGATTGAAGGATTGAGTCCTGAAGTGTTGTGCTGCACTTTGGGCCTTTTTCCACTCTGCAAAAACCCCACTCACAACCACAAACATCTGGTATTTGACTACAATGAGAATAGATAGACAGATAGTGCTTTTTCCAGCACTACAGAAAAAGGAATCTGTTGTGTAGCCGTTGCGTTTTCTCAGGCTACATGTGTAATAATCGCAGCTGTTGTTGCTGCGGTTACGCCTGCCATCCGCACTTGGCATTTCAGAGCCCGTTTGGAAACGTACGTTGACTCGCTCCGATCAGTCGTTCAAATCAAAACAATCCCTGCTCTTTATTTGCCATTGTTGTTTCTGAATCGACAGCAAACGACTGCAGAGGAGAAGATCTTTGCAAGTTTGCTGTTGCATGTGCATGTTCCAATCTGTGTGAATGTCACATGGTAGACGGTGGTTTTCATCATGCATCAGTGTGTCGGCAGGTTGTTTCTGATGAATCAGAAGAAGCTGACTCAAAAATAAAAAGTGAAAGATATCAGACGTTACATTAGATTATTAGATTTCAGTATTAGACAGTTCCTCGTATGACTGTAGATCCAGAACAACACTCTCCCTTTTCCTCCCTGAGCCCCTTGCACTTTCAGTCTCCCTTTGTTCAACATCCTCTTTCCATCTCTTGTGTCCTCCCAGAATGCTCAGCGGCTAGGGTTGTCCCAGGTGGCCCAGCCACTCACCACGCCAGTGGTCTCCGTGGCAACGCCCAGCCTCCTTGCGCCCTTCTCCGGCATGCAGACGGCCTACAACACCGGTAAGACAGTGGCGGCGGCGGCACACTCAAACTGAACGTGTCTGTTTGCATTAGGTCGGCAGAGCGCATTTTAAAAAGAAACATTTTAAAAAAGAAATGTAAAAGTGCTTACATGAAGCAGAGTGAAGGGTACAGTCCGCTTTACTGTACGTCAGGAATATGTTAAGTGTCATGTGGAAAAACTTGAAAAGCCCCCCCATGTGATGCCATAAACCACTATGAATATTCACTTTGTTCATTGTGTGAGAGCTTCTGGAATGATTCCACTTCAAAGGTCTCCATTAATATGGATTAGCTGTGATTAATATTGATGCCCCAGAAAGTTGTATGATGTAAAACAATCCCTCCCTCCCCTCCCTCACTCGCCTTCTCCTCCTTTCTCATTCTCTCTCTCTCTCTCGCTCTCCCCCGTGTGCCACCCTCTCCCATCCCTCGTTCTCAGAGTACCATCTGATGAGTGCAGATCTCACGGCGCTCCAGACGTTCACACCGCCGGGGCTGGTGCCTGGCAACATGGCTGCCTGGCAACAGCAACAGCAACCGGCAGTCTCCCAGCAGCAGCAGCAGCAGCAGCAGCATCAGCAGCAGCAGCAGCTGAACCTGGCGTCTCTCAGTAACTTGGTGTAAGTCATTTCATACATCGTTAACGTCCTGACCTTTGTCCTTTCCACTTAGTTATGTGTGCAGTGTAGACTTCACGTAGCCTCCCGTACTGTATATGAGGCTGTAGCTGTAGCGTCAGCCCAGCTGCTGTTGATTCAGCTTCACGGTGACCTAGTTATACCCTACCACCCCCAGCCACCCACCAACCCACCCACCCACTGACTCTGAATCCCACTGGAGTCCCTCTATCATTTAGCTACTGGAAGAGAAGCCAGTCTGCCAACTGTGTTTTCCGTCATATGAAACTGTTCAAACTTCAATACTATTTTCCGCGTTTTTTGCCCAAATAATAATGAAGGTGTGACTTCAGTTTGCCGGTCAGTCAGCTCAGGTTCTCCTCTGCTCCTTCTAAGTAAAGAGCACACTGTTTTTAGTCATGAACTCAGTTCTGGATCTGGACTTAGACGTTCCAGGAGATTGTTCAGAACATCCAGGTGAGGGGGTGGAGCCTTTTCACTCCGCAGTTCCAGCACGACTCAGCATGGCTCGCCGCAACTCTACTGTTAGTTTTGCTTTTCCATTTGCGATAGTACCTTGTACTTTTTTTTAGCACCTGCTCTGGTCGAGGTTTCAAGCGATACTAAAACCTAGCCAATACTAAAACCAATCTGATTGGTCAGAGAGTGTCGTCATGAGCGCGACGCCCGACACAGGAGTCGAACCGAACAATGGCGAACTGTAGCTCAGTTAAAAATACTTAAAAATCCTGAAAACATGCGTTAAACTCCAACATTTAGCAAAGGACATTTCTAAAATCTCAGGAAGTACTGAACTAATCTTTTTTAATTAACGGAGTCTGATGATTCCGTCACTAGTTTGTGTCGTGTTTAAAACGACGTCACGGCATCAGTTTCATACGAGCCGCGCTATGATGACATCGCTAATGTGGAGGAGGTCATGGAAAACCATACCAAACATAGTAGAGCCGCGCCGAGTTGTGCTGGAACTGTGTAGTGGAAAAGTGCCGTTAGACACCTGTCCTTGTCCCACTGTACAAACACTAGCATGGAAAGTGTGTCCACCCCCGTTATGCTAGGTGGTGCTAGGTGGTGCCCCCGTTTCAGCTTGTTAATGCTTTCCTGTTTAGCTGGTGACACCTTTCAGAGTCATTTATATGAACTTTTAAATATTACATTTTTAACAGAGCATAAAAACCAGACCAAACTCTTCCTTTGGCCAAAAATCCAACTGTGACACATGTGCAGAGTGCCGACTGTAGGCCAGTTCAGGTCTATTTGAACATAAACATGCGGTAGCATTTTGACTCCCTGCTGTATTGTGTTAGTCCGTCATGTAAATGTACGGATAAATGAGTGTGATTTATCCGGAGCTTCTCCTGCTGTAGGTTTCCTATGTTACTCTAGAACGTGGTGATTGAAGGTGGAGGTGGCGGTGTGCGTGGATGTAGTTTTCTGATCAATTCTTGATGTTTCCTGTGTCAGTGATGGGCTGTAGCATTAGTTTGTCTCCTCTCCTCATTCTCTCACCTCAACATGGGTGTGAGCAGCCTTTCACTTACGCTAGGCTCACCTGTGGTTGAGGGAGCCGCTTGTAACCGCCTCTCGTTTTGTCCCTCCCTCCCCTCTCTCCCCCCTTCTTCTCTCCACAGCATGTGGGGTGCAGAGAAGCAGAATGCAGACATGGTTAACTGCATCTCCAATTTTGCTGCTAACCTGAGGTGAATGACACGATAAGCATCCGACGAGAGCAGTCGCCGAGCTGCTCTCGGGGCTCAGTCTTGAGCCAGAACAGAGAAAAATGACAAACACGATATCAAACCGCTGTGTCTTTCCATCTCCGTGCTGGTTGTTGCTTCGCTGTGTCTGTACCTCATTGCTCTTTCAGTTCACTTGAAGCTCTCCCTCTCCTTTCTTCTCCCGCTCACGTGGTTGTAAGAGTTGTCACGCCACCCTTAGGCTCAGATCTGATTCTCTTCAGAAGCATCAAAACCAACAAAGATGCATCAGCGCGGCGGTGACAGCTTCTCGTTAAAGCCCGGAATGAAAGAGAGTGTCTCTCTGTGCAGGCCTTTTGAGTCCCAGACACTGTGCCACTGCACAGCTGTGAACCAGCAACACGCTCACCGCATTAAAATTTTACCTTTCATCCATTTAGCTGTCACTCCCGCGTGACAGCCGCACATAAGCTTCAATTCCTCCGGCACGTGTCGTCCAAAGCACACGGCGCTAAAAAAGAATCATTTAGCTGTAGCTTTGCTGTCAGCGCCACTTATTTAGATTCAGCTCACATTAAATACAACCCGGTTTGGTATTTGATTATCAGTTAGTAACTTGTCACGCTCTCGTGATTATTTGAAATATGCATTAAAACATTCGACTACGAGCCCGTTTAATGCTGATATCCTTTAGTTTAGAGCACGGTCACAGCCTCCGTCTCATTTGTCTCGGAACAAAGATAAAGAGCCGCTCGCCGTCTCCCTTCACATTAAAGAAGATTCGAAATAACTGGCCTGTCAGCGGAGAGACACTTATTTGTTTCCCCGTGTCACAATGTGAAAATATAAAAATATGATAATGGCTTGTTTGTTATTGTTAACAGCGGCAGAGACTTCAGACGATGGAAAACACAACACAACTCCTCGTCACCTTAAAAGTGTGAGGAAGCGGCCATCAGGGCCTCGTGAAATCCAGACAGCAAGAGTTTGAAGACATTTTCAGATAAGAGCGTTTGGAAAATGTCTCAGAGATCAGGTCTAGTCATTCACGTGTGATGAATGTGTCTGGAGATTAGGGAAGGTCCAGAAGGGTGGAGCTTGAGAACAATATGCATGAGGCAAGACACGCGGTGACGAGGTCGCTGGCAGGGAAAATGTCTGCAGTGACTTTTGTCAACATATTTGGACATTTTCAGTGACCTGGAGACACTAACAAGATACTAATGATGATGTTTTCATGTTCCCACACATTTAGAAATTTAGAGATATTAACCCTTTAATCCTTGGAAAATTACTGTGGAAATAATATGTGACTCCTTATATGGATGCCCAGTGGGCGTGTGTGTTTATAGGCCACACCTTCAGGCTTTAAAAAAAATTGGTTGGTTTTTCATCTTGTTATGTGTCGTTAGGTCAAAGTTATGGTTCATTTTATATCGCATATCTTTTTTAATGTCACAGAAGTCACAAAATAGACCGTTTTTTTATTTTGTTTTTGAAATAAGTCAAGTGAACTTTGACTTATTTTCAAATTTTACAACTTTAATTAAAAAAAACCTTTTGTTTAGATGTGTGTACATAGTTGGTGAAAATGAAAAAAAAACAAAAAGGATATAAGACACTCTATATTGCACATTCGTATAGCCTCTGTATATAGCCTAAAGCATTTTTTGAGCCTAAATGCTCTAAATGTTCTAAGGGTTATTAAAACCCAGAAGCTATAGGCTTTATGTTTTCATGTTGTCCGCCTGTCTTTGCTGTTCTTGCGGACACGATATCTCTCATTCATCATCACTCTGACGTCACATGACACAACGTTTGGTCGTAAAAACACAATAATCTGCAAACACCTTCAGGGAATCCTTTTAAATGTGACACAAATGTGAGGATTGAGCTGGTCAAATGTCACATGACCTCAAGTAAATGTACGTACATACGTCACCAACATTCACGTGGTAGAATTACGTCACGTAAAGGTCGCTGTGAATGTCTAAAGTGTAAACCGGTTTGTCCCCTAACCAGAAGGTTGGCGATTCCATTCCCTGCTTCTTTTTACGACTTAGTGGAACTGTCATGTGGGTTGTCAAAGTTCAAGGTCACGGGGTCACGGTCACATGGATGTTATGCACAAATGCTGATGTTATTTATATGAGTCTGGATAAAAAACGCACAGACTTGAATGTGGGTCGGTCAGCGGAGGCAGCAGGGTTATTATTATTTTTATTTTTTACATCTCTTGGGATAAATAAATGTCACTGCTCGGCTTTGACTTTCCTTAAAACTCGAGAAACAGTGGTCGTGATTTCCGCGAAGGAGCAGGGCTTTTTAAATTTAGCCGTCACGGTGCAGCCTGACATTCCTGTGGCACCGTCATGCCTGACACTGGAAGGAGCACCAGGCAGCTTCTCTGTGTTGTGTGTGGGAACGGAATGACAGAATCACTGTCACTTAAAACAAGCAAGCGCCGCAGAAAAGCGGGAATCTTTCCCAGCACACCAAACTGTTCTCTCTGCAGAGCGGAATAAAAAAAAAAAAAGTGTGTCGTCCTTGGACAGCATGGGCAGACGTGGGTGCTTGTGCAGCCCGGGCTGCTTCCAGCATGTTTTTGATTCCCTCACAGCGAGCGAGCCCCTTCCAATCAAATGGTGATTGACAGTTTGGCAGCGGGCGTCGCCTTCGCTGTCGTCCACACTTTTGCTCGCAGCAGACTCTGCGCAGCAATGATTTCTGTCATCCTCCATCCACCCCCTCCCCCCACCACCACCAACCCCCTCTCATCCTCTTTTTAATCATTCTCCTTCCACTACGTCCACCACTCTGTTTGTTTCCTGCTCAGTTCAAATCAGCTCTCACCTGTTGACTCTTATCTTGCCCTTCACGCCCCAATCTGAATGTTAATGTCGCAGCTGCCTCTGAGCCATGCTTCCGGCTTTTACCGCTCGCTGCACATGAGTCTGGATGCCGTTTGGTGTTTGTTGTTGACGTTGTTTTCCTCGCTGAGTGTCGTCAGCGGCAGGACAAGCAGGAACTCTTGTTAACTCGTCTTCTTTTACGTACGACCGGTTTGACTCTTACAGTGCGATCACACCAAATGCGACTGTAGTAACTGTAGCATTTGTGTTTATTCGCATGCATTAGTCCAAGAAACAAAACAAAGGACTACTCACTAGGACCCAACAATTCATTATCTTCAAAAGAAAATCCCTATTAACAAATCACGACTGCAGTTTCATCGTTACAGTATATTTTTGATTCTCTCTTAACCCTTGGATGCATGACCTACCAATACCTACACTCTTCCATGAGTGAATTAGAGTCAATGCAATAAACTTAAGAAATGTCTTTTAATTCTGATTAAAGATGGTGATTTATACTTAGGGTTACCCTTCAGAGTTGATAAGAATCAAAGCTTCCTAGGAAATTCCATAGGAAATACTTGGGGTCATTTTTGTGTGGGGTAGTGATACAAAATTTGCACATTTCTTAGAATTAATGAAAAAAATGTAAAAATTCAAATGGCCTCATGTCACAAACATGTTTTATGAGGAATACCTGAAATATGAAAATATAAAAATTTCAAATATTTTGAAGAATAGCAACACTTATGCATCTAAGGGTTAAAAAAGTGTTCTAAAAATATGTTACTAAGAAGTTCTCATAATTCAATTAGACTGAAAGTAGTTCATATTTTGACGGTGTCAGTTAGTATTAAATCCACCATTGTGTTTTAAAATTTAAACCCACTAATATTAAATTGAAGTGGAAGCTTTACTATAAAAAACATCCATATTATTACAGACTCTGACCTCTGTATTTTATTAAATTTACATCATAAAAGCAGATTAAACCAGGAAAATTGTTAACATCTCGTCTTGTACACTACTTCTAGCTCTTATATGTACCCAAATGTTTAAATGCACTTTTGTAAGTCGCTTTGGATAAAAGCGTCTGCTAAATGACATGTAATGTAATGTAATGTAATGTAATGTATACACTGAGAAACCCCAGAATATTCTTTAAATGTGAATATTTTCCAAGTTTCTTTGCTCCATAAAATCATTTTCTGACACTTTGTGGAGCAAACCGTTGCTCTACTAATCCATCGATTATGGAAACAATGGTTTCCCGTCTCTGCAGTGGGAATTCCAACATTGCCCAGTCCAGTTTCAGAGGAAGCCGTAGATTTCAGTTTTATCTGCGTTGACTGTAAAAAACACATCTCGCGTGGACGACTGTCAAACTCGTGTCAGCGGAGGCTTAAACACTTCCTGCCGTACATGGCTCCTGACAGCGGCGTCTCAGTGTGACTGAAGCAGCTGTGTGTGGACTGACCGTGACCGGCTCCGTCCTGCTGTTTCCCCTGCTGTTCTGGCTTTTTCAAACATGTCTGCCTCTCTCTCTCTCTCTCTCTCTCTCTCTCTCACCTCCTTCCACAGCTTGGCCTCGCAGTCCAACCTGCTGTTTGGCAGAGACGACGGCCTCTGCTGGTACTGAACTCTCTGCACTTCAGTCACTCAGCAGCTGTAGCAAACACTGCCCCCCCCAAAAAAAATATCTGCTGCTGCTGCTGCTCAGAGGAAACTTTAGAAAACAAAGAGTGAAAGTTCAAGAAACAAGTTAATTGCAGTGTTAAACTTATTTAAACAACAATAATTCAGAAGTACTGCAGTAGATTAAATAACTAAACTCTAATTATTAGAAGAATTCACTCATCATATGTCCAAATGATGTTAAAATTGCTAATTCACGTCTTACACACAAGATCAGGACACCGGATAAACTGTAGATAAGGTATAATAAGTGAGAATAAAAAGTGAAAACAAAATTCAATGAATAATTGATATTTTTATACATTTTATACCGCAAGTGTGTAGCAGCATGAGCTGGAACTTTATTTTGATTTAATGTTGATTTAAGTTAAACAAACTTTACTTGTAAAGCACCTCAGGTTAGAACAGTTACATGTGCACAATTCATCAGTAATGCGTCGGTAAAAGTGTAGATTACAGTAGAAATGCCAAGTATTATGACTAGAAAGCTATGTATAAAAAAATGAAGTGTACATATACTGTATATCTATATATCTATCTACATATGTATATATGTATGTATGTATATATATATATATATATATATATATACATATATATATATATACTGTATTTTTTATATTATAGGGTAAAAACAATTTTTAAAAAATCCAGTTCATCCCTCCCTCCTCGTGACGTCACCACAGCGCGGCCATTTATTAACTGACGAGTAACGAGTCGAGCTTCACTAATGTGTCAATAAATCTGTTGGATTTTAATTAAATAGTTTTTTTTTTTTTTAATTACTGCTTGTTGTTCCTCAGAGAGGCAAAAACAAAGCATTTTAGGGGGAAACGAGGCCGTATCTCAGCACTCACGGCTTCTGTAACTCAGTGTGTGCTTCTGGCTGTGCTCGCTGTTTTGTTAGCACTCAGGGAGGCGGGCGGGCGGGTGAGGGAGGGAGGGAGGCGGGGGTGTTCAGACTGCCTCTCTCCTCGCCTTCATCACTGTCACCGGCCCGCTGACTCTGCCATTTTCACTCGCCGTAACGACGGCGCCCCCCTTGGCACCTTCATCCATCTACCTGCAATGGCTCGAGCCATGACTCGCAGGTTTGATGAAGTGGGCACGGCGGGAAGACGTGTGTGCGTACACGTGTGTGTGTGTGTGTGTGTGTGTCACAGACCCAGATCGCCTGAAGGAGACTTATCTTAACTCCTCTCAGTCTGCCAGTAATTGAGGGAGTATTAGAGATACAGTGCTGCAGATGGCTCATGATATGACATATTAGAACACACCCGAGGGGGAAAAACACAGTAATTGGGGGGGCATCACATTCAGATCGACCAAGTCACGCTGGAAACACACACACACACACACACACACACACGCAGAGAGGGAAAGAGAAAGAGGAGCACATGCTGAAAAATCCTGCCAACACCGTCAGAGGAATGAGCCATAGTGCAGCGTCAACAGGCAGGTTTGGATCAGTGACAGATTTGAATCAGCCTGGAGCCAGAAGAGGAGGAGAGCGAGGGGAAGGAGGAGAGTGACTGGGATGGTAGAGGGTTTGATCAAAGAGCGCTGGCAGGTAGAGACACAGACCGTGACACAGACATGGCTTCGTGGCGGCGTATCATCTTTGTCTCACGCTTCTCACGTCTCGCATCGTTCCTTAAAATTTTGTTTTTAAAAAAGTTCGACAAACCTTTGTTGTTAGAGCGGAAGCGTTTGCGTTTTCACCTTTTTCCTCCTCTGAGCTCCCCCTACAGTTTCGGAGGAAGATACAAACGTCCATCGGTTATCTAGCGCTTTATCCTCACTGATGCTCAGAGCACAGTGAGTACAAATGTTTGCTCGTTTCCGTAGTTTTTTTTGTGCCGCGATGAACGTCTAATAAACCCTCAAAACGTTAGTGAGTGGTTCTGCTCCTTTTGTCCAAGATTGCTTTCACTTTCAATATCTGGCAGTTACTCAACCGTTTAGGAATTACAGTACCGAGGAGCTGACATCACAGACGTGTGAGGCGCTGGTGAATCTTGTCTGTGATTGGACCGTTCTACCCTAATAACAAGGATATGAGCACAAAGCTATTTCTCTGCATTCCGATATCCATCCATTCATCTTCTACCACTTTATCCTCCACATGAGGGTCGCACGGGGGCGCTGTGGCAATCTCAGCTGACATAGGGCGAAAGGCGGCAGTCACACTGTGGACACATCACCAGTCCATAGTTTTTTGATTTTCTAGATATCGCAGACAGTCTAGGAGTTACGGCACTGAGACATACACATGCCAAATCCTGTCGGTGACAGTGACTCAAAAGATGTTAAATTAGGGTAAAAATCTTACATAGTTGGGCTTTAATGATCAGAAGTCTCGAGTCGACATGTGTAAAAACTCTTCAGACGCGCGAAGAATCAGATTTCTGTCAGGGAGGAGAAGGAGGAGCAATAAAACGTCAAACAACAGGATAGAAATCGAAATTGAGTCTGGTTTTGCGTATTCTCACATTCACATGTTGTGTAAACCTGTGCTGATGGAAACACACAGCGTTCTGTTCTCTGGCTGCAGTGCTGTTTCACTTTCTGTCTCTATTTTGTTGTTGTTTACGACACATGGAGAAAAACAACCACTCACACACCAAATCAGCAGAAACGACTGTGCGTTGCATTGTAATAACATGACTTATGTAACGTTATTTCTTTCGTTGCTCTGACCACGCCAACAGACGTTGAAAATATGTTTGGGTTTTTTTTTTTGTGCTGCAAATCGAGCCATAATTTTTCCGTGAAAACTGCGTCCCTGTGGCAAAGACAATAAAGTGAAAGCAAGAATTATAGGGGGATCAATATAAACACGGGAGGTGTTGTTGTTGTTTTTCCATCACCATTACTCTTGCCGCAGTCAGTTTCAACGCCATAATGACAAGTTTAAAATGAAAAGATGTTTATTTCAGCGTTAATGGTGCTTTCCAGAGCTGCAAATCTCAAGTTTCTTGTTTTGACCGTGAGAAAAAGTTGTGTTCCCTCACAGCCGTCGCCGTTTATAGTCTGTATGTAAAGTTACTGCCACAGATAATAATGAGTAATCTGAGTTGTGGTCCTGTTGCAGTTGAGATACGACGCGGTTCGTTCGTTTGTTATGTGACATAAACAAACGTCGTGTGGTGTGTAAAGCAGGTGATTTCAGAAGCTTGTGATTTGCTTGTGAATGTGAAGCAGGAGTTTTACAACCTGAAGATTATTCTCACCCTAAATAAGTGTAAAACTCTAAAGATCTGCTTCAATCTTTACCTCAGATTTAGGTAAGAAAGGAATAATATTTTGGTTTTGTATCACAAGACCATAATAAATCACGGGGGACTGGAATAGCCTACCTGTGATCTTCGTCTCCACTTCATGTTCTTGCCCCATTTTGGGTAAAAAAAAGACAAATACAAATTTTGAGTGTGTTATGTTGATGAAAACTGTCTTTAGTTTGATGCATTAGAAACTGAAGTGGCTGGTGGGCTACATTTTTCATATGTTTGAACTTAAATTAATAATAATCCTCTCAGTCTGACTCCATTAAACTGGACAAACCACTCCACCTAGTGGCCAGAGGTTTCATGTCTCTGTGCATCATCAGAGGCCACGTACAGTATCTGTTTTTCTCACTGTCCTGAGGTTAAAACAATCGACACGTGTCATTCTGTCATTAGTGGCTATGGGAAGATTCAAAATAAATCAAAAACACTTTGTTTTTTTTAATGTTATCTCCCTTTAACCAACTTATTTTGAGCTTTTTTTAAGGCGATGAGTGATAAAAGTGTTCATCGTTCCATCCCTTCTGTGCATGGCTTCTGGATCCTGCATGTGTGTGACCTGAAATATTAGGGTCGTGTTTGTGTTTGTCGACCAGAGCCGACATTGGCCTGGTGTGTCGCCCTGCGTCGTATTTTGCAATCACGATAAAAGCAGAGTTCATGATGCATTTATGTGACTGGAAGAATTGTCTAGGCCAGTGATTCTCAAACTTTTTAAACCAAGTTACCACCTGAGAAGATACTGAGCTCTCAAAGTAACACTATTATCACCGTAACGTTAAAATACAGTGGTCGATCAAAGTCAGCTACAGACGTTTCACAGGAGGCAGATTTATTCCCAATAAGATAATTTGCTCTTTCATCATCCTCAGACACTGGTATAGTGAAATTAGATTAAGATTAATTATTAGTTTATTGTTCATTTTCTACACACAAAATTCCTCAGCTCCGCTCCGATCACATACCCTGGTCATATACACTATTTCTGATTTTCTTCCAAGTACCACCAGAGGAAGCTCGCGTACCACTGGTGGTACACGTACAACACTTTGAGAACCACTGGTCTAGACCCTTTTGTTCGTTGGCTTTGGTGAACTGCTGGATTTGGATTCTCACTCGTTTCCTTGTCTTCCTTCTCCGTCTCTCCAGGCCGGTGGGGAACATACCTCAGGGTGCTCTCACAGTCAACACCAACAACATCAACATCAAGTCCGAACCTGTTTCACCCAACCGCGACCGCAGCACTCCCAGCTCCACCTGCGGTATCGGGGGAGTAGGAGGTGGAGGTGGTGGAGGAGGAGGAGGAGGAGGAGGGCAGGGTCAAGGTCTGGTGTCCATCGCGTATCCCGGCACCCTGCGCCTGGAGCCCGGAGGCCAAGGTCGCTCGCCCGTCGACAGCCTCAGTAGCAACGGCAGCTCGTATGACGGCAGCGACCGGGACGACGGCACCCTGGGACGAGCCGGGGCCGCGGACTTCCACCAGGCCGGCGCCGGGGCCCAGCAGCCCACCATGGTCCTCCTGCGACCCTCGTCGGCCGAGCCGCAGGAGCAGGACGGGACCAACGTCAAGAGAATGAGACTGGACACCTGGGTGACATAAAGGGACGCCGGCAGAGGGACGGATGGATGGATGGACAGATGGAGGACGTGTACTTACTTGTGGCTTGTGTACATGCCCTTACCAGCCCCAGTGACCCTCGGTCTCACTTCCTGCACACACACGCGCACACACACACTGTCCACACAGTAAATGCTGAGCTCACACACACACACACGCACACTTATGTGTGGACATGCATGTGTATGACATACATGTTTGAATAAATACACTTCAACTCCCCACACACACACACACACACACACACACTAACGGAAAAACCAAGGACAGTTTGTCACATGATCATAAAAAACTTTAATCCTAATTTTTCCCCCATCTGTGGAAATTAAAACTCTAAATTTGGCCACTTGGACTTTTTTTGTCAGCAAACACATCAGCAGCAGCCGGGGACGACGTCCTCACTGTCCTCACTGTCCTCACTGTCCACGTATCCACAGTAGGTTTGGTTGAACACGACGGCGCCGCCATGGAATCGGCGCCAAGAAAACCCGTCCATATCTCCGCACTCGTCGACCCCCGACGAGGTCGTGGCTGTTGTCGCGCTCCGTTGTTGCTTCTTTTTGAAGAGCCTCAGCTTTTTCTTTTCTTTTTCTTCTTCTTCTTCTTTTTTTAAAGTGTGGAGTTTTTGTTCGTTTTTGTCTCGACTGTTGATCTTTTAGAGTTTGGATTTGGTTTTGAATATGAAGACACTAAAAGGAAAAAAAAAACAAAACAAAAAAAACAACTCACTTTGACCCACTTTGGCCCTGCAGAGGACAGATGGCGCCATCCGCCCGCCCCCGCCCCCCAGGTTTTTTAGTTTTTTCTTAAAACCTGAACTGTGAAGATTTTGCTGTAAAAGAAAAACACAAACGAGGAACGTGATTTGTTTTCCGAGGTACAGACTTTGCTTTGAATCAGGGACGAGCTGCGACAGCTCGGCGACACATGACACAGACACTCCTCGCTCCGCCCTCGCCGTGTCAACGACAGATGCTGAGAACAATGTGTGTGTTACAATGTGTGTGTGTGTGTGTGTGTGTGTAAATGGGATTGTTACCTCAATTTTCTTTTTTCTGTTTTTTTTCTTTTTTTTAAAAAAAAAACACACAAAGCAATTTGGACAAATTTTCAGTCTCGTCATCGGACACACACGCGATGCACAGCAGCAGCAGCAGAAGTTATTTTTGTGAAGCGACTCGTGTCCATGAACAGGAACGCTGGTGTAAATAAGCAATCTGTAACCTTTGTGGCTTCTGTCTGTGTGACGGGGCGGGGGGCGGTGTCTTGAAGGTTTAAAAAGTAGATCATATATATCAGTATACATACATATATATATATATATATATAAATATCTATATTTAAAGAGCTTGAGGCGGTGGAAAAGGCAGCTGCTGGGGGGTTAGGAGACGACGACGACAGACGACAGGGATTGTATATAAGTTTATTTGGCAGGACGTCCCTCAACGGAAAAACAACAAAAAATACACAAGCGTTGATTCTCAGTGGACTTTCGCTTTGTTTTCTAATTATTTATGCGTGTATATAAAGTGTTTTAAGTCCACGAGAGGGCGCTGTAGAGGCAGAAAGGGAAAAGTCGTAGCCGTGTGGGTGACTTGGACTGTTCTGATCGAGCGTTGCTTCAGACTCTTGTCACTGATTGATTGGCCTTTACCTGAGACCCACACACACACACACACACACACACACACACACACACACACACACACACGTGCTACAGTTTGACTGATACAATCAACAAAGACAAAATTGTGCACTTTGTTTTGTTTTTTTTATTCTAACTTCCAAATCGTTCATTTAAAATAATTTAAATCCTAACGTGGCTTCTGTTCCGGCCTCCTCATCGACCCCATTTAAATTATGATTTAATTTAACTTAATGCCGTTTAAATGAAACCACACAAAAGTGTGATATGAAATGATATGAAGTAACTGTGACATGAAGAGCCAAACAAAAAGTAACACTTTCACGAATTAGAATAATAATAGGATCATTTATTTATTAATAATTTATCATTTTTAAACAACTTGAAAGTCCAAATGTGATTGTTTCTCTAAAGCCAGTAAACCCCCTTGTTTCTGTTCTACAATCACTACTTATTGAATTATGATAAAGTCGAGAGCCAAGGACGTTTGTTTTTCCTCTTTTTTTCAAAGCCGTGTGTATTTAAAGGTTTCCTCTCTCGCCTGTCGCTGGTTGCCTGATTTTTTTAAATTTAAAAGGCAGAGGATCTGTGAAGAATGTCATTTTTTTGAGTCAGGGAGGCTTCAGCGGGTCGATTTTCTGAACGTATAGTGGTGAAGAGTAAAAATGGATGTGTTTATCTAGGCGTGGCCTAGTCGCTTGTTAAAAGCTGGAGTTTCTCTCATCATCGGCCTGTCACCTCTCACCCCTTTTAACTTTACTCCTAATCTCAAGACACACACACACACTCGCACTTATACACACATTTACGCTCTCATCTCTGCTCAACCGTCCAGACATCAGCGCCGAAATGACCACAGATAATCCGTGGTATAACGACCCCCGTTCCACCCGAACCTCACGACACACTAAGCCCCCCGTCGTCCTCTCTCGCGTCACGACTTCAGTTTTTGCTTCCGTGCATCTGTCGCTCACTCTCATAAAAAAATGTAAACACTTTGACTGTTACGACTGTTGTGCCCTGAGCTTCGAACAAAAACAAAATTACCATGACCCATACATTCACAGAGCAATGCTGGAGAGGTTTAAAACATAGACTGTACACTAGGGGGCGCCTCCACTAGTTGTAGAAAAAAAAGTAGCCACTTCTCAGTTGTTTAACGTTGGCAAACATGTTTTCCTGATCAGTTTTTGGACACTGGTGTGATTGACAGCTGGTATCAGCCAGTAGGAGGAGCCTGGTCATGTCCGGTTTCAAAAACTTGACACAATCTTGACGTTTTGTTTTGCAACCGGACGACTTTACGTCTTAATCTTTCATATCCAGTATTTGGCTTCAACAACAGATTAACACACTTTTTGCTTCACTCGTGTAAAAAAAAAACAAAAAAACAACAACACCAGCCCATCAAATTGCGTTATGCAAATATTCCAGCGCAAGCACTAACCAATCACAATCCTCTTTATACATTTTTAAAAAGATAAACAGGCCGTACAGGCCATTGTGCACCAAAACAACGGCAGAGTTAAAGTGTGAATGTTTTGCGGCTGAAAGCCATACTCGTTTGTCCAAATAAGCAACCAAAATGACGTCCTTTTCTCCGAGAGCTGCTGCAGGTGATGAAACACTAGGGGTCGCTGTGACCTCCAAAAAACACAAAGACAATCGTGCTGAGAAAAATGTTTTAAAAAGAACCTAAAACTCCTCCCAGAAAAAAATTGAAATTGTAACAATAATAAAAGAAAAAAAACAATGTTGCTCCTGTATAATGATGATGTTTAGGAGTCTCACTCATTTTCCAGTGTTATTTTGTGCTGGTGACAGTTTGTTTTAATTGTTCTCTGACATTTAATATTATTATTATTATTATTATTATTATTATTATCATCATGATGATGGCAGCTTTCACTGAGCTGCAGGATGATATAGAATTTTTTTTCCTGTTTGTTTTGTTGTGTAGGTTAGGCATTGTTTGTTTCATTTGGAATTTGATTTTATTTTATTATATAAAATATTCTATAAATATATATATTTTTTTGTTTTTTCTTTTCTCTCTTAGGGATTTGCTTTCTGGTTTTTTTTGTGTACTAACGTTGCACGATTTGTAATGTCGCGACAGACAGAGACGCCGAGACGAACGGGATCGCTTCAATGCTGCAACTTTTATAAGTTAAATGTACAAAAACTTTTAGTCCATATATGGTCACAGGAAGTGGAGGGGCGGGGCGGGTGGAGGGCGGGGTTTCGGGGGTTCGACAGTGTGACACGTCTAACTTATTTCTGACCAGACACGATGATGTCATTGCATGGGCAAGAGGCGAAGTGAATCATGCTTTAGGAAATAAACAATGTAATATCGACACAAATATACATCACACAGAAAATAAGAATAATAATAAAAGAAAAAAAACCTGAAATTGAAGAAAAAAAAAGAAGTTTAAAATAAATTATAGCTAATATATTGTGTTTTTTCGGCTAGTCTGCTCTTTTGTTGTAAAGATAATTTTCTTTTGTTGTTGTTTTTTTTTTGGAGAATGATATACAATTTGTGTATATTTTCATAAATAAAGTATGCACTGATATGTTATTACAAATTCTATACTGCTTTTACAGAACAAGTGTTTGTTATTGTACCAAAGTATCATTGGTCCCACCTCCTTCTCCTTCTCCTCCTCCTCCTTCTCCCTCCGCTTCCCCTTTTTTGCGTATGTTTTCCCGTATTTTATATATTAAATAGACAAGTTGACCTTCAGATACATGTGAGTCTTGTTTCCTTCATGGTGACATGTCGCACTTCTGCCACAAGAGGTCACTCTAATGTTTGCTGTCGGTGGTTTGTGTTTGTTTCAGGTCAGGAGCTGCAGTGATGCAATGATGCTGCCAAAGGCCCACAAGTGATTTAATGAAGGTAATTTTAGTTTATTGTTTACTTGAATGATATGTTCACATAAAAAACAAATATTAGGATTAAGACCTCAAATATGTACTTAATTATTATTTTTTCTTCGTATAAAATGAAATATAATTGATCCTTAAATTATAAAATTGGGATCTTGTGTCAATGTTGTTTTAATCAGAGAACTCTGGGATTTAGGGTTTTATAGACGTCTTGAAATGGACGGAAAAAAAATGAATGAATAAATAAATTACAGACATTTTCACATGTGAAAGATGTATATAAATAATATGAAAGATGTGGAATACTGAAGACACCAAACACATCACAAAACAGAGTTTATGTTTCCTTATAGCTGTTTAAATTACTGTGTGTGTGTCTCTTTGTGTGTGTGTGTGTGTCTCTTTGTGTGTGTCTGCAGCACAAATCTAATCAGTCTGTGCAAATGAAGTTAGCTATGCATCGGGCCACACCCATAAACACGCATGGCCTTTCTGAGGACGGACAACACTAACTCTAGACTTTGAAAGACTACATATCTATAAATCTATATAAATAACATTATAGATTCCATGTAAAAGTGAGACTGTATTGATTTTCACTCATATATGTCATAGGGAGGCACGAGAGATCAGATCACCATCAGGAAACGCAGTGTGTGTGTGTGTGTGTTTATTATTAGCATCCTGTCCATGCAAAAGTGTGTGTCAAAACCAGCTGCTCCTGCCAGCTGACTGCTGCACAGTCACCACAGAGTCGTCCCCTCCATCACTTCAACATGTCTTCTGTCTTTATTACAGAGTGTTTTTCTAGTTCACTCACACATTCATACAGCACATTTTCGATCATAAATCTTTCGTCATTCACACGCAGGCTGGGGTTAAGTGTCTTGCCCAAGGACATATCAGCATGTAGGCTAGCGGCGCTGGGAATCAAACCGACAACCTTCTAGTTTGAAGACAACCGCTGAGCCAGGGTGGCCAAAAAGATGGTGATGATTTCTCTTTTCCTCACATTATGTGTATTTACTGAATTTTATTCTGTATATTCTAAATTTTGTCTTTATAACATTTACCAATTATACTTCATGCCACTTATTGTGAAATAATACCCATTTATAGTGGTAGTAAAAAACAAAATAATAGAACACATAGAAATTCATTACTTATCTGTATCTCTTATTGAGGACACTCAGAGACAATGGATTCCCTAGACCTTTACCCTAACCTTAACCATTCCAACTAAGTGCCGAACCCTAACCGTAAAAGCCCAGACAAAATGTCCCCACAAAGATATTTTATGTTGGTATGTGAGTCCACAAACACACACACACACACACGTGCATGACAAAAGGTCAAATCTGGAGCCTGAGTCACGGTGATAACGGTGACTCGGCAACGCCGCTCGTCCGTGACAAAGCACATGACTGTGAAGTCAAACGTCCAGATCGCGACCTTTGCTAGCGTTGTCCTCATGTGGGATTATTCCGTGTCCACGAGTTGCTCTGCAGCTGTCACTGACAGATTTCAGTCCGCGGTGCAACCTCTGCTATTTTAATAAAGACCAGTGACTCATGAGGGGATGACGCTGTTGTCAGACACACACACACACTAATGACAAAAGTTAAAGGAACGCTTCACTGATTTGTATTTAGCTTTGTATTACTAGAATAAGGGTAGTGTTTTTGAAGAATTGTGCTTCCCAACCTCAGTTTCCCCTGAGTCGAGAAATATCGTCATTTTTTGTAACGCGCCCACCAGTGACACATGGTCCGAGGCTTGAAACTGCAACGCTAATTCCGCACTTTTTAGACCCACTCGTAGGGAGACGGGACCTCATTCCCAGAATGTAAACAGTGTTGGCCATCTTTGCTAACAATTACGCTAACAGAAACAAAAACTGAGGTTGAGAAGCACAATTTTGATGGTGTCATTACACCATGACACCACTGTTTGGGGCGTGGCCACATGGGTCTAAACCAGAAAGAACTTTCATCATCTTTAAATCTGGAGTCATCAGGAGAATTTGTTTGTCGTTGCTTCCCAGAGATCATTGAACACTCTTTCCCCCTGAGCTCCTCCCACCAGATGTTCCCGTACAGATGTGCACATCATACACGGCAGATAACCTCAGGTAATCTTTCCATCTCTGAAAGGCTCCGCCCACCTCAACGTGTGTTTTATTGCGTTTGTTGTCCGCCTCTTTTTTTTTTAGCTTTATTTGCTGCAGTTGTTAGTAAAATGCTGGAATAGCGACCTTCTTTCCACGTGTAAATGTTGCTGCTTAGTAGAACTGTCAGTAGGGGGCACCCTTTCTCTCTCTCCGATTCTCAGGTTCTCAGATGACTTCAAGATCATAGTTCAATTATTGATTAATTATCAAAAATACATGTCGCTTACCCCAGATTTACCTAGAAGTAACATATATACATATATGTATATATAAATGTGAAGTTTTTTCATTTATTATATATATTATTTTTGCACTTTATACCCTAACTCAACTTGACATCTCAGTCTGCGCACTCTTAATAATGACTTTGAGTGAATGTGAACATATGACATTGGTTTAGCTGATTCAGTGACACAATCAGGTTCTTCACCAGAGGCCTGGGAGCCTGAGGGCAGTATCTTAGCTGTTCCTCCTGAGGTGTTGTTCCTGTTCCTGGGGCCAAAGTTGTCTTTACTCCCCGCGTCTTCTATAGCTCCTCTCTCAGCCTTTGATATTTCTCATGTTTCTCGTGTTCCTTCTTCTCGATGTCGCTTGGGATCGCCACATCTATCACTACTGACCTCTTCTGCTGCTTATCGACAACCACTATGTCCTGTTGATTAGCCACTATCTGCAAGTCCCACAGGTTCTTACCCCTGTCCTTCTCAACCTTCCATCTTGTTCCTGGGACCTTCAGTCCATACTCACCACAGATGTTCCTGTACACTTGTGTGTGTGTGTGTGTGAAAACATGTTGTCAGCTAATGCTGTCCAGCTCATAAAAAATGCATTGGTGAACAAGAGACGTTGCACTAGTCATCAGATGTATTGACATACTCTATTGATCGATTGATTGATGCCTGCACTGAATCAATATTAACAAGATTTTATCTATACTGTATATATCCTGCGCAGAAAACACCTTAGCAGTCAATTTAACATTTAAGATTTATCTGTGTAGTAAATAGAGTTTGTTTATTATCTGTACAACAATCATCATGTATTTCCTGCCCTACTTTTAAGCTCCTGAAAGCATCATGTTAATTGGGGTTTAATCCAGCTTCCGGTTGAGATATCAATTTATTGCTTGTGTGCGTTTGCTTGTTCTGTTGCAGCTCACACATATAGACACACGTGATGTAATGGACATTTGAAGTGGGGAGACTCCTCTTCCTCCTCCTCCTCCTCCTCCATCATTCACACAGTTGATCAATGGAGACAGGATGACTGATGGCAGGTCACATATGTGCACAGACTCCACCACAAAGAGCTGAAAGGGGTTGACTTCTCTCCTAATGGACTGAACTCACACACCTCCTCATGTAGTAATCAATCGCTCACAGCCATTGGCCAAGACGGGAGCAGTGGAACGCAGTCAGTCTTCTAAATATTACATTCAAAGCAAGTTCCAAGTTAAAATGGAATCTGTTACTTATTTAAATGACGACAGGCATGCAAAACAAATGAATCGCGTTTAACGTCTTGTGGCCCTTGAGGCTGAGATGAGGAAATGAGGGGGAGATGATAACCATTTCCTGGTTAGAAATGTGGTTAGGTTTACGGTGAGTAAAATGTGGTTAGTCTTCCACTCTCAAGACAGGGAAATACTGTACATATGAAGTTGTGTCTTTGAAACGTCAAAAACAAACATATTCTGGGAGAAAATATACTCATTTCCATGAGACTGATGCTTTTAAATGCACAAAATGTTGGTGTCCAGACCTCAGGATGTGTCCGTGTTGTCGTTTCTTTGTAAGAAAATCATCAGTAACATCAGAAAACCTGAAGAAAATACTTGAGAAAAAGAAGCATGTGAACATTCGAGCACCCGTCATTCTCCAAAAAATCATTCTCTCACCGCGTCGATATGTCACTGCATCTTGATTAGCAGCTCTGCCAAGTTTGCTGGTAACCAGGGAGCTTGTTAGTGAAACTTGGCGAGCGGTGAGCGCGCGTTGTTGTCAGTTGCTCTGACCTTCGGTCGCGGGGTTTTCCTGCATCAGGTTGCCAAGAAACATAAACGGATTCATGCCGTAAAGAAGAGATGAATCCAACCTCCAGGATAATTCAGTGGCGGCGACTGCTTTGAGCCAAACGTCTTCAGATTCGATGCAGCGTGCCAGAATATCTTCAACCACACCAATACTCGTACACTGCTGTCCCTGATGATCACACGCTTTATAAAACTACATTAACTCAAGACAAACTTTAACCTTCATAAGAAAATTCAATCAAACAGTTTTTTGTGAGAACTGAGTCAAGCCCAAATGTTTCCATATATTTTCATATTTTAATATATTAAAATGAGTGTTTTCAACGATACACCATAAGTGAGAATGTATTAATGATTCCATAATAATCATTTTCTGTAATGTAAATCATATGATTCCAGAGAGAGAGGTCACTCCTGTCAGTGAAAAGATCATTATTTTTTGTTAATTTTTAAGTAAAAACACTCTGATGGTAAACGTAAAAGAAACTATTCCAGTATCCCTTATCCCAGGGGTTCCCAAACTATTTATACCAAGTACCACCTGGAAGAATATTGATCTCTCAAAGTAACACCATTATCACCAAAGTTAAAATACAGTAGTGTAAATAGGTCGAGCAAAGTTAGCTACAGACCTTCACAGTAGGCAGATTTATTCCTAATAAGATAATTTGTTCTCTCATCATCCTCCTCTTCCTCACATATGAAGTATATGTGAGGAAGAGGATGATTTAATTCATTTTATTTTCTTTAATTTGTATATACAGTAGAAAAATATTTCCAATTTTCCTCCAAGAGGAAGCTCAAGTACCACTGGTGGTACATGTACCACAGTTTGAGAACCCTGGCTTTATCCAGTCAGGAGACGCAACTGCACAACAAGATGGTCCTCTCTGGACAGCAGCTTTCAAAAAGATAGAGTAGAGGTACATTAACTAAAGAAGCCTGTTTTAATATGTTGCCACTGAAACTAGAACTAAAACAACAGTGGCAGTAGATAAACATTCATTCCCGCAACATGGAGAAGAAGCATTTCCAAGTGAATGAGTACATTGCTGCTGTTCTGGAAGCAGTAATGTTCCCTCTTATCATGATTAGTGAGAGTGGGAGTCTTTGGTAAGAAGCTCTATTGACGGATGGAGAATAGAGACATGCCAGACAGCTGCCGTAATGCCATTATACCACACCCGCACTTCAGCAGTCTCATAGTGAACAAGGACATCTGCGCTTTCCTTCCTCCCAGAATTTGAGCACCAGCAAAAATAGCCGTCATTGTTTGGTAAACTGACTAATGAATGACAGCGGGTGTGGGTGGTGGTGGTAGTGGTGGTGAAACATTGTTCCCGCCTTCATTCTTTTTCCTTGACCACCCCATGGAATGATGGGATGGCTATTATTTGTGCAGGGCCCTGGGGCTGCTTTGTTAGCTCGCCTGCTTTGGGATCAGTGAAGCTGGGAAGAGGCCAAGTCCGGGCACACACTTAACAAACACACACACACACACTTAACAAACACACACAGCTTCAGAGCCTTTGCCAGTGTAAAGCCCAAAGGAAACAGGGTATGGATGTTGCTGGAAGGCAGCACACAGCTGTGTTTGTTGACCTTTGTTGTGAAGACGAAACCATGTCACGGGTTTATGAAAAGGTTCACAGTTTTAGAAGCCTCTCAAATCAGTCAGTGCTAACCAGTGTCGTCCTCTCCATAACAGGGTTTTGTCCAGTTTCCAACACTGTATTAACTAACAAATTAAAATTGTCCTGAGAACATTTCATTTCACAGGTGTATAATTACGATTTGTTGGGAAAATGGGATTTATTGATCCATTTAAACCCAATATTTATACTTAATTCTCCATGAATGATCTACAAAGTCTGTCTATACTTTTCGTATAATGAAGATACTGTAGGTCTTTCCAGGACACCGCCTCCGAATCTCATTGTCATTCTGATGTTTTTTCTTTCACGAAACATTAAGTTTTAATGCTGCAAATACATTTTTGTCAGAATGGGCATGAGCTCTGCCAAGTGCTTATAACAGCCGTTTAACTGCAAGCAAACACAGTTACAACACCAAGCAACTAAACCCACATATCGCAAAACACATGCCAGCTTACTTGGGGTTAAAGGCTTAAGTGTGTGTAAGCAAACTTGTAAAGATAGCAACTACACGTGATTCATGCTAACTGGCACAAGCTATCTTAGAGCTTTGAATCCAACAGTATATTCAATTTTTCAAGCATAATTTTGAGAATTAAATTGAAAATTCCATTAAAAAAAACAAGCTGTCTTGAGTTTCCCGGGTGTTACGTTTGTTTTCTCTGCTTATCTACTCACAGTATGAGTAACTGTTGACCATATTTGACCTACATGTGCATCAAAGGTGTTGAAACAGATGGATTTAGGCTCTGATCTGCTAACAGGATGCTTAAACAAATTCACCAGAAAAGTGAACATTCTGAATGAAAAAATTCACAAAATAATCAAGTGAGGAGACTGGGGCGTATCACTGCAGTTTATTTTGGACTATCAATGTACTGAAAGCAAAAAAAAAGAAAAGAAAAAAAAGTTGCATTAAAGGAAAAGGATAAACCAGTTGGGTACTCGATCTAATAAATAACATTGTTTGCTTGTTCATGTCGCTAATCTTGAATATGAACCATCCATTCATTCTGTCACATGCGAAGGTGATCAATTGTTGTCCAGCGAAATTAGAGAACTCACTGGCAGAAGACACTGCCTGTTTGTCTGATACAAGGAATCCTACCCTCCTTGTCTCATGGATTTTCATCAGTGAGTACAATCAGATTAGGCAACGATCAATAAACTCTTTGACTTCCAAATGACATTCTTTGTTGTGTCTTTATGCTGTTCCCTCATGCAGTAACTCCTAATCTCCCTCCGCAACATGCACCCTGAAAGACTAAACAATTACAAAGAAGAAGAAAATGTCTATGAAGCAAGGCAAGAGAAAATTAAATTGGCACATTGGTGGTTAGTGTCACTTAGGTGTGCACCAAGGCACAACTTTGGTTTTTTAGTAAATGCATTTTACCAAAAAGATAATTGTCCACTCACTAAAACAGATCAAGTTTAAAACTGGTTTAACTCAAACTTTTTTTAACACTGTTTTAAACTGGTTCTTCCCCAGATGACCAGGATTCAGCTTCAACCTCGGACTCCTCAGAATGGTCAACAACAATCCGACTCAACACCTGCTTCACCTCGGAATGTGTCACTTCCTGCTCTTTTTTAGCCACCAGACGGTTCCCGTTAACCAAATTTGGGTCATCTGCATTCCCCCAAACTAAGTTATCACTAAACAGGAGATTCTGATTGGCTTGTTGATTAAAGGCATCATCTGGTTGATAAGTTGCACCAGTCTCCAAGGAGGATGCCCAGAATTCATTCTTCATATCAGAGGTGAAGTCACCAGGGAGGCTGTTGTCGTTCCCATGAGTGCTCAGGAGTTGTGTTGAGTCTTTCATCACAAATATATCACTTTCTCCTGGGATGCTGTCGGGGGAGGATTCAATGGGTTCCTCTTCATGCACCATAACACCCTCATCAGAGCCTCTGTCACTGAAGACGTGACTTTCAGACGAGTCAGGCACTTTATTGAATCTTTGATCATGTTCCTCACGTGGGGTCTTCAGCACTTCCCATTCAGCTTTTTCTGGATGCCTCTGAGACTCGGGTGCTTCTGTAGATGTAACTTCTTTCACATCAGTGGGGGCAGCCACATCCTGCAGGTGTTCCTCCTGAGGCACTGAGTCTAGATCTTCTACTTCATCCAAATCAGGTTCACAGTCACTGTGGCCAAGGAGTTCTTCTGTTACATGTTTAACCATAGACACATACTGTTCATCATCTTCTTCTCTTGTCTCTGGAGCACACATATCTGCTGGATCTATATTTTCAACTACCGCATCAGCTAGAGGCTTCAAATCTTTGACATTTGGGTTTTCATAATACTGATCTATAATTGTAGTGGCAGATGTAAGTTGGCTGATTACTGTGCCTGCAGGATCGTCTTCTTGCTCATTTGCCATTATCTGAACAGGCTTGTCCTGCAGATGTAGCATATCCTCACTCTCACTGATCTGCTGCTGTGCAAAGTGAGTGCTGAAGCTGTCTGTAGAGAGGTCTTCTAATTCCTGCTCCACAAGTTTGTCTGTCTCTATCTCTTCATCGTAGTATTCCTTTGTGGTTGCCTTGGGTTGGGTACATTCTTCTGTGTCTTCATCCACATATTCCTCACGGACTTCCTCAATCACTTCTCCTGCACTTTCTGTATCATTCATATCATGTTCGCTAACAGCCATACTGTGGCTGACATCCCTGTCCTCAATATGAGTGTAACCCAGGTCATATTCCTCATCCAATATTTCCCCTTCTTCACACAGATCTTCCATAGTTCCAAACTTCTTTGTCTTGCCTTCGGTCCACATTCCACTTTCCATCTCTCCAATCATCCTCTTTTCCAGCTCACCTTCACTGGATTCACTCTCGTCCACGTGAGATACCTGCGTGTTAGCATCAGTTTCATCACTTTTGTATCGAATCAAAGGACGAGTGTCCGCTAGAGTGTTATCCTGAGCATAGCTGTCACTCTCTATCTCGGTCCTCCATGATACTGAGATGTTTTGGGAGTCCTCCTCTTCGTTGTCTTCTTTCTCATCAGGAGGCGGTCCGTTCTCTTGGTGTAACAAAACACCCTGCCCATCACCATCTGCTTGTTCTTCTGTCACCGAAGCAGCAGTGTCACCTAACGCTAAACCTAAGTCTGGGCAAGTTTCTTTCTTTTCCTGCTTTTGTTCTCTTGCTGATATGTCCTCCTCTGGTTCAGCATGTTGTGTTTTTGCTTCATCCCTTTTTATGGCATCATCTGTGTTCGGGTCTACCTTCCTTTCTATTACACTATCCCATGTATCCATTTCTTCTCCATCAGGGTACAACTTATCCTCAACCTCTGCCTCATCTGTTCCTACTGGTGAAATGTTTTCCTGTTTTATCTCGACTGCGTGGTCATCAAAGCTGTTTTCGTCTCGGCTTAAGTCTGTCAGTTGATTAAACTCACTTTCTCCAGGCTCACATTCAGACACTGGGCTGCTTGTCCTGGATTCAAATGTTGGTTCAAGTACTGCCTCGGTTTCAGAATCTGAAGACTCCCTTTCCTCATACTGTATTTCTTTTTCTGGACACTCCTTTTGCTCCAGTACTTCAACTGGACTATGTAGCTGTTGCGTAGCTTCCTTTTCAGCAGGACCTTCGGCAATCGCTTCCTGATTAAATTCATCTGAGAAAACATGCAGATTCTCCGTCATCCCGACATGGTGGAGGGCCAGATTGGGTTCTGCAAACTGATGGAGACTAACTTCATCGTTGATGAGGAGCGGCTCACTGCTGAGGGTTGACTCAACATGTTGACTGACAGCACACTCCATGATTGGCGTTTCTTCAGGAGATTCATCAGCCACGCCCTTCCTGTCTTCTTGAGCTTTTTTGTCCTGCAATGTAATTTCAGCCTCCTGCTCATTAGGTGGCGATAGAGGCTCAGCATAGGTGACTTTCTCATGAACCTCCTGGGGTCTGAAACTTTCAACAGCCCCATCCTGCAGAATTTTTGGATAAGGGCTTTCCAGTTTTGCTGACTTTGCTGCATCTGGAGGTTCCCTTGAAATATTTGGGGTTTCATTGAATGTTGTGGGATTTCTGCTGCAGAGTGGTGTCATTGTTTTTGTAGCTCTCGGTGTTGCTCTTGTTTGAGCAGTGCGAGGTGAAACTGAAGTGGTCCTGTGACTCGCCGACAGCTGGGTTCGGTAACTTGTTTTTATCCCTTGAGGAGAAAACACAGCGTCTGTGGAGGACAAGAGCAAGGCTCATAAATACACATTGAGTTTATCTGCTGTTGAGGTTTGATACCTGCGGATAACCCACAAAAAGTTGTCTAACAGACAGCAATATTATTTATATATATATTCACAGTAATGGGCACAGGTAGCCTGGGTGAACCCAGCTGAATCTGCCAGTGATTAGATTTCCCTGCCACCGTTTTGGCCAATTACGGAATCTCCGAAGAAAAGGGAACGAATCACAAACTCCTGACGCGCTAGAGGAGGGTTTAACAAGATGACGAAGGGAAAGAGACATTGAACAGCTTCTGTATTCATCCAACATGGCGGCCATCAAAGAGCAGCTGTCTTTCGATTCAGCTGTTGCTTCCATTTTAAGATACTTGCTCCATGGAGCTCCCCCGGGAAAAAAAGATACTAGATACTAGCCATCGTTCCAAAAAACATGGCATCAAATATTTACTTTTTTATTGAAAGCAGATCGTCAATGTCTTCTGCCCCTGAAGAGACGGAGAGAACTTACCAACTAATGAAATATTTTTCTCCTCTTCTACTAAATACACTGCATCCAATTTAATATATAGAGCTAACTAGTTTTTCAACTAATCCCTCGAAATCTATGCGACAGAGACATGTTGGATATCCTGCTTCCCCAAAGCATGATTAAAACATATGCTCTAAGAGGAGTTTGGACACTAATGGCCAGATATTGATTGTCATTTCCTTTCACTGCCGTCTATGTTACTGGAAACTAAAGCCATATGGCTCAGTAACCTTCGGGGACTGCCATTGGTGGCTTACATTACAGGACCAAAATTGTCGAGCTCAGCCTCCGTGGCCGACCCCCTCCCCCAGCCTGCACTCTCCACTTAATCTAATATGATATCAAACATGCACCCATCACTACACTACACTCTGATGGCCTTTAGTTAGACTGAGTGATGTTATACCTTTACAAAGGGTGAGCATTGATGTGAGAGGGAAATCGAGGGAGAGAATTTATGCTGAGGCACTAAACACCACAGCAGGTGGAATCGCTGACATGGTGCTGATGTATGGATGCTGTTTATTTAGATAATTACCTGTGTTGGAGATGCGTCTTGATGGATTTGACAGGGAAATGTTTCCCCCGAGGCTCTCACTGTCCAGTAAAGCTCTACAGAGACAGACAACAGCAGAAATACAGAGGTTATATTTGTGGTTTCTGGAGATTTAAGAATGCTGTGAGATTCAGATTTTCTTTTTAATTGAGCCATAGATGAATCTACACACAGAGCTGTGGCTGAGAAAGTCTGAGGAAAGGCAACTTTTTTTGAGGAACAGACCGAAGACTGTTGTTATGGTAATGACAGAAAGGCCTCGCCTTTGAGGAGCCATCTGCAGCACACAAACCCACACACACACACAGTGACCACAGATGAGCAGCTCATGCAGCAATAATACCACTGTCTCCACATCAGTCACCATTCCAACACATTTTTTTTATCTGCACACCTTTACAAAAACCTGCGTACAATTTGAAGTGTATGAACAGTTTAATGTGCAGTGGATGACATTGAAATTTGTCCTCTAGTTGTGCTCCTCCCATTCCCCTCTGCTGTTATTCTAGACTCCCACTGCTCATTAATGGGTAGCTTTTCACTGCAGGGTGAGGGTCAATAATGCGAGGAGGTGGGGGGAGGAGGAGAATGGAGCTCCAAAGTTACTCTGACCGAGACAACAGAGGCTGCTGCTGCTGCTGCTGTTGCTTCAAAGAGGTGACCTTTAATCCAGAGGGCTGTATGACACTTTATTTGTCAAATTCTCCCACTGGTGGTTTTGATTCATGCAGTCTACGTCATTTCTTAGCTGCTGCCTTTGAATGTATTCAACTAGCCATCTACAGTAAATGAGAGTTGATGCAGTGGTTATGATGATAGTTTAGCAGGATGCACAGGGAGCTTCATTTCAGGTATATTACACAAACATCTGCTCAAATTAGAATAAAATAAAATCTTTAATGTAAAAAAAAAAAGGAAAAAGGAAAGAAATTTGACAATAAATGATACAAGAATTCTGAATCTGGCTTTTATCCCTATTTCAGATTACTGTTTTGCAAATATGTATATATGTATGATGCGGTGGTGTGGTTCAATTTAAATTCCCTCGATGTGTAAAAGCAGCCGACAGTGCCTTGTACCTGTACGTCGCCACCTCCAGGCCCAGAGACATCTTCATCTGCAGCAGGCCTCGGTTCTCCTGTATCAGATGCTCAATCTGCTCACCCAGCTCCTCTCGCTCTGACTCAAGGCCCTCCAAGTGTGTCTGCAAAAACAGGAAGGGAGGCAGGAAGAGGAAAGGGTTTAAAAAAAGGCTCAAAAGAATTCCTACATCGTCATATGTTGAGTCAAAATAAACAAAATAAAGTTGTTCTTGGAGTTGGAGAGAAGGTAAAGTCCTCAGATGAGATTAGATAGGTCGAAAAATTACATTACATTAATGCTGTAAGAAAACATACTCAATGGTTTGAGACTTGAAAATTATTCTTGTCCATTCAACCATGAGAAATTAGCATTATTGTCATTAAAAGTGTTTAATATGGGTGTTTGACTTTCCTGTGACCCTGAACTAAAAGACCCAATCTATTTCTACAACTGATCTTAATTACCTCCACTCAGGTTCTCAACAGAGCTGCATTCACAGCCAGTAATCTCTCTAACCCCAACTCTGACCATACAAATATACACAGAAAAAACTGGATCAACGCATTTGCAGATGACACCATGATGTTTAGCCTCATATTCAACAATGGCAACATGGTGAGATTCTCACAGTTCTTCACAGATTCACAGTCTTGGTCTGACACCTGATGGATGGAACTCATAATGATTTAATTCTAAACATTTTGTGAAAATATTAGTTAGTTTCAGCCTTTGTTTACTGGGCATGAAGCCTGTGGTTTATTGCAGTTTGTTTACTGGCATTACAGAAATAATATGTAGCATCCAAAGAGCAGGTGTAGCTGCTCTAGGCTTACCTGCAGTCGCTGGATCTCCTGGCTGTGTTTGTTCCACTGTTGGGTTGCACTCTTCTCAAGGTGCACTCTGACGTCCTGAGCTGAAGTGATCTCCTTCTCCAGGGCTCGGAGCTTCAGTTGGTTTTCACTCTTCTCCTGGTTGACCTGGGTCAAACGACTCCTGGCCTGGTCAAGTGATTCCTCCAGCTGAGCTAACTGGCACTCATATGCCTCTGCTGCCTCCTGCCATGCTCTGGTGGCCCTCTGGGAGTACTCCTGTCCTAGCTGCTGGAGGGTTAGGGTCTGGTCTTTGCCTCTTTGAGCCATCATGGGTGGCACTGTTGCTCTCGAATGTGTGAGTGTGGCCTCTAAGTGGTTCACATCCTCTTGATGGTTTTGAATCAGGAGCCTCATCTCGTGCTCCAGCTGACTGACCTTCTCTCTCAGCCACATCTGTGCCCTCTGCTCCTCCTCCAGCTCCTTCTTGCTTTGCTCCACCATCTTCTTCGCTTTCACATGAGCCTGAGCCTCCACCTGTCTTTGTTGGTCCAGAGCTTGGAACTCCTCGGCCAATTTGCCAATCTCTATCTCAGTGTAGAGCTTGTCCCTCCAGGCTGCCTCCAGCTCCAGCCTTGTCTGCCGCAACTCTTCCTCCATGCCCTTCTTGCGTGTTGAAGTTCCATGACTGCTGCGTCTCAGAGCTCCAATCTCCTCTGCAAGCAGGCCATTTTCGTCTTCCAGGAGTTTGACCCGATTCAGATAGGTCTCCAGGCGTCTGTTCAGGTCCAGCATCTGCTGCTTTTCTTCACCCAGGTGACTGTGGTGGAAGGTTTTATGAACTCTGTGAAGCTCCATGTCACCGTTACAAAAAAATGCCTCCCGCGGAGGTACACTGATTCTTATTTGGCAGTGACTCTGTGTCCAGGCCTGGGTCACAACGTGAGTGTGCGTGGCTCCTGTGAGGAACTGGCTGTGAGACTGCCAGCAAGAAGCTTCCCTTTCATATGGGAATTAATGAAGGGGCTGGACACATGGACAAGAGGGGAGGAGGGATGGAAAGGGAGGAGACTGGGGGCCAGAGAAGGAGGAGAGAGGAGACATGGAGGGATAGAGAGGGGGAGATGAGATGACATGAAGGGGTGGGTGGAGTTGAACAGCTGAAAGAGATGTGAAAGGACAGAGAGAGGGAGTGATGTGATTTCCAAGGTTAACTCTTTCATTACTGACTCATTTTTCTAGACACAGTATCAAATCATGTAGAAAAAATAATCAGTAAAAGACTCACAGTTTGTCACTAAAATTCAGAAACAACAACGGTTACAATTATAGTGATCAGCAACAGATGAAATGTTATGTACATTTTTGATGTAAGTGCTTTATATCAAAATCAAATGACCACATCAGACATTAAGATGCAAATCAAGAGGATAAAAACCAACCAATAAAAATGAAAAGGGAGATGCTTGATATGTTCACTGACCTTTCAGACTTTTATATTCTTGTTGTCTCAGTACTTTAACATTTTAAAGTCCTCCTCAAGGTTGGTGGATACTGCATTATATCTTCCATAAATGTTATGAAATGCCATTTAAGAATGGCGATCCTAAAATCTTTAGAGATTTGTAGTAAAGGTTTAGATTCAGATAAAGAAGGCAATGGTTTATTCAAGTCATGTCACATTTGACCTGCAGTCTCAAAATTCACCTTTGCCTCAATTTATTTCCCACTGGAGAAATGCCTACAGAAATGTTTTAAAGATTTTAACAAATAAAAACCTGAGGAAATCTGAATTTTTAGCAGGAATTGATTAAATTCCCATACACAAATACTTCTCATACTCATATAGAGTCTTATAGAGTTTGTAGGCCCAACTGTGAGGATGCTGTCAGTGATGACATGGAGAGCTCATGTTAGATTTCCACATCTCCATCTAGTGGACATCTTCTAACACTGCAGCAACTGCACATTTTATTGCAAAAGGCATCAATAATTTGCAGTGCATATTATGTCATTTGTTATTATTTGTGATTTGAAGTTGCACTAAAACAATCAGTTCACAACATGTGTCTAATATGTTGTTGTGTGACTATAGAATAAAGATTAAATTATAGCAAACTCAGTGTCTTTTACTATTGACATTTTCACTGAAAAGCCAATACAAACTCCAAAATGCAATGACATTTTGACATTAACATTTTCTGTAAATGTTCAATAATGGCCTCTTACTGACCAGATTAAATGCTTAGTGGCCCCATGGTCATTTGAGTTTAAGACCCCTAATTTAGAGTTTTCGATTAACTTAATCCCCAAAACCCGGGTCCAAACTGAGAACCTTCTTGCTATGCAACAATTCTTGCCACTGCAACACTATGTCGCCCTTAAATTGACAAAAGTTCTAAAAAATAACAAAGTCCTCTGAACACAGCGCTGTGTAATGACAGCGCGCTACCTGTTTTGCGCATGCGCAACATGTGTTTCCCGGAAATGGAAGATTGTTTTGGAATCAGCTGCTTTACACTTGTTCCCTGTCCTGAGGTGATTTAAAGCCTTAAAGGAGCACTTAAAACTGCCGAAATATTGATAAACTTCAGGGGTAGTGTCAGTATGTTCCACTCGAGTTGACAAAACGAACTGTGCTGCTTGTGAAAGACGGACATTTTTGATAAATTGGCGAATCACAGTGGCTAGTCGTAACTAGCATGCTAAGTAGCTAGGTAATAAACTCGCAGCTTGTGTCAACAGCTTGAGTTCAGGATGGACTACACTGCACTGGAGGTCGACGCCTTTAAATTCGCCAAAACAGCCGTTACTTATGACCAAAAGGGCAAATACAACGAGGCTGTATTTTACTACAAGGTAAGTGAGAGACTGTGGCTGCTGCCTGTCAACATTAGCAGTGAGCTTATCTCACTTATAAACAAGTTAACGTGGACTTTCATAACGCAGCTTACCATGTAAAGGTGTGTCTAAAAGAATATATATACCCCAGAATTATGTCAACGTTTTTTACTTTCGGGTTTTCAAATTATTATTATTATTAGGATGTCATTCATTTTCGCATCTCAGGATATCAAACTTGGTAAGTAAGTAACTAAGTAAAGTTTATTTATATAGCACCTTTCACAGATATAAAATCACAAAGTGAATCCCAATAAAAATATGATAAAATAATACAAACAACCAAAGTACAAAACACAATAAACACACTACAATACATAAATCACAAAACAGAGTGGACACAAGTTAGGTAGGGCAATGTGAGCGGTAAAGCCTTCCAAAGTCTAGGTGCTACTACTTGGAAGGAGTGGTCTCCTCTAGTTGTATCTAGTTTTTTTTAGCAAATATGTCAATCTCACAAAACTCCATACATTCCTAACCCCCTGTTTATTTTGCATTTGTTTGCAATAGGAGGCAGCACAGGCCCTGATATATGCTGGCATGGCAGGGTCCAAACTGGAGGGAATCCAGGACAAAGTGAATGAATACACAGATCGGGTCCAGGCTCTCCATAATGCCGGTAAGCTCACCTGAGCAGATACACACTTAATTAAACTGTTTTAGTTTAGGTTCCTGTTTTTAAATTAAATACTTCCTGTTAAAATGTGGCATCAAACATTATTGGTTACATGTGCTCAGACTTCTTTTGTTTGTTTGATGTTGTTTTTCAGAGTCGTGTTGCTTTATATCAATCCACCTGCACATATTGACTGACTGTGAGATGTCATATTTCTGGATTTTAAATAATATTCTGACAACAACTACCTCTTTTCCATTATTAATGTTTTTTTTGCAAAAAGTAAGACTAAATAAATGATTGGAAAATTACAAAAAACAAATCAAAGAAGACCATTAACACACTTAGATTAAACTGGTCTTGTCTAATAAGGATTTCTTTTATAAATGTATTGCCTGTGTTACTTCACCTTTCTACCTACAGTTATTCTAATCCAATGTCTGTGAGTAGTAATAGATATGAGAATGTTAGTTGTGTGTTCGAAACTGCACCCTGAAGACATACTTTCTCTGTTGCAGTCTGACTGCTTGTTTCCATGACTCTCCTCCCACTAAGGGTGTGTGTGTGTGTGTTTGTTTGCACGCACCGTACATGGGTGTGACCACAGAGACTGGAAAAATTCAGTGCTGTGTGGAGCTACTGAATGTTTTCTTACAGATAAAAAACTAAAGTAACTGTGTAATATTTAAATACCCTTTCTAATATTTGTTTACATGTTATTTCTTTATTCAGTCCCTCCCCATCTGTATATTTTTTTTATTATGACACATAGGAGCACAGCTGTCTTAAGTAAGTTAAAGAGTGCTGTTTTGTGACTTCGGCATTTGAAGTCTCTTGGTTGGATTTAGCTCTGACACAAACTTACCAAATGAGGGAAAAATACTCTCTAACAGCAGGATAAAGTGGTAAACATTCCAAAACCCTCATACACTTGCAGAGTATTTTATGAAGCAGCTAAAATTGGTTTTACCTGCTGTTGCTGCTGGCAGCCTTGTTTTTACTGACATGATTCCTGCCCATCTTCTCTTGCTTCTTGGCACAGGGAGCAAGCATAGCATAGGCAGCTGTTTGTAAGCTTTATGTAACATGCTAATGATGTGCAAGTACCTCCTACAGCCACACTTTAAATCACTAAACTATATCCATTTATGTCTTAATACTGGTAAGTCAAAGAGAACCAGTTGTGGTATTTGGCCCATATCTTTAACTGGATACCAGTTCAACCAGCCTTATCATGAGAATCTCAGTCGAAAGAGAAAGCATAAAAAAAAAAAATGTTTGTAATTGTAGTGGAATTGAAATCATAACTAAATGATTAACCGTCAGAGGGTTGCAAAAATTTGAGTGGCAACTTTTCCTGCTCCTCAGTCACATATGTTCTTTGTTTACATTGTGTATGTTGTTTGCTCTGATCACTTCCCTGGACCTTTGACCCCAGTCCAGGCACAGACGAGCGACCCGCTGAAGTCCCGCCAGCAGGTGGACATGGAGCGTGCCCACTTCCTGGTCACCCAGGCCTTTGAGGAAGATGAGAAGGGAAATGAAGACGAAGCCATTGAACTGTACACTCAGGCTGTGGAGCTCTGCATTAAGACGGTGCCTCTCTCTCTCTCTCACTCTCTCTCTCTCTCTCTCTCTCTCTCTCTCACTCTCTCACTCTCACACTCTCACTCTTTTTTTGTCTGTCACACATTATTTCAACTTGTTTTTACATTTTCCTTCTCTTGTCCTGTTTTTCCGACAGTCCAGTGAGACATCTGACCAGGTGCTGCAGACCAAGTTGAAGCAGCTGGCTCGCCAAGCGTTAGACAGGTAAATGTGACATTTAATGTAGTCACCCATGTCAAAGGACAGAACCTCTGTAGGACCAGGCTGTTTGTACATTGCTGTGTGAACTGCAAGAGTTTCAGAGGCAGTGTGTGTTCATGCACCCTGCTCTCAGATTTGTTGTGTTGTTCATTTATCTTACATTCAACCTTTAAGTTCTGCACATCTCATGGTCTTTCTTTGAATTCTTTGAATTACTGCCTCACAAAAACAAACCATTACTCAATAACGTTTGAAAAGTTCTACAAAATGTAGCAGATTATAGATAATGGGAGATAATGTCTTAATTTAATTGATGGTAATTTATGTAACCAGGTCAGCAAAACAGATATTTGTCAATTTTCTGGTCATTATCATCATTATAGCCTTTGAGCTAAGTCCTCATGGGTGCTCATTTTTGAATTGCTGTACACCTTTATATCAAGATACTTGTTTTGTCGCTTTAATTAATAAAACACCTGCACAATGTTGTTTCAGAGCGGAGGGTCTTAAAGAGTCCCAGTCCAGATCAACTGCAGCTCAGGACAGGACAGGGATCTCTGCGAACAGGAATGTTGGTGGCAGCAGTTCTGGGGCACCAGTCCGCCAGTTTTTCCCCCTCGGCCCAGACTTCAGCCTCCATGACCGACCTCATCCCCAGCCGGTTCGGGCGGTCCAGTCCAGTGATCCTCAGGGTCAGCGCTACACGTCTGAGGAGATCGAGGTGCTCAGGTGAGCTGGCAGGGGGGACAATGATGGTTCTGGGGGAAGATGAGTGACTCATAGATATCAGCATACCAGGAGAAGTCCAGGAAAAAGACAGAGTTTACTAGAATGTGGAAGAAAGCAGTTCCTGGAAATGTTTTGAATCGGCTGTGAAACTACAGTGGCAAAATGAGCTGTGCAGGAAGTCCTTTTCCCATCTTTAGTAGTACTGTGCTGTTGGCATTATTAGCATGAAATACTAAAAAATATGTAAATAAATCACATGAAATAGAAATAGATGTTTGGAAACACTGAGCAACCAAACACTCACAAATGTTTCTCTGTTTTTCATCTTTAAAATCTAGTTTTAGTTTATATTTTTGGTGTTTACTCATCTTGTCCTTGTTCATTTTCAGGAGCACATCTACAGTCAATGGGATCGCCTATGTTCCATTTATGAGTGTGGACCTGAAGGAACGCTTTGCCTTCCCTGTCCCTTTCTCGTGAGTATGAGTTTAATTATTTAGTGGCAGAGTTTCTTTAAATATTTGAAACACAATAGCAGAGACAATAAATGCCAGGACAAACCATTCAGATTTAGCTTTGTGAATCATTTCTCTCTTGGATATTTTATGCAAGATTTTTATTAGGATTATCTAACATGTCAATAGAGAAAATTCTTAAACCTGAGGTGTTATCACTGTCAATGTTAATTTTTAGTGTCAAGTGTCAGATGTTGTAATTCAACACTGCTATTTTTATACGCAAAGCTTCATCACACTCCTTACTTCAGTGTGTGTTCAGTTGTGTTTTTTTTACTTCTCCTTATCAGGGACAAACTAGGGAAACTGGCGTTGTCACCCAAACAGAAAGCCATCTTCTCCCGCTGGGTGCGTCCAGACGAGATCTGCAATAACCCGACCATGATCATGTCTGTGTCCAGCTTCAGTATCAAACAGGTCAGAGTGGCTACTGGAGTGGAACGATTCAGCTAATGTAGTAGTGAAATGATCTCAGTCTTTTCATTTTCATCTAAATAGGCCAGAAAAGTATCTTCATTCCCACACCTATTCTGTTTATACGTGTCTTTTTGTAACATAGCCTAAAAGTGACCTTTGTTCCTTTTGTCCAGACGGTGGTGTCTGACTGTTCTTTTGTGGCGTCCCTCGCCATCAGCGCAGCCTATGAGAGGCGCTACAACAAGAAACTTATCACCAGGTACTGTACAGTGTTTTTGTTTGTGGCAAATATTACATAAATCCTGTTTTTCCCTCACAGTGTTATTCTCACCAGGGATGAAATGCACAAGAAATGTCTTTTTAATTCAATAAGACACTACATTTCCCTGAAAACCTCCCGTCTAATTTCGTCACAGTGTAATGTGGCATGACGCCCAGTTCAGATTAAAGTGTTTGTGTTGACAAGCAAAGAAGCACAGACAAACCGCGCAGACATCTGGAAAACAACAAACGGCACTGTGCTATTTATGGGGATGATGTGTATTGACCTTAAACTTCATGGACTCTACCTACTCGCTGTGCTAGTGTGATGAATACGTGATTTAGAAATTCTCTCAGATTGTGTTTCTGTGTGTCTGTCACAGCATCATCTACCCTCAGAACAGACGAGGGGAACCAGAGTACAACCCCTGTGGGAAGTACATGGTCAAGCTTCACATCAATGGTGTTCCCAGGAAGGTAATTTAAGACAAATCACCACAGTCACTCTCTCTCTCTGTACTGATGAGGACAGTTCAAGACGTATCACATTCAGCACAGTACAGCTGGCACGGCTGCTTCCAGAATGCCTGGAAAAGCCTGAGAAGAGAAAATCATGGTGCATATTGTGCTCTCGTGGAGCTTGGCTGTGCCCACAAGCAGGCATTTAAATCAAAACAGCAGGAAAAATTGGATTTATGCATACGTCAAACTCTTGCCTTTGCTTTATTTTTTTGATGAGGAGGCGTAAAAGCCCATGCCAGAGGTTTAGAGCTGTAAAGCCTGCCTTTGTTGTTAGGCTGCAGGGCCAAGTGTGACAACATTACCTTTTACAATTTTATGCATAAATCCATTGGGGGAAAAAAATCAGTGGATCAACAACTCCTGGGTGTGATGTAAAGTTGCTAATTTTCTTCATGGAATTTGGTGCAGGCAGTGAGTCATTTATCGAGAGACACAAACTTAAGTTTTCTGTTGGAAAAGGCTGTCGTGGAAAAAACGGTGAACATCCATCAATCCATTTTCTACCGCTTTATCCTCCACAAGAGGGTCACGGGGGGTGCTGTGCCAATCTCAGCTGACATAGGGGGATAGGTACACCCTGGACAGTTCGCCAGTAACAGTGAACATACGCTAAAGACATCTTTTATAAGTGGCTCAATCTGTTGAGTGTGCCTGTTTCTAGCCGTAGGGGGCGTACACATTACATCTGACTACTTTGTGTCACTTTTTCATGTAACTGCACATACAAATAACCAGAGCTATTGCTTCAAAATCAACCAAACTAAATTTTTCAATGTCTCTGGTGCAGGTGATAATAGACGACTACCTGCCGGTGGATCG
Source organism: Solea senegalensis (assembly GCF_019176455.1). Taxonomy (NCBI): domain Eukaryota; kingdom Metazoa; phylum Chordata; class Actinopteri; order Pleuronectiformes; family Soleidae; genus Solea; species Solea senegalensis. The sequence goes on from NC_058029.1 coordinate 5,419,719, forward strand.
TAACGGAGAGATGCTGTGCTCCTACTCCAGCAACAGGAACGAGCTGTGGGTGTCCCTGATTGAGAAAGCCTACATGAAGGTGATGGGAGGCTACGACTTCCCTGGATCCAACTCGGTGAGTGATGGTGGCCAAGCCATGAGATTTAGCTAATTTAATTCTTCTGATTTCACTTATAACTGCTCAGTCCAAGTGCTGCAACGATTATTCCATTAACAGCTCCTTAAATGTGAATATTTCCTGGTTTCTTTGCTCCATATAACAAATAAATCATTGAAACTTTTTTGGTTTGTGGACAAAACAATACATTTAAGAACATCATTATTTTCTAGGTTTGGTAAACACTGGAACTGAATAATTGCTGAAATTTTACTGACCAAACAAGTGCTCAATTAACTATGAAAATAGTCATTATTTGCAGCCCTAATGTCTGTCATTGTGTATGTGAGCAGTTGGGATTAAGGGTCACTCTGTGCAGACATCGTACTGATACCATACGTGTTTTGCAGAACATCGACTTGCACGCGCTCACCGGCTGGATCCCTGAACGCATCGCTATGCACTCTGACAATCAGTCGTTCAGCAAAGACGACAGCTTCCGAATGCTCTTCCAGAGGTGGACACTCACACAACTCTTTGTGGACACTTTTATGTCGCGTACATTTTTAAGTTAGAAATGTCTCACTTCTTCCGTCTCTTTTCGTCGGCAGGTTTCACAGAGGGGACGTTCTCGTCACCACGGCAACAGGGGTGATGACAGAGGAGGAAGGGGAGAGATGGGGTTTAGTGCCAACACACGCTTACGCTGTTCTTGACATCAGGGAATACAAGGTTGGCGTAATCATATTTACTTTCTTAAATATGACTTTACAAGATTTTATTTCATTATCGTTATGCAAAGGAGAAATAATGAAATCACAGCTGCATAAATTGTATAAAGTTGTGTGTTGTAAATCAATAAGTCATTAATCAATTTGGAAAAATAAGCGTGGAGTTTGGAGGGTGAGTTCAGTCGTATGAGTTGGAGGACAGAAAGTCTGATTATTATTATTTTTCAGCAGCACTATGTTGTGGATTTATTTCCTACATTTAAATCCTCGTTTTGCACAAATTGTAAACTTCTTTCTAAACACTGAGATATTCAATCATCATTTCTAAATTTTACCTCCTGATGGCCCGACACGTAAAACTAAATTTGATTGCTTTATTTATCTACTTTGTATTTATGTATCTAAAAATAATATTTAAAAGAAAATACAAAAATAGTGTTTCTGATGCCATTTTTGTGTTTTCTAAGTTTTTTAATATGAACATTGTTTGTATATGTGTTGTTGTATGTGTGAGTGTTGGGTTCTTTCTGTTTTTATGTGAAGCACTTTTTACAACACTTTTCATGAACCAAAAAAATTAACCTAGAATGTTTATTTGATTGATTGATTGAGTGATTGTTCTTGCAGGGGATGCGTTTCCTGCAGCTGAAGAATCCCTGGAGTCACTTGCGGTGGAAGGGACGCTACAGTGAGCGAGACGATAAGAACTGGACGCCCGAACTCCTCAAATACCTCAACTTTGACCCCAAGACAGCCCAGAAGTTTGATAATGGTATCTCCATGCTTTTCGTCACTTGATGTTACTATTAGTATGTGTACATCTGGCATATAGTAGAGTACATGAAGCAGAGACACTTCAGAATAATCTGATTCAAGACATTGTGGGGACGATGCTTGATCACTGAAGTCGGGGCCAGAAGACTTGCCCAGTCAGTTATGTCATGCTCTCACAGGAGTAGTCCAGTTATCAGTCAATGTTCAATTTTATTACATCACTGAGATTCATTTCATTTTTGCTGTCCTATTTTGCTCATCAGGTGTTTTCTGGATTGCATGGGAGGACCTCTGTCAATATTATGATGTCATCTACCTGAGTTGGAACCCCGCCCTATTCCAACAGTCCTCCTGTATTCACAGGTGTGTGTTGATTACAGGAATCAGTGCGAAGTAGGGCTGTGCACAGGCAGTAGCTGAAATCAGTATCCTGTGTGTGTGTGTGTGTGTGTGTGTGTGTGTGTGTGTGTGGGTGTCACTTTGTGGGCTGGAGACTGTAATGTTTGAATAGAACTATCTAACAAATCAGTAAGTTGACAAAGAAAAGTTTGTGTCTATAATCCTACTTTTGTCTTCGATTTGAGATTAAAATGTGATTTTGCCTGCATGTACAATTCACTATCGTCCAGAAAAACAAAGCCCTCTCTGAAATTTGTGAATTTCTCTGTGAGATGATTAAAGTATCTATCTATCTATCTATCTATCTATCTATCTATCTATCTATCTGAAGTGTGTGATGTGCTTTGTGTGTTCCCTCTGCAGCAGCTGGGATGGGAAGCAGGGCCCAGTCAAAGATGTCTACAGTCTGGCCAACAATCCTCAGTTCAAGCTGGAGGTCCAGTGTCCAACAGGTGGCGCTGCTGTTTGGGTACTGCTCACCAGACACATCACTGACAAGGTAGAAATACAGATCCATGTTATTTGAACTCCTCTATACATTCACTAATGCTTTAATCACTATTATGTTGTGACCATTTTATTTTCTTACTCTGTAAAGTGTCCTTGGGTACTTTGTAATACAACTTTATTTCATTCACATTATTATTTTTGTATTTTGACTTGATAGTTAAATATCTCTAATCTGTGTGCTTGTTTGTCCAGGATGATTTTGCACAGAACCGGGAGTTTATCACGCTGGTCGTTTATAAGACGGATGGAAAGAAAGTTTACTACCCAGGTGAGGAGTTTGATGCCTGTAGCTGGACTCAGACTACAGGAATTCCATTCAGATTGATTTGGTCCTTCCAAGAATCAGATTATCTAATAGTGCACACAGAGTTTATGCTGGTACCACTAAACTGAAAGAACAGCAACAGCCAATCAAACAATGATACACTTTTTGGCTCTTTAGGCGAATGTCAGCTAGCAGGCTACCACTGCATGTCTACAATACTTTTTTTTTATTATTATCCATACTTTTAACCCTGTCTTTTTATTCATGAACATCACAGCAAATACAGCAAAAACACTGTTGCCCTTTCTGTTTTCATCTGCTTCCTATAACATGAGCGATGCGAGAGAATGTTTTATAGTGTTGATATTATCCTGCACCACATTTTCAAATTCCATATGTGCATGTCAAGGTTAGAGAAAAAAGAAATATGCGATAACGTCCCTTCTTATTGGCGTTCCTAGCATCACTCACGTCTGTGAGATATGTTCTGTAGATGTTGTTTGACAGCAGCACTATTTTATGATGCACCTTTTATTCCACCACACAACCAAAGATCACTCCAGCTGTAGCAAATCATACAATGTTTGTCTGTAAAACCTTATAGTTATGATATAATACAGCCTGTCATGCTGACTTTTATCTTTCCTTCTAGCAGGGAGCTTTGCACGTTCTGCAACAGCACTACTTTATTCTACTCCTTTTATTTTATTTCGAAGATGACTAGTCACACCCTAACCCACATCACTGCAAAATGTTCCACAGTGTTCACTTCTCCTGTGAATAAACAAACCTCCCCACCCCCCACCCCCGCTCTTTCCACAGCCGACCCTCCTCCTTTCATCGACGGCATCCGCATCAACAGCCCACACTACCTGACCAAGATGAGGCTGACCAGTGCCGGGACACACACCTTCACACTGGTGGTATCCCAATACGAGAAGCAGAACACCATAAACTACACACTACGGGTGAGAAGTCTTTTGTGTTTGGTGTTTGCTTGTGCATTTTATTCTCCAACACCTGGTGCTGTCACATCCACTATTCACACAACCCTTAGCAACTAAAACACAGATGTTTGGATAGGCAGAAACATGACCTTTGGAAACATTAACTTCCACATTGTTTCCTGTCAGTTGCAATTCCATAATGAGCTGTAAGTAAAAAGGGCTGTTTACTGAAATGACTCATTTAAACTGAACTGAACTGAACTGCTCTCTCTGCTGAGCTCAGAATTCAACTCTCTCACCAGAGATCAAAGTAGAAAGAAGTTTACAGACGTCTCTGCTGTGAAATATTTACTTGAAAACCGAGTAGTCACAAATAAATGAACATCTTTGTTTCAAGGTCAGGCATGACATTTGTAATCTAATAGTAATCTTGTAATCTTGGGTGTATTGTTCTTGTATTCACCTGATCTTTCAGAACATCGGCCATCACATCTTTTATTGTGTGTGCGTGATGTTTTGGTTATTACATTCACTGTCTGACTGACTGATAAGAATCTGTTCCTTTGTCAACCAGCTCGTAATTATCATTTCTTTTTACCAGGTTTACTCTGGATGCAAATTTTCCTTCTCCAAAATCCCGAATCCCTTCACTCACACAAAAAGGGTACGTAATCATCTCATGTTGATGCTACATCCGAGTACAGCATAATAGATCTCTTTTCATCAGTCGTTGAGTTTGTGTCTCTTGCATCTGTTGATAGTTCAACGGCCAGTGGAAGGGGATCAGTGCTGGAGGTTGTGGGAACTATAAGGATTCATACAAACACAATCCAATCTATCAGATTAACCTGGAGCGCCCGGGACCACTGCTCATCGAGCTCCGAGGTTCCAGGTCAGTCTAACGCCCAGGAGTGATTAGCCAGTGTAGTTTTTATGCCTTATGCCAGATATTTTTTACAATATCCTTTCCAAAAAAGCTATCTCTGCCTTCATAAGTGTTCAAACCAAGTTTTGCTCCATCAGGTGGTTTCATTGTCTCTGGTACATTGGTCTTTTTGGAAAATGGTCGTCTCGTGACGTAAAATGCCACTTTCATGTGGGTTGTTTTGCAAAATATCTGTATCCAAAGTTCACATTGTTTGTAAAGCAGAGTATTATGCAAAACTACTTTACTGTGCTTTACACACTGATGGAATAATATTATACAGTACAAACAGTAGTTGACCCAGACAAATCATGTGATGGCAGATCGTAAAATGAGTTATATAGCCTCTCACACTGACTTTAATCTTTACGACTGGTGGTAAACTTCTGGTTCGGTTCAGTTCAGTTAAAGTTGTTACAGAAACGTCAGAGATTCATGACAGAATAAAAATCTTAATATCACTTGCAAGTTTCATTTGTAACACTTGCCATTAATAATAAAGATGATTTGGGATCATTTTGAGCTTTATCAACTGTTGTTAAAGGGAATTTGTTTGTCTGTGCAGGCAGTACAGTGTTGGCTTTGAGATGGTGACTGTGTCGATGGTGGGAGATCCAGGTCCAGCAGCTTTCCAGAAAAAGAGCAGTGGAGATTACAGGTACAGTCCAACATTGTTGCACTGGGGGGAAAAAAAGAAATGTATTGTTATATGAACATAGAATGAACAACATCAACTGATAAGAACAAAGTAAATCAACATGAAGACATATCATTTAGTCCACAAACCAAAATGATTCAGTTTTAATGATTTCTTTGTTGTATGTAGCAGTGAAATCATAAAATATTCACATTGAAGAAGCTTGTTTCAATTACCTTTTGTTTACCATTTATGATGAAGGGATGTCTCTGTCCAAATTAATTTAAGTTGCTTTCAGACCTGCACTGAAGTCTGCACGTTCTCCAAAGGATGTCTGGCCCCAGATCTGTTGACATTTTCCTGAGTTCTTTAGAGAGTAAAATAGCGGCCTCAACGTTTTTCCAAAATGGCTGCCGAGTTTAAAAGATGTTGGTACAAGTGAACATTTGTAGAAGTTTTCTTCAGCACAACAGAGAATCAATCACACCGAGAAAGCCGAGTCATTAGCACAGAAACATCAGCGTTATGTCTGTCAGACACACTGAGGTTCACAGTCTGGTCAGTGGTCTGTCATCATCCTCATCATCATCATCATCATCATCATTACACAACAATGATGTGAAATTCATTTTTCAACCTCAATTTACGGACACGGTAATGTACAACAAGACTTGAACGCTTGTAGAGAAACCTAAAGAAGTGTCATAATTTCAAAACATCCCAGTACTTTACATGACATCATTATGAAAGCACACTGTGTGTTTGGGTCATGAAATCATTTTCCATGTTGATCAGCTCCTGCCACTCGTGACAAATCTGGACTGTGATGGATTAATGGTAAAAAAATAGACATGACCACATTTCTTTTATAAAATTGATTAACCACAAACAGAAATACTTACATGATCGTCCATTGTCAAGACCGTTTAAGATCTAATGTGTCACGTCATGCTTGGCGTCCAACATACACTATTTTCCTTTAACGCGTGTTGTTCTTTCTCCCTTCTGCCCCAATATCTTTTTACAGTACAGTACAAAGGCCTCAAAGACTCAGAGGAATATTTAAACTCAAGTAAATGAAGCAAATAATCTGCATTTATATCTTTGCCTCACAGGATTCTCTCAATTTGTGTGCCCTGGTACAACTGACATGACGTTCACATCTACTTGCATCTCTGACCCCGTTTGCGATCTCACTGCATGAACACACCTTTGTTTCACTTTGTTTTTCCTCCTCTTCTCATTTCCTCAGATGTGGTTTCTGCTACATGGAGGCAGACCATGTCCCAGCGGGCATCTACAACGTCATACCCACCACTTTCCTCCCCAAACAGGAAGGACCTTTCTTCTTGGACTTTGCCAACACCTTGCCCCTCAAGGTCTCCCAGCTCCAATGAAGACGGCGCTGGAGGAGTGGATGACGCAGGGATCAAGAGGACGGTACTTACCAGGGCTTCGAGGGATAGTCCTGATTTTTCAGTTTGAATGTGATAAAGTGATCAAGACCTCCATGAAGCCCAAAGAGAATGTGACTATTGACCTCATCTCCCACAGCCTTTCCTTGTCTCCTATTGCTGATGTTAACAGACATTTTGTGGACTTGGACCTTCTACACGGATAAATTACGTCAAGGAATAACTCTCTTGCTAAAGAGACATGAAGAGGATCTTTTAATATGGAGTGGTATGGTAACCAACCAATTTTGACTTGAACTTATAGCATCCTCTGTGCTGTAGGTTCCTCTACCATGTGGATGAAACGGCATCGACGTTGCTCTGATAAATCAACCAAATCTGACATGATTTCATGAGCCGGTGACAAGGTGTTGAGTTATGCATCATGGCCGTTGAAAGCAACCAAGTCGTTTCAGGTTCTGTTTTGTCGATGAATGAGTGTCTCAGGTGAGGGAGTTGTTGTCAAGTGAATTTATGGTCTTCATAGTTTGAGCCCCTGAATTTCATTGGTTAAAGATTTGAACCTTCAGCATTGAGAGGATATGTCAGACACGCAGTCAAGATCATGCTACTTGACTCTGTGTTTCCATCCATCTGTATGTAGCAGGGGTGGGAATCGCCAGAGACGCCACGATATGGTATTATCATGATATTTAAATCTCAATACTGCAAAATACTGGGTATCTGTGAAGTCATATATTGAGACATACTCCCATTTTATTTAAAAAAATTCTATGCTAAAAAAAAAAATGGATACATGATATCACCACATAAGATATCGCGATATTTCCCCTAATATTTATGTACATTATAAATGTGCGTCCTAGAAATCCTGAATGGAAACACGCATGGAATCCCAAGTATTTCACGGTCAGCAACCCGACATAGCACCTGGTAGCCCTCCTAGGAAGTGAAAGCTGTTGTTGATACAATGGAAAAAGGGCAGCATTTTGTGTTTTTAATTTAATGGAGTCATCAGAAATAGAAAGTAAAAAAGTTACTGTTGTGATTTCAAAAAACAGTAATAACTACAGTTGTCACTTACTGTTGTTCACTGTTTTTCAGTTGAAAAATCCTACATGTAAGTAGGAGATTATGAACACCGAGTATCACTGAAATAGGACAGCAATGGTCATCTTTGAGATGCTCATTACTGCAAAACTACCTGAAAACGACGCTGTTGCAGTGTGCGACAGCCACGACACAAAACAAAACATCCAAGAGTTCGTCTCTGCCAAAATTGTAAAAGCTCTTCATTTATAAAGTGAAACCAGGATGAAGGGAAAGTTAGTTTCCTCATGTGACCTTGGAGGTTGTTGTATGTATGTTGTTGTTGTTGTTGTTGTTGTTGTTTAACTTCTCAGGAGCAGTGCAGCAGAGCAGCACCACAGGGAATCCAGTATGGCAGCGGTTGAATGATGTCACTTCATGTTGTCTGTGGATGTGACGGCTGAGTGACGCATGATCTGCCTGGTTTCACGTCAGCACTGCTTGAAACAGGTATCATGTGATGAACCTGTTTGTTTGTGTGTGTGTGTGTGTGTGTGTGTGAGAGAGAGTCGGAGAGAGCATGTGTGTGTGTTTTTACAGGAAAATTTAAATGTATTGCCAAGTACGCATCATCTATTTACATATAAGTTACAGAATTGCACTTTTTTTAAAATCATTTCTCAGTTTGAACATTTACGGCAGATCTACTCGTCTGAATTCATGTTGCCTCTTCAGTTTTGTGTTTAAAAATGTAATTTGTAAAGCACATTAAAAACAACAGGAGTCAAGCCACAATGCTTTGTAGTCTAGGAGAAGTGACATTATAGTTATTGTGTTAATTAATAACACAATAACAATAACACAAGACAGAAACAGAGTAAAGTAAAGACGGCAGGACTATAGCCTTCACAATACTGTAACAAAAACCACCAGTAATTTCATTTGGACTGAATGGAATAATTCACAGTCGTTAACCTGTCGCTAACTGACCCGGTTACCTGTGTGGTTTGTTTTCATAATGTATCCTAATAAGTTGTCCCACAAATATTAATATTTATAAGTGTCTCTCGCACAGAGAAGACGATAAAAACAAATTTGTCACAGTCTTTCTAGACTAGAAATTAATAATATATTCATAATAACAATAATAATAAAAGTAATTTATATATACAGCACTTAGCAAAGTTATAAGTGCTTAATGGTTAAAGTCAGTGGATAAAAAGTCAGAAACAAAAACCCAATGGAAATAAGAATAATGTATGAAGAGAATTTTACTAGTGTGGGATGAACAAAGTCTAATATGATCTAAATATGTACAACAACACAGTTTTAAGTGGTGATTTAAAAGAAAGTAGGGATGTGATTTAAAATATATCAGTGTTGATGAACAAATCTTGTCAGAAAAAACAAATACAGATATTCAGTGTTTTGAATATGCCAAGCATACGAATATACAACTTGAAACAAGATAAAATAACTCTCTCTCTCTCTATATATATATATATACTTATTTGCCACTTTATTAGGTACACCTAGCTAAATGTAACGCAGACCTGCAAGAAAGCCACCATTTTTCAAAGCAAGAAGGTTCCTGGTTCAAATCCCAGTTTCTGCACAGTTTTTGTTGTATTCCAGGGTCAGTCCTTGAAATCCTTGAAAGTTTGTGAATTTGAAAAGACAAATTCAAGGCCCTTGAAAATTATTTCTGCTATTTGGGTAAACAGAATAATTTACCAGTGGTGTTGTGATGTGAGATTCTGTGTAACGTTAAGCAAGAGAGAGCAAATGACGACATGATGTCTGTGAAATGAAAATTTCAAGATCTCTGTCTCACCAAAGAAATATGACAAACACCGACTTTGACCAAGATCCCTTGTCCAGATGCAGAGCAGAGCGTGCTGCAAATGAGTAAATGTGGACACCAGGAGCAAAGCAGATTCGACCTCTACATTTGAGGGAATTGGTCCTGGAAAGTCCTTGAAAAGTCCTTGAATTTGATGTCAACCAAGGTGTGGGAACCCTGTGTTTTCTGTGGAGTTTCCTCACAAGAGCGAAGGCTGTGAGATGCTTGTGAGATGTACTCAGTGCAGAGACGTCCACTCACAAACGTCTCTGTGTGTTAGTGAAGCGAGACCGAACACAGCGTTCAGTTCAGTGTGTGACATCACACCGCGTTACATAAGGCGTGAGATTCTTGATGCGCAGATGAAAGCCGCTGAGTGCAAATGTCACACAGTTTTATGTCAGTGCAGCGACAGACTGCAACTTGAGTTTATTTATTTAAATCGACTAATTTGCCAGAAAGATTTTCTTTTTTCTATTATAGACTGGTCTGTTGCTTATTTTCTTGATTATTCAATGACTTGCTTGGTTCTTAAAATGTTAGAAAATGGTGAAAAGTGTCAGACTGAGCTTCCCAAACCTGAAAATGATGCATTAGTCTTATCCACAAGCTAAAGATACTCGGTTTACTGTCACAGAGGAGCAAATTAACCAGGTCATCACGTCACTTTTAAAAAGCATACGTTAAAGAGACACTCAAACGAATATACTGATCATGAGAGTAATTATTAGTGATTCATACTTTGATTAAAGTGAAATTTTAAAAAACTTAAATTTTTTTAAGTGTGGTTCTCTGAGGTAGTGACGCATGCTCAGTGAAAACATGACTGCTAGTGGGAACAAGGGAAAATAGATCATCAGCTTAAGTTTACGTGATGTGTGTGTATATATATATATTTATATATATATATATATATACATATATATATATATATATATATACATATATATATACACATATATATATATATATACATATGTGACGACCATGTTTTCACACTGTCATTACTTTATACAACCACACCTCAAAAAACACCTCAACTATCTCACTGCTTACCTTGTCCAAACTTCGATTGTAGAAGGTAGAGATCTGTGTTATTTCAGTGCTGACTGTATCATTCGGAGGCTGTGCAATGAAATTGAACATTTATAGCACCCAGAGTTTTATTTTTATTATTGTCTTGCTGTGTAACAGTCATTTTAAAATTGAGAGAGTAATGCAACGTTGAGAAGGAAGAGTTTTAATGTTCCTTTCAGATTAAAATCTGCTTTAAATATCCCATTTTTGTCATCGTTTTGAGTTGTGTTTGTATTTTACCGCCAACGAGTCGATTCACTTTAATGATTTAGCAGAAGAGAGAATGTTTCAGCACAGCTGTTTCAAGAGATTTCGGGGGCCACAGGGGAAACAGAGGAATGTGGATTTTGTCTTGTCCAAATGCAACCCTTGCATTTATACTTATACAATTAATACACAACTTTGAGAAAACAATGATGTCACTGCTAGCTTTATGCACATGCTCCACATCTTCATTTTTGGTATGTTGCCAAGGCAGCGTTACAGCACCACCTACAGGCCAGAAATACACACAATATATGTGTGTATATTACGTTGTTTTGAGGGATTTCTTGTGTATGAAGATGTTTCTTGAAACAGTGCCGTGTTTACAGAAAACCTGTGTGATTAAGGCCTTAAAGAGTTTCTCACAAAGGTGTGAAAGGATTAATGGATTAATTTAATCAGCTTATCCAGTGTCCTCCAGTGTCCCGTTGTATGACTTATTTGTTTGCAGAACTTGCACTAATTTATGAGCTGACTGACCTGTAGAGTCGATGAATACAGAAAATGAAATCTGCTTGTCTCTGCTCTTTTTTTATTCCTTTGTGGTGTTTGAAGGGAAAACGTCAATCAGACTGGATTTACAGAATTTGCTTTTACAGTCACTTTTATGTGTCATTTGCTTTTTCACACACTCAAACCGGGAGCTTTCCTGACCACCACTTGACAATGTTTTGAATACAACAAATTTAAACATTTACAGCTTTAAAGCGGGAAAAAAATACAGAGCAACTTAACTTCAGTATCCACTGATCCTTGTCATAAATATTTTTTCATTGGAGAAATGGAACAGAATGAATCCATTTCCATGTCACTCTTGGACCACACTTGTCACTTTGGTGCTGTGGAATATCATCGTTTTATAACCTGTTAAATAAATTTTTTGTTGGGTTTTTTTCAACTCTGTAACGTATGTTACGTCATAGTATAGTATGTCGTCCAAAATCACCAAAAAAAGTCATAGTATGTCGTCCAAAATAAGTCATAGTATAGTATGTCGTTCAAGATCACCAAAACAAGTCATAGTATAGTATGTCGTCCAAAACCAGTCAAAAACGTCATGGTTTAGTATGTCATCCAATATCAGTCGAAAAAGTCATAGTATAGTATGTCGTCAAAAATGTCGTAGTTTAGTATGACGTCCAAAATCAGTCAAAAATGTCATAGTATAGTAAGTCTTCATTTCCAGGTTTGAGAAACACTTTTTCTGGGGGGGGTTTCTGACATTTCATGGACCAAATGATTACACGAGAAGATAATCATTAGTTGCAGGCCTAAAATCCCATTTTTGTGCTTTATCTATAGCTGCAGCACATGCCACGAGAATTGAATAAATCATATCCTTATTGGGTAAATTAAAGGTGTAACGTGTTACTGATCTATAGCCTGTGGCTGAAGGAGAGTTAATGATTTAAGTGTTGCAGAAAGTCTGAAATGAAGTTGTTACAGTGGAGAATATGTTCCCAAAATTGGCCTGATTTGTCTTTTCTTCTTAAACATGTTCTCCCAAAGGTTTACAAGAAAACTCTGCATCAGATTCACGACGTATTTGTTTCAGAAAGACTGCAGTGCTCCGTAAACACGTGAAATTCAAATAATATAGCAGTTGCAATCCTACACAATGTCAGACAAATGTAAAATGAGTTCATTAAAGCTTTGCCAGAAACCCAGGAACTTGTATAATGTATGTAAATGTTACACCGGATGGAAATGATACCATGAAGTGTATTGTTTTCAAAGATACGATGAAGGCTGCAACTAACAATTATTTTGTTCATTAATCAATTATTGTTTGTTCCGTAAAAGGCGGGAAAAAATGTCGATCAGTGTTAACCAAACCTGTAAATGATGATGTTCTCAAATGTCCTCTTTTGTCACACGAACCAAAAATTATACATTTGAAATGATTTCTTCCGAAAATGTTCTCGAATTTACATTCAAGGAGTTGAAAATAAAGAAAACGTGTTTTAAATCTTTGAAAAACACTCGCACTGATGATCAATATAGTTGACGATTAATTATCGATTCATCTAGTAATTTCCCTAACACATTTTATTCCATATGTACTCCAAAGCTGTTAAACAAACCCTGAAACTTCTATTTTTTGGTTTTAAAGACACAGTTGCATTTGTTTAACAATGCGGGGAAAAAACCTTTCAGATATCAATTGCTCAATATGATAAAAATAACCCAACAACAACAGTGCAAATGCAGCTTCTATTTTTATTGGGTCTATGTAAAGAAAATACTTCCTCTGTGCTGCAAACACTCGGCCCCATACAAGGACAAAAATATCAAACTGCACAACAATGCGTCACTAATATTCTGTTTAATGCCACTTTTCAAGAACCTGAAGTCTTAGTTAAAGTAAGAGTGTTTTCTTTCCACTTCAGTCTGACTCACTTTGCCAAATATCCTCCAAGTTTCCCCGTCATCCGCCTCCGTCTGGGCATTAATGACGAAGCGGCTCCCATCAAATAAACTGCACATGTCGACATTTGGATTCTTCTTCTTCTTTTTCCTTTTTTTATGTTGCACTCGTGCATTTCCATGGTGATCGACTCTTGGCGGAGTCTCGGCCAAGAACCTCAGCGGTCAGCTGGTGACTAACAAATACAAACAATTGACATATAAACACACTTCTCTCTTTTCCACGGCTCGGCCTGACTAATATATAGGAGTGGAAAGAACCCAATATACCGCTGACGTCCTTAATGTGCACATTCATTTTGTAGTCACCACACACACACATGCACACAGTGAATCATCCAACGAAGATAAGAAATAATATTTAAATTCATATCACAGCACATTTTATGGCGTTTATTTGATGTGATGAATGAGTGCAAATGTCATGACGTCCATATCATGAATGCTGCGTGTGTGCAGACTGTGTTTATGTGTTCATTATTGAGAAACAGCTGAAAGTTGTGTTTCCCCATGTACGTTTTTGAAATGTGTGTGTGTGTGTGTGTGTTCAGGGAACTGAAAGCTGAAAACACGCAGCTTCATTCATCACCATATAGACATTCAACAGTCGCTATCAACAAACCCTTGCGGGATTAATCCTTTCGCGTCAGTGTTCTTATTTATTTTCCCCAGTATTGACAGTTTTCTGCGAATGTTGTGTTGTTATCCAGGAAGTGAAAGAAAATGTGTTTACCGACATACTTTACTGAGAGAATCACTATTTCTTTGGAAGCATGACTGTTCCACGATGAATTCAACGTCCAGTCGCCTTTTTACGTAACGCGTAAAGTGAGTGAGACTTAGCGAGGGAGGAGTTGGATTAGACTCTCAGGACTGAGGGTCGTTCCAGGTGATGCACGAACGTGGTCCAAACGACTGCAAAGACTTGTGTAAATGTTCGTCTGAGCGACTGAACGTCCGCCTGTGTCTCCCACACGCACACAAACACACTCTCTCCTCTGTCATCGTGTCATCTTTTATGTCTGTTACCAAGACGATGCTTCCAATGCTCTCCCTCTCTCTCTGGGTCACAGATAAAAGGCTTCAGTGTAACATGAGGAACTGAAGATTCACTCTGTGTGTTGTGTGTGTGTGTGTGTCTGTGTGTTTGCATGCATATAATCCAGACTTTCCCCAAACACACACACACACACACACACATGCATGTTTCTGTGAATAAGTGCATCATTGTGCGTGTGTGTGTGCGCACGCACACGCGTGTGACTTCAAAGTGGAGCATGCCTCAGTCTTCACTCAGCTCGATGTTGATTTCACATGAGATAGAGGGCGGTGTCACTACAATGCTGCCCTTTAACAAGACGTGTGTGTCTGTGTGAGAGAGAGATTGAACGGTGAATGCTTTTTTTTCACGATTAAAACAAGATTTCCGATTGTTTAAGCTTCTTAAATGTGAATACTTTCTTCATTTCTTAACTCTGGGTAACAAAGAAATCATTAAAAGTGAAATGACGTTTGAGAACATTCATCATTTCCAGGTTTGACGAACACCGATCCACATTTTTGAAAGTGCTCTGATGTTCTGAACACCAAACGATTAGTCGATTAATCAAGAAAATGATCGACAGATGAATCGATTATGAAAATAATCGTTAGTTGCAGCTCTAATATTAGAAACAAACCACTTTTTTTGCTTTAGCAAGACAAATAACCTCAATATGGCTTCCAAAGAAAGCAATTTTCAAATAAAAATAGGAATCTTTTTTAAAACAATAAATACATTTGGATAACAAAGAATACTGTGCAAATAACATTTGTTTGTTTTAGCAATACAAATAACCTCATGCTGCAACACACAGAGAGCTCTTTCTTCATCTCCCACCACATTCACCGTGAATCCAGTGTAGATTTTGTTGTGGTACGTCACTAAAATGAGTCCGGGTTACCGCGAGACCAAAAGTTCCGCCTGCTAGACTTTAGTTAGGACTTAAAAGATCAGAACTCGCTGGCCCCACAGTTTGAGAAAGGCTGTATTAGTCCAACTAAAACCACACTTTTGAAACACATGTTAGTCAGACTGAGTCACATTTCTCATAATCAGACTATCACACAACAGCAGATAATGCAACTGCGAGTCAA
Source organism: Solea senegalensis (assembly GCF_019176455.1). Taxonomy (NCBI): domain Eukaryota; kingdom Metazoa; phylum Chordata; class Actinopteri; order Pleuronectiformes; family Soleidae; genus Solea; species Solea senegalensis. The sequence goes on from NC_058029.1 coordinate 5,435,195, forward strand.
ACATCATTTTATGCCAGAGAATCGCGAGATTCTAAATGTAGTCTGTTACAATGTCCGTTAGAACGTTTAACCTCTCCCTCCCGACTTGGTTTCTTCCATCTCCGTTTCCGTGATTGTACACATTGTAACGGCTACGACGTCTTCTTCTTTGTTTTTTCTTGTCGTTTGTCCGTGGAGCGCGACAGCGTCCCTTACAGGCCTGGCATGTGTACTGCAGCGTTTAGAGCCCTTTTATGTGGTTTCCGCGTGGACGGAGACGTTTCCTGAAGCAGTGACGTGATTACGGGAACGAAGACTAAGACAACAGGGACAAAAACAAACATGGCACATGACAAAGTGAATTAGTGGAATAGAATGAAGATGGTGGTCTCTGTAAGTCAAGGCCCTTGCCTGAAGTACATTTAAAAAGACTTAATCTAAACCTGTGAAAACCAAACATGTACAACCATGCCACACTGGACCTTCAAATTCCTCACGATGTGGTGACGAGACGTCGCGACCCCCTCTCTGAGGACAACACTCGTTTCACTAAATCACCATCAGGCCGTGCGATTTACAGCCGGGCTTTAACCTTATAGATTATCGCATGCTTTGTTCGCATCTGCACAGGTGTAAGCGGAGCCGCGGCCGTAGAGTGACACGAGAGCAGACGAGTGAATTAATGTGAAAGGAAACAAGAGGAAACTCGCACATTAAATATTCACCGCTGACACCTTGAGCTGTGAAATCTAACTCCTCCGTCCTCCTTCACTGATCCTTCCTCTCCCCTCCATCTTTTAATCCCCCATCTCTCTTTCTTTAAGCCCCCCCCACTCTTTCTCTCCATCTCACCCTGAACATCGGTTGGCTTTCTTTAAATCAATCGCGGGGTTAAAGACGGCGGTTTGTTGGGTGGATTTGGTTTGTTCAAGTTTGTTATAATAGTAGGACTAAGGCCTACTCGGAACGGTGTTTGTGGACACTGTCCACTGTCTGTCTCTCTCTCTCTCTCATGAGATCCCACGCAGAACAACGAGCGAGTAACGCGTAACCCAGAGAGAGCAAACGACGAACGTGACGCCTGGGAAATGAAAATTCCAACGATCTCTGTCGCACCAAAGAAAAACGACAAACACTGACACTTGTCCAGATGCAGAGCGCACCGCAAATCAATAAAAGTGGACGCCATCATGGGGGCGAAGCGGCTCTAACAAGTTGTCCTTCCATCTTAAGCTGGGACAGCACATTCGCTCCTTGAATTTTTGAGGGCATTGGTCCTGGAAAGTCCTTGAATTAGACGTCAACCAAGTAATGTCAATAGCAACAATAACAGCTTGCATAAATAATGAACGCAGGTGACACAGTAGATCAGCAGCACAGTCGCTGTTTGCACACGATGGTTTGTTTTTACGAGGAATTTAACAACTTATAAAACGTCACTTTCAGTTTCAAAGCCTTTCCGCTACTTATTCATTATTAATAGCTGGTTAACTCAGGTTTGTTGCGTTGACCTTTCTTTCTTTCTTTCTTTCTTTCTTTCTGTTTTAATATACTTCTAATAAGCAAAGTTTCCATGAATGCATCCTATGTCTTCCCTTTCCGTCCATTGCCTAAATTGGTCTGGAATCAGCGAGCCTCTCCGGTTTCATCTCTCCTGCTCCATCCATCCCTCCCTCTCTCTCCTCTTCTTTCCTCTGTCTTTTTTTCTCTTACTTTTCACGGCAGCTGTCAGTGTCTCGTCACTGTTGCCGGACAATGCCGGTTCAGGTTGCTCCGTGTGTGTGTGTGTGTGTGTGTGTGTGTGTTTGTTACAGTAAACGACATTCTGACATTCCTGCAGCCACTGGCTGAACGTTTCGGGCCCCTCCACACTCTGCTTATTCAGGCAAGCCGCGCTACACCTTGTGTGGGGGATTAGAGGCTGTGTGTGTGTGAGTGGGGACATCTCCGACACACGCCTTATCATAACACAGACAGCAGTGCCACCAAAGGGACAAGATAGGGGGCTATTTTGAAGCGAGGGGTGTGTGTTTCGGCTCCTTAAGCCCTCAAGGCTGCGGAGGAGCCCAGGTGGAACAGCAAGTCGAGGAGACGGACGGCCGCGCGTGTGTCTGTGTGTATTTAGACAGTGGACACGATACCTTTTCCATCTCTACAATGCGAGGAATGTCGGCAACTCTGCGTTAGATTCGCGCACAGTTGTCGGCTGCCCGGGGGGGGAAAGAGAGAAGGGCCGGCTGAAGATTTACACTCTGGGTCTTTAAAGCCGACGACACGCCGCACAGATTTCAGGGCCGATTATCGCTGTGACATTTGGTCATCGCAGAGGCACCGTTCCACTTCAGGATTTAAGACATTTATGGTAAAAACAAATGACCATAAAAAGTGTAGAAATGTGATTAAATATCAAAGATTTTCAAACAAAAAGAGAGAAAAATGCCCTTATTGTAAGCCGCTTTGGATAAAAGTGTCCGCTATTTGACATGTAATGTAAAATTAGGTTCTGAAATGAACTGTAAGTGAACACAAATGTAAGTTCTTCAATAAAATAATTCAATAAATATAACAGTTAACAAGTCGAGCCATGAAAATAGACAAATATGATATTAACAATGTTATCATATAATGTTTTCAGGTGATGAACGATCGATTAATCGATTACTTGCTCCGTTCATAAAATGTTGATGTTCTCAAATGTCTTGTTTTTGTCCACAAAATGATCCAGTTAATGATTTATTAGTTATTTGAAGCAAAGAGACCTGACATGGAAAAATCAAGCAAACTTGTTTTAATTCTTTAAAAAAAACAACTTTAACAGAAGCTGAACTTTCTTCTGTCAGCTGACAAAAGAACGAGGGACTGAAATAAACAAAGTGGAAAAAGTCCCCTTTCCTTTGGTGGTGCAGTCATAGGTGGCGCTCTTCTTCACGATGACCACACACTCAGAGTGTGACGGCCTGCTGGGATCAGACGCTCACCTCTCTCTGTTACGAGAGCGTCGGTGTAACGTCAGGCCACCCTGGTTGGTGACAGCAGGCCGCAGCTTGTAGCAACATGTCACTCTGGTGTCACAGTCGCCTTGTGTGTGTGTGTGTTGAGATGTGACACACGCTGCGTTGCTGTTTTCACAGTCAGGAATTCAACACAACACACACACCGCTGACAAACTGCTTGTCTTATAACGGGTCTGTTCGGTGGTCTACGGACTTTTACCCACAGTGCAAAGCTAAAATCTGGTCAGACGCAGCTGTTCTGATGTCACGGCAGCAAACGAGGTGAAAAAAGAGAGACAAAGAATCAGGAAATATTACTTACTTTATTATCTATTAAAATGTGTTCGCTTTCATGTGTCATATTCTTCTTCTTCTGTATTGAGAGGTGTTCAGTAAAAAAGTTGAAAGGTTTCGGCAGATTTGAGAGACAATTTGAGAGAAAAGCGCTGCAGCAATTATTCAATTAAGTGTTGTTGTTTTTTAAAATAATTAAAACAAGTTATCAGAGTTTTCAGCTTCTTAAATATGAATATTCTCTGGGTTTCTTTGCTCCATTTGACACAGAAAACAAAACACCAACCTTTCCAGGTTTGAGAAAACAGTTTTCTGACATTTTCTGGACCAAACTAGACAGAAAACTAGAGTTTTCAGTACAGGTTGTAATGAGGTCCTCTGTGAGGACATTTTGACCTTGTGGGGACATTTTGTGTCAGCCCCACAACTTTAAAGGGCTCTTTCAGGGTTAAGCCCTGGTTTAGATTCGGGTTTGGGGTCGGGTTACGGTAAGAGTTAAGGTTAGGGAATGTATTATGTCAATGATGTGTCCTCACTAAGATATGAAAACAAGTAGGAGTGTGTGTGTGTGCACAAGTCCTATGTCAGGGCAGATTTACAGCAGGTTAGCAAAAGTGTATGTGTGTGTGTGTGTGTGTGTGTGAGATGGTTCAGAGCAGGTGGTCTGTGTCTTGTGTGTGTGTGTGCGTGTGTGTGTGTGTGTGTGTGTGTGTGTGTGTGTGTCTCTCTGTCACAGCCAGGTGAACAGTTCAGAGTTCGTCTCGCCTCACAGGGGAAAAGCCAGCGGCTCGTCTGCTCTGCTGGCCCCGGATCAGAGCGTGTCAAAGTGTCGGGGGCGAGGACAGAAAATATGGACACACCTACACTTTACTGTCTGTCTGTCTGTCTGTCTGTCTGTCTGTCTGTCTGTCTGTCTGTCTGTCTGCGTGACTCCTCTGACACGTTGGGGACCTCTCAAGTCCATTTTAGAATCCACGTAACGTTCGCCTTGCAGTTCAGTTTCAGGTTTAGTGTCTGAAATAACGGCCTCTTGAAATGGAACAATGACAAAGTGCTGCATGGAAATCCTGGGGACGGCTCAGATCTGCTTGTTTCTCGTGATGTGATTCCTGTTTGTTAGAGAAAAAATGCTTTGTCACATTTTCCATGTGTTGTAAGTAGCTCCAGCTGCCAGTGAGACATTTACAGCTACAGGTACATGACACAACTGCAGCTCTGGTGTGTGTGTGTGTTGTATTTGTTACCTCTGTAGGACCTTTTTCTGGCATAAACACTGACCTTGTCAGGACCAGTAGTACTCAAACCTGGTCCTAATGAGGCAGAACCTCATTTCTGTGCAACTGATTAAGATATGAATTGTGTTTGTGACGTTTAGGGTTTCGACATTAACTGGTTATGGTTACGTTTAGTTTATTTAGCCTGTCCAGATTATGCAGTGTGTGTGTGTGTGTGTGCTCAGCTGGGCAAGACACACACACACACGCCAGCTCATGACTGCCTGCTCACCAGAACACCAGGAAAAACAAGGCAAACCCAGCGCAGAAGACTGCATGAAGTAAATGTTATTACCTCTGTGGCAGTACACACACGTGCGGATGTACGCAAGCGCCTCTGTATTCTGTAACTACGCACGTTGGACACACTGATTGCACATGCTCTCAGTCCGTCGTGTTAGTATGAACGGAACTGCAGCCATGGCCACTCGGTCCGAGCCTAATTGGCGTATGTTTTCTTGAGCATATGTTCACTGCTTTATGTTGCCGTTAGACAGGAAACTGGAGTTCACGTTCCTTGGAAATCACTCACTCCCCCACACCAGAGTCCTTTTGACTAAAAAAAGTTCAATTTTAGTCAAACTAGGCAATAGTTTGGTTTTCTCAGCATCATGTTAACATGTTAGTCCGACTAAAATCAAACTATTCTTAGTCGGACTAACCTACCTCGATAAATCCGATTACTCCTGCATGTATGCGCTTCCAGACACTGGAAGACGAAGAGAAGACCTTCATGCTTGAGCAGCTGAAGGAACTAGATAAAGCGGAGCTACAGCGCCACCTATAGAGGCGGAGTCAGATGTACACAGTGTATTATAAATGTCAGTCAAATCTGATGGATTCAAAGATTGATAAAAGTTGTAAGTGATGGCAACATCCGGCTAAGCTGAAGCTTGAGTTCGTAATTTGATTCTAAAACACTTTATATTTTGCAGCCGCGGTTCTCAAACTGTGGTATGTGTACCACCAGTGGTGCGTGAGTTTCTCTGGTGATACTTGGAGGAAAAATAATAAAACATACTGTTCTTGTGTACTGTATATACCAGGGTATGTGAGTGTGTAGAGAACAAAATAATAATAATACCTAGAGTCACCTTCTCTCTCATGCCATCTTAATGTAATCTCACTCTACCAGAGTGTGAAGTATATGTGAGGAAGAGGAGGATGATGAGGGAGCAAATGATCTAATTCCTGTGAAAAGTCCGTCGCTTGGTATAAAGAGTTTAAGAAACACAGATCTTCAGGATTTGTTGAAGTCTTCTTCACGTCCTGAAAGTTTGTTGTCAGAAATTGTGTTTCAGACTAATCTGGGATGTCGGTTAGTGTCATGCAGCAGGACACATGTAGCTGTAAGGTCTGTGTGGTCACAACAGGAGGATCATTATCATCATCATCATCATCATCTGACCGGCTGTCACATTTCACCTCAGTCTATGTCATGGGAGTGTGTGAACTTGACCAACGAGAGGGAAGAAAAGGAATCCTGTCCGACGTGATCGACTCCTGTCTGTCTTCTGTTCAGTGACGGCTAATAGGGTTTTGTGTGAATCAGGAAGTGGAGAGATTAACCCGACCTCTCAGCTGATCGGTCACATTCAGACGGTGAAGCATGATAAATCACATCTGCAGTGTTTCAGCTTAATATACATTTCACACGCGTTACAGAGGCCAAACAAAAAAAAACACTGTTTTTTTTTTTTACCAGATAAACAGAAATGTTGGACTTTATTCAGCGTTTTTTTTTTTATCATATCCTGTCGTTATGAGTCAAGTTCGCACATCGAGACTTTCAGGCGTCGCAGGAGTGGGTGTACGCCCTACACTGAAGGACCAGAAGCCTGAAATAAACTCGCAGACTCATCCCGTGCATTTTCACATTTCACATTTGCTCTCAGTCACCGTTAGAAAAACCAGATGTTAATGAGCGAGTCGCTGAGAAATAGCACAAAAAAAGACAACTGTGATTAGTTCAAAGTTCCTTACGTGTCTGTGTGTGTGTTTCCCTGCAGCTAACCTGTTTATCTGTGAATGTCACCGTAAAAGAGCATGCTTTTAATAAATTAACAAGGAATAAATTAAGATCAAAAAACAAGGTCACGCTACCAAGATTCAAGATTTCAGGTAAAACTGAAACAATTACGTAAAGAAAACTGTACCCAAGAATTAGAGCTTCATTTTCATAATCGATTAATCAGTGTATAAAAGAATGAAAGAAAGAAAGAATCGAAACTTATCCAGGTACATATACACATATGTACACATGTATAACGTGTAACCAGTGTAGTGGAATGTGTGTTGAATGCAGCTCATGACACGCACACGCTCTGATAGATTACGCCTTCTCTGGAGTCTCCAATCTGACTGTGAAGACAGTGTAAGTGCTACATACACACACACACACACACAAAAAAGGAAAAAGCCCAACCTGCGTGCAGCCATAAATAAGGTCCCCCCCACCCTCCCCAACCCTGGGTGTGACAGGACAGGTTGAGATGAAAGGTTCCTGTCTGCTCGCTTCCCCTGCAGCTTCTTATTAAAGAGCTTTTAACATGTAAACAGAACAGAGACACACACTCATAAAACACTGAGACATAGAGAGATGGGGGTCGTCTTCCCTCTTATTCTCTTTCTGTGTTAATGCTCTGTCAAGTCATCTTCGTCGAGATCTCCGTCACACGCCGAAGCGCGGCGGCAATTTGCACGTATTTAAAAACCCATCTTCCCCTTTTTTTCCTTCTTCTTCTTCTTTTTTCTTCTTCCTCTTCGGTGGTACAATTAGAGGACTGCACCAACAGCTGATATCTGATCGAGAGCGGGGCAGACAGGCAGACAGACAGACAGACAGACAGTCTGACTGCGCCGCCGAGGTCGCGGCTCGTTTCACCTCAGCACACAAAAAAACGTTGACTCGACGCGTCGACAGCTCGACGCACGTGAACGGAATCCACAGCGCTACAAACCCAGACTAAGGCCGTGTCTACACGCGTGCACATAAAAAGGAAAAAAAAGCTTTTTAATTGATTAATATCTCAGTGCGGGAGTTTTAGAAATGATGACAGAATCACTCAAAGTCTCAGAGTGAATAAAGAGAACAAGCGACGCAGTTAAGACGTACGTCGGCTCTAAGACAGTGGAGATGCTGTCTCCACGTCCTGCTGCTGACGTCACACCTGATGTCTCATCCGCTGCGTCTTGGCCCCACAGTGAACAGTATTTTCTGGTTCTTTTGTCGATCAGTGCGTATGTTTACATGCACATTGTACGAAAGACGGAGATGGACGGAGCCTGTGGTCCATACCTTGTGTTCTTTTCTTATGGGAGCTTACGATGAGGGCCCTGAATGAAAATCACTATATTTATTAATCAAAGAGAAAGCTGTCTTTGTAACAAGGTTTCAATTTTTAAATTCATCTCTAATTGCATTTTTTAATTTCCTTACACTTCATTTTACATCCATTCATTGCCTTCTCCTCACCCGTTCATCCTCAACTCTTTCCTCATCACTCAGTCACCTGTTTCATAAACGTTCTTTCCGTGGACACACACACACACACACACACACACATACTTGTTTTATCCTGCTGAGAAGAGCCAGGTAAAAGACACACACAGACACACACACACACACACTCCTGCTGTGTGGTGTAGACACAACCCCACTGAGCGGATTGGGGTCTACAATGGACCGTCAGCAGGGAGGACACGGCAGTAATCCATGTTAACATAAGAATAGAGGAACAGCACACCTCAGCCCTAAGCACACACACACACACACACACACACACACACACACACACACACACACACACACACACACACACACTCATCAGGTGTCACCAGATTCTCATAATCTGTCAAAAATGTTTTCATTTAAAAATGTTCTCAACTCTAAAGATAAAAATCTCCCAATTGTTCCTCACAAAAACGAACACTGAACTTCCGCACATTCCCACCTTCCCCTCTTCATTCACTGTCTTGTTTAGACAACCCTCCCATCCATCCTTCAACCTGTTGTCCTGAAACACAACATGTGTGTGTGTGTGTGTGTGTGTGTGTGGAAGTGATTCATAATCACAAAGGGGTGATGGGACGGATCCATTTAGGATGGACAGGTGTGACCTCACATGGCCCCCATTTTAGCTTTTAATGGCGTCTTCCTGGAGGTTTTAGTCTTCAGTGATAAAGTGATCTTTACCAAATGACTGGTGTGGGGTCAGTGTGTGTGTGTGTACTCTTGTATTTATATGTTTATGAGGTCCAAAAAAACTCTATCTTGTAACCTTTTTTAGGATTTAAACCTGGTTTTAGGGTTAGAATTGGGATTAGGGTAAGGGCTAGGGAATGCATTATCTATTATGATCTATTACGGGTACACATTCAAAACAAAGACTATAATCTGTGACGACAACGATGTGTGTTCTCAACCTCTTGCGTTGCTTGAGTGACTCCTCTAGGATGATGTTTGAGTGTATAAGGCCTGATGAAGAAACGTCTATATCCACACAGAACACCCCCCAAAACAACTCTAGACACTGTAGTACATATTATGCCAAGCACTTTTTTTTTAGTATGCTTTACAATGTATACAATCCCAGGAACAGAGCTAGGATGAACCAAGCCAGAGGGAGTAAGGAAAGGAAATAAAAGCACATAAGACCAAACAAACTCAAGAAGATGCAGAAGAATGCAAGCTCGAGAGAGAGGTGGGATTATGACATCATCATTTTCCCAAAGTTGCATATTAGTTGTTAGTTGTTTGTGATTTTTCAAAAAGTAAACTTAACCGGATTCACCTAGACTCGTTTCCGTGTGTACGACCCCAAGGATTGTGCGATGAAGGCTTGAGTGATGTTGCTGCCTCTGTGTGGACAGACAAAGATTTCTAATTTATTATAAAAGAGAAACTTATAAAAGTTGACACACACACACACAGGTTTCTTTATAACTTTCATTCCTTTGGACACCTCCAACAAAGTCTCATCCCTAACCTCCACCATTTAAATCTTTAGTCCTTAAGGAACCTTTAGTCCGGTTCCTCAGAGATGAGGTTCTGCCTCATCAGGACCAGGTTTGTGGTCTCCACGAGGACTACTGGTCCTGATAAGGTCAGTGTTTATGGCAGAAAGAGTTCCTACAGAGGCAACAAATACAAGCACACAAACACACACACCTTTTAGCCAGCTTGACAAAGGCTGAGATAAGATCTTTGTAGCTGCCAGGGCTGTTACCTTCACACACACACACACACACACACACACACACTGAGCTCGCTAAGAGGCCTGTGCATCCTCACCAGATTCATTAAGTGAGAACAATGGTCGGCCAACACCTTAGGCAAAACATCGTAATAGTTGAAATCTTCGGCGATTCACACGGTGATAAATACAAATACACACACTCACACACACATATTGGACCTGTTCATTATTCAAACATGAGTCATTTACTCTGAAAATGGTTTTGTCCTTCATCCGCCCCGGGTCGTCAGAGTCTCTGTCTGTCTTCCTCTTTCTCAATGAACCACACACACACACACACACACACACACTGAGAGAGAGAGAGGTGCAGTTGTGAGTTCAAAGCACTGCCCTGGGCCGCTGATGGAGGGAGGGAGGGAGGGAGGGTGAATGAAAGAATGAATGAATGAAAGGAAGGTAACATACCTGCAGGGGTCAGAACAGGTGAGCTTTAATGGAGCCTTTCCCTTTCAGAGCCTCTCTCTCTCACACACACACACACACACACACACACATACTGTCACTCTTCCTCTCTGACCTCTGCCTCTACTCTAGTCTCCTGAGACTAAGTAGCTTTTTTTAAAAAAGGGAAACTCGACTAAATCGTGTATTTTATTCGAACAGTATAATTTTTTTTTTCTTCTAAAATTGTGCCATCTGTCCAGGACGTTTTTGACTTTGTGACCTTTGACCTGTCCACCGTGTCTTGCGCGAGGTGAAGCCTTGTTGTAAACATGTGGATTAAATTCCAGCTTTGGCCTTTTTTCTTTTTCTTTTTTTTCTACTTGTTTGTGGAGTTTAGAGGTTCCCATGCAGTGTGGGAGAAAAGCAGGCCTCTGTCCTCACCTTCCACTCTCTCTCTACGCTCTGATCTGCTCCATGAAGCGGGGAGGAGTTAGGGGGGGGGGGTTTGCAGGTGACTCTCTGCCCCAGCAGTCAGAGCTCTTCCCTGGGGCTGACAGCTCTGAGCCCCCAGATCACACAGAAGAGCTAACCTCAGGCCGGACCGCAGGATCCGGGAGTGCGAGAGTGTTTCAGGGATTTGAGTTTTGCTTAAAAGCAACAACAAAAGCCAGAAGCTCCACTTTCTGTTTCTATGTAAAAAACAGACTCTGATTAAACAACTATATAAGTGCACATGTGCAAACTAAATAAAGTTAGAAGACATTAGTTCATCGTGGAGCGAGCAGGTCTGAGGCTTTGACATCGTCGTTTTCATCGGTTGTATGTGTGACAGAGCAAGGCTCCCGTTTTTGTGCTCCCTAAATAAATACCAATACTTTTCAAAACGTTTGCAGAAATCATCAGAACAAAGTCAGACTTTGAATCCTCCTCCTTCTCCTCCTCCTCCTCCTCCTCACAACCTGTCAGCGTAGAGTAAAGGAAGCTGCAGAAGCCACCGCCACTAATCGTAGCCTCAATATTGTTGATTAATCTACATGATTACGTCCCCCCCATAGAAGATGTATGTCAGGAACAAAGCAAATGACTAGAGCTGCAACTAACGATTATTTTCATAATCGATTAATCGGTCGATTATGATAATATCAGAAAACCTTCAAAAATGTTGATCGGTGTTCGTCAGACCCGGAAATGATGATGTTCTCAAATCAAACGGAAATCATTGACTTTTAATGATTTCTTTGTTATCCAGAGCAAAGAAATGAAGAAAATACTCACATTTAAGAAGCTTAAACACTCGGAAATCTTGTTTTAATCACGAAAAGAGCTTCAAATAATCAATTATTCGATTATCAAAATAGTTGTCGATTAGCTCTATGTCTACTAAATGACACATGTTAAAGACAAGCAGCACAACTACCCTCTGGTTCATGAAGATGAGCAGATCAAGCTCTTAAATGTTAAAGTCTTTTGCGTGTTTTTATTATTAAATTTGAATGTTCAGACAAAAGAAAGATCAGCAGACAGAATGTCTTCAGTTGTACTTACATTGAGGACAAGTAATAAGTCGCTTTGGATAAATGACATGAAATGTAATGTAATATATAAGATGCACAGATGAGCTCTGATGTCCCCCCAACATAGTTATCGATACCCTTAACGAGCGCTGACTAAATCTCTGTGAATAAAGCCTTTAAATCTTATAAGTGATATTTAATGAACTTTAAATGTGTTTGTTGCTGTGGAAACTGTGTGCCATGACATTCAAATGTATTTCAGTCCTTCATAGAGCTTTCTTCACATGTGAGAGATGACCTGAAGGTTGGCTGGGGGCGTCTCTCTCCCTCTCTCCCTCCCTCCCTCCCTCCCTCTCTCACTCACACACACACACACAAACCTCTTCATTGTGCTTCTGTGACTGCAACAAAGCAAAGAGGAGAAAAAGGCCCCTATTTACCTGAACCACCTCTCCGTAAAGAACGAGGGATCAACAGCACCTTCTTCTTCTTTTTTTTTTTCTTTTTTACTGCCCCTTCACCCCGTTATACCCTACCTCACCCCTGATCGCCCCATTGTCGTAGAGGACAAAAGCCAGGAGAGAGAGGTGGGGGTGGGAGGGGCAGGAGGACTCACCTGATAAGAAAATGAATGAATGAATGAATGAATGAATGAATGATCCCATTCACTCGGAGAAAGAAGATGCATGATGAGTTTCTTCTTCCCGTAACACTTTCACATTAAGATACAACTCACACTTCAATGTTTTCATTTTCTTTAACATTCACGAGTTGGTGTCTTTAGTCTTGATTGATTTAGAATCAGATAAATTGGATCGTTTCAGGATCTTTCTATAAACCTTAATATAAATGCAGTAAGGCTGCAACGGTTGTTTATATTATCGATTACTAAATGAATTGCCAGCTATTTTAAATTAAATTCAATTCAATTAAATTGTTTTTTAATTGTTAAAACAAGTTTTCAGTTAAATGTGAATATTGTCTCCATATAACAAAGAAGAAATGATTAAAAGTGAATTTATTTATTTATTTATTTATTTCAGAACATCTTCATTTCCAGGTTTGAAAAACACTGGACAGCATTTTTTAAACATTTTCTGACATTTCACGGAGCGTGTTTCATTGAGAAGAGGAGTCTTTTAAAATATGTATTTGAAGTTGATCATTCGTTGTAGGAAAGAATCACAAAGAGATTAATTGAATGCAGACAAAGGTTTTGGACACAGTGCAACTGGACTTAAATGAAACACCACATTTCTTGGAGGACAGAATAATACATAACATTTTAGTTCACAGTCCTTTTACAGGCTTGGAACCTGGAGGTAATCTTTTAATATATTATGTGTAAATACTAATATATTAATAATCCAACTCTGTGTCCGATTACAGAAGTGAACTGGGAGAAAAAAGTCCTGGAGAGGTCCTTGAAAACGATATTTGAAATATAACCCCCTGACATAGATCATGCAAATGAACTCTTTGATCAAAAACACAATAATTACAGCTCAATAGCCACCAACCTTCTTAGATTGGTGTATTTGCATGCTAACATTTGCTCATGGCAACGTGGACGAGTTAGACAAAGTGAAAGTTGAAGACGGAAGACCTTGGAGATAGAGAGTGATTGTTTGAAGGTGTTTTTGCACAGACGTGAAGCATCATTGCCTCTGGCGTTGTGGGTTTATAAATTAACTCTCAAGATTTGGATGGAACGGTCTTCAAACTTGCTCATTTTCCCCCCATTAAATGTCCCTTTAACGACATAAAAGCATCAAATCAGGGCTTGATTTTAACCAGTTAACCTCCTGATTCATGAGTTTCTTTAAGTCATCAAGGCTAAACATCCATGGAAAGGGAGAAAGGATGAAGGGGGGGCAGGGAGGGAGGGAGGGACAGAGGTGAGGAATTTATATGGCCAGGGCTATAGGTTATGGTGAATTATTCTGAATTAACAGTTTGTTTACTTTAGCTTGGAGGCTGCTGAGTGAAGCGGGTGAAGTTGGGGCGTCAGGTGACCCAGCTCTTTGTTATGGAGAGAGGAGGGCTGGCAAACGCAGCCCCATGTGACTGGCAGGAATGTCACCTGGAACAATGCCGCAATTCTCCACAACAGCGGCGTCCATCATCATTAGATGTCGCACGTCGTTGTGAAAAAACTTTTGTTTGGCCCGGACTGTCGAGCTGCTGTGACTTTGACCAATGACCAACTCCTGTTCAATGCCATTTATAAAGACACAGTCAATCTACTGTTCGTTTATTTTATTGACATAATACAGACCTAACAGACACAGGTTAAGTCTGTGTTTCTAACAGGTGACTGGCAAAAGTAACTGGTGATTTTAAAACAATGAACACAGCAATAGAAATAAATATGAAATGTTAAATAAGTAGGTTCAATTTCAGTGTTTTTAGATATTTGCTGCATTAAATGCAGAAGTTTCTGTCATATTCACATAAATATAAAGCAGCATCTGATATTGAATGTCCTTACAACAAACTTAAGTAATTTATGTTCATGTTTGACTTCTAAAACACTAGATTTACCAAGAAAAAGCACATTTTACAGCATAATTGTTTTTCTGTATTCTCCAAAAAGCACAATTAACTCAGATCAGATTGTGCCACTTAATTTAAACTAAGATTTGCACCACTTATTATTCAGTGTTGGTATTTCTGAATTAAGGCTGCAGCTAACTAACATAAGCTTATTTTCATAATCGATGAACACTTGTTTGGTTCATAAAATGTTGAGGGGTTGCTCAAACCTGGAAATGATGATGTTCTCAAATGTCTTGTAATGAAAAACCAGAACATATTCACATTTGAGAAGCTGAAATGATTGAAAAAACAAGAAAATTGTTTAGTTTAATTTAGTAATCGATTAATTGTTGCAGCTCTGTTTTGAAGTGTGTGTCTTTCAACCTGGAAATTGCCGAAAATGAACAAATATCTTATGTTAAATGTTATAAATATCAATCATATCTTTGTGACCAGTTGCTTTACTAAATGTCCTGGAAAGGTCTTAATTACTATACAACTGCCAACAACGCTAACGCTACTCTTAATCCTAAACTGAAAGAATGGCAACCACTGCTAATGCTAACGCTAATGTTAGCCTCACTCACTGACTCAAGAATCATCAAACGTTTGCTCTCACAATACTTGAGACGCACACACACACAGAGTGTGGAATCCGCTCCACTCCATGGTTTGTTTACGTAGCTGCTGTTCCCCAATAGCTAGCATTAGCATTAATGAGCTAAAGAACAAAGGCATTGAATGGGCCAGTGTTAGCATTCACTCAGCTGCCTTTGATTAAAGCTTGAAGTCAGATGAGGTGAAGTCATTAGCACTTCATTTAGAGCATATTCACTCATTAGTGGGTGTTTTCTGTTTGAGTCGTTTGTGAGGGCAAGGTTTATTTTTGTCATAAAATACCTGTTTGAAAATGTAGTTAGCCTAGAAATAAAGTTACAATGACCCATCGTTTGTAGTGGGAGCTGTAATCACAGACAAATCACTTGGTATGTGCTATAGTGTTTTTTTAAATGTAATGGGTTAAATGAGGAGGTTTTTTTATTTGCTAAAACTGCTGTTTAATTCAGTGGAATAATCTCAACAAAAAAGCTGCCAAACAATTAGGACAGTTTAGTGGTTTTGTAACGACACATTTTAACGAGCTAATAAGATCGTATTTAATCAAGGACGGCGACGTGACAAACATTTAATGGAGTGGATCCTGAGTGTGAAGTTGAGGGAAACGCTTTGCCGAATAAGTGACAGTGAGCAACGTTTGTCGAGTCAATTAGCACGTGTTAATGGAGCGGCATTCACTTACAGTGGAGCTTTTCAGGGCTTGTTAGGACACAGACACACCCGAGTGTAGGTGAACACGCATAGGTGGGTTTTTTTTTAGGTGTTAACTGTCTTTTTTGGGGGGAAAACAATATAAATATCAAAAACGCTGCCCTTGCATTTACGTGTAGACGACAAGAACGCGCTACTTTGGGATGGAGGTTCAGCATTCCGTGCAAAACACAATATAATGAATAAAATCTGATGATTTTTGAGTCTTATATACAAAAGTCTGGGTGTGTAGTGTCTTTACAGAGTCTTCTGTGGTATTTTAATGATTTGCACAAAAGTACAATAGTTGTCATTTGGATTTTGAAGCCAAGAAATCAGCTTTCTTTTTAGAAATACACTGAAATATTCATTTAAGTTACATTATTTGAATGTGTTTACGATCACTAATGTGTGCAGACTTTGAGCGGCTTACGCGTTGGGGGAGTTTTGGGGGGCGTCGTTTCACCGCGGCTCAATTCTGAGGAAATTCATCAGACTAATTCTTCACCCCTTTAATCCGCTGGTCTAATTCCACTGTCTGAGACAGTGAAGTGGCCTCAGCAGATTATGGGGCTATTACCGCTGAAGAAGACAAAAGTTGAGAACGGTAGATGAAGCTTCGGCGTTCCGTGCAACACAGAATATGAGTTTGAGGACAACTCTGATCATTTTGGGTGCGTTGTGTCTTAAAGACAGAAGCTGATTGATATGACTTGAAAGGATAGTTTGTGAGTATAGACATCAGGTTGTACGTATATATGCTTCCTGTGTGTGTGAGAAGCAGCGATACCAATCTCAGGAAAAACAGACCGCAGTCTAAATCCTCTACCCAGCCCGAAATCCCCTCCCGGGCGCAGTCCCGTTCTGTCAACTTCGTCAAAGAGCTGAACGCACGGAGGCCGCAGACTCCACCCAAAATCCCCTCACACCGACTCTGTGATAGCGATGAAAATGGCTTTCTTGAAACAACAAAAAGATGAGAACGCGGACGGGAGTTTCCCCGCTTTATTTAGTTTGTTAAAGGCAGTTTAATCCACGGGAGTCTGAGATCTTCAGTGAGTTCTGAAGTGTGATGATCGAAAGGAATCCTTCGGCTCCAGGCTCTCCAACAACTTCTGATTAAATGTGATCGCAAACCTGCACCGGGCAGTCTTCCACTGTGAAGTCCAGGTTTTAAACAGAGACACACTTAAAATAGATTATTCCCGATTGACTCGGCTTTTATTTTATTTTGTCACAGTGACAAAAGTGGAGATATTTGAACCTTTTATTAGGCCAAAGACGCTTGGGTTAGTGGATTTTAAGTAAGTCACCGCTGACAGACAGACAGACAGACAGAGAGAGAGAGATTTTGTAAATGAGATCAGTGTGCTTTATGTGAGTATGTATGTATGAACACGCACACACACACACACACACACACACACGGAGGACGGAAGGATTATTGTGTCTGTTTTGGTTGCCGGAGCATGTGGGATACGTCGCCGAGCTCTGCAGGTTGCCCCCCATTCCCCGCTGATGATTAACTTAGTTCAGCTAATTAACACACACGCACACACACACACACACACTGTATCCCCCCTGCCAACACCTCCTCAGGTCAAACAAATCCCTTTTAAATCTGGGCCTGCAGCCACCAAACAGGGGGTGAGGCAGAGGGACAGCAATGTAGGGGACCCTGTGTGTGTGTGTGTGTGTGTGTTTACATGACTAATGTGTGTATGAATTCCCTTATGGCCTGTAAACCCTAATGATTAATAAAAGACTCATATGGCTCTCACAGCCTTTAAATCCTAAATTTCCTCCGCCGCCGTGACTGATGTCGCTTTATAGAGAATATATTCCGACCCGTACCTCGTTCTATCCGTCACCATGATAGTGTTTGACAGGAGCGAGATGTGCGGAAGGTGCCGACCACGACCGGCGCTCATCCAAGTGTCTCTCGCCGTCTAAAGATTCACTCAACTGAAAGGAACATTCAGGATGTTTAGAAGGAAGTGTGTCATTCTCCCCATAACACCGGCGGAGTTAACCACTGTGTGTGTGTGTGTGATTGTGTGTAGTGGAGTGGGAGGGCAGACAGTAAAACATATGTCACTCCCAGGGAGGGGCCAGCTTGCTTATTTAGCCGTGGCGGCGCTGCACTGTACCGGTCAATAGTTTGGATCGTCCACACCCTAAAAACCCACAAACCTGCTGCTTTACAGCTCGCCAGAGGCACGGCGGCAATATGGAGGGGAGGAGGACCCCCGAGTGTGTGAGTGAGTGAGTGTAAATTCACCCTCCAAGGCAGAGAGGGCTGTGGGGGGGGTGTCGTCCCTCTGCTCTTCTGTCTGTCTGCATGTCTCACATTCCACCCTCTTGTTTTTTAACAAGCTATTTATTTTCTGGCGTCACAATTCGCTAACCTCTGGCGGTGATCTGATGAAAGAGCCAGATCCGAGAATGTTTTTGATGTAAAATATCATTTTATTGGCAGCGTCCGTTCAATTCTGGTATCATATTGAGAGCGAAATGACTTTTGGATCTTTATGTCAATAGTTTTGTCCAGTTTGGTGCAGATAATCTACTGTATTGTGTGTGGAGTGTCATTTTCATCCTGGTTACAGATTTGACAACCTGTTAAGATCAGTAAAGTAACAGGGGCGTTCACACAGCAGGATGGGATTGAATTAAATCCAGATTAACCATGTTATTTTATCATAGGTCCATAAAAGGCACAGAATCACTCCAAAAATTCCATTATTTCCTTTTTTCTTGAAAAATTAAACCTTTAACAAAGGTTATTATACAAATTGTGCTTTTCAGTTGTATTGCCAGACCCAAGGTCCATTTATGGACATGTAAAAACAAGCTTTGAAACATTTGCTTTCACACATGATGAAATATTGAGGAAGTTATTTCATTCTTTTTGCTCATTATTTCTATTTATGGACCAATCTTGGATTATAAATGTGTCATTCTCTGCCTTTTTTGACCTCAAATGAATACAAATACAGATTCTTCTTCACTTCACTGTCTCTCACCCCTCGCTTCTCCTCTTCTTCTGTTCTCCCTTTCTTTCTTCTCTCTCGGCTCTCCTTCCCTCTGCTCCTCTTTCTATTTTCCTCCACTCCTCCCTTCTGACCTCGTCACCTCGTGGCCTTGGCCTCGTCTCTCCTCTCCATCTCGCCGCCACCTCCTGTCATCAAGCCCCGTGATCTCCTCTCCGCTCTCCACTACTTCACGCTGTCCCTTTCTTCCTCTCTCCTCCCGCTCTCTCTTTCTTTTTAAGTCTCCGACTGCTCCGTCTGTCTCTCATTCCTCCTCCTCCTTCATTCGTTTTATTTTTTAAAAAACATGTGTGATAATAATCCCTTGTTTCTTTAAGTTCTGTGTGTGCCACAGAACTTTCTATTCTTTCCCTCTCTCACACTCCCATTGTCATTGATGGATGGATGAGGCGACAGCTTGGTCTTGGCCCCTGAAGGCAAAGAGGGGGATGTCAGGCCGTTACCTCACACACACACACACACACACACAATAACTCACTGTCCCTAAATACCTGACCTGGATGGTTACTGGCTCAAACTGCCGTCGTCAGATGACCACCTCTCCCTCTGCAGAATTAGATGTTCAAACTGGTCACGGGACTCTGTCTCTCTATTTTGCTGAGTCATGATGTGAAGTCGACATGACGCATCCCCAGCAATCATGAGTCATTTAAAGTGTGGGCAAGGCCGAAAATCCTGATATAATCTGTTGCTGCCACTTAATTTTCCTTTTATGGCATTCCTTTTGTTTTAGCCTCATCTTTAGCCTCCCTTATGTCGACAGACGGTGGTTATTTCTATGTAAAATAGCCCAGAAAGTGTGTAACATATGTCATTTGTAAAGGTGGACATTTTCAATATGATTTGTTTTGATGCGATTCACAGGCCTAAAGAGAATTATGTTTGAGTTTGGCAAGAAATATGTGTATATTCACATCATTTCATTGATTCTGCATGAAATTCAGTAGTGTGGAATTCCTATTATTGGTAATAATGCGTCATGTTCATTTTTGCTGTATATAAACAGAAGTTGTAGGACATAGGAAAAAAACAAAAAACACCTTTCTCTGTCAACTTGCTGTGTTTTATTGGCTCCTCGCGTGTCTGTGAGTCACAGGTCGTCTACCTGTGCGGGTGACTAACGCTCACAAATGGGGTCGGGGTGGTTTCCCGAGCTGCAAACGCACACCGTCAATTTAAAAGGTCCCCGGACGTAAGACATCAAAGAGCCGACCCAAAGGGGGCGTGGTCCAGTGGCTCCATCGGGTTGTCGTGGGAGACAGTCCCTGAGGAAATGTCGCTGGCAGCAGCCCTGTCGTCAGAGAGTAAATTACAGACTTGATGGCCAGGTAAATATCACCTGGACCGGCTCGCTCTCTCTCTGTCTTTGTTTTCTGTCTCTCGACTGTCTCCTTCTGTGTCTTCTTCCTCTTTCTAACAATGCCGGTTTTAATGGACAGCCGTGAATCTTATTTTCTGATGTGACCAGACGTATTTGGATAATTTATAGTCGACATTCTGAAGTTAGGGTCAGATATTTGTTTCTGAAAACACATTTTATTTTATTTGTTTATTTCATTCAGACCACATAACTGACATACCTGTCTGCTCCTGACCAACCGCTAGCGTTTCCACATCTTTAAAGGTTCAGTGCGTAATATTCAGGAGGGTTTATTAGCCTAGATTGAATAAATCATGCGTAAGTATACTTGGAGAAGTGTGTAATTGATTTAATAAAGAAATATTTGATTTTCAAAAAGATAGGAATAAACCTTTTATATGTACTTTTTGGCAAGGCCCTTGCTTTATGGGGGCGACCGTCTAGTGACACCATCTTTCTACACAAGGACAAACCTATAATGACAGAATTGGGAGAATAAACAAACTGGGTTTCCCAGTTAAATGTGGAAGAACAGGACCTGGCCCTGATCACGAGAAGGCCTGGCTCACAATCTCTGTTCCAGATCATCCCAAAGAGACAGAGTCATGTTGGAATAGAAGAGGGTTTTCCTCAAACTGTTGCCACAGAGTTGGAAGCATAGCATTGTTCAAAATGTCTTGGTCGGCTGAAGCGTTAAGATGGTCCTTCGTTGGAGATCAGGGGCCTGGAGCACAAAGCCTGATTGAAACACCTCCATTCAATAATTGACAGGTGTGGCCAAATACTTTTGTCCATATTGTGTATAAGATCCTCTCTCACCTCTTTGCCCCGCCCCCTTCCCTTCCTGACACAAAGAGGTTACAGAAGTATTTTGGAGGCGTGACAGGAACGTAAAAAACACAAAAAAAATCCTGCGAGAAAGTGAGGTGGTTGAGGGCAAATAAGCCAAGGAGTTGAGAAAGCAGGTCAAGGCCTCCTCCTCCTCCCCCCTCTCTCTCTCTCTCCCTCTCGGAGATCTGAAGGTATTTATTTTACTGCAGGTGTGGTTCATTTGCTCGTCCCGCGGCTCTTTAATCAGACAGGACTGGGCTGCGAGAACGCGAGCTCTCGAGACTTTACTGCGCGAGCGGTCGTCGTCGGGTCTGATGTGAACGGAGCTGCAACACCACAGTGTAAACACACTCATCATACTGGAATGTATCAGTCACATTATCTCTCAATCTGAAGGTAAAACACCACAGGGGGCGTCTGACCCGGGAGACTCCAGTGGAAAAATTCAATCACTTGAATGTTCTTGTCATCAAACTCCAGTCCCCCCCCCAGTTTATTACAGATGTCACGCTGGTATTGTTTTAACAGATCTGAACTGGTCTAAAACCCGTCTTTTGGTTCTTATCTGACACATTATGAGAAAAGTGGTGTTTGTATAAAGAAGACAGTTTATAAGGAAGTGGGCAGTTTATAGTGGACTAACTCTCCCTCTCTTTTATCTCGTCATCACATTGTTTCCCTCCTTATCTCGGTGTCATTTCCTATTTCTCCCCAAGTTTCTCTCTCGGCACTATCTCATCTTTATTGCAGTCTCTTTCTCTTCTCTCTTTTGTCCTTTCTGTTCTGTCTCACCCTCAATATCTGTCTTGCTTTCCCCATCTCAGTGAAATTTCTCAAGATTTTGACACACTTGAGCAGAAGGAAACACAAAGCAAAGGTCGAACGTCGACATCGGCCCAGACTTTTTACATTCTTCTTATTTTAGCATCGTTGGTGCAACGACGGTTGGCGCAATTTCTCTTGAAGTTTTCACGTTCCTTTTTCGAATTTGGCTTTATGAGAAAAAAGACTGCAGGTGTTTGCCTTGAATTCCATGGAATATTTACACAGATCACAACGTTTTTCTGTCGCCCAATCATACCATTTGACTCTAGAACCCCCAAGGAAAGGGAACCAAAGAGAGGAACAGTTGGGGTTGGTTATTTTGGTAAGAAATACCGAACATACTGCGCTGAACTGAACCATTCCACTTGGTGGAAACACAATTTTAAAGTCTTAGTGTCAAATATTTTCTGCCCTTAGCCACTTTTCCACCAACATTCCCAGGAACTTATTTACCATTGGAAAAGAATTCTTGAATTCCAAGGTTTTTTTAAATTCCTGCGGTGTAAAGGGCCTTCCCTGCGCCACCTGTCTTTTTTTCTCTGCTTCACTTTCTGTCTATTTTCCTCCTCGTCCTCCTCCTCCTCCCTCTTGAGCCACCACTCCCTTCAACCCCTCTCTTTCTCTTTCTCCTCTTTCTTCCCTCTCTCTCCGAGTTGACAGCTTGTCTCGCGGGACAGCGCGGATTGTGTGACGCTAATCGGGGCAACGTGGATTACAATCAGCACACATTCACACTTGCACACATCTGTCACAGAGGCCGTTAAATGGTCAATATGCTGGCGGTGCTCAGGGCCACGGAACAGCGCCTGTGGGGGAAAAGTGTGTGTGTGTGTGTGTGTGTGTGTTACTCAGGGTCATCAATCGCCAGGAAGACACATTACTCGACTCTACTGATCTGTACAGTCACAAAACCTTGGAGGAGCGACTGTCCAAATGACTGCCCCGCCTTCGCCATTTGCCTCAAGATGGTCAGACACACAAAAGACAAAAGTCCCACGGCGATGAAGAACAGATATGAAAATATTTGTCATGATTCAAACTTACGCAGCCTACAGGCAAGTCTTACCACACAGCAGCCATATTGGTAAATTCCCCTTGCAGTTATTTTGGGACAAGATGACTCACCTCCAGACGAACAACCATAATAATAATAATAATGATGATAATAATAATTCTGGAACACTTGCTGAGTCTGATTACTGTCATGTCCAGACTTTTCTGGGGTCCAGCAGTGTTTTAAAAGGTCTACATTTCCAGGGGAT
Source organism: Solea senegalensis (assembly GCF_019176455.1). NCBI lineage: Eukaryota > Metazoa > Chordata > Actinopteri > Pleuronectiformes > Soleidae > Solea > Solea senegalensis. Next base: position 5,458,068 of record NC_058029.1, read on the forward strand.
TGTAGTGTGGACGGCAAAGATAACCAGAGTTTATGCATTTTTTTAAATGAAAACAGAGTAGAGTGGATGTAGACTAAGTGTAAACATTGCATTAATTCAGTGTGGACGGAGTCGTGACTAATAAGAACCAGTCAGGAAGTAAGCATAGGTATGTGCGTCATTGTTTCTGAAGGTCTACAGTTTTCAAACTCAGAAAGGTCTAGGTGCCCAGGCAGTGATTCCAAACTGCTCTGTTTGAAAACACTGAAGTAATGTGGACATCAGGCATACGTATAACCACAGTGATATGTTTCAAAAACATTCACAGGGAAATAGAAGCTACAGTCACCGGGCGAATCTAATGAAAACTGACCCGTGACTTAGCTCCAAAATAAGGGTTTTCTTTGCATTTGTGTGACGACTGGCTCCAAATGTCATTTCATATTAAGGATTTTCTAAACACGTAAAATACCCTAAAACATCGTATCTTCTTCTGTGTCTTCTTTCGGCTTCTCCCTTTAGGGGTCGCCAAATGCGGATCATCTGCCTCCATCTGGTCCTATCTCTAGTGTCCTCTTCTGTAACAGCAACTGTCCTCATGCCCTCCTTCACAACATCCATGAACATCATGTGTAGAATAGAAAATGGACCCATAGACCATAAAACCAGCAGACACTGAAGATCTGTTGGTTGTGAGTTGTTGAGTTTGACTGCGGTGGATACCAGTGACTGTTACTGCGCTTGTTTCTGTTGTCTATAATGTCTTAAAGAGGGCTTGGAGAACCACTGACACTCACTTTTATCCGTTATTACACACTCGTGTAGAAGCCCAGCCAAAATAAACTGATTGAAAACACTCTGAAAACTCAAACTAGACTTACTGGATTGTGGTTTCTTGCACGAGATTCAGATGATTTACTGCAGAACTGAAGTAGACCTAGAGTGACCCACTTAGATCTTCAGATCCGTGTGTTGAGACCTGATATAAACCAATCCTGACCAAACTCAAGGCCAGACTCCAGTCTACAGTTTACAGAGTGACCTCTGACACTTGAGGCCAAAGAGGAAGTTCTTAGTAAACAGGAGAGGGGATGGGAGGACAGTAGATATTATCTGAGGCTGATTCAATCACAGAGCCGTGGGAATCTCTCCCTTTCTTTCCCTCTCTTTCACACAAACGTGACCATCGAGACGACAACAACACAGGAAGGAGTGCTTAAGTGGCCGTTTCTATGGAAACGACACCCACCGCCCTGACCCTGGCGTTATGTGAACTTTTACCTCGGAATATCCGTGCGTGTGTGTGGACACCACTTAGCAAGCAAACACACGCTGTGGCGCAGATTTCTCAGCATGTGTCGCGACTTGAGAAAGTGGAAACGGCACAAACAGACTTCAAACGCGCGCACGCTCTCTTTCAGCGGCGCTCTTCAAGTGACATTTCCTCGCCGTCTCCATGTGAGATTTTCCGACCTCCTTGTGCGTTGATGGATGTGGCCGTAGAGCCGGTCCAAGCTGTGTGTCGGGAGTGTTTTCAGGGGTTTTATGTGCTCTGTGTTTGGACTGTGGCCTCTTGTTAACGTCCCTCTGGCTACAAACACACTGACATGTGATTTATGGAAATGAGCCATGGAGGAAACGCTGCGGGATAAATCAAGCGCACCGGACCTGTGCAGTGTGTGTTTCACTGTGTGGGTGTGTGTTTGGAGAGCGATGGTAAAAGCCAAGAAACAAATAACAAAAAAAAAAAAAAGGGAGAGACCCAGAGGGGAAAGTGTGCGAGTCTTTTTCTCTTTTGATCTTCTTTAATGCAGCAACAGAGAAAAGAAGCAATAAATCCACTTGTGATCAAAAGTGATTTAGAAGTATTACACATGTCCCAGACCTAATCCAGTCACTTGGGGCACATAAGTGTACTCTTGGTGCTTGTCCCAAGCTCAGATGAATGGAGAGGGTTGCATCAGATAGAGCATCCGGTGTAGAATCTCTGCCAAATCAACAACGTGGACAGGAACAAATCTCGTCTCCGTGGTGACCCCAATCAGGAGCAGCCAAACGATGAAGACAAATGCCCCAAACCTGGTTAGTGTTTGATCAAGAAGCCCCCACTTCCAAAGGTTTAAGGATCTCATGTAAATAGAACCCACTCACGAGGGTCACAGGCTCTGACGTTTCTGGAAACCGCAGATGCGCGAGATTCGCGTTTCTGAGCCAACGTTGTGTTACTTATTTGCATGTCTGCACATCTGCAGGATTGTGTTTTAATGACTTTTGAGTAAATCAGGGTGATGATAAATATTTCCTGGTCATGAATGTGGTTTTCGGTTTAGAAGCGGTCGTACGATCTGGGAAGTGATGTTCGCAGGGTCCAGAAAAACCCACTGAATCAAATAAGAACCATATATAATCCACCACAGACCTCCGACATTTGGTCGTGAACATCGAACATCGAAAAGCCGCCACCACAAACTTCACCGACCTGAATCTTGGCTCTTGTGATGGAAGTTCCCTTGCTCCAACACACCTGAAATAAGTGGGTCAAGCCAGTGGGTTCCCTGGACCAGGATTGAGAAACAGTGATCCATGTCACACTTTATAAAAGCTGATGTGTGTGAATGAATGAAACCAGTGGCTTAAAGTCTCTCACCTGCACACGTTCAATCGACTCTTCGAACCAGCTGCGCTATTTAAACCCACATTAAATAACAATAAATAAAAATTGTCACATTCAGTTAGATTTTCAATGGGATAATGGGGAAAAAAAGATGTATGTAATATGCAGTATATCTCCATAAATATAGATATTTATGAGGTTGAATCCTCCTCATGACTGAATCTAATCAGTGTGGAGTTTCCCTTTCATCAGCCGTATATCTGTTCCCTGTGGATTAAACACCTTCATCTTCCAGACGACGTGCACATGACACCGCGATGACAGATAAGTGCGAGTGACCCGTTTGTTGTGCGCTGATTTTGTTGCGTTTCATCAAAAGCCCCCGAACGCAGATTACTGTCGTCGCTGCACCAAAACAAATGACCGTGTATTTGGAAAATAGAGTTCATTGCACTCGGGGGCTGCAGTGAGAGCAGATACTTGTCGTTCATAAACAACAACCGACACACGCATTTCTCTTGAATCCTCAAACCTTTCCCCCGCTCCTTCAGCTGTGTGAGTTTTATTCTTGTGTTGTTTTTAACCGCCGTCGCAAGAGTAACCAAGCGCCTTTTTGACCGGCCGTGATTTCATAGTCGAGCCAAAAACTGATCTTACGTAACAAGAGGAGGAAGCGATGGACGTGTTTAACCCTGCACTGACCAGAGCAGCTGGGAGAAAGGCCAGCCGGTTCACCACATATGGATCAGACCACCAACAATTATCTGCTTAACCACGGAGAGTTAAAGGAGCCAAATGCCCGGGAGCCTCCGCAACACTGAGCGTGCACAAATACAGAGTTTGTGTGCGACCTCCACTGCGAGGATGATGAGCGTCGTGACCTTGAAGGGCTTAGTCTCTGGGTGGAGAATTAGCCGGTTAATGTCAGTGAACACGGTGACCTCACTCACCCTGCAAACTGTCCCAAGAACCTGCTGACCCCCTTCCTTCCATTACGCGCGCCGCGGCTCGACCGCAGCCTGTAAACGTTGCATGACGTGAAGGTCGATTTGATGTGTAAAATCAGCGAAGTTCCCCCTAGGATGTTATTTTCACCCGTCATGTGTTTTAACAGCGTGATCCTCCACATATAAGTCCTTTAAATAATCAACATTATGATTCAAATCATAAAAAAAGAAAGAATATCATTTTAAAGTGACTGTCATCCTCTTATTTATCATAGTCAATGAAACTTAGAAATTAAAAAATCCCATGTTTTTGTCTGTTTGTGAGCTGCGTATCTCAAAAAGTAAAGTTAGTAAAGTAAATTAAAGTAAGTTTTTTACATTATTGGTGGTGATATGGATCGAAAATGTAATAGAAAAATCGGTGAGGACTTTCTGAGGACTCCATAGTGACCTTTCTGAATAATATACTGTCGTCTGAGTCGTCTAAGACTGACATTTGACTCGACATTTTCCAGATTGACTTCTTATATTCAAATGTTGAACATAATGACATTAGGATGCAGTGACAAGGAGGATGATCCCTCGTCATGGGCGTTTCCCGAGGGTCTCAAAGTGCGGGTGGGGTGGGGCTGGGCCGGGGGGGGGTGGACGAACTCGGTGAACCAGCCTGCAACCTTGAATTGTCCTCCTCACATGCGGCGCGGAGACAACTCTCGATTGGTTCGCTTTTTATTGTTAAAGCCGACATGATCGCTTTTACGCATCATGGCGGCTTTTGGGATTTCTGACACTGTCACTGCTTGTGACGATGATCTCTCTCTCTCTCCCCCTCTCTCTCTCTCCCTCTCTCTGATACTCTCACACGAACACCCGGTGAAGTAGAGGAGGTGACTGAGGAGACCATATGTGACAGACTGGGAGGGGCGGAGTGTTTAGATGACAAATCTGCTGCATATGTGTGTTTGTGTGTGTGTGCTTAAAGTCTGAATTGTGAATTCTGCCCATATGTTTTTATATATATGGTTTTGTGTGTGTGTGTGTCTGTGTGCGATTGTGTGTGTGTGTGTTGTGCAGGTTTAATCAGTGAAGGCCTTGTCCGGGACAAATTTGTGGCCCTCAGCCTCCTAATTCATCCCGAGCCTGCTGCTGGCCTTGAGCCACTAATGAAACCCACCAAGGTTAACCAGCTACAATCACACACACACATCTTCAGCTCACCTTCTCTCTTTCCCCTCAGTTCCATCACTCTTGGGTTTTTTCATCACCTTTTCCACACTTTTAGTCTCCAAATATCAAAATTACACGAGCAACAATTGACTTTTGCAGTGAAGTTGCGAGAAAAACAAGTTAATGCTGCGGTGGAGAACAAAATAAGTCAACAAGAAAGGACATACTTACCATACCATACTTATTCCACTGCTGATAAATGACCCAGTGTGTCCAGACCTTAATGTATTTTTGTCATTAACGATCAATAATTCCATGAGAGAAAAGAGTTTTCCAGTCTTGGTGAAATCTGGCCCAATCACAGGTCAGTTCAGAGAGAAAGGGCAGCAAAACTGAACAGTGGGGGGGGGCGTAAACTGCCATATTTCAGTATATAATGAAACTTAATGTGTAAAAACTGAACTGAACTGAAAACTGTGACCCAAAACTGCAATACGAACCGAACCGTGGGCTGCCCACGCTGCAAAGAAACCTTAAAAATGGGTAAAGTGTCAAAAAGAGAATGGGATAAAAAAACTAAATTGTGAATTGTCGTGCGGTCTGGCCGTCAGTTTTACTGATGTGCAAATGATTAGAACCTCGTCTGTTTGTCCGAGGACGTGATTGAGCTCCGTGCGAGTCCTGTGCTTTTGTTTGACGAGCCCTCTCTTGCTTATAATCGGTCACGTTTGCATCAAACGCAAACCCAAATATGAGGAGTGAATACATTTTCTGACACTGTCATATGTGGAGGACAAAACATAAACAAACAGAAAATAAAATCAGAGCGAGAGGGTGGGCGGCTGGGGGGGAGGGATCTGAGAGTGTGTAGGAGAGAGAGGGGATGAAGCAGATAGAAAGGGGAAGGATGGGAGTGTGTGAGAGAGAAAGTCTGTCCACGAGGGAGACAGAGCTGTGAGCGAGTGAGGACAGAAAGACAGGAGAGAGAGAGAGAAGGGGGACAGATTTCCCAAGGGGGTGATGAGAGGAGGAGGGAGCAGCCACACACACACACACACATGCCGTACTTATTAATTAGACTTCATTAGCAACTGTCAGATGAGACTAATCAGGTTGTGTTGTTATTGGCGTGTGTGTGTTCCTGTCTTCCTTATGTTGTGGGGACCTAGATCTGTTTACACAGTCACATTATGGGGACAAAAATCCGAGACATGATTTAAAGTTGGGCTGAGATTAGGATTAGGCTAAGGTTCGGGTTAATGTTAGAGAATACATTATGTTTAAGAGGGTCCTCACTACAACGTGTGTGAGTGTTTGTACTTGTATTTGTTACCTCTTTAGGACCGTTTTGTGACATAAACACTGACCTTCTGTTGGACCATGGAGACCAAAACCTGGTCCTAATGAGGCAGAACCTCATTTCTGAGGAACTGCTTAAATTCAGGGCAAAGATTGGAATTGTTGTTAGGTTAAGGTTAAGGTTACACATTAACTGGTTATGGTTAAGGGTAGTGATAACGTCATAGTTGTGTGTGTGTGTGATTTATTGGTGGGGCTCAGCTGAGTGTTCAGAGCCTTAATCACACCCCAAAATACACACACACACACACACACACACGTCAGCTCATGTAATCTGTCATATTATTACATATTACAAGTTGTCAGTTCAACAGCATGTTGTGTGTGTGTGTGTGAGAGAGAGAGAGAGAGCAAGACCTTGGAAAAGTGACAGCTCCGAAACATATGACACACACACATCATTCCTGCTGCAAAACACCATCTCCTGCAATTTCTCAAAGGCGGGGCAAAGAATAGCTTCATTGTGGAAACACATGATGGATTTACACACACACACACACACACACACACAGACACACACACACAATCTTCTATCATGGAAACAATTCAAAATGATTGAGAAAGAACTCAAACTGGACAAGGCTGCACCGTAAAACCTGCACATGATCAGTTCTCTGATCATTTATTGAATTCCGACTGCCTCTTCCAAAACATACTGACCCTTTGGCTGACAAGACAGTTTAATTAAGTCATTAAAAAATAATTAAAAAATACTAATGTAGCAGTAGACACAAACACTTCACACCCTTCGTTGCGTGCCATTGCTGAGGGGTTCAAACACACACACACACACACACACACACACACACAGTTTCTTGCTGACACAGACGTGGGTTTTGTCAGTTGTCATGTCGGCCGCTTCAGATCATCAGACGTCCAACAAAAGCAGAATGCCAGAGTGGACACACACACACACACTCACATAAATAAACACACACACACACACACACTGAGATGTACAGTAACAGCCTTTTTTTTCTTTTTTTCCTTTACAGACGCACAAAGGCGGCTCATCTTCGCCACACTCCAGGAGAAACAGATCGATTCCCCTCAGACAGCTGCTGCACGGACAGGTGTGTTTAAGTGTGTGTGTGTGTGTGTGTTTGTGTTCTTCCTTTCACACTTAAACAGAAAAATATGTCTTGCTCTTCTTTTCCCCCTTTCAGTCGTACCCAAGCACACGTCAAGGTTCCTCTACGCTGATTAATTGTTTTACTCAAGAGCGTTTCAGCCCCTAAAATTGATTCTAACTCGTTTAAGTCTTCTGGAAACTATGGCGGAAACTATAGGGACTTTCCACGCGGTAATGAGTCTAAGTGAATCAGCTTAAGTTTTTTATCATACCGCAGTTTCAACCACAAAGAAGCAGCGTTTCAGGAGTCGTGAAAGGCTGTTTTTAAAATGCCACCAATTGGAAAAATGACATTGTCATAATCCCACCTCTCTCTTGCACGAGCATTTCGCCGCTGTCTTCGTTTGTCATCATCGTCCTCTTGTGTTTGGACCGTTCTTCATTTTGTCTCTGTTTCTGTGTTGGTAGACACTGTAATGTGGAATGTAATGGACAAAGCTTTGGTCGTACACAGGGCACGTGGCGTCTTATGCACTTGCTCAACACGGTGTTCTCCTGCAGTATTTTTGGTGTATTTATGTAGCTTCGAAACAGCGCCACATACAGGCCCGGGCATGTGTTGTGTTTAGCGTTGTTTCGGGGGAAAAGATCTTTGACATTTCTTTCCACGTCAGTGCAGATAAAGCCTTATTTTCGGAAAAATACCTCGGCGGCATTTCCAAACTTCTGTTTTCAGTTCTCCAAAACTGTGGCGTAACGGTATCATCCCATCGTCCAAAACTAAAGCCGTCAAAAACGAGAACAAGTCGAGACATTGTTCACAGCAGCTGCTAATTTGTAAAAACATATATATTTAGATTATTTGTCTGGCACAGAGAAAGAAATCCACCTGTTGCTGAGCTGACGCGATTCAACCTTTTTGTGATTTATTTAAGCACATACACAAACACTGACTGACTGACTGATCAGTTTCTTTGGTCTTTAAACAGGACCTTGAAGTAACAAACACACACACACACACACACACTCCCCCTTTCACCTTGACTTGTGTATTCAGTTGCAGTCTTTTACTGCCTGTAAAAGCAGCTTGAAGACCGCTGTCAACTTTGACCCCTGCTACAGGACAAGAATAGGGACACAGTCGGGGGCCGCACACGCACACATACACACACTGTTATATTTGTCATGTATGTTATATAAATGTAATGTGTGTGTGTGTGTGTGTCTGTCACTTATTTGATCAACAGAAAGTCAATAAAATTGATGATGAATGTTCAAGCAAAGCGAGAGTTTGAGGCCTGGGAAGAGCTTTTTAATTTTTATTCAACCGATAAGCAACTGATTAATCAATACTGCAACAAATTCTAATTATGTGTGGACTCACTCATTCACCCGCTCATGTTAAAGCGACGGAAACTTTCAATTTAAACCTGTGATGTTGAAACGGCGACATGGATACAAGCTCATAATTCTTGTTAAATGAACAGTGGTCAGTGTGTTGTGTGTGTGTGTGTGTGTGTGTGTGTGTGTGTGTGTGTGTGTGTGTGTGTGTGAAGTGAAGGTGCTATGGTGCTAAGCAGAGAACAGGCGAGTGTGAAAGCTGATCTGTATTGTGGCCGATTCCACGGAGAGAGAGAGGGAGAGAGGATTGGAAAACGACAGCAGCAGCATAGCTTTCACTGCCGACATCAGTGTGTGTGTGTGTGTGTGTGTGTGTGTGTGTGGGGTAAAAAGAGCAGCTATAAAAAGACTAGAGTTACAGAACACAAGGTGGAGTGAAAAAAAGGAGAAAGAACAACAATAGTTGATACTTGCACACACACACACACACACACACACTTGAGGTTGCACTTTGACCCCGTCAGCTGCCGTCATGCTTGCTTTAGGCTTCGTGCCGCGCAACAGGTGAGCTAGCGAAGAGACGGCCGCCTGGGATAACTTGAACGCCTCGCATTTCACACACACACACCGACAAAGGGTTAAAAGCATTCATACGTACATGTATACGCTGTGGCACGAGGTCAGGGCCGGGTCGGGGCCGAAACGAAAACACACACACACACACACAGACCACTCCTTGCATTCTTACATGTGTCAGTTGTGTAATTAAAAGGCTTGCACCTCTTTGTCACTCTCACTGTGACTCGCACTGATTGATAGGATATATGATTGATATTTGATATAACATTTCATACAAATTCTTCTATTATTAAACGTATTCGAGATGAAAACTCACCCCAGAAAAAATGGGGGGCCTGTGATGTGTGCCGTGAAGTAGAACGTTGAGGGTCCTTTTCGTGGCACGGACGCAAATCCAGAAGTTGCATAAGCCGTGTTTCTTGCCAAGTGCGGTACACCTTTTGTTTTTGCGTACGAATAGTTCGACAATAAAGAGCCACAACCGTGCCGTTCTTTGTTACCCCTCTAAAGTAAAATTGTACGGTCAGGGTAGCTCCACCCACGACAGTCAGCTTAAAATGTCCCTCTTTTGCGATCGGTGTCTGTTTCTGCTCAGGCGTTGGTAGAGATGCCATTCACTCTGTTATGAGTGGATCAAAATAATCTTTGAAAGTTAAAATCTTACTTTCCTTTGCGGAACAACGACGCTATTTTGTCAGAGAAGCGACACAATCACCTTTGAAAGGCTTTTAAACTGTTTAAACAAAGAAAAAAAGAGCTGAGATTCACTTTGCTTTAACTGCCTTCGAAACAATGACATAATGAGTCAACAAGGAGGGGCTTAACCCGAAAGTCTCCCTCGGTCAGAGACGCTGATGCGTTCGATGGCTGCCGCTCACGTGAGCTTAAGTGCTGTGTTGTGGATTGTGATTTACTGGAGCGCGCGGTGACGTCGGCGCTCGGTGTTTGAACATGTTGTTGTGCTGCTTTAAAGAGTCATGTGATGGCATTTCATTCACACACACACACACACACACACACACACAGAGAGAGAGCAGGGTGTTGGCACTGCTCCAGTGAATACTACAGCTCGGTGTAATGAATAAAAGACTGATAACATTACAGAGGAAAAGCCGCTGGCGTGCTACCAATCTGTGTGTGTGTGTGTGTGTGTGTGGGAGAGATACAAAGGTCACTCAGGGTTTACTGAGTTGAAACATGGAAATGAAAATGAAGTGAAACGGACAAAAGCAGAAGAAGATGCAGAATCGACAGTTGAAATCAAACAACGCGACAAACATTTTGACACATTTGATCTCGGAGGGCAGGAAATGGCGCTGTTGAGGAACCAAACCTCATATTGTAGTCACATGTCAGGCCGCAGGGACGATATTTACACCGATTGCAAAAGAAGTGCCGTTTTTCTGTTGCCCAGTCAGCTGACTGCCGTGGGTGAAGCTAGACCGTACCATTTTGCTCTTTTACCCCAAGGGAAGGGAACCAAACAATGGAGCGGTTGGTTATTTTGGTACGATTCCTGATGGAAAACATCCCGTATTCAATTCATTATATGTTTTTAATATTATAAACGTTTGAAGATTCCATTTACTTTCACCGTCTCTGACACTATTACGTTACCACTCATGAACTTGGACCCCGGGGCAAGTCACGGGCGCCACATCAGTGGCTCGTTGAAATGGACTCTTCTCGTACACATAATAAACACATCCACACTTGAAGGCACCATTAGGGCTGCTTATGTTAAGAAGAGTGCTGCAGCTGCAGTGTAGTGAATCATCAGTTATTTTAAGGCACCGAGAGGGGAATCTCCTGGACGGACGATGGGAAAAAGATGGGATAGGAAGTGTGAAAAGTAGACGTTTACCATGATTTCCATTGATCGGAATATCAGTTTCAGAACTAGAAAGACAACTTGGACCCATGGACATGACGTAATGTGTAATTGAAGAGATATTTCAGGTTTTTTGGAGAGCTACGAGCCCTCACTCTACTGCACCAAAGTCGATCAAGAAAATCCATATTTTTATCTCGGAGGGAGGGATTTGTGTAACTGACGCACAAAACATGCCACAAAATAACACGTTTGAAGTTATTGATGGAGGCAGCAGTGGATCCAGAACTCTGGGGATGAGAAGTTTCAGATGTTCTCCATGGGCTTTGGTTTATGTATTGGATGTTTTTCCCGGTGTCTGTGCTGACAGGGGTGCCCCTCCCCCCCACCCCACAACCAGTGGCCAGATGTAATTCCAATACACTCCTGGATTCAAACAGCTGATGGAAGTATTAGATACGTGTGTTTGTCTTGGGTCGCTGTGTAAGAGCAGGGTGAGGCTGTGAAGGTCTGAGCTCATTACTGCTGATAAATAACGGGGTAATAAAGCAGAGATGGGGGAGTGATAGAGAAACACAAACACACGGTGACAGAGTGGAGTTTAAATATGGAGCCAGACTCTGTGTCTCCACACAGCTCTGTCATTTCTACTGTGTGTGTCACTGTTCATTACCTGTGTGTATGTGGGGTTAGGGTCAGGGTGTGTCTGTGTGTGTTCTCACTCTATCTGTGTGTGTGTGTGTGTGTGTGTGTGTGTGTTCCCGTGCGTAAGTCAATTAGAATCAATTTGTACCCTCAGCTGTTTGGACCCCCCTCTGCCCGTCTTCACCCTGACTCCATCTGTGTGTCTGTCACCTTGTTACCTTGTTATTGCAGTGGTGTTCGAGCCCTTTGGTGGCAGTGTGTGTGGGTCAGTTTGGTCAGAGTGTGTGTGTGGCAAGATCTGTACCAAGACTCACCCAAGAGGATCCAAGGAAACTCAAGGAATCCACATGGATGTGTTGAAGAAGGGCAACGATTGGTGCTTAGAAATAACATTTATTGGTGCTTAGAAATAACATTTATTGGTGCTTAGAAATAACATTTACTGGTGGTAATTCTGTTCAGTGCAGTCCAGGGTGTCAGATTGAGGAGATCTATCCAAGAAAATTGACTACAATACATTCATTTGCCTCTGCCAAGGAGGTTAAGGAAGTGTTTTGCCTGTCGTCCTTTGTCTGTTTGTGATAGATTATGGCCTAAAGATTTTTTTTTTTGTGCTAACCAAGTCCTTTCTCTACTCTCGTTTTGATTACTACCTGATTATTATTACCTGAATCCTACACTTGTAGTGAGGTCAGTACATTTCTACGCATAGAAGTGGTCAAATTCTGCAGGTCCCATATGGTTTGTGAGGCCCCATGTGGGCAAACACAGGAGGTAAGGCCCACATGGACATGATGCCACTGATCACCTGGAAAGAGGTTTTCCAGAACATCTGTGTTGTGATGAGATGTTGTGTTTTATTAGCTTTAATCGCCTTAAATGGACACAAAGAAAATCTCATGTGACAAAGTTTGTCAGGCTCTCTCTGGCAACCAGGTCAGGGGTCACAGGTTGCCAGGTTTGCTAAACAGGGTTGTCAGGGGCTTGAGGAAGATTTTATGAGGCTGAAATCACGTGTGTGTGTGTGTGTGTTGCTCCGTTGACCTGGTGACATATTTTATCAGGGTGTTGCAGAGCCAACCCTTGGCCTCCGTACTTTCTATTTCACAAACATTCTTAAAGTGTGTGTGTGTGTGTGTGTGTGTGTGTGTGTGTGTGTGTGTGTGTGTGTGTGTGTGTGTGTGTGTGTGTACGTGTGTGTATAAACAGTACTCACCTTGTTCCAGGACCATAAAGCTGGTGTGTTTTATCAGTGATTGATTGCTCGGGCCTCAACTGAGGTATCAGCAGCTTCCACATCTACCAGCACTGGCTGAGAGTGTGTGCTTGCGTGTGTGTGTCTGTGTGTGTTTGTGTGTGTGTGTGTGTGTGAGAGAGAGAGAGGTGTGCAACATGACTTTCTTGATTGCATGTCACATGCCAAGTTGTGCTTTTGTACCTACATCCAAACCTGTGTGTTTGTGTGCTGGCATGTATGTGCAAGTTTGTGTGTATGTTATTGTGCAAGTGTGTGAGTGTGTGTGTGTGTGTGTGAGAGAGAGAGAGAGATGGTGGTTAATGATTACAGGGTTTGGTGCCCCAGCTTCCTGTGGGTTTAAATCCAGAGCTGATAGAAAGAGCTTGGCTTGTATCGGGACAAACAAGAAAACACACACTCAGCTGTTGCGTGATGTGTTCAAGTGTTCACAAGTGTATTAAATGTTTCTGTAAGTCTGTAGTGAGCAGCCTTAGGTCAGACACATGTGAGTCTCCCTCACCGTTGACAGGTTCTCTATTATTTTGTCGTCGGTTCTCTATATTTAAAAATGTGTCACAGTAGATTAAAGGGCTGTCACTTTTCTTTTATTTTATTACAAATTAAATAGCGTTACGAACATGGGGTGAAGAGTTTAAGTCCGAGCTGTAACGACCTGTTGTGTATACCTAGATCCGGTAGTGCCTCAGATGGTTGCAGTGTGAGGAGGAAAGATGTCAACTTCTTTATGTATCAATGACAATGCAGTGAGTATATAGCAATTATCACATATATAGTAAAAAAAAACAAAAAACGACAATAATATAAGACAGTGTAAACACCAATCAATGCAAAATACACATGTATAAATAAAATATTGAGGGAGGTCTAAAAATATTAGAGTATGATATGAAATATTTGAATAAAGTGTAAAAATGAGGAATTAAATGCAACCAGATAAACACACAGTGAATATGTAGTGCAAGTTTTCAGTTGAGTGCAAAGTGTAAAGGTGCACACATGTCACAGAGAGTCCACAGACAGAGCAAATGTTTTGTACAGGTTTATTGCAGTTGGCAGGAAGGATTTATCTATGTGCGTGGCATGGAGTCGTCACAGATACTGATCCACTGATATGGATCGATCAGAATCAGAAAAACTTGATTATCTTCTGAACGAAACTACTAAAACAGACATCACAGAGTGAGGCAGACTGTTGACTTTGGAAATGTTTTGCGAAGTTCCCTCTGTGTAATAAAGTTTTTTTTTGTCACAGTGCACGAAAGACATCAGATGTTGTAGCAATTAGCCGTCGGGATTTTAATCTTTATTCAGGATCTGAATGTGCCCGTGTAATTGGTGCCTGTACAACATGAGTAAATCTCATAAAACAGGAGTGTTTGTGTGTCTGGAGCCAGTCTCACACACTTGTTTGTCTTACGACGACTGCCCTCGGGACAATCAAGAGGCCGAGGTTGGCTAACACACACACACACAAATACAAATACTGTACGTGTTTACGTCCAACTCCCCGCCTCTGTCTTTCTTTTTCAAATCAGGTTTCTATTTGATTTTTCCTCCTTCTCTCTCTCTCTCTCTCTCTGTGTCTCTCGCTTGCTTTCTCCCTCTCGCACACTCTGTCATCTGTTATAACTACACCAGTCCTGTCTCCCACTGTGTGTGTCTCTGATCATGTGATCGGCTGCTTTGGCTAAATATTAACCAGCCTGAAGACAGTCGGTCCACTGTGTCAGTGTGTCCACCACGGCAATTATTCACCGGCGTGACGGCGAGCGTGTCGCAAGAGCTGCGACTTTTCCTTCATCACGTGGTGGAAATGAGACGTACCTGCTTACCTGTGTGTGTGTGTGTCGTGTGTGTGTGTCACTTTTGCTTCGTGCAGTGTGTGGTATTTGTGTTTTTTTGCCTGTATCTCTTTCACGTGGACTATCGTGAGACACATCCTGTGGCCGTGCTGTGTGTAAGAGTGCATGCCAGGAGGGTAATTACAGGCTCAGCGCAAGGCCTGGACAAATTACAGAGGATCTGTCTCACACACACACACACACACACACACACAGCCGGTTACTACCTCTCTCTTTCTCTCTCCACCCTTTTAACCTCTAGCGTTGCTTAATAGTAAGAGCTCAGTTAGATCAGACCATAACAAAAATACATCCGTCTCACGCACAAACACAGACACACACACACAGAAACAGAAAACATCCAGTCATTTAGTTTCGTGACGACTCGTAAAATCTCATTTTCTGCCAATAAAAGTGAAAATCTGTTTTACATAACGTCACAGGTGAGACTGGACGCGTGTTATTTTCTGCAGCCCATTGAAAATGTTATATTTTTACAGTATAAGCTCTGAATTCGATTTCTCAGAGTAGCCGGCTTTTGACTTTTATTGCAACAAATGTTAACTCTTTAAATTGCGTTAATTATAGTTGTGTTTTTAACCATAGAGGGTTGTAAAAATCACTTACACTTTCCTATTCAAAGTGAAGCATGTGTGTGGTCATTCTGAGTCTTCAACTTCAAAATAAAACCAAATCATTGAAGCACAACACTATTTTTATACCTAAAGATATCTTAAATATGATCAAATGTTTTTTTGTTTTATTTCTTCTCCACACACTATAGGGGGCCCCCCCAAAGCCGCTTAGTTTGCTTATGCATCGGACCGGCTCTGGCTGTTTGTCGTGACATGAGTAAAGTGACATAGTTCAAAAGTATGTGAGGCTAAATTCTCGTCAGGAAGTGGAAGGACTTGACTTGTAATTCATTGACACATCTGTCAAGCTGTAGACAGAAGTTTGACAGGGAATTCCATTGTCTTTTGAAACAGTGGGTGTTGATTATATTCTTAAAGATGACAGAGGATGAAGTCAGTCTCGTTGTCAGTCCAAAAATCGTATTGGCCTGAATTTTGCCATGTTTTGTGGCTCCTTCGATTATTCCCGAGTCCATCTTGTTCATAAAATTGACACTTAACACACTACGCTTTTATTGTGAAATCCTCTCACTACGCTGAAAATAATCAACATCAGGAGTTTAATGTGACAACACACACACACAGTGACACAGTGAGCTATCACCTGAGGCTGCACAGCTACTAAGAGGTGATTTGTTGTTTTTAAAGTGAGAGAGTGTGTGTGGACTGTCTCCTCTATCTCTGTTCATCACAGGTCAGAGGTCAGATAAGGGCTGTCTGCTGGGAAATGGAGTGGGGAAAGAGGGGTCACCTGATGACAAGACAGGAGGAAGAGGAAGACAAGAGGGGAAGTAGTTAGTGTTAGCAATGCTACTGGTGTTGATAGGATCCTCAGGAAGGTGTCTGATAAGTGAGGCTGTGAGTTACTGAGTAACTAAAACTTTGTTGGGTAACTAGTAATGGGGGGTGGGGTGGGGGGCGTGTCTTTGGGGCTCATCATGCAGACAATGATCATCCATCAGAAGCAGGATACAGTTTGGATATGTCCTTAACTGAGATTGATAGGCAGGTAGAAAGATAGATTGATTGGCCGATTGTTTTTTAACTGAGTTACCTTTATCCCTTTATTACACAAATACACGGGAATAGGGAAATGAATCGTCAGTGATGATAAAAGTCAAGCTCGCTAGTTAGCTAGCTTTTCTAGCTAGCTATCTGTACAAACAGTGGTGCTTATAATATGTATATAATAAATATGTAATAAATTACATCATTTATTTTACTCGTCTACTTGAAAAGGGTCAATATCCTTTTTTCTAGAAGTTTTTAAATCAAAGTCCAATATCTGTACTGTTGTTATATTTGACAGATGATAGCTAAATAGAAAGCTAGCTATAGATAATAAATGTCCGTCTAGCTAGCTTCTTGTTTTCATCTGTTTTTATCTATTCATTTATTTATTTATTTATTTAACGGTGCGTAAGTATTTTGTTAAGATAATTTTGCGATATTGTTTACAGTGTTTTTTAATAATATCTGCACTGGTAGCACACCGTTCACTTTTCCACTACTGACATGGTCACACTTTGATTGCATAGATTCATATGCTCATGTTAACTAACTAAATGTTGAGCTAGCTTACTTGGACTTCTTTTGATTTTAAAAACACACATGACTATAAAATGTGACTAACAGTAATTAAATTTTAAACCTCTATGATTAATTGCGACTAAGAAACAAGTCATTGTTGGACAGGCCTGATTTAAACATTTAAACACTTGTGACAGCAGGACTTTATGAGACTCTGCTCCTTCACCTCTTCACCTCCTCTCAGCTGAGTTGTGCTGCATTTGCCCTCATTGATTTTGTCAAGAGAATCAACGTGGTTTTAGTTCTGTCACTCAATAAGGTTTGACCTTTAAAAAAAACAACAAAGCTTCCAGCACGTTAGAGAGAACAGGTCACAGAAGGCCATCGTCACAGTCTTTCATTTGTTATCAGCAGCACGGGCTGACCATACGGAAACACACACATATCTGATATATGAATAAAGTGTTATTCATATATTCATATGTAATTCATTTATTCATATATTTATATGTATATATATATATATATATATATATACATAAATGCTTTGATTTCTCTTTGATTTTTAGCAAACATGCGCATGCACATGATTGGCTCCCCATGGTCCTTCTCTGAGTGAGTGCTTAAACATGACATGGGGTCATGTGAGGGTTGCAGGAACAACAGCAATAGCAGTTTGGTCTTTGCCCCATGTGACAGATAACCCAGCAAACAAACTCTACCCCTTCTCTCCTCTCTGTCACCTCTTCTATCTATTGCGTCCTCCCTTTCTCACCCTCTCTTTCCCTGTCATGACGCTTCAACTGATTGCACAGTGTAATGGCGATAAATAAAACCCGCACCATCAGCATTTTCGATATATATGTTGATCCTCTTTGAATCTTGATGTTATTCTGTTGCCCACAAAGATGCTGTTTAATAATATTACAGCACTATTTACAAACAAATAAATGGAAAGAATAGTGTTCATGTGGTTTATATTGTGTTTTTCATGCTGTTTATTGTGAAACAACACAGCATCAGCTCTGGGGAAAAGTCTCAGCAAGTGAAATTTAAATATATATTAAAAATGTGTCAAAATGAAAACTTATTCTCATGTTTAACTTATGATTTTTGATCTGTGGCTTCATTTTATTCATATTTCCGTCTTCTAAAAACATCAAACAAATCTCCTTCTATCGCCCAGTAAATAATACAAGATACTCTTTCAGTTACACACTTCCACTCTATTACATCTGGTCCAGCTCTTGGCAGAGACATGAATGGACAATGCCTCACATTTTCCGCCAAAACAATGTCCTCCTACCTACCAAAAAAAAGATGCATTAAATAAAGCATGCTGTAACTCACTGGTAGTCTGGCAGTTAAGCCGAGTTCACACAACACAACAGTCCAAGGACAAATGACTGTCTTATGAAGTTTTGAGGACTTTGAGTTTGCGCTACACGAGGGACCGGTGTTGCTGTGTTGTTGTTTCCCCCCCCCCTCGCTCTCTCTGATGAACCGCTGTTATATTCTTGTTCCATTACAGTCTTCGTAATCCCCTCCTGGTCACTGATGTGGTTGGCAAATTTGGGTCCAATTTCCAACATGTTGGAAATTAGATCCGGGTCTGCAGAGTGTCAGGGAGGAGTTGGCCAGACTCCACAGGCTGTATCTTTGAATATTTCTGATAGATAGATGGACGGATTGACAGACAGACAGCTGGGCAGATGGACTTTATTGGTCCCAGACTAGGAAACTGTTCTGTTACAGCAGCATTAGACATCAGGCATAGAACATAAGGATACTTATAAAATGTGAAACTTTACTTTGTTGCTCGCTGTATTCTAATATTCTATTCTTGGACATGCACTCGATGTCTTTTGTGCTCTTTAATTCAATAAAACATGTCACAGGCTAAAAATGTGGACGTCTCCTTACCGCGGTTCGGAGGTCTGCCAGCTTGTCGTTGGTAAGAAAAACAAAAAGAAGAAGCGCAAGTAACGAGATCATTTTTTTGACTCGTAACTGTGACGTGATCACTGACGTTATCAACAGTAACGTGTTACATTAATCTGTAATCTGATTACCCCCAACACTGTTGAGGAGGTCAGATGAAGTAAATGGAAACAGCCGGAGTGGACATTATTATTAGTATTATTAGTATTATTATTATTTCAGAGCGGCAGTTTCTCGACATCTCCGACGACCGATGATACGTTGCAATAAAAACATGAAAAAGCGAATCAGTGTTGGACACTAGCAGAATCGGGCTCACACCGCTCTGGCTTTTTTTTGGGGGGCAGTGATCCAACTCTGTAATCTCTTGGCATCTTTGATTGTCCTCGACTGTTTTGTCCCGGGGCACAACAGCTGTCCGCCGTCTTCACAGCCAGCGAGGAGACGTTTGTTCGCGGGACGTCAGCGACTGCAGCTCTTTTTGCCGTGAGCTTCAAAACTTATCGACCACCGGATTGTCTGAGTGAAAGTCGTGTCGTGTGAATTAGCCTTTTGTGGACGCTTGTATTTCATTATATAACTATACAATAGCGCTGCTAAATCCAGAACCACACAATCCCACAGTGACGTTATTGGTTTAATGCCACCAAATCTTGTTGTTGTAAGAAAAACTCAATAACAGGTGTTATGACACAAGTTAATAGTCAACAGAAACTACTGTAGAGTCAGATTTGAATAGAGTTTTTCTCTTTTCTCCTCCTCCTGCAGCCTCAGAGTCTGTAAAACATGTTGCTCTTTGAAGGTATGTGCTAATAGGAGCTATTACACTCACTCTTCTCCTCCCCGCCCTTTTACTCAAAAGCACTCTCTTCCCTCGCTTCACCTCCCCCTCCACACACACACACACACACACACACCTCCCCTTTTTCTCCTCTCCTCTCTGTCCTCCTCTGTGCCTCTAATTAGCAGTGTGTTAACCTCAGTGAAAAGCGGCCAGGAATGCCCCGACAAGCTCGTAAAGATGACGTGAAATTACCAACAAACAGGTTTGTCTTCCCCGCAGTGTACCGTGCAGCGGGAGGACGAAGGGATGGACGGTGAGGCCCGAGAAAACAAGGGGGAGGAGGAGGAGAGGGGACTTCTGACAGACTGAGAGAGAGAGAGATTTTAAATGGTTTTCACTGAAATTTAACTGAAAATAAGAGCAAGATCCACGCAAGATAAACTGATGTGTGTGTTGCAAATGGAACGAATGGTGTGTTAATGTGATATCCTATTATTTAGAGAGTAAACAAAATCCGGATCCATCAATTATCATAATGTCTTGTCCTGGACTCGTGCAGAACCAATAAATGCTGAACCGAAATCCAGGAGACTTGATCTGCAGCAATTTCAAATGTTGATCGCTTTAAAAAAGTTGTCTTTTCTGTCCTCACTTAATTCATCCCTTCATCGTCATCCCTCTTGGCCTCCTCTTCGTCCCCCACACTCCTCCCACAGAGTGGTCGTTTAAATGCGGACGGAGAGAAGACAGAGAAAAGCGAAGGGAGGAAGAGGATGTTAAAGTGATGAAGGGAGAGGGGGGAGAAAGCGCTGAAAGAGGGATCGGGGAAAGGAGAGACGGTGGGGAGTTGTGGAGGAGAGGGAGGAGGAGGAGGGAAGAGCGATGGCGTGGAGGGAGGCAAGATGGGGTCAGCGCTGACATTGGGGTTGATGTGGGGTCAACATGATGAAGCAGTAATGGAAGCGTGTGTGTGTGTGTGTGTGTGTGGTATCAGAAGACGTATGGCTGCACAGACAGAGGCAGATTACAGCGGAAGGTAGAGAGGTAATAGTGGAGGTGTGTGTGTGTGTGTGTGTGTGCTTAAAGATTAAGCATGACTCTGCAGCATGCATCGTTCCTCCACCATGTCTTATTCCTCATTTTGAGGACGTACAGACACATATTTAAATTATGAAAGACCAAAGTTTGTTGTCTGTTTATCTTTCAACTGGGTTTTTGTTGTTTTATTTCTATTTCTATATATTTGTTTGTGTGTTACCTCAACCATCAAACCAATGAAAACATCAGCTTGGGTTCGATTATTATTAAAGAAAATAACCAATCCCAATGATTTAAACTCATGTAAATGTTGTATCACAATCAGAATCAGGTTTATTGTCGTCTGAAGTTTTAACAATATGAGGAATTGCGCATAAAACAAACAAATAAATAGTATTAGAAAAATAAAGCATAAAATAAGGGTCAGAAGCCTGACGGTCCTTAAATGCACCACCAAGGTTGCACATTTTTATTTGACTTTATTTTATGCTTTGACCCTCACTTGCAGGTGTTGTTCTGCCAATGTTCTTACATATGTATGTGTAAAAAAAACAACACAGGAATGACATTAAGTGTTTAATTAGAACATGTTCCGTATGAATCTGTGCACACGGCGATCGCCACGTGAGTGTTTGTGAAGAATAAAGTGGCTGTAACGCGTCCTGAAGGGTCAGACTGAGGGAAGCTCTCACAGGTGACCTCCGATTGGCCGGAGTGACTCCGAGGTGAGGTGAAAGGTCATTTAAGGGTTGAAGATACAGAGGGGCGGACATATCAACACCTTGTCTATCGAATGCAGTGTGTGCAAGTGTGTGTGTGTGTGAGAGAAAGAGAGAGAGCCTGATTGATCCGTCCAACCTGGTGGCCATAGCTATAGATCCACCAGACCGGAGATGTGTGTGTATGGGTTTTTTGTGTGTGAGTATGTGTGTGTGTGTGTGTGTACTTTGGGAGGGACTGAGGGATGAGAGGCAATCCGTCTCCCATGGCGACAGCCCGGACCGTGGACCCTTCCGTTTCCTCTAAATATTTACAAAGTGCCGGCCAATCAGAGCGAGGCAGACGCTGGCCACCGGCCATGACATGAAAAAGTGTGTCCAGAGTGTGTGTGTGTGTGTGTGTGTGTGTTTGCATGTGGAACGATATCACACACAAACACAGACACACAGACACACACCATCCCAGTCAGTCACACCTCATAGTCGCACGCTGACGAAACAATCTTAACACTCACTTAACTTGTTTTTGCTATTAATATCAGGAAGACTGTTCAGCGGGACATTCATACACATACTCTCTCTCACACACACACACACACACACACACACACACACACACACACACAATAAAACATTTGCCCAAACGTTTAAGTGCAAACTTCCATTCATTCTCTTGAAAACACATTTTTTTACACTTTAACACTAACATGCAGAAAAACACACACGTCTCTCACTCTCTTATACACACACACACACACACACACGTATGCATTGTGTGTGTGTGTGTGCGGGTGCGCGCGCGTGAGTGTGTGCGTGTGCGTGCAGTGAAAGTGCTCTGCTGCCTGTCTGAGCGAACAGTAAAATATGTTTGAGCCTCTGAGAGGAAGTGGTTTCCAGACCGCCTCAGCATGTTGGAAACAGCTGTTTGTGCGGACATGTAATTGTGTGTGTGTGTGTGTGAGAGTTCAGCTCTGTCCTGAGCAGCATGTTTTCATCCTGTGAGTGTTTGCTTCAATCTGTGTATTTCTTGATGTGTGCTTCTCTGTGTGTGTGTGTGTGTGCTGTGCCGTGGGGGGGTCTGTTGACCACTTGAGAGGAAACCACAGGCCAGACAGAGCTGTGTGTCATCAGGCCGACTGCCATGGAGCCCAACATCCAGCCTGAGCCTGAAAACACGAGTGGCGGAGATAAACACAGCGGGGGAAACTGTGAGCGATGAGCAGACGAGTGATTACTGTCAGCTTTTCATTCCTCTCACTGTCTTCGTGTCAGTGAGTTGACAGTTTCATAATCAGTCAAACATTTCTCAGATTTCATTTCCTTTCTGTCGTGACTCAGTCGCCCTCCGCACCTTATTTGCACTCAGAGAACCCAGCAAACCTACAGTAGAAGGAACGAGTCCTGTTGAACTAACACGTTCCCTGAAAACCAGGCTTTCTTCCCTTAAAACTTGTCTGAATTTGTCCGTGAATGATCGGAAACATTTTCACCAATTAGGCCCACGTGAGGGGAAAAAAAAAAAGAAACTGGAAAATCTCAACAATGAGCGTGTTGGCGGTGGTGGAGTGTACAGTATATCAAAGACAACAAATCTGAGACCACACTTGGGAAGATGAACGTTCTCATCAGGGCCCAAAAAGCACCACAGGCCGTTAAAACTCCATCGTGTGGACATGTGTGTCTGTAGACGTGTAAATAAGTGACAAAGTTCTGCAGCAGATAACTGGAAAACATGAAGAAGTGAAGGCTACAAATGTCTCCTACTTGTCCAGAGCGTTGTCTGCAAACGACGAAGCAGTTCGAATTAAAAAGCATTTTGAACATTTGTCTGTTATTTTACAGAAGAATGTGCAGAACCCCGACGTGAACGTACGTCTTGATTGAATTGACTCTATTTTCCGCTTTGGTTTAAAGGATTATTGATAAGGTAGCCGATCTGCCGTTTTCTTGCGTTTGTTCCTCACACACTCCTCCTCCTTCATCCTCCTCCACTTCCTTTTTCTCTCTCCCTCTCTCTCTCTCTGTTCTCTTCTTCAAACTGTGTGGCTTCTACTTCCGTTGTGCCCATGAGCTGAATCTTCTGATCTTTACACGAAACAGATCAGGCTCTCCCTCGCGCACACACACACACACACACACACACACACACAGGCTGAACGTGGACACACACTCCTTCACCTCATCAAAGTGGTGGAAGTGTGTGTGGGACGATGGATTTGATGGAAAGGTTGGGGTGGAGTGGGGTGGTGGGGACTCGGAAGTGCTTTAGTGCATGTGTGTTGGAGTGGTGTGGCATGCACACATGGCTGCATGAAGACACACACACACACATACAGCTGGGACTTATCAGTGTTTACTCTCTCCTGTCTGACTGTACTTAAACTTTACCTCCTCTCTCTCCACTCTCTCCGTCATCACACACACACACACACACACACACAGCCACCCAGCCAGATTGAGGAAAGCCTTTATCTGAGCCTGGCGCTAAGCTGTGCGTGTGTGTGTGTGTGTGTGTGTGTGTGTGCGTGCTTGGCAGATTGCCAGTGAAGTCGTGCTCTAAAGAAACAATATCAGCCACGCGCCACAGACTTCTGTCTGTCCCAGCGTACGAGCACTCGAGGGGGAATCCAGTTCAACACACGTCCCCTTGACAGTGTTACGCAGTTTCCAGTTCATCATGCAGCTAATTGTTTTGCATGGCAAGCGCCATTCAGGGTCCTCTCACCGTCCATGAACTTAAAAACAATCAAACTGGCCTGAATGTCGTCATGTTTTTGTCACTGTTGTCTTATTCCTGTGTGTTTTGGCTTCTTCTCTTTCTTCCAGGTAATAACCGAGGGGAGGAAACTGTGGCACAAACATGGAGGCCAGCTTGAGTCTGACTGAAGGTAACGCCCAATCACAGTATCTGGGTGTGTTTGTTTCTAATGACACGTGAACATCCTGAGAGTTCATTTCACCATTATTATTGATTGTTTACATTAAGTCTGGAAAATCTGTGGAAGATTGGATGAGGACCTTCTCTGGAGTTTGGAGATACAGTATGAAGAGCACAGCAGGATGTTGGCTGCCTGAAAAATTGAGCTATAATGACCATAGATTTAATCTAACGGGGTTCCCACGCCACATTGAAATTCTCTTCCAGGCCCTTGAAAGTTTCTTTCTAAATAGACATTTTGTGCCAGAAAGAAGTGCAGGTAAACATCTGCCCTGCGTTGTTTGATGTACGTAGTCGAGACCGACGCAGAGCAAACGTGGTCGTTAAACGTTAAAGCAAGAGAGAGTAAATAACGACATGATGCATGGGAAATGAACATTCCAAGACCTCTGTCTCACCAAAGACAAATGACGAGGACTGACTTTGACCAAGATCCCCAAAAAGACAATCACGTCCAGATGCAGAACGTATGAATTATAGAAGACAGTTTTGTGTCCCAGACGTCTGTAGTGTGCCGGTGTCTCCTGTATGAGCTGAGAATGTCATTGTATGCGAGTTTGGGTGTCACCTTCTGTTCCTGTGATATTGTTGTGTGTGTCGTACGTCAGCACACTCAGGTAAACAAATGCTTTTGTGCTGTACACACACAGGTTAGTGTGGCGGTTCTTCTTAGGACACCACACTGACTTTGCATTCAGCATTAATCCAGCATTTACTATCACAGTTAATGACTAATCCTAAACTGAGCCTGAGCAAAATTAGGTTCTGCCTTACGAGGACCAGGTTTCAGTCTCTGTGACGACTCCTGGTCCTGACAAGGTCAGGGAAGGTCCTATAGAGGTAACGAATACAAGCACACACATGTTTTGGTGTTCTGTTCCACCTACTTTCTCTTTCTTGTCCATCTCAAAGCAGAGCTTAGTGGAGACAATGTGTCCCGCAATGTTTATGTAGATGTGCGTGAGAGGAAGTGTGTGGGTGTTGTATCCACGTGACAATGTGGAAGGTCTGAAAATACTTGACCTGAAAAAAAAAAAAGGAATTGTCTCTGGTTGAATGTAAAATGGACCCTTGGGGTAATTCGACTTGAGCTGCAGCCTGGAACTTTACTACTTTCTCTGCTGATACTGAAGGACTTGCATGAAGGAGGCTTCCAAAGAGGACGTCATGCCGCTGAGATGCAGTCGCTCTAAACGCAGCCTCTAAAGCTGGAAGCTCCTGGATTGGGATTCTTCTTCCTCCCTCTTTATTCTCCCATGGTGGCGATGTGCTTTGGAGCCAGCCTGCACAAATACTAAGATCATTATATTCCATTATTGGTATGATTCATTCTGAGAAACTGGGTTTTTACGTGTAAATCAAGTGATGGAAGGTCAGAGTTGAACCAGTTCATGGTGGTTCGAGATCTCTGATATGAGCAGTCACACACATGGAGATGTACAGTACATACATGTGCTTTATGTATTGCCTGCTAAGATGAACCCCATGACCCGCTGGCCCTGAAAAGTGAAATGGATATACTGCCTGCTCTATTTCTAGCCTTTTACCTCTCAGACTACCTGGATCGCTTCACTGTTGTCGTCCTCAGCTGTTATTAGAGCAAGCAGTGATTATACACTGTGTACTACATCTCTGGAATACACTATATGGACAAAAGTATGTGGACGCCTGATCAGGGACTGGAATGACATATTCAAATAATTATTGGAAGACTGTCCTCAAGATGACAGATGCCTGATTGGAACACCTGAAGTCAATACTTAAAAGGTGTGGCCAAATTGTCCAAGTCAAATATGGACTTGGACAACTGTTTACCACATATTCAAACCCCACCATACATTCAAACCCCACTGTTGGTGTCCTCAAATTGCGAGCTGGTGCTTGGACCAGTGTCTCTGTTGGTGCATTCCATTTGCAGTCGGAAGTCGGATTTAGAATTTGCACACACGCACACACACACACACCAATTAGTGATAGTGAATGCGTCCTCTGCATTTAACACATTACACACCAGTAGTGGACACACAAACCAGGCACAGCCCTTACCTCGCCCAGGGTGAGCTCAGGGTCACCTAAACCCAGCCCTCGCCCTGTCCCAGCACTGAACCTGTGACCTTCTGGTTACCAGTCCAATTCCTTTCCCCATTCCAACACGGAAAGTCCGAGCAACCTCAAAAACCCCCGACATAGAATTCCAAGATGGCTGCCACTGTGTCAATAGTAAAAACAAGCTACTCATTTTACAGTAATTGCACTTTCACAGTAAATATAGTGTAATGTTTTACCCTTGGACATGTTGCATCACTGTTTGTGTGTAGAACATTGGTAATGCTAATGTTGCTAATGCTAACAATGGCTAGCCCGAGATACGTTCACGTCAGTAATGACAACATATCAGATTAGAAACCCTGTCAAACCAAAAATGGATGGAGAGATTATGTTTAAAGGCTAATATTAACTCATTATTGATTATTATATACTCATTGCTGTATCCATATTTATTTGTAGTACGGCGTATAGTTTTTACAACCTTACAACACTGTCCATTTTCAAAACTGTAAGGCTTAGCCCTTCACCCTGTTGAGGACACGCTGTTATTAATATCTTGTTATGCAGTCATAGACGTCCCGCTGTGACTTTCACCTCATCGAATTATTTTCGTGCCCCAAACAACTATTGCCCTAATTACGAAATGAAGACAAGCAGACTGCGTTTAATTTAGATGCATTGTTATTAATCAGATTGTGATTCATAGCTGACAGCTGGGGGCCACGGAGGACACAGGCCACTGATTATTTTTTATTGATTTTTCTTTCTTGACGGCGGTTGATATTAAAGCCCGGCGAGTGTCTTGGGCTTGTTGTCGTCTGGCATGAGGCTTTGTTCTGTTGCCGTCACGAGTGCCTCGTTTTCTTATATTGATTTGATTCACACATCTGCCCCAGAAACGATTAAAACGGATTTATGAAATTTGAATTTGAAAAGCAAGTCTGTTTCGTTTTTGCTCAAATTTGCTCTTAACTAAATGTTTATTATCTTCTGTCTTGGAGTTAAACAAATGTTTCTCATTTGTTTTTTCCGCCATGGTTTATTTATTTTTCATTACAGAACTGAAAATGATTTTATCTTGCCCTTAATGGTGTTCCGCTCTTTCTGTCTGATTTACCAGAGATAAGAAAAGAGGCCATTAAATTTAAAATTTAAATTTCTATTTATTCGTTTTATTAGGCTAACCCCCCATGGGGTGCATTATTTCATTATAAAGAGAATACACTTATGAATGGGCAGCAAGACATTACAGTGTTACAAAATAAATGAGCATTACACATTGATGTTGTAGTTTGAACTCTCAACATCTCATTAGCTTGGACTGCTAGAATAAACGATGACCACACCAAGACATTATCCATCTGCATTAATTTGTGTCCCCTCCTCCTGCCCCTGCTATTAATTATTCTCTAGAGGTTGACAAAGTATTTAAGATGCTAACGACTGACAAATGATGACAAGGTTGTTTTGCATGTATTTACATGTATCCCTCTCCTTGCTGCTGAGCAATTTGTCCGTTTTCCTTTTCATTTTCTTACAGACTATGACGGCGAAATATAATTTCTGTCTAATTCAGATGATTTATTGAAGTCATTTATAAGATTAAATGCATTTAGCCCAGTCCACACCTCACTGTTCCTGTTTTGGCCTCAAGCCTTGAAGGTTACAGTTGTGGTCAGCTTTTTTTTTTTTCCTGCTAAAGAGGGTCTGTTAGGGGCAACACGGACACAGGTCATTAAGGTTATTGTGGCAGTGCTTGGCTTTTGGGGTTGAGGTGAGGGTTAGGACCAAGGTTTGAACCTTGAGTTGGAAAGGAGAAGGGGCTTTAAAAGGTCAATTCACCCCAGAGTTTTTTGAGGTTAAGGCACCGATAATGCTATAAGCTTTTGGGATTTGGCATTAAATGTAAGACTTGGTTGAGCTTCTGAACGCTCCGCAGCTTTGAGACTTGAGGATGTCGTGGTCATAGTGGCAGTGGAGGGTTCAACTGAGGATTTGGACAAGATTTTAAAGGATATGGGTTCCGTCTGACTGAAAACTCTACTAAACCTCTGGGTTTGGAGTACGGTCTTGGATGTTAAATGTCAATAAATATAGATAAAGACTTGTCAGAATTGTGTTTTCACTGAGTCATGGAAATAGTTGCTGGGCAATCTAGAGGTTGGGAGTTTGGTTTAAGAAGACACGTCTTCCACCATACTGTGGTCAGTGGATCATTTGTGTTAATGCAAACCCTGAACGAACCATAACTCATCTGGAGTTAATGTTGGAGATAAGAAGACACTCAAAATAACGTCACGACCATCACACATACACATATGCTTATTAGTCATCCAACTTTCTTACTCACTGACACAACTCGCTGGGCGCCATGGATCTTACAATGTGACCCAGGTCTTTTCACTGACTCTGTCAACACTTCAACACACAAATCATCGAATGCACCATTCATCAGTTCACTTTGAATTTGGTAGTGCTAGCCTAGAAGAGGACTGAGTCACAGACTACATCCGTAGTCATCAGTTTTTGTTTAAATTTGGCTCCAGATCCTCCTTTTGTCCACATTACACCAACATTTTAGACCCTCAAAAGCAGATAAGTTAAAATCTTTGCTCTAAAGAAAATAAATGCAAAATCATTCCCCTGTTTAGACCAGCATGGGACACACAGTGTTTCTATATGAACATTTGTTGATGCAAACATATTATGGATGTAGCCAAAGTCTTGGTCTGCACTCAGGTCAGAGAGAGCGCTGACAAAACTTAATTTGTCACACTTTTTAGTGTCAGGAGAGGGGGTTATAGTAGCCGTCATCTTCACGGGTCAGCATAAAGGTTGGGGCAAGGGTATGACAGGAGAAGGGGCTAATCTTGTCTCCAGGTCCAGGGGGTAATGGCAGTGGTCAGTTCCTGGCCAGAGGAGTTCCTCCAGAGCCTCAGGGGCCTCTGCAGTGTCCAGGGCTGTGGCCAGGTCAGCGGGTGATGGATGAGGCCGAGGCTGCTTATGGCAGGTGCCCACCAGCCCTGATCAGTCCAGCTTAATCAGCAGAGCACTCGGACAACAGTCCCCATTTAACCCGACTAATGACCGGTCACTCAAGCCACACACACACACACAGATACAGGAAATGCCCATGGGGACAATCAGTGCCCCCATTAATTCGGCATAAAACAAGAAAACCAAACCAAATGAACAAAATACCCCAACAGAAATTAAAGTTCACACATGCACAAATGAAGATGTAGTGCTGGCAGAACACAAACGAGGACACACACACACACACACGCACACACACTTGCTGCCTGCTGCTCCTCTGCTCATTCAGCCGTGTATTGATTTCTGCTTTATGAACTCAGGGACAATTAAAGCACTGATTGCAGTGACAGATAATGTAATTAAGTTTTCACAGCTGAGTGCACTGAGCTTCTGCAGACTCTCTGACACGTTGGATCCAGTGGGGTAACAGTTAAACGTGTCATTACAGTTCTAAGTATCAGAAGTTGATACTTGTGGCCTGTTTTATATTTGTGTTGTCTGTGTGTGTATTTAAAATATATCGATTTAAAAAAGTGTTTGGGCTTTTTGCACTTACAATGAGAACACAAGGACACTTGACTTTTGTCAGTTGAGCGTTTTCCAGCTCCCCAAAGTGACCCACTTTCTGACGACTGCGGTCATTGTCTCACTTTATTCTGCTTCGTTTGGCAAACGTGTGGCGCATGTGTGTGTGTGTGTGTGTGTGTGTGTGGTCTCTTTCAAAAAATGCTCCTCAACAAAGCATTTTTTGGGGTCTAACAACTGACTAAAGCTACAGTATAATCACAGGCATGTTTTCCGATTGTAAAGTGTACAAAGCCCGCTTCACACTACATGATTGTCAGTGTAATTGTACGATTAGCAACAGTAGGTTGGTCACTTTCCAGCGTGCTGGTAATTGGGCATAAGTCCAGACACCCCAGCCAATCAAAGACCAGAATACATCTCTGGTCGATGAGGTAGAAGGATAAAGAAAACGGTAAAAGTCAAGACCAACAGTTGACTTTTCAGACATGAAATCAAGCTAAGTTAAGCCTGGTCATTCTTCAATGACTGAGAACCTTCATCGACATTCACATTTAGACTGTGGTGTGAACTGCACCACGATCCCATGACTTTAGAATGTGTGTCTGTTGGAGAGAACGTGACAACACAAATGTTATCTCGGTCTTTTTGTGTGTCTCTTTGTGCGTTAGGTGAGACGCGGTAGTCGACGCTGCATCAGTATCATCTTTCTGCCTGGTAGGACTGTGACTGTGTTGGTGTGAACCCATTAGTGAAAGTGTGAAGTGTTGATTGGACACTTGTAATCAAAGAAGCTGTGGGTGCTAGTTAGCATAATGTGTGAAAGATAACAGCGTTCAGTTTGTCTATTGAGTATCTTTTTATTTAGAAAGCTGGAAGTTCCTCCTAAAGTGTATTCTCTGGTGGATTACAGAGAGACTTCCTCACAGAATCACTTCTCTTTTACTTGTCTCTGACTGCAAAGCCATTTAGGGAAACTTCAGCCCACTCACTCGCTGTGAGTTATTATTATTATCCAAATCTTTTCCTGCTGTGTTCTTACACGAGCTCAGTTCTACACTGTCCAGAAATTGAACTCCAGAACTGGCAGGAGAATTTCTGTAAAAATGTCCTCACACCACATTAAAGTTAAATGAGCGCAGACCTTATTAGCTTTTTTTTTTGCTATATTTTTGTAAACTTATGTTAATTTATACATAGTCATAGTTTCTGGAAAAAATGTAAACAACATTTCTTATTCTTATTTTATTGTTAATATTTCTATTTTCTCTTTTAAAATTGTTATTTATATATTTGTATTTTGCACCAAGGGAGTGGCACCCAAATTTCGTTGTCCACAAAATAACGACAATAAAGGCTATTCTGATTCTGATTCTGATTTTCATCCACATGAAACTGGAATTGTGGAAGTCCTAAAATTATATTTTTTGGAGAGCGAGAGAAAAAATAAAATGCCACCCTTGCTTTGCTTGTGTATATAACCAATACACAACTTTGGGAAAACAGTGACGTCATAGTCCACATCTTCTCCTTCCTGTTTTGCAGCACCACATAAAGACATAGAGTATGAAGACATTTCCTGCCATGTTTGTGGAAAACCTTTAAAGAATCAAAAAGGAAGAGATTGTAGAGGGAAAGCTCTGTCTCTGTGTAGATAAGGCTTTAGTCTTCACTGCCTCACAGCCAGGCTTAGGGGCGAAACACTAAACTAACCCTCAAAAACAGAGAGAAGAGGCTCTTACGGTTCGTTTAAGTTGTTCTAGTCGGAAGTATCAACTGGAAACCCCCTCAAGTGAGCTTTACAACTCGGAAAGTCGGAGCAACCTCACAAATCCCGACATAGGAATTCCAAGATGGCTGCCACATAGTAAAAACACAGCTAGCTTTACTGTTAACTGCACTTCCGCCGTATTTGTTTCACGCTAAGGCTGCCGTACACACATTACTGCTCAAATGTTACCATGTGGAGTGTTGTTATTGAGCGGTATCGCTACAATGGCTAACAATGGTTTTTCCCTGGACTTCTTTCCAGTTCTGACTTGTGATGTAAATAGATTACCACAGATTACCACATCTCAAGAAGCACCTGCAGTTTTAACAAATGAAAATGATCAAGGACATTCATTTATTGGATTCTCTGTGATACATGACTCTGACAGAAATGAAAGGAAGGAAGCATAAAGTATAGGAAGGAAATGGGGACATTGAGGGAGGGGAGCTCAAGAGAGAGGGCAGATAAGGACAGGAGGTTAAAGATAAACTTGAGGGAAATAATGAAACTGAAAGTGGAGGTGAACGAGGAGAAAGCAGGTGGAAGCGAGCAGGTCGTCAACAAGGAGCTGAGAGTGCAGGAGTGAAGAGAGTCAAGGGGAGAGGAGCACAAGTTCAACCTTTCATATGTCACACACCCACTGAGGACTAATGAAGACAATTACGTCATTACTGGGACATTTTAACCAGAAAGAAGACGTGGGAGGAAACAGGTGAGTGCCTGTGCAGGGGGGGGAGAGGAGGGAGACGAGGGAGACGTGCTGGACATCGCTGTGTCTGCGATTCAGTGTCTTTTTTTTGTTTTAATGTGGACTACTTAGTTAAGCTGAGGTTGTTCATATTCTGTAGAGTGGGAGAACTAAGAATTACAAAGAATTGAGAAGGGCTTCTCCACTTTATATTATTATTTGTATATGGTAATGATATTTATTGGATTATCTATACGACAAAACTTAATGAAATGTTTTATAAAGACATTTTCTTTGAATGTTCTGAGTGTTAAGCGTTTGTTGTTTCATTATCTTTGATAATAATGACGCTTACTTACTTAGACCACAAAGTACAGAGAGCTGCTACAGTATTCCTGAATAATCTGAATTTCTGTTGGAGTTGTTTTTTTTTATTGGTGTCTGTTTTTAATTGAAGAGAAAAGCCTGTAAAACCAGAGAGAGAGGAGGGAAAGGCACAACACATCCTGTTCAGTGAAGCAGTAAATGAGAGGATGATCTAAGGCCACAGATTAACTGTATATGAGATAAATGTTTAGAAAGACATTATTTGAAGTGTTTACCAAACGTAAACTGTAAATATACAGTAAAATTACTTTACAGTTCTGTGTTTGCAGAGAGTTGAGGATGACGACAGCCAAGTTGTTAATCCAGAGCCGTATGAATTTGCCGGTATCAACTTGATATTTTCACCAGACAATTATCATTTTAAGCAAGGTTGTGTTTTTTTCAAATTCCACTCCAAACCCTGACATTTTAGAGCCCAAAGGAAAAGTTTAAAAATGCTGCTGCCTCCATTTGGTCATTTGGTTTCAGTCTGGATGACCTTGCCCTTACACCACTTTCTGGTTGGTTCTTATCAGCCATGACTGGACTATCAGCTGTGAACGAAAAGCTCCAATAAAGCAATTACCTTCACTTTCGCCTTGTCGCTGCCCTATGAAAAAAAAAGCCCTCGTTTCGTCTGTCATTAATAGAACTTTGAGTCACTAAGCAAACACCTGCAGAGGAGATGTTTACACCAGTAAATCCTGTCCCACGCTAGAGGATTTTCAGGGACTTGATTTTAAGACCGTGGAAGACCACAGACACAACGCACTTTGTAGCTTTAATTGCGAGAAAGCACAGACCCGACGACACAGGAGTTTCCAGGGATTTGGGATCTCACGGAGACGCCCGTGATTTAACGGGACTTCAGAATATAAACAGACGTGTTTTTGTGCGGAGAAACGCAAAAAAACGATGTGAATGAAGCCCCAATCGCCATTCACTCGGAAATGTCGAACATGTTTTAGATTTATGATGCTTAACGTCTGTTAATCCCTCACACGATTCAGGATAATTCGGCTTGATAATCTGGTCAAATCAGCCTAAAATGGGATTGCCAGAAGGGCGTGAAATCTGGCCAATTATCCTCTAGTGTGCGCCGGGCTCCAGTCTACCTGAATGGTCATGTGACCTGAAAATAAAATAGTATAAATGTAGCTAGTAATATGAATTCCAGTCTTAAAGGAAAACAGACGTTCCAGTAACTGTTGTTGGGAATATTGAGCGTTACTCTGGGAATGTCGGGATGAAAACACCTCACAGACACATGAGGTCACTATTAATTGGATTTTTTCTTGATCACGTATGAACTGTATAAACGTTGCACCAGAGTGGTTTGTCCCGAGGCCTGTTATAATGGAAACTACCATGACGGTAATGTGACATCAGGCGTGTGTGTTTTGGTGTTAAGTGTGTGTGTGTGTTATCGCACTGCTGTTGCACATGGTGACTCACTGCATGTTTCCGCTGTTTACTGAAATTTTACTGGAACATGTTTATGTCCTGAAGTTTTTAATAGCTACCTGAGAGTGAGTGCGGGAAACCTCTGGGTCCCTTAGTGTTCGGGCTTTTTTCTCTTTCTCTCTTTTCACTTAAGGTTGATTTATTTTTGTTTCTCCGAGTCAGCCTGACGCTCACTGATGCCTGAAAGTGATGTGTGCAGCAGTGACACACGCGTATATGAATGACAAAGCATGAGTGGGGTAAACTTATTACAAATCACAGCCTGGTTGTTTATTGTATCCTGATAAATCAACATTGTTTACGCCAGATTTTGGAGATCGTCTTGGATTGTTCGACTTTAACCAAAGTGTCTCAGCCAAAATACACCACGTCATGTTTTTACCGCACAACAGTCCGATAATAAATGAAGTCCAGAAGAGTCGAGTTAAGCTGGTGTGGATTGTAGAAGTTATGTATAAGTGTGTCACTTGGAGAATTGTCTCAATTTAACATTTTGGAGACAAATTTGGAGTCTTTGTTATAAGTTTACATTATTTGTAAGTTGTTGTTTCACCTGAGGTGAATATAAAATGGCAGTTCTGAATACTGTGTGTGTGTGTGTGTGTGTAAAGTTGCCTTCTAATGAGGAGTGTGTCTGGTTGTGCGCTGAGGACACTGTGATTAGCTGGAGACACTGAGAGGGGAGTTAATGGGGAGGGGACACAGAGGGGGTGACTGTCTGGTTTTGGGTATTGCTCAAGTTTACCCTTAGCCTTTCTGCTGCATCCATCTGTTTAGAGAGTGACCAGATGAATCCACTCGTGTGTGTGTGTGTGTGTGTGCGTGCAGTATGTGAGGACTGGTAAGATTAGGGGAGCTGACTACCACCCCACCCCCCACCTCCAACGCACTTCCAGCCCGTCTTTCTGAGAGCTTCGACCCTGACACATGCCACATGCTCACACACACACACACACACACATGCACACACGGGGGATCATGGTTGGGTCTAACCTGCCTAATTCTCTCTAATGGCTTCTCTATTCAAGGATTAACTCCCTAAATCCACACACACTTGCGGCGGGTCCACCGTGCACTGGCCTACAGTACCACTGTCACACACGCACACACAAAGGAAATGGACAATAGCTGATATCTCGGTGATTTGAGGCATCAAATGGCCTGTGGGCTGCAATTAAAGTGTTTGTAACTTCGGGGAGGTGTGAGGGGGGAGGACGGGGGAAGGTGGGAAGAGAAGAGAGAAAGGAGAGAATTTGATCACGATCAACTCTCTCTCTCTCTTTCTGTTTGTGTCTGTGTTGATAATGTCATTGAGTTTCCTTAATTAAAAGATGCTGTTAATTCATGATTAACTGGAACAGAAAACTGGTGTTTTCCCCCTTTAACGTCCACACTGGCGTTATTGAGCCACTAAGACTTATGGGAAACGATGACATAGACACTCAGACTTGCTTCCTGATTACAGTTTATTACTCTATAAAATCATTATTGAACGCTTTAGCAGCTTAACAGAAACATGATCCCCAAGAGTTTGCAGTCATTTCTTTTTGTCTAAACAGACAGCGTGGATGCTGAGTCTGCACAAAGTTTTGTTGTGCATAACTCGAAGCTGAGCTCGAGACTGTAAAAGTTTAATCAGGGCAACATTATCACGGGTTTCCATGGTGTTGGTTAGTGATCATTTTCAACTGTCGGTTGTTTTCTTGATTTATCAGTGACTCGGCATCCTCGAAGGTAATTACTTTACTGTCAAAGACGAACAAAGAAAATATTCACGTTGAAATCAGGTTATTCAGCCAATCAATCATCAAAATAATTGACACGTAATTATTAATCCATCAATCACTGCAGCACTCGTGGTTGTTGGTGTGGTCAAACATGACGCATTGTAGGAAGAAAACAGAAAAGTATTCTCCTCCAATTTGCACTGAGAGTAGGTTTTTTGACCAATTTACCCAGTTACCTTCTAAGTTTGGTGTATTCCAGCTCAGATTTTTTTAACTGTAATCTAAGCAGGTCGTCTTGTTGAGATCCCGATCAGAGACACAAAAGGCATGCATTCATGTCAGTGTCCAATTCCAGCAGCATACATAGATATATGAGACATAAACAAGTGTAAACACTGCAGTATAGGAGAGTAGGGATGAGCCAATACAATAATAAATCATGATACTGGTCAGATATTGGTC
Organism: Solea senegalensis; assembly: GCF_019176455.1. Classification (NCBI taxonomy): domain Eukaryota; kingdom Metazoa; phylum Chordata; class Actinopteri; order Pleuronectiformes; family Soleidae; genus Solea; species Solea senegalensis. The sequence continues at coordinate 5,494,374 of NC_058029.1, forward strand.
AAAATCAGATATTGGCACAGATATAAAAAGTAAAATTTTTTGTCTGATATCGCCAATCTACCAATATCAGTCTGATACAGATGCCTTCCCTGACCCCTTAAGGACTCGGTAGAGAAACAAGGTTGTGATATCAGTATCGTACATGAACAAGAGACACCGAGCCATGAAACAATCTGAACATTAACACAGTCACTGTCGCGTCCTGCAGTGTTTTTTGGCTCTAAAAGCCCAGAAAACACGTTGGACACAGCAGCAGCAGATCAGTGGCAGTGACGGTGGAAGGAAGTGGAAGTGTCCACATATTTCCGGGCCGGACAGTGAACGTAACAGTTCTGCTGTAAGAGCCCGAGAACACAAACTGTCAGGTTACATTCCCCCATGACAGGAATGTGTGGCGTTAATCCCAATTTCTAGTGGCCAAAGCTCCTTCATCCATCCTTCTCCTTTCTCCTCTCTCACCTCGGACCTCCCTCCCTCGCTTCCTCTCTCCCTCCTCCTCATCCCTCTCTCCTCTTACCCTCGAGGCTTGTGTTTTGAAAAGCTCTTACTGTAACAGCAGAGCGGAGAAGACAGTTTATGCGTGTGTGTGTGTGTGTGTGATAGAGGCCCTCTGTTAAACTAACAGAGAGTGAGGAGGTCTCTGGTCCCTCTTTTGTGTCGCTGTCTCCTGCAGGCATGCATGCAGGGCCACGGCAGAAACAAAAAAACACATTTCAATATGTGTGTGTGTGTGTTGGGGGAGAGGGGGGTGGGTTAAACTACCCTCTCCTCCTGCCCTGCAGTGACCACAGTTGCCCTCCAGCTACTGACTCCCCTCGTTTCAAAGGTAGCGACGGGGAAACTTGAATTGAGCGTGTTGAGTGTGTTGTGGCTAAAACACAGAGATTTTTTGTTTTTTTTTCTCCTCAGCATAAAAATGTGTTTTTGTCATCAACAGATTACTTTCACATTCAAACATGTCAGGAAACAAATATTACCTCTATGTAAATATACAGTTAAGTGAGTTTTTCTTCTCTTTGTGTTTTTGAGGACACAAGATCCCGTGGACGTCGTAATTATGAGTTCATTCATAAGTTCCACTTGAACCCTTGTAGACTCGAGAGCAGGGGTGTCAAACTTACGGCACATTTTTACCTCAAATGAGCCGGAGCAGTACAATAATAACATAATAACTTATAAACAAAAAGAACTCCAAATGTTTCCCTTTGCATCACAACTTACAGAACACACATTTAGTCACAGCCACCTGGAACTGAAAAATATAGTATTAACCTTAACAAATTCATCCTACGGGCCAGACTGGACCCTCTAGTGGGCCGGTTCTGGCCCACGGGCCGTATGTTTGACACCCCTGCTCTATAGGTCAGATTAGGGATGGTGCAATATGAGACTCGTTCAGCTGCACATCCTTAGGTGCTACACATATTTCAAAATAAAATATTGTTGGAGAAAAAAAATGGCTATATGGAACTGAAACACTATAGTGCTTTTACTTTGAAACAGGAACAGGTCGTGTTGTGCTTGTGACATATGCGTTCCATAAGGAGTTCCAAAAAGAGCCATTCGTTATCTTATTAGTTATTATATGTGGACAATGCTAACACTATATATATTTAATTAAGTAAAATAAAACCAAAAGGCAAAATTGTGGATGAGGAAAAAACGTTTTTTAAGACTTATATTGACACATTCATCAGTTTTCTGCAAATTTTCCAAACTTGTATAAATAAGCAATAATCAACCTGTTCATTAAATTATAATTAGCCAGTGTTGTTTATTATTAATAATGGGGGGAAAAAATCAAACTGGTTTCTGTCCAACAAACACAACAACCTCTCACTGTGTTTTTCTGCAAACTCAGCCAACACAAGTACAAGCGTCATCACATTTTGTTTGAATTGGAACGCGACGCCGTTTCTCCGCTTTGCATTTTGCGTTTCCTTTTTCTTTCTTTTTTTTACAAGAAATAATAAATAATTAGCTTCTAAACGACGCTGCCAAAATGTAATAAGATGTTTCCTCTCTCAACTACAGGCCTGTCACGACTGTGACATCATCATCTGACCGCAAATTAATTTTCATACTCGTCCCTCAAAAATAAAAATAAAAAATCAGTTGAATGAAGCAGAAATTTTACACTTTTATGCTCTTTTAATATCGTCATGGCAACATGATGGCAAATCTTTCTGTACAAAAATCAATTTAATGGTTATGATACAATAAAAACAATAAATGTTTAAAGATATCACTGTCCCCTAAAAGTTACCTGTGTGTGCGTGTATGTGTGTGCATGTGTGTGTGTGTGTGTTCCTAAAACGTCTCTGGTTGTTTTGCAGTGGGAGGAACAGCTTGGCTGCAAAGCATCAACATGTCCGACAGCTGTGGGACAGATCCGCAGCTGTGTGTGTGTGTGTGTGTGTGTGCGTGTGTCTGTGTGTGTGTCAGGGTCGTCCGTTGGCAGGAAGCAGTAGGCAGCGAGTGATGTGGTCAGACCCTCTGTCACCAGAGAGAGAGAGGGAGGGAGAGAGGAGAGAGAGAGAGAGAGAGAGAGAGAGGGAGGTCCTATGTCTCTTCTTCTTCTTCTTCTTCTTCTTCTTCTTCTTCTTCTACTCCTTCATCTCCGTCGTCTTCTTCTTCCGCTTGTTTTCTTTTCCTGGTCATTGTTCTTAATTAAGCGGGGAAAGAAAACACACACACACACACACAGACTCATAGAGAGTTTTGTGACGGCTCTTGTTTGTTTTCAAAAGTCAGTATTTATTCATTTACATCAGAAAAGCCAGGTTGTTAAATACCATTAGCTAAAACATCTCAAAAAACATGCACTAAAGTTGAAAAGATCCCTGTCGATCAGTAAAATATCAAATCAAAACAACGCTTGATTGATTATTACATGATAGACTTAATATAACTAAGTCGTTCTTTCAGACTTAGTTCAAAACACCATTTTTGCAGCTGACGCTGGCGTTTAATTGTATTTATTTACCTGTTTTATTCATTTATTTGTTAATGTCGTTGTTCTTGTGTGGCAGAGGCTCCACAGAAATAAATCACTTCCTGTTGTGTTTTGCTCTCACGTTCACGCTGAAATGAGAGTCTGTGTTGGGTTTGGGATTAAGCGCATGTGTGTCTTTATTCCCGTCGATCAGATTATTAGACAGTATTTGCTCTGTGCGTTCACTAAATTTGCATTTGAATTTATCTGAGAATAATCCCATATTTGTGGAATAATTGTGGCGACCAGATTAAGATTTTCATCTGTCAATTCATGTAATTTAATTGCAGATTAGGGCTACAATTGTGCTTAACATGAGGGACCTTTAAGGACTGCTACTAATGATTAATCGATTAGTTGTTTGGTTCTCAAATGTCTGGTCCTCATGATTTTGTCACATGGAGCAAAGAAAATAGAAAATGTTCACATTTAAGAAGCTGAACATTTAGAAAAAGGTATGATTTATTTGTTAAAACTGTTAAAAGAAAATAATTATATTGTCTGTCCTCTTCTGCTTTCATTGTCATTTTGCTCTTTTGTCTTTTTCCATTGTTATAAATGATGTAATAATGGGTAAAAATGGGGCGAGAGGAGAACAGGGACTTTCTCAGATTTGATTTATTCAGCGCGGGAGGCATCGGGAGAGCAAAGAGATTGAGGAAAAAGTGATGGAAAAAGTAGAGAGAAGAAGAGAAATCAGTGGAAAATGTTTTTGTAAATACTGAGCACAAATCAAAGGGCTGGAGGAGAGAGCGGAGGCCAGTGAGTAGGAGGCAAATTGAGGGAGTCGGGGGACAATTAGATGGGAATTTCCAGTGTTAGTGAACGTCCAAGCTTTTGTTATAACAGCAGAGAAAAAAAAGGAGTGAATGAGAGCTGTGAGGTTTGAGCTGACATCTCAACTGCTGTCCAACATTTGCTTTGCTGCAGGACGACAAGTCACGACCAGTAAGAAGAGATTAAACAAAGAAAGGAGAGTGAGAAAGTGAATAAAGGCCCCGTCTCCAACCAATGCCTCATTATAGTCATTTCAGTGTCACTCTGGTGTTTGAATAAACCCACGGAACTTCATGGAAAAGCCCTGACACCGCACTGACAAGGTCATGTGGGAATTAAATGGCGTCACATCGGTGTTAGGCGACAGCACGCGCGCACACACACACACACACACACACTCTGTCGTGTTACCTGACTTTATTTCATCCTCACATGGAACAAAAAGTGACGCTTTGATTGAACCCACTTCACGTGAAACAGCGTCAACACACAAAGGACAGATGTAAGACACTGGGGAGCTCATTTAGGTAAATAAGGAAAAGAATAAAGAGAATAAATTAAAAAACAAGTCACAAGATGTGACTCAAAACAGTCCGTCTTCAACTATTCTGTTATTATTTTTATTTATTATGCGCAATTAATCTCCATCTATGTGTGTGTCCATGTATGCGTTTGTGTTTATTACTATTATCGCAGTTTTGCGTGATTTTTTTAATGTAATGTCAACAACTCCTGTACACAATGACTCTTATTTATTATACATTACACTGTTTTATTAGTCTGTGTTTGTAATGAGGATAAAAGTGACTCCAGGACTAAGATATAAAACAGAACAGACTTGCACACAAGTAAAGACCAGTTTGCAGAAGAAAACGTGGAAAAAACCTGTGATAATAATTTCACTGAATTAGCAATAGACGGAATGTGAAAGAAGAGATATTGAGCTGCGGGTCACACTATATTTGAGACTGTGCTGTGTTTCCACTGTCTGTGAATCATTAGACTTTCATGGCACACACAGACGGCTTTTTACCATCACACCCAAAGTCATCCAAACAAAAAAAACAAACAGAAAAGTCTGGGAACTGATATGAAACTTAAAAAAATGGTAGTAGTAATTTACTAAAATGACTATTGTAAAATGTCTTTCTATATTTGAGTTGGTTTCATAAATAACAATTGACATTTGTTAACAGTGCTGGTCGCCTACAGCGTTATCAGGCTTACGACGGCACCAGATGAGGTCATCAAAGGGCGTGCCTTCACTCCACGGCCACTCCCCCTCCTGGATCAAAGACAACAAAGGTGAGTTTTTAAGGTTTTTAAAGTTGTTTTATTTCACCCCTGAGACTTCCGGGGGACATGTTGTGCCACTGTGTCTGTGTTGAATGGTTTTGCCCAAAAAAGTTAGGACTAATATGAAATATTTTTACAGCTGGGAAGGAGATATTAAAGGATATTAAAGGCGCTCTTACATGGCTGCCAGCCATTTTCAGAGCAGTGGTCAAATTAGCAGTCAGTGGAAGCTAATGAGTTAAGGGTTAAGTGAATTGTGCAACGATCAATCCAAATATCTCCGGTGCATCGTGGCCTCCACCCATGCCTGCCAAACCTTCAGCTCCACAGTGACAATAGCAAACCAAAATGAAGCTGTTACCATGGTTACCTCAGCTTCAGCCCAGGTCATGGGTGTTTGAAAGTAGCGGAAAAAGTGCTCGCTCAGCGGATACCAGCCTTCGTCACCGCTCAGCGGCTCCTCGGCCAGAGCATTCTTTGCTGAGGACAGATCATTGTTTTGATTGGATTAATAACATAACACAGTAGTGCCTCATGTTATTTAGATAACATCATGTAATATAACATATAACACATAGTCTGGTGCAGACTTCCAAACTTGATGACTTCCACTTCATGACTTGGAGCTCAGGGTTAGACCTTTTCTTCCTTTTATGATCGTTGCATTGCTTTTTCCTTTTAACTCAGGCTTCCATCTGTTGATGTTGGTGTTAACGTGTAAAATAAAAAAGGAAAAAGAAAAAATAACTGGCACTGCACGCAGTCATGTTGGCAAAGTTGGGTTTCATTGTTAGTGTTAGTGTGTTATTAGTGTGGATTTAAAAAGACATCATCAGTGGTTTGACATGGAGCAGCGCTTTGGTATAAAGTGAACAAAAACTAACATAACAATACATTAATATTACCACTCTACATATACCTGATTCAAGTGGTTAAAAAAAGTACTTTATTTGATCAGCCTGAATCAGACGTGTCTCTTCCTGCCACACTCATTCCTCACCCTGCCGTCACGTTTAAAGAACTTATTCTTATTTATTAGTTATTTTTCTGCAAACAAACAAAAACAACATCAATTTCCTATCAACTTAAACTATCATCACACACACACATCTAATTGGCACATATTTTAGATTTTGTTTTTATTATTTTATTTTTATTAATAATAATAATTATTATTATTATTATTATTGTTACTACTATTATTACTATTAGTATTGTTACTACTATTATTACTATTAGTATTGTTACTACTATTATCACTATTAGTATTGTTACTACTATTATCACTATTAGTATTGTTACTACTATTATCACTATTAGTATTGTTACTACTATTATCACTATTAATATTGTTACTACTATTATCACTATTAGTATTGTTACTACTATTATCACTATTAGTATTGTTACTACTATTATCACTATTAGTATTGTTACTACTATTATCACTATTAGAGTAAATCCGCTTCGTTCCATCACTACAAGGTTTGGTTGTGTGTGTGTGTGTGTGTGTGTGTGTGTGTGTGTGTGTGTGTGTGTGTGAGAGAGAGATTAACTTGTACTAAAATGTTAATTTTAAAGAGAAAGTACAAAAGGGAGAGAGAGAGAGAGGAAAACAGTGGCTATGAGGTGATAGAGAAAGCGAGGAGAGAAAGACAGAGAGAAGATAGACTTAAGTTTATCAGCGAAAGCAGCCAGGGCAGACCAGTCCTGCCCCCTAGAGGCAGTGTGTGTGTGTGTGTGTGTGTGTGTGTGCGTGTGTGTGCGTGTGTGTGTGTGTGTGTGTGTGTGTTTCCTGGGGAAGAGGGGACATCCTGTGACAGTGACTCAAGCTTCCCCGACAAACACACACACAATCATACATGTTTACCCCTTTAAAGCTGTTAATGGACATTTCCACACACACACACACACACATTGATAATTGGTGGAAAAAAAGTTTTTTGATGCTTTAAATAAGTAATGTTGTGTGTGTGTGTGTGTGTGTGCGCGTGAGCGTATGTGTGTGTGTGTGTAGCTCATGGCCTCAGGTGTAGGCGCCTGCTGCTGTTTCCTCACAGAAGTGTGTGTGTGTGTGAGAAAGAGAGAGAGAGAGAGGGGAGTGGGCAGACACTGTGGGAGGGACAAGGGGTGTGGCCTAGCTCCAACTTGAATCACTTGAAGGACTCAGAGTGACTCTGTTTCAAAGACACACACACTCTTGAAGAGGAACAGTCTCAGTGTGGACTATCAGGACAGGACAGGACAGGACAGGACGGAAACAGGGGGACAACTGCACCTGTCCCACACACACACACACACACTCATAGAGAGGATCTGACCGGACGTCCTTATGTGTGGATGGGACCAAAGTTACACAGTAAGTCACTTTTTTTTACACTTTTACGCAAAGAAACAACGATGTTTGTGAAGGATTTTATTTTGAATTTAATTGAAACTTTTTTTAAATTTCATTTTATTTTGTTTTTAACTTTTTTTGTTTATCTTTATTAATTATATTAAGTTGTGTGTTATAATAACTGCTGGAAAAAAGTCTCAATCAAAAAATAAATGATGGTTAATTTTGGTCACTTTTCATCCACATTTTATTACTTATTATTTATTATTATTGAATTGCTGTTTATTGTCTTGTCATTTTTGTAGTTGAATGAAATGAAAACACAGCTGATTAGTCACTGCTCATGTTTTGTGCTCTTGTTTAAAGTTTTTAGCGCGTGAAATGTGACTTTTCTAAATTTGTTCATTTGCTCCAGTTCAAGTTTTTTTTTAAATGATGTAAAAACTTGCCTTTTTAAGTTAACCAACAGCAATGTTTCCGCATTTCTCTCAAATGTTCAACTTTAAGGAAATTGTTCGTTGAGCTTTTCTCCTTAACAGTTTAACATTTAAGAGAAAAAAAGGTTTAAAGTGATTTCTTGTGGGGTTTTTTTGGTTTTTTTTAAATAATCATGGTTTGAAACTATTGCGACTGCAGACTCAGCTTATATATTTTCAGTTATTCTATACGAGAGGCAATTGTTTCTTGGTTTCACTCTTAGTTTTCAGTGTTGCAGCTGTTATGCAAAAAATAAATTCTGGGGTTGGAATATTGAGACACATTTCTCAGTTTTTTGCTTTTTTGGGGGTTTTTTTTAAGGAAGAAATGTTCTTTTGCTCATGGTTTGTTGTTAATTAAATTAAATTAAATTAAAACACTCCTGATGTGGAGAATTGAAGAAGCATAGTTAGTTTTACAGTGGAAATACTGGACGGTGTCATTTTTTAAAAGTTATTTAATTGACTTTAAATCATTTTTTTCCTCTTGTCTGATGACTTTTATTGTCTAAGTGAATATTCCGCTCTACTAAATGAACTTTTCCTCTCTTAGGAGAATACAGTGATTTAAATGTAAACTCATTTATGTCCTGCATGAGCTCAGAAAATGTTCAAATGTTAATGTTAAGGATAAAAACAAAGTCAGGGTCTCTGCTTCCAGAGAGGGACGTCTTTCTTTATGTTCCCATGTGGAAGAAAAGTGACTGGAATCACTTGGATGTGAGATAATTCTCTTTCTTTCTTGCGGCAGAAGAAGAATTCCCAGAGCCGAGTGTAGTGTCTGCAGATCGTGTGTGCGTGTGTGTGTGCGTGTGTGTGCGTGGGACGAGCGCTTGGATATCTGTGTGTTAGTGTGTGTGGGATTGTCTTGGGTGGGATTGCTTTTTGAAGTTTTTGTTTGTGCTGCTGTGGCCCCAAATGGAAAAGTTTTGGCGCTCCCTTCCTCATCACCCCCTCTCTCTCTTCCTCCTCCTTATTCCATCCATTACGACACACACACACACACACACACACACACACGCTGGGAGTCGGGATGATTTGCCGGTTCCGCTGCTGTGCCACTCTGCTTCCAATTTTAGCTTCATTCAGACACAGACAGCGTTTCCTTCCTCCGTCTTCAACCCCAGGGAGACAGGAGAGGAGAGGAGAGAGAGGAGGAGAGGAGGAGGAGAGGAGAGGAGAGGAGAGGAGAGGAGAGGAGAGTTTTTTGTTGTTGTTGCTTTTTTGGCTTCATAATTCAAATGAATCCACCGCACAGAACTGAAACGTCAGTTTCTTTGCTTCAGAGATGAGGAGATACAGATATTCTGTCCAGAAAGTCTCAGAGTGGTTGTTCAGGACGTCCGCGTGAAAGACACACTCTGTGAGACATTTTTTTGTCTCTCATTGTGTTTTTTTTAAAATCTCTTAAAAAACAACATCTAATGAAAAGTGAGTGAGTTCTAATCATTGGAAACACAAACATTAAAATAAGTTTCTTCTTGAATGCAGAAGATGAAAAAAGAATGACCGAAGATTTAAATGAAGAAAATGTAACAGCGATATTGTGTGTGTGTGTGTGTGTGTGTGTGTGTGTGTGTGTGTGTGTGTGACAGCAGCATTAGTCAGACCCCCCCTTCACTGAGTCACCACACATAATAATCACAGTTCCTCCTCCTCTCTTTTTCTCCCTCCTCATCCCTTTATCTGTCTTTATCTTCTTTTGTGCTAATCCTTTCTTCCCCTTTTTACTTCTTATCTCCTTCTTCCCACATCTTGTTTTTTTTAACTTTTATCGTTTTTCCACCGCTCCATCTCTGCTTTCATCTTCATTTCTTCCTCATTTTCATTTCTTTCAACTTTTTCTTTCGCTTTTATTTTTGTTTCTTGGTAAAAATAATAAGAAAAACTCTCTCTCTCTCTCTCCCTCTCTCTGATTCAGGCGACCTCTCATAGCTCGGCCATGTTGACCAGTGAGGGGGCGCACACCATGGAGCAGGACGACTCGCCACGCGGACCCAAGATGGCCTCCACCGCCACCACCACCATCATCCAAACCACCACCAAATCTGCCGGAGCTGGATCCGGCTCAGACGGAGCAGAGACATTGACAGACACGGACGTGGACATGGACATGGACGTGGAGGAGGCGGACATGACTCGGTGGACGGAGGCCGAGTTCGAGGAGAAGTGCACATACATCGTCAAAGACACTGCGTGGGAGGCGGGGCCAGAGGGCGACGGCGCGGTGACGCCGCTGACCAGAGCCGAGGCGTCGCTGCCCCGAAACCTGGCCTTCAAACACCCGGCTGACGGCAAGGAGGTACGACTCCACACAAACAAACACACTCTTGCACACACATTCTCGTGTTTATGTCCATTTTAAGACTTGCATTAACTTACATTAATTCAGACAAAGCCTTAGCCCTTACCTTAACTTAACCACAATTCAAATATTAGCCTCAGAAATGGGGTTCTGCCTCATCAGGACCAGGTTTTGGTCTCCTTGTTCTCCAGAAAAGCTCCTAAATAGGCAGTAAATACTAGAACACACAGTAACTGTATCTGAAATGATGACGGCTGTGTGCATCGTATTCTTTCCAATGACCTGCAATGACAGCTGTGGCTGACAGGGGGCGCAGTGTAGCATCTCAGCAAACACAGCACATCCACTCTTTGAAGGAGTCACCGACGTGTGTCATGTGTGACCTTTGAATTTCCTTCACTTTTCATGGTTGTGTTAAGCAGAATAGATGGTAACAAGTGGGAGTTTTTAGAATAGAAATTGCTGTGTTTTGTTGGGATTAAATTAGGATTGCTTGATCGGTCATACAGTGCCTTCAGAAAGTGCAAAAAGTGACAGTTAATCTGTGTCACGGTCTTAAAATGACTGTGTATTGTGGTCTTGAAGCTTTGTTTCCTGCTGCAGTGGAGGATCTGCGCTGCGTCGGACCCGGAGAGAGTGTGTGTGCGTGTGCGTGTGTGTGTGTGTGTGTGACCTCAGGGTCAAAAGGTTGCAGTTGGGCTGCAGACCTCAAGCAGCATGATGGCATAGATTTTCTAATCAGGGTCTTATCAAAGAGCGTGAGCGGAAGAGAAGAGTGCGTTTTGTTGACGAGTGATCAGAGGACGGGGGGGAAGCGCTGATCAAAGACCATTGAATTTTGGTTGCAAACCAAAGAAAGACGGCGTTGTTAAAAAACTCCTGTTACATGCACGACACGACACACACACACACACACACACGAAGACACACTAATGTCTGGAATAAAGGAAAAAAGGGGATTTCCTGTGTCACAGGGAACAAGAGTGTTTGGGAGAAACATTTGTTTGCGCGGGCGTAAACATGCAGAAAATACGTGTCCCTCTCTCTCTCTCTCTCTCTCTCCCTCTCTCTCTCGCTCTCTCTCTGCCATCTTCGACATTTAGTCGGCACTTAATCCCACACTTTTCTCCTCCTCCTCCTCCTCTCCTTCTTTCTCTTGCTCCCGTGTTCTCGCCTTTGATCAAATCACACGAGACAGGAATATAAAAAGAGGAAAAAGAAGAGTTTTTTTATCATCATCATTATTATTATTCTCTTGATCATCAGGCTGTTTCCTCACTGCAGTGTGTGGCGGCGGTTGTGGTTTGATGTGGCGACGAGTGGAGGTGTGTCGAGAGACAAAAAGAGATTACACACACAGGTCCACGCAGCTATTCTTCTGAGGACACTGCATTGTCTTCCATTCCTTAACTCTAACTTAGCCCCAGTTCCTCACACATGAGGTTTCTGGCCTCATCAGGACCAGGTTCTGGTCTCCATGAGGAGGTGTTTAAGGTCCTAATGAGGCCACAAATGCAAGTTCACACATACACACACATTTTTAATGAAGCATGAAGTTGAGCTCATTAATCATCGTGTCTGTTGACAGACGGGTTATAATGTGTCTGTGAGTCTGAGTCGACATGTTTGTGCAAACAATGAGATTTAAATAGATGTAATGGCACATATCTGGTGGATTAAAACACACACACACACACGCACACAGTTTGTACCCACAGCAAGGCATGTGTGTGTGTGTGTGTGTGTGTGTGTGGTCCCCCCTTCTTTTTCAAGTAAATCATTAACATTTTTGTGTTTTAAAATTGCCGTCCAAATGCCCCCACATGATTTTTATCACGCGTCATAGTCAACACCAGCTCATAACATTTAGCATTTTGTGTCGCAAAAGTTCAGACGCACAATAATCCACTTGAACGTCATCTTTCAGCTTTTGTGTAACCATCCTGTGTGTGTGTGTGTGTTTGTCGTGCAGGTGGTCGGTGTGTGCAGCAGGGAGTACATCCCCAAAGGAACCCGCTTCGGTCCCCTCGTGGGTGAAATCTACACTGCTGACAGCGTCCCCCGGGAAGCCAACCGGAAGTACTTCTGGAGGGTGAGTGCACACACACACACACACACACACACACTTGAAGGGACCCTTTCCTGTGACGTCAGTGGAACGGGAAACTGGGCTCGCGAGAAAGGGGGGATGTGATGTCACCGCTGCACAAACAACATGTCACAATGTGGTTCCTGTCGCACACACACACACACACACACACACTACATTTGACTCCATCACTACCAGTAACTGACAGTGAGAGTGCACAAGACACCAACCTGACTAGGGTGTGTGTGTGTGTGTGTGTGTGTGTGTGTGTGTGAAAGAGAGAATCCAAACCACAAGCAGACGTTAACTCATAATGGTGTTCCATCACACACACACACACACACACAGAAAAGAGAAAGCGAGACATAAAAACTTGTTCTCCTCATTCTCTCAAAGTGTCTCCACCTTCCCTTCTTTAACTCCTTGTCGTTAAAGAAGGGAAGGTAGAGATTTAGGTAGAGGCAGAGATTTAGATTTAATTAAAAACCTTTATCGTTAAAAAAAACAAAACCAAATCCAACTTTCCTTTGCTTTTTTTGTGACTGAACATTGTCGACATAATCTCCCGCAGATCTACGCAGACAAAGAGTTCCACCACTTTGTCGACGGCCTGGACGAGACTCGCTCCAACTGGATGAGGTACGTGAACCCGGCGCACTCAGCGGCGGAGCAGAATCTGGCGGCGTGTCAGAACGGCATGGAGATCTACTTCTACACGGTGAAGCCCGTGCCCGCCGGCGCCGAGCTGCTCGTGTGGTACTGCCACGACTTCGCCCGGCGCCTCCACTACCCGCCGTCTGGGGAACTCATGATGCAGAAACTCAGTAAGTGTGTGAGAGAGAATAGTTGTTATATTCTGTTGGCAGACTTTTATTGTGAAAGGGTTTTGAAGGGGAAGTTGAAATCAATTGGCCGTGTGTTCATGTGTTCATGCGTGTGTGTGTGTCTTGAGTGTGTCCTGTCGCCACTGTTAAAGCTTAACAGTGTGTTTGAGTGAAGCTGTGTCTCCTTCCTTTCTCAGTGTTAGCCTGTCATTATTTCACACACACACACACACACACACACAGAGGTACACAACCGACAACCTTTCATCTCTGTCAGTGCCATCGTTGTGTTTTTCTGTGTGTGTGTGTGTGTGCCAGTGACAGTGTAATTACACAGACAGGGGGATATGGCCCCTAATGCCACAGTCTTACACACTTAAAGACCCGCTTTTAACATGAAAGCACATACACACACACACACACACACAACCTCTATAGTAGAACCAGACAGTATGTGTATGTCTGAGAGTGTGTGTGTGTGTGTGTGTGTGTGACTTCAGTGACCTTTCTTTCTTTTTTTTTATTTGATCTCATCAATAAATAGAAAACACAGTCAGTGTCAACATTTAAACTGAGTAATGTGGATGTTTTCACATGCGGGACACTGAGCGGATGAAAGAGAGAGCGAGCACAGAGGGAAACAGAGAGAGAGAGAGAGAGAGAGTGGGGTTTCCAGGTGTGACTGCAGGCTAATAGCAATGTTAAGGTGGCAGAGGAACCAGCAGACCCAGCCTGGGCGACTCCACTGCCCAGGGGAAAAATGCGCATGACCTGGGGAACAGAGGCAGGGGGTAGTGGCCTCTCACCCTCCCCACCCCCACCTGTGTGTGTGTGTGTATCTGTTGCCTTTAATTAGCTTCCTCTGTCATTTAGCCCCTGCAGGCTCCTGTTGACCTGCCGGTGACTTGAATAGTTTTGTTTTTACCTGCAGCTCAAACACTTACCTGTGCTCAGCCTGAGCCTATACTCATTTCTAAGCTTTCATTTATTAATTGACTGAGGTGTGGACCGGCGAGTTTTTGGTTTTTAAATAAAGTGACAACATGTACGAAAACTGGAGAAATGCACTGTGGAGATGATGCTGTTGTTGTTGTTTTTGTTATTTTACATGGACTCACTCAGAGAACGCAGAGATGTTTTTATTCTTTAAAAATAGCACGTGAGGGCTCCCCAACACACCTGGACAAAAACATTTGAACATTCTCCTCAGTGTGTGTGTGTGTGTGTGTGTGTGTGTGTGTGTGTCACTTTCCCCTCTCTCTTACTCTTTGTCATTTAGCATTCTTTGAGTACTAGCACTTGAAAGCACCTGTCAGCCATGTGTGTGTGTGTGTGTGTGTGTGTGCGTGTTGTGTTCAAAGTCGCTGTGTACTGCCCGACAAACACTCTCTCGCTCTCTCTCGTCACACACACACACACACATGCAGACACACACAAGCGGAACATGCCAACACATTCACACCCACTCTTTTCATCTCAAGCACATGCCCGCTCACAAATGTTGAGCGTGTGTGTGTGTGCATGTGTGTGTGTGTCTGATATATTTGCCACTTAAGAAGAGCAGAGAGAGGGTGGAGAAGGGAGTGGTGGAAGGTAGAGTCGCACCTCCCCCCCCCCCCCCCTCTGTTGACTACTTGAACTTCCTGGCAGAAGGGCCGTGTTGACAGATTGATATCTCCAAGATGGCCGCCCTGTTTGTTTTCTGAGGAGGAGGAGGAGGAGGAGGAAGGTTGACTGATAACCCCAACGTTTACACTGCCGCTATACTCCTGATGCAAGGGTCACTGACTGCGTGTGTGTGTGTGTGTGTGTGTGAGTGAAGGGGTGAATCGTGGGGGAGTCAAGCAAATTACACCAGTGCTCATATTCAGGATTAACTTTGGCACGCTTCGTCTTCACACACGCACACGCACGCACACACACACACACACACACACACTCCCCTTTGGCTGACCTCGTGGTGAAAAGTTGACTGGACACTAAATGAGCTTAAAGATTCTAGACGGCGGCTTTTTAAGAGTCCGACTGCAGCCGTTTAACAGCTGAGAGGTGCTGCTCGCTGACATCCCGGGGCTTTTAGAGTGTGTGTGCGTGTGTGTGTGTGTGAGTGAGTGAGTGAGTTCTCCCTAATCCACTCTTTCATCATGCAGAGGAGACAGTAGGTGTGAGTAAAGTTGAGATGAAACACTCAGATTTAACCTTTTAACCCAGAAACAAAAGTGAGTGGCCGTTAAAAACAGGAGAGTGGGTGCTTCATCAAAAGTCTGTGTGTGTGTGTGTGTGTGTGTGTGTGTGTGCGCATGAGTGTGTGTGTGTGTGTGTGTTTTCCAAAATGAAAGAGTCAACAAATCAGACGGAGGCTTTTGTCTGCAGGCACCTCTGTGTGTTTGTCTTAGCTCATGGCCTGTGTGTGTGTGTGTGTGTGTGTGTGTGCTGTGCATGCGTGTGTGTGTGTGTGTGTGTGTGGGCGAAGAGCTTCTTCAGAAGATATCTTTAGCAGGAAACCTTCCATCAGCCCCGACTGTCTGCCACCATTTTGATTTTATCTTGATTTTATAGACACACACACACACACACTAAAGGCAGCTGTCACGCCTCACTTCCTGTCTCTCCTGCACCCCCACCCCCCCCCCCATGCTCGTTTGTCAAATCTGTCACCTTACATGGCCTACTGAGTTACTCGCGGTGTTCTCTAACAAACCTGTATGTGTTTTTGTTTCAATTCAATTCAATTCAAAAAACTTTATTGATCCCCAAGGGGAAATTCAAGCTTCTGTGTATTTATAAGACTGATTGTGACGCAGAAGCTGTGTTGAAACCATAAGTGGAAGCAAAAGAATCTTATCTTGATCTCGGTGAACTCCCACTGACCCGTGTCTCTCTCTCTCTCTCTCTGTCTCTTCAGAGCAGTCACTTTTCGAGGTCAAGCAGCAGCAGGTGAGCAGCAAGGACCCGCCCCCCACCGCGGTGACGCCCAGCCCGCCCAAGAGGGAGCACAGCGTCCTCTCGATTCTGCGCGGCACCAACAGCACCTCGCCCTCCGCGTCTAACAAGAGGGAGCCCAGCCGGCCGCTTCCCACCCGCCCGAGCTGTGCCGACAGCCCCGAGCGCCCGCTGTATCCCCGCGCGCTCTACCCGGCTTTCAGGCCTCACATGCCTGAAGAGTTCCACAGCCACAAACCAGGCCAGCTCAGTTACCCCGCAACTCGTTCCCCTGGTAACCAGTCGTTGGCGACGCCCAGCCCATCGGCGAGGAGCAGCCCAGACAGCAGCCCTCAGGGGAGCCCGTCAGGTGCGGTGCCATCTCCGGCCTCTTTTTACCCCACTGGACTGGCCTCGTATCCCGGTTACTCCCCACCATCAGCCCCTCACTCGTCACCCTTTTACCCCCCGGGAGCCCCATACTCACGCTACCTCCTGCACCATCACTACCCTCTGTCGGGTGGTGGTGTTCCCACTGTAGGAGGGATCTTCCCCCGGATGTACCCCCTCTACAGCAGCCTCCTGCCAAGTCACGTGCCCATCATGCCCGCTGACACAGCAGGGAGGCGCTTCTTGATGCCTGACCCCATCCACCCCACCCACAGAGACTTCCTCCTCCCGGGGCCCACCAGTGCCTTTGCTGCCGCCACGTCTCTGAAGGACAAAGCAGGGCCTCACCACCCGTACTCCGGCCACCCTCACTTACACGAGGCAGCCCGCGCTCCTTCGAGCGGCTCCCCGACAGCAGGCACAGCTCCTCCCAGCGAGCGGATGCCGACCAAGCCTACCTCTGCCCTGCTGGGCAACAAAAGTGAGCTTCACGCCGACGAGGAGGCCATCAACCTGTCCAAAATGAAGCGAGGCCCGGGTTCAGCCGGCTACAAAGCACTGCCGTACCCGCTGAAGAAGCAGAACGGCAAAATCAAGTACGAGTGTAACGTGTGCAGCAAGACCTTTGGACAGCTGTCAAACCTGAAGGTGAGGCTCCAGTCGCCGCCAGTCGTCTGGCTTTCAATGTCTGATTTACTGACTCATTATCATTCCATTTCTGTGTACTGTTTGGCCCGTCGTGTAATTACGAGGCTGCAGATCAGGTTGAAGCACTTTTAAAACACCCGTTTATGTCCGGACGTGTTCCAGGAATTGTCTGGAAATGTCCGAGTGAGCACACGTGACAACACGGCGTCTGAGTGACGGAGAATCTAAACGCCGTCTTTGTCTTCTTTCTTCTCCATCACGCAGGTTCACCTCCGTGTCCACAGTGGAGAGAGACCCTTCAAATGTCAGACCTGTAACAAAGGCTTCACTCAGCTGGCTCACCTACAGAAACACTACCTGGTCCACACTGGGGAGAAGCCGCACGAGTGCCAGGTGAGAAACGAAGCCCGTTTAAGCACCAAAATCCACTGTTTTTGTCTCTAAATGGGAGTAAATATATATGTCAACTTCCTGCTGATCATTCCACCTGCAGCACTTGTCAAAACTCTATGTGGTGCTTTCTTACGACTCCCTAGAGATAGAAAGTGAAAGAAAAACTCACTTAACTAGCAATGGAAAGAGCTGAATCCCCTATGTTTTATATGGGTTTACCCTTCTTTAAAAATCTCTTGAATAACGTCCTTTATTTCTCTCCCCGTGCAGGTTTGTCACAAGCGCTTCAGCAGCACCAGCAACCTGAAAACTCACCTCCGCCTCCACTCGGGCGAGAAGCCCTACCACTGCAAACTCTGCCCCGCAAAGTTCACGCAGTTCGTCCACCTCAAGCTGCACAAGCGCCTGCACTCCAGGGACCGTCCCCACAAATGCCCCCACTGCCACCGCCACTACATCCACCTGTGCAGCCTGCGGCTCCACCTGAAGGGCTACTGCCTGGCGGCGGGCTCCGGCGCCGGCAGCCCGGCCGTCTCCACGCAGGCGGCCCTGGAGGAGGTGCAGCGCGCCAACGAGGAGATCGAGCGCTTCGACGTCAGCGAGCACGCCGAGCGGCTGGAGCAGCTGCAGGGAGGCGTGGAGCTGGACACCATGCTGGAGAAGCAGGTGCTGGGCCTGATGTGGAGGGACGCCGACATCAAGTCCTCCCACTTCCACCCGCGCCACAAGGGCGACGAGCTCCTGTCGGCGGTGTACGGCGCGTACGAGTCGCCCAACGAGACGTCGGTCATCAAGGTGCGGCGCAGCAGCCCCGTGCTGCCGCTCCACGCCAACGTCATCGTCAAGCAGGAGTCGGAGGATCACGCTTGAGTGACGAGCTCATGCAGCCAAGGGGACATGGACAGTGAACTGCGTTGCCTGGAGCAACGGCTGTAAATAGATACATTGACCTACCTGGTCGTCATCAGGAGTGACGTCACGACCGCACCAGGTTTCCTCCAACCTATCAGGGACTCACGTACTCAGGGCTACGACTGACACTGTCCCATGACTACTTAACGGTTTCAGCGTTTATTATTCTTAGAGACAATCATCTACGCAGGACTTGGACTTTAATGTAGTTATATAATGTTATTATCATTGTTGCTGTTGTTGTTGTATTATTATTTGGTCTTTATTTTCAAATCTGTTTTTTTGGATCAGTTACTTGTTCTATAACCTCCTTAATTTATTATAGCTACTTTTGTTGTCTTTAAAAAGCAATAAGTGGAATTTGTGGTTACACTGACAGGGTGAAATCAATGTAAAAAACAAAACAACAAAAATACTTGTGTTACTTTAATAGGTTTTTTTTTTTTTTTTTTCCATGTGGCCATTTCTCTGTAGATAGTCACTCCCTTAATGCCTACGCCTGCGACCTCTGACCTACAGGAGCAGGGGTGTCCACTCTTCAGGGTTTATCTAGTCTATTTAAATGAAAACAAACGAAACAGCGTAGCAGGTTGAAACGATTTGTTCCTTTAGAAACGAGAGCTTTGTTTTCCGTAGCTTCCCTCGAGTGTGACTGTGTCATTTCTGATGCCTACTTCATTATTTGAGACAGAAAAAAAGGGGCATTTTGTTTGTTTGTTTTTTTTTGTATATTTTTCACAACGGTTACCTCAGTGTGCGTGTGATGATGATGATGAGGATGATGATGATGATGTGAGTGCGTAAGTGTCTGGGACAGCTTATAAGGTGGGAGCTTTTCTATTTATTTGTTTTCTTTGCTACTTGAAGAAGAAGAAGAAGAAGAAGAAGAAGAAGAAGAAGAAGAAACCAAACTGAAGTGGAGTGCAGCTCTTCATGTGGTCCAAAACGAGCGGCACCGCCCGCTCAACATGTAGCACATAACGGACTCAGGAGGCTGGTGAGCCGACCCTCCTTAATCGTCCCTCCTTTATTATTTTTATTTTAGTATTTTATTTTATTCTATGAACACTGTCCACGCCCGACGGGGAAGAGAATTTTTGGGGGTATTTCACTCTTGGCGCTAAGAAACCAAAGTTGACGTGGCTTTAAATTTCAAATGCACACCAAAAATAAAACTTTTTTTTTATTAAACAAAAAGGAAGATGGAAACAAAAGGGAAGGACCTGAGGAATCAAAATGCTGAAGAAGGGAATAATGAACTGTGCGTGTGTGTATATGAGATGAAGTGTTGGCTCTTTAGCTGTGGTCACTTGTTTTGTAGATTTTTGTCGTTTTCTTTGTTAATATTTCAGTCTTTAATCCGTCCCCCCCGTCCACCGTCTTGTTAAAATGAACTGCAAACACCAAAGCACCTCGGCCCTCTTTAATGCACTGGCCCCTCCTCCTCTTAACTTTATAACTTCAGTGCCGATGCTCGCGCCGTTTACACTGTGTACAAATATCACTGAAACTCATGGCATTAAGACTCACCCTTAATGTTGGAAAAACAAACAGCTGCTGCAGTTGTTCATCCGCCCCGAAACTCAGCTGCAGCTCTTTCTCTTTCTGTCTTTGACCAAAGCATCTCTCTCTCTCTCTCTCTCTCTCTCTCTCTCTCTCTCTTTGTCTCACTGACCAGAGCTTTAACTCCCCTAAAAGGACTGTCTCTGTTTACATTCTGGTTTACATTGTTATTTATGTGCAAAAATGTCAAAAAAGTGTAAATTATGATATAAATGTTCACTGCTCTAATCTAAACTGTGTGACTCTGCTGTGTTTCATTCATTTTTAGATCATGGAAATACAAGAATAGCCGCACAATTACCATTATGTGACTATCGTTGGTGATAGAGAAAGATCTCATTTCATTTTACTGATTGCATCTCGTTGCTATAATTATTCAATTAAATATAATCATATTTACATGACTTCATCAATTAGTTTCTACTCAGCTTTAACTCAATAGTCAAGGAACTTTTATTTATTTCCTGGGACACAAACATATGGAGGTAAATTATAATATTTAATGAAAGGTGTTGTATATGTATATATATATATATATACATATACATATATATATATACATATACATACATACATATATATGTATATTTATATATACATATATACACATATATGTATATTTATATATATATATACATATAGGTACATACATATATATGTATATTTATATATATATATATACGTACATACATGTATAATTAATATAATATAATTAATATACATTTTATTTTTATTTAAGGAAAACAACAATAACAACAAAACAGAGGAAAAGGAACAAAGACCAAAAAACCCAGTTTAACAAAAACATTTTAAAAGTCCAAATTCAATACATTTTGAGTTTTGAGATTTTAGATCTTATTTTGAAAATATTATAATAATATAACTCAACTTTTATTTTGCAAACCAGGGGAAATATTTGACTGTGGAACACCAAATGAAGGAAGTGATCAGCATGATGCGGTTCACAATAACACTATACTTATTTTCAGGCCTCCTCACTAACGCTCTCCTGTGCAATCAGCTCGTTCCCCTCACCTGTTGTGCCACGCCCCCTTCTTCTCACCTGCATCTCATTAGTTCCCCTGTATTTAGACCTTAACTCTCTCTGTATTTACCTCGTATTTTTGATCTCTGGATTCTTGCCTGCCGTTATCTGGATGCGTTTTTGACCCAGTTTTTGACTGGTGTCGCGCCTCGTGTCCGTGTGTCGTGCTGTTGGGTCCTTCTCTGCCGGTAAACCTCACAAAAGTCCAGCAAGCAGGTAAACTCTTCTCATAGTTCTGTGCAAAAGAGACAGAAACGTGAGCACACGCTGATTTGAGGGACTGGGTTTGAGTGAGACAAGCACAATCCTGTGCTTCCTCCTCACCTCCACACAGATGAACCACTCCCAGCGCTAAGTGGAAGTGAATCAGAGTGATTTAAGGTGTTTCTGAAACTTGGTGCTGAAGCTCCTGTGAACTCATACAAAATAATTGACAACATGTGTGTGTGTGTGTGTGTGTGTGTGGAGTCACTGTCATTACAATCATGTTTGGGTTATAAAGGCGAGTTTGAAATGATGATGAGGTACGAGGACAGGAGAGAAACACAGATTCTCCTCCTCATTTCAAATCTACTGAATCACATCGTCCAGCTTTAACCACACCCGTCCCCCGTCCCTCGTCCCCCGTCCCCCTGCAGTAAAACCAGGCTCTTTGGCGGAAAGTCTTGAATCTTTATGTCCATTTCGGTGCAAAAGTCAAACTTAAAGGCTGCGGCAGGAAATGGGGACGCAGCGCTCGCGAAGCGTGGTCTGTCTTTCGTCCTGCGTGGAGACAGACAGACAGACAGACAGATTTTTATCGCTTTTGGAAGAGCGAGAGAGACACGTGGGTATTGAGCAGAAACCGTTTTCTGCAGTCGCAAGCGTCAGACCCTAGATCACATGAAGGTCAAACTGAGGCAGATTAAAGGTCAAAGGTGAGTCGAATATGGCATTTTATAGACGGGGGGGGGAAGGGGGCAGATGACCTTTATCTAACCAGGGGAAACTCATTTACAATGAGTGACTGTAGCTTGAAGTTGCTTATAAACATAATTTAAGTCTATCTGTTTAATTTAAGCATAATTAACACATTAATTATTATTATTAGAGACTTATACATGTACAGTATATATGCTGTGCACCACACTCACACGTGTAAAAATAGACAAAAGTACACAAGTATTGTGGTAATATTTTGGTTTGTCATGTTTGGAATCTCACAGATTCTCCCTGTAAAGGCCTAACTTATTATTATAATAATAATAATTATTATAATAATAACCCTATTGCATTCACTTAAAAAAAAACAAATCTGAGTTCAGAGCGCATTTGAAACAATAAACGCATTCATTCCTTTATTGAGAGTTTGATTGAACAACATTTGTTTAGTTTGATCAAGTTTTACTTTGATCTAGGTTTAAGACACTGGGAGATAGTCACATAGATGGTTTTATCATTAGTTTGTCGACGCAGGCACCTGAGGACTTTGTGGATGTTCAGAAGGAAAGCTCATTCAGATCTGTTCGACCTAGTGATGTTTCTCCAGGATCAGTTGGCCAGATGTGGTATGCTCCATGGATACAAGATGATGCATTTGAAATGCTTTCAGACTGGCGACGTGATGACTCACGAGACGATCAGCAGACGGCTGAAAACACGGGCGTCACTTGCAGATTGGAGGTTCTCGTGAAAGTTCTTTCAGAAAAGGAATTACTCCGATTAATGGGAAAACAAAATTCTAAATTATTGTTCAAAAATTAAAAAAAAAATTACTCAGAAAAACAGAGGTTTTTTTTTCTTTTTTAAAAACGCAATGTGCCCCCATAGAGTCTGACTGAGGGCCCTATTAAGAAATTTCACTTAATATAACCAGTGTTATTTTTGCTTCAGTGGCCCATTTGCGTGTGTTAACTTCAGTGATATCTCCTTGTGTGTGCAGGGTTAACCCCGTTTTACTCAAAGAAACTTAAAATAAGAACGTCAAAAATGCCCTCGTCGGGATTTTTGTTCAAACCCAGGTGTGCACGCTCGGCTGAGCAGGCGTCCGCTCGGTGAAACGTGGCGTCAACAGAATAAAAAAAAAACCAAGTTCCATCAGCACGGCAGTAGCAAAAGACAACGTATATAAAACGTCAGATGTACAGTAAATGAATGACAACTGTTACAAAAAACATAATAATGACATCTGTGACTTCTTCTGTCTCTGCTCTGTGCTGCAAACCGAGAGGAAGTGATTAAACCCGTTCCACCTCCGTGTTATTAAAAGATCGCACAGAAAGTCGCGAGTCACCGTATGAGACAGCGAGTATCAGTCCATTACCTCATCAGCACGCTGAAAAACACTCGGCGCGCCCCCACCCTTTGACTCAGCATCTTTCACTTTTGCACACTGCGCTGCTCTTTCCTGTCTGTTCCATCTTATTATTACTATCAGGGAAACTTCTCGAGTCACCCGTTGACACGGCGAGTTCCACTGCACCTCAGCAGCAGCCGTGACGCCGGGGTTTCACAGCACGCCGGGGGCGGACAGACGCCCACTGCCACCGGAGGCGGGGGGGAGATCCCACGGGCCGCAGACACAAGTATCGAGACTTGAGTCTGAGCTGAGGTGAGGCTGGTTTGTCTGCCATCTGACTTCCCACGGGGCTTTATCTCATCTCGCACAGTCGTCCGTTTCGTGTAACAAAGGCGAGAGGCCTACACTTTTGAAGAAAAGAGACGCCCACAAGCCCAAGTTAAAGGAAAGCGGAATATGTTCGAGGGCTTAGAAGAGAATCCTGGCGTCGTTTACAGACGATGTACGTCCTGCATCTGCGTAGCCACAAAAACAATTATTTTACAGTAGATTTATTGGAGGCATTAAGATATGATAAGCGTCCTTGTCTCACTTACCAGAGCTTTAACTCCCCAAAGGACTGTGTCTGTTTACATTCTGCTTTACATTGTTATTGATGTGCAAAAATGTCCCAAAGAAAGTACTAAATTATGATGTAAATGTTCACTGCTCTAATCTAAACTGTGTTTCATTCATTTTAGACCATGGAAATAAAAGTACAGCTGCATAATTACCACCATGTGACGATGTGGTTAGAGGCAAAGAGCTCATTTCATATTTACAAAGGTCATATTTCTGTAACTTCACTGATTTATTTCACTCACCTTATTATTGGCAAGTTTTCTGTTTTGAGAAAATTGACGACTTTTAATACAATTTAACTCAATAGACAAGGATATATGTATATATGTGTGTGTGTATGTGTGTTAGTTAGTTTTTATTAATCCCCTTAGGGAAAGTATTCCTCTGCATTTGGACCCATCCTAGAATTAGGAGCAGTGGGCTGCCACACTGAGTGGCGCCCGGGGAGCATTGGGGGGTTGGGTACCTTGCTCAGGGGTACCCCAGCCCTTTTTGGCCTGGTGGGGATTTGAACTGGTGACCTTCTGGTTACAAGTCAAGTTCCCTTTCCTATATATGTATATGTATATATATATATATATATATATATATATATATATGTGTGTGTATATATATATATGTATATTTATATATATATATATATATATATATATATATATATATATATATATATATATATGTGTGTGTATATATATATATATATGTGTGTATATATACACATATATACATATATAAATATATACACATGTACATACATATGTGGAGAGAGAGAAATAATGTAAATTTACTAGATTATTATTGGAATTGATAGGAAAGATATTGGGATAGTAGCGCAGAGGCCCCTGAGCACTTATCCATCCTTGTGTAGATTTCAGTGTTGTAATGTACAAATACTTTGTTACTGTACTTAACATTCATGTATCTGTACTTTTCTTTGTTATTTATATTTCTAGCAACTTTCGCTTTCACATTTCCTCTAACTGTCTTTGTTACTCGTTGCTACCAAATAAAAATTGGTCTTGTTTTTCTAGCCTCGATGAGCTCCTTTAAGGCCCTGGTCGCGTCAACACAACACAACACAACGCGTCGCATATCGCGGACCCTGGTTTACTCATGTGTCAGGGTCCTGTAGTATCCCACTTCACCATCGGGTGGCGGTACAAGTCTGGACGCTTTCCAACCACAGACCCAGAAGTGCGGTTCCAAAATCTGGGCTCCACGCACGCAGCGTACGTGTTGTGCGTTGATGACACAAATCGTGTTACGCACACGATGCGCGTTGGGGGCGAGTATTCCAGGGCCTTTACGCTACAGTTTCCAACCATTCACACGCTTCAACATACGTTTAAATGTCTTTGCCCAAGGACACATGCAGAGCCAGGAATAGAACCCACAACCTTCCAGTTGAAAGACAACTCGCCCAACCACTGAGCCGCCATGGCGCCAACTCCTCACCTTTTTTTTTAATACTTTTAATCCTAAAATTTAAGTACATTTTATATCAGAAAATGACCTTTTGATACTTAAGTACAATAAATGTCGTAAACTTTAAGACTTTTACTTGAGTAATATTATAAACAAAAACTGACTTCAACTTCTACCAAAGTCAACAAACATTGCATTTTAACATCCAGTGCCACGGTTCTCAAACTGTGTTACCTGTACACGTAACACAGCGTGGTCACCAGTGATAAAGCTGACGGTGGCAAAAACTCGCCTACAGATTCTTTATGTACATTCACATGTGTTTATGCAGCATACGCTCTGTGGCGGTGATGGACAGTGAGATGTTCTGTGGTCAGTCAGATCTTTCCACAGCTGGTACAATCACTGACACGGTATTGGGGTTTGCGACCCCACGGCGCCCGCAGCAGGCTGACATCTCTGCCATGTCGTGTTCTGGACTGCGAGGCAGCAGTGGAGATTGGGCAGTACACAGACGCAGCGAGGTTGGCAGCGTTTCAGAGGAAGACACTCACACACACACACACAAATATCCCCTATTTATTAGGACGTGCATCAACATTACGACACAGTCACAAATAAAAACCCACTCACAGACTCATGGACACACACACACCCTGTAATCACTATGTTCACGATCATTAGTCTCAGGAGATCTTGTAATTTTCCCCCAAAATGTTGTGAATTGTTTCACAATGGAACCATAAATTAAACACTCTTACCCACACACACACACACCCACACACACACACACACACTCCATTTCTTCTGAATTCCAGAGTGACGTCACTTTTTCGAGTTGCGCCCTTAGCTGCGCGTTTACCGTAAACATGTTGCAGACCAGGGCGTAATCTCACCCGTCTTCCCTGAAATTCACTTTTTCCTCCCCGAACGTCCCTGACAGGAAGTCGCAGCTGCTGTGATTGGCCCAGCGAGGACATCAGTTGTCCCCGTCAAACATCAACATGTCATTATCACGTTGGCTGCAGGACCTCGGAGAGAATATTCTAAACAAACGAGAGCACGATGGAGACAGTTGGGAGCCAAATGTTTCCCCAAAGTAGGACCACATTTGCTATAAATCCTGACGCGGCCTGTCACCAAGAAGAGCTCCGCTTCCTCAGCTAATGGCTTCCTCTTTGTCTTCACTGGGGAAAATAAAGATGTTGGACAAGTTTTTCTTTCCTCCTTTCTCCTTTTAAACCGGAGCCATTTTTCCCCCCATAAAGAACGCTGTATTTTTAGCCGCGTTAGCTGCGCCATGACAGAAATAACTCCTTTTTTTTTTTAAAGAGTCGTCGTCCTCCAAAGAATAAATTCTAACCAGCGCTGTATCTCCGTGACTACTGGCAGAATTTCCATAAAACTGAGTACATATACAGAATGTATTCATGACATCCTCTGGATTTTTTATGTCCAAACTCTCCCTGAGCCAGAGGAAAACTTGTCTTTCAATTTAGTTTTATATTTTCTTTGCAAACCTGATCCAAGTGTGATAGAATATTTACTGGGCCAGACCCAGAACTTAAAAGCTTTCTGAGCCTGATTCAAACCCACAATAATCCCCGCCCCCCCCCCACCCACCCCAAAAAAAACTAGATATGAAACTTTACTGGATATGAAGTAAAGACATGCGTTAAGTTACTTGCATGATAAAAACCCAGCAACCGTGAATGAAACCCGACCTGGAACCAAATGCATTTTCAAAATATGTGTAAAAACCTGACCTGGCATGTCAGGTTCCATCAGCGCTCTATTGTATTGGGTCACAACAACAACAACAACAACAACAACAACAACAGGCAGGTGTTCACTCGATGAGATGACTGATAACAACTCTGACGTCAATAGCGCCATCATTGGGACAAAACTTCACTTTGGTCCATATTTTGGGACACCCTCGCCTTAGCAGCTCAGAAATTCCTTCAAAACACCTTTTAAAATGTGTTTTTGAGTCTTTGGTGCACTTATTATATCACTTTTGTTTATTTTACTGCTTTAAAATGACTATTTTCTTCTTTTTGGTGTCTGTTTGAGTGTGTTTTTGACTTGCCTCTCTACCTCAGTTTCACCAGTCTAATGTGGTGTATGACCCTTTTTTTTCCACAGCTTTTTTTTGTTTTGTCAGCACGTTTTTGCCACGTTCTAATATACATTATTGCTATTACATATTTTATAGTTTATTAGAGGTAATATATTGATATGATGCCACCATAAAGACTAAAATAAAACAGCCAGTTCACTTCTTGACTGTATAAGTTCAGAAACTACAATAGAATACACTGTAATATGAGGTCCACATTATCATTATATAGTGTAAAATGAGTTTCGGGTTGCCATGGCGGTCATCCCATGGGGTGACATGATGTTCAGAGGTTTGTTGTGCTGAAAATGACCAGGTGTGAAACATAAGAGCATTAACCGTAGAGTATGTGCCCAGGGTGGTTACGGTTTACCACATCATACGATTGTGTACGTGTGTGTATCTATATGTGTGTGTGTGTGTGATGCAGTGAGGACCATGTCCTCCTATACAAGACAGGAAATGTGTGTGTAATAGTCCACATACTGCTTTATAACACATGGCTCATAAAACTGCAAGAAGCTAAGTCGACACATATGAATCGTACTCAGTCGTGCATGGATATTATTAAAAACACACCCACTCACACACACACGTATATATATATATATCTACAGTACATGAGAAATGAAACGGTTCCATCCACACACACACACACACACCCCTGTTTGTGTCATCTCAGTACAGCAGATGATGATGATGATGATGATGATGATGCAAACAAGGAAAGCAAAATATCAGACGCTCCATCTTCACTCTGACGAGAGAATCCAGTCAACATGGAATCTGCCATCATAATGAAACTATTACACATGATAACAGCAAATAAAATTGTTATTGTCAAACCTTTTTAGTGTGCAAGTGTAACAAGTGTAGTTTTATGCGGTGAACAATTAACCACACGATGGATCTGTTTGGAGGCAGTGACAATGTGAAACACAGGAAAATGTGCCCTCTATAAAACAAACATACAGTGTGTCAACACGAGTACAAGAAACAACACAAGACACATCGTTTTATACTCGGTGGACAACCCAACAGTGAAAGTGGGGGACAGAAAATTACCTGTGTCAGAAAAAGAAAAATGAAAACTTTACATAAAAATAACAAACACATATGCAGTAATAACTGACCCTGTTACACAAGTTATTATTTTCTCAGATGTCTGAATTTCTAACACTTCGGGAAGCCGAGCCTTCGTCCAAATGTCCTCATCAAACAGTTGTCAGCAGTGTTCAAACCCTCGTTCAAACCCTAGATCATCCCAGGTCAAAACCTGGGACCTGAGATGGTCCAAACCCTGGTCCATTTCAGGTCCAAACCCTGGTCCATTTCAGATCTAAACCCTGGTTCATCCTAGGTCCAAACCCTGGTTCATCTCAGGTCCAAATGTTGGTTCATCCCAGGTCCAAACCCTGGTTCATCTCAGGTCCAAACCCTGGTCCATCTCAGTCCCAAATGTTGGTTCATCCCAGGTCCAAATGCTGGTTCATCCCAGATCCAAACCCTGGTTCATCTCAGGTCCAAAGGCTGATCCATCCCAGGTCCAAACCTGGTTCATCCAAAGGTCCATCTCAGTCCCAAATGTTGGTTCATCCCAGACCCTGGTTCATCCCAGATCAAACCCTGGTTCATCTCAGGTCCAAACGCTGCTCCATCCCAGGTCCAAACCCTGGTTCATCTCAGGTCCATACCCTTGTCCATCTCAGGTCCAAACGCTGGTCTTTTTAAGGTCCAAACGCTGGTTCATCCCAGGCCCAAACCTTGATCCATCTCAGTCCCAAATGTTGGTTCATCCCAGGTCTAAACCCTAGTTCATCTCAGGTCCAGACCCTGATCCATCCCAGGACCAAACCCTAGTTCATCCCAGGTCGAAACCTGGGACCTGAGATGGTCCAAACCCTGGTCCATTTCAGGTCCAAACCCTGGTCCATTTCAGGTCCAAACCCTGGTCCATTTCAGATCTAAACCCTGGTTCATCCCAGGTCCAAACCCTGGTTCATCTCAGGTCCAAATGTTGGTTCATCCCAGGTCCAAACCCTGGTTCATCAGGTCCAAACCTGGTCCATCTCAGTCCCAAATGGGTTCATCCCAGGTTCATCCCAGATCCAAACCCTGGTTCATCTCCAGGTCCAAACCCTGGTCCCTGGTCTCAGTCCCAAATGTTGGTTCATCCCAGGGTCCAGACCCTGGTTCATCCCAGATCCAAACCCTGGTTCATCTCAGGTCCAACGCTGCTCCATCCCAGGTCCAAACCCTGGTTCATCTCAGGTCCATACCCTTGTCCATCTCAGGTCCAAGCTGGTCTTTTAAGGTCCGCTGGTTCATCCCAGGCCCAAACCTTGATCCATCTCAGTCCCAAATGTTGGTTCATCCCAGGTCTAAACCTAGTTCATCTCAGGTCCAGACCTGATCCATCCCAGGACCAAACCCTAGTTCATCCCAGGTCGAAACCTGGGACCTGAGATGGTCCAAGGTCCAAACCCTGGTCCATTTCAGGTCCAAACCCTGGTCCATTTCAGATCTAAACCCTGGTTCATCCCAGGTCCAAACCCTAGTCTATCCCAGGGTGGACCCTGGTCTATATCAGGTCCAAACGCTGGTTCATCCCAGGTCCAAACCCTGGTTCATGGTCCAAACCTGGTTCATCTCCCCCTGGTCCATCCAGTCCCAAATGTTGGTTCATCCCAGGTCCAGACCCTGGTTCATCCCAGATCCAAACCCTGGTTCATCTCAGGTCCAAACGCTGCTCCATCTCAGGTCCAAGCTGCTCCACCCCAGGTCCAAACCTGGTTCATGTCAGGTCCAAACGCTGGTCTTTTTAAGGTCCAAACGCTGGTTCATCCCAGGCCCAAACCTTGGTCCATCTCAGTCCCAAATGTTGGTTCATCCCAGGTCTAAACCCTAGTTCATCTCAGGTCCAAACCAATCCCATCCCAGGACCAAACCCTGGTTCATCTCAAAACACTGGTCCATCCAGGTTCCAAATCAGGTCTCAGGTCCAAATGCTGGTCCATCTCAGGCCCAAACACTGGTCTATCTCAGGCCCAAACCCTGGTCCATCCCAGGTCCAAACCCTGGTTCATCTCAGGTCCAAACCCTGCTCCATCTCAGGTCCAAACCCTGGTCCATCTCAGTCCCAAATGTTGGTTTATCCCAGGTCCAAAACCTGGTTCATCCCAGGTCCAAACCCTGCTCCATCTCAGGTCCAAACCCTCCATCTCAGTCCCAAATGTTGGTTCCCAGGTCCAAACCCTGGTTCAGGTCCAAACCCTGGTCCATCTCAGCAGTCCAAACCCTGGTTCATCCCAGGTCCAAACCCTGGTTCATCTCAGGTCCAAACCTGGTTCCATCTCAGGTCCAAATCCCCCCTGGTTCCCCAAATGTTGGTTTATCCCAGGTCCAAAACCTGGTTCATCCCAGGTCCAAACCCTGCTCCATCTCAGGTCCAAACCCCTGCTCCATCTCAGTCCCAAATGTTGGTTCATCCCAGGTCCAAACCCTGGTTCATCCCAGGTCCAAACCCTGGTCCATCAAATGTTGGTTCATCCCAGGTCCAAACCCTGGTCCCAGATCCAAACCCTGGTTCATCCCAGGTCCAAACCCTGCTCCATCTGCTCCATCTCAGTCCCAAATGTTGGTTCATCCCAGGTCCAAACCCTGGTTCATCCCAGGTCCAAACCCTGGTCCATCTCAGCCCCAAATGTTGGTTCATCCCCTGGTTCATCCCAGATCCAAACCCTGGTTCATCTCAGGTCCAAACCCTTGTCCATCTCAGGTCCAAACGCTGGTCTTTTTAAGGTCCAAACACTGGTTCATCCCAGGCCCAAACCTTGGTCCATCTCAGTCCCAAATGTTGGTTCATCCCAGGTCTAAACCCTAGTTCATCTCAGGTCCAAACCCTGCTCCATCCCAGGATGAAACCCTGGTTCATCTCAGGCCCAAACACTGGTCCATCTCAGGCCCAAACCTGTTCATCTCAGGCCCAAATGCTGGTCCATCCCAGACCCAAACACTGGTCCATCTCAGGCCCAAACCCTGGTCCATCCCTAGTCCAAACACTGGTTCATCTCAGGTCCAAACGCTGCTCCATCCCAGGTCCCCTGGTTCATCCAGGTCAAAACCTGGTTCATCCCAGATCCAAACCCTGGTTCATCTCAGGTCCAAACGCTGCTCCATCCCAGGTCCAACCCTGGTTCATCCAGGTCAAACCCTGGTTCATCCCAGATCCAAACCCTGGTTCATCTCAGGTCCAAACGCTGCTCCATCTCAGGCCCAAACCCTGGTCCATCCCAGGTCCAAACCCTGGTTCATCTCAGGTCCAAACACTGGTATTTTTCAGGTTCAAACACTGGTCCATCCCAGGCCCAAACCTTGATCCATCTCAGGGGCCCTGGTCCATCTGGTCCATCTCAGGTCCAAACCCTGGTCCATCTCAGGTCCAAACGCTGGTTCATCCCAGGCCCAAACCCTTGGTCCATCTCAGTCCCAAATGTTGGTTCATCCCAGGTCTAAACCTAGTTCATCTCAGGTCCAAACCCTGATCCATCCCAGGACCAAACCCTGGTTCATCTCAGGCCCAAACACTGGTCCATCTCAGGCCCAAATCCTGGTTCATCTCAGGTCAAAATGCTGGTCCATCAGGCCCAAACACTGGTCCATCTCAGGCCCAAACCCTGGTCCATCCCAGGTCCAAATGCTGGTCCCCAGGCCCAAGCTGGTCCATCTCAGGCCCAAACCCTGGTCCATCAGGTCCAAACCCTGGTTCATCTCAGGTCCAAACCCCACCATCTCAGGTCCAAACACTGGTATTTTTCAGGTTCAAACACTGGTTCATCCCAGGCCCAAACCCTGATCCATCTCAGGCCCAAGCCCTGGTCCATCTCAGGTCCAAACCCTGGTCCATCTCAGGTCCAAACCCTGGTCTATTTCAGGTCCAAACCCTGGTTCATCTCAGGTCCAAACACTGATCTATCCCAGGTCCAAATTCTGGTTCATCTCAGGTCCTTCCTATGTTGAGTTTGCATGTTCTCTTCATGTTCATGTGGATTTTCACCTATTATCACAACACATGTTAGGGTAATGTTCCTGACTGACGTTCAGTCTGAGTCTCAGGATCAGGACTACACATTATTTTTGTCTTTCACAATGGTCACCATGTCAAGTCAATTCAATTTTATTCATATAGCTGAACATCACACTATAAGCTATGACTCTGTGTACGCCATCAAAAGATGTGACAACTGAAAGTCCTCCTTCACAACACTGTGCAAGTTCATAGGTCATCAGGTAGGCAGGACAATGAGTCGTCAATAAGTGCTGAGTACATGTTGTTACAGGCTAACAGCTAACTCACATACATATTGTTATCCTATTGGTCATAGGAGATGTCAGAGTAGGCTGGATAATGCTAATTATTATATTAATAACAGATGATGCTAACATGCTAGACTTCTCATCAGTATGTCATGGACAACCCTGTCCTCCAATTCAACCAGTATTTTTCAACTCAATTAAGCACAATTGTTAGTGAGGTTAGTTTTAGGGTTAAAAAAAGACTTGGTTAAGCAGTAAGTTACAGATAATGGCAATAACAAATTAAAAAAAATGATTTACGTTGGCTACAGTGTTTGATGACGACAAACCCAAAGTACCAGATTCCTATTATTTACAGGACCTCTAGAGGCACCTACTATAAAAAACCTAACCATGGGTCGTAATCTTAATCACGTTATACTGGATGTTCGGTTATCTTTCCCAACGTTTATAATTGTGTCCAAGCCCAGAAACGTGTCGATCCCGGCATTATTTCATGGACTGTTTCTATTAGAGGATGAGTTAAAGGGATGCAGAAGACCAATTTTCCCATGGGAATGAAATAAAGTTACCTTAAATAATCTGAACCTAAGCTTGTTTCCATGTAGAAATATTATTTTCCAGATGATTTAAAAGCAGGGACCTGGTCCCGTGCAGAAGTGAAAAACACAGCAGATTGACACCGATTTTACAAGGAGAAACTGAACAAGGTTGTTAAACTGGGAGATGTCATTCAGGAGCAGGTGAGCAAATGAGCAGCGTAACTTAGAAGTGTCTCCTAATGACGTGTTTAAAGATGTTTTCTTTCCCTGTTGTCTCATGTCTCATTGACATGGATGTAATAAAGGTGTCATTGATTAATGTACCTATCTAATCCTTCGGTTGCCTAATTTGAATTAGTTCAGTTTGCCATAACTGGAATGGAAATGAATGTTCAAGAAGGGCAGCCCGTGGCCAAGTGGAAAGGGAACTTGACTTGTAACCAGAGGGTCGTCGGTCGGCTCCCCGGGCGCCACTCAGTGTGGCAGCCCACTGCTCCTAATTCTAGGATGGGTCAAAATGCAGAGGAATACTTTCCCTAAAGGGATTAATAAAAGCCAAGAATAGTATTACACTGGCTGCTGCTTGCCCTTCTATGTTTTACGTTAGTTTTGCCTTTGAAAATTATAAAATATACATTTAAATACTCTGTCTGTGGTCAACTAAATACCAGGACTCTTCAGTATGAAGCTGCAAATCAGTCAATGCTGCAATTGTTTCACAGTTAATTGAACAAAAATGAAAAGTTTGTCCTGCGAGCCTGCTTCTGTTCTGAGGAATGTCAGATGGACAGATAATCCCATCGATGGATGGAGAAGCCTTAAAAAAAGAAGAAAAAAACATCTTTGTCTCTTAATGAAAATCACCTGCTCGCTCAATCACAGTCGATGTAATCTAAATTGTTGGAGCAGGATTCACACCAGGAGTCCCTGTTTGAGATTTCTGACCGACAC
This sequence comes from Solea senegalensis, assembly GCF_019176455.1. Lineage (NCBI taxonomy): Eukaryota > Metazoa > Chordata > Actinopteri > Pleuronectiformes > Soleidae > Solea > Solea senegalensis. The sequence continues at coordinate 5,528,602 of NC_058029.1, forward strand.
GCCGCAGACTGCATGTCTTCATGTTTTCAGTCTAACAAACACACTTCCTGGTTTCCCGGGCTAATGATCTGCTTTCGTCTGGCAGACACACATTCACATGTGTGCCGGGGATGACTGGAGGTGATTCAGCAGAAAGTTCTCGTCGCTTGCCCCATCCTGAATCTTCACACATGTGGAGGCTCGCTCTCCTCCTCTTCATCTTCAAAACCGCAAGCAGCCGCCATCGCTTCCTGCGACGAGTCGTCCCACATGTTGTAAGCATCAGCGGGGCTGTTGCTGCCGGTCGCCATTTTTATGTCACAGAGGAAATGTTTTATATGTTTACTGGAACACATGAAGGGACGGCTGTGTCTGTGATGATGAGGTAAAGTCGGGGGATCGTTGACTAATCATGACTTACAATAATCGCCAATAATCACTTCTCATGGTCACATGTTATTGTTTTACAGAAACCAAGTTCCTATAAGTGGCATTTCTGCGGTCTGTCACAGCGGCCTTTTTTAAAAGTCGCAGGTGCAAGTAATCAAATTAACAACGGCTGAGTTCCATTTAGCTTCAGTTTCAGGAAGCATGCTGGTTCTCACTGTTAGGCTGCGAAGTTGACACGTTTTCATACAAAGTCAAGGCACGGACGAGATTTTCGCATTGGCATTAGCGGCTATCGCACGACTTGAAACATTTCAACTTTGGTGAAAAATCGCGATTCTACGGATGACGTCACATACTTGCTCAACAGCCGCAGCAACAGCTAACCCCCGAGGTTGAGGTGTCCCCAGGGAAAACTAAACAGGGCGGCTAACCCACTAGCTAAGCTAGCTGAACTACTTCCCAGCCAGTTACCCACAATGGTGGACACCTCCCTCAATAAGAAGTCCAGACAACACAGTGAAGCGTGCACTAAATAAATCTCTTGTGGAAACGGAGGCGGTCACAACGTGGCGAGTTTAAGCGTTTACTTGTTGCCAAGTTGTTGTCCAGCCACGGATGGTTTGTGAAACCACACAAGACGGCGGTTTCTTTCTCTGCAGACGTTTCCACAACAATGAGAGTGCAACAAGGCTGTTGTTGATGGTGAAAAGAAATGCCCGGTTTAAAATACGGCGACTTGCGTCCAGATGCGACGGGCGTGAAGCGGCGTGACAAAGCGGTGCGAACACAGCATTAGGCCTTGTTTTGGATTTGTTAGCTAATCCGATCAGAATCTGGTCTTCACATTACATAAGTGATCAGCTCTGATCTGTGTGTGTCCATATTGACATTGTCTAGTCTGGTCTTCAGTATGGATTTCGAGAGATACAGGCCACGCCCCCTCAAAAACAAGTAGTCTAAACAAAGAAATCTGTGCTTGTTTCTGTCCCACGTAATGATTTTGAAACTATTGTCTGCCAGCTGAAGAAAAGAATGTTTTAATCTTTCGAGAATAAAGTTGTAATATGATGAAAATAAAGCCATAATTATTATGATCAGCTGTCACAGTTGATTAAAGTAATACTTTTGCACAAAGATCGTGAAAGAAACCAAGTTTCGAAGAAAGAATCACACAGACTTGGTGGAAATTGGCTGTGTTAGTGGTCGACTGCAAGGCTACCACTGGTTACATCTGTGTTCTGTTGTTATTTAATAATATTAATAACTTTGTTTTAAATATACGTTTTTTTCTCGTAATATTATGACTTTTTATTTATTGACCAAAAAATTCAGGTGTAAAAATCTGATCAGAATCACATTCGACTGCCAAAAATGAGGCTATATATACAATCTGGACTTGCTTAAAAATCACATTTGAGCTGCAGTTTAAACAACACAGTCCTGAACAGAGAGGAGATCGTTAATATGATCAGTGACACCTGAGCTTTTCCTGCTGAAACATGTCAAAATGGCTGCTTGATTAATTCAGGTGGCAGCTATCTGGGGGGGGCGGAGTCAGGTCATCAAGGAGATTCAGTGCACCTGTATGATACCATTTAAGGCAGCAGTCACTGGTCTGCTGGCTTTTGTTTGGGTGGGTTTACATTTGTTTTCCTTTCAGATTCATGAATCAGCCTTTTAAACAAATGTGCAACGTTTTCTTTTTAGTTTCACCACAAATTAACCTGATGGTTTTTTTTTTTCTTTTGCTTGAGCAAATTAAAAATTAACATTGATCATTGAAAATAATATTACTGATATCTCCTGCATTTGGTGACCAAACACTGCACATACTGATGTCCTCAGTCACTGCCAAGTCAACCAAACATTTGGACAGTTATATAAGGAACAAAGTGGATGCTTAAACCTGACACCAATGGGAAGGGGAGGAGTCTTCCATTTGTAACAGTGAGCGGTCTCACCGCTAGATGTCACTATTCTTCACACGCTGGACTTTATTTTAAATCGTCTTCCGCTGCTCTTCACTTTATAGATACAGTAATTGACAGGAGTCTGGCCTGAGATCTGCCGCAGGCATGATCCTGATTACATGAGTCAACAAGACGAGCAATAAAACAGCTGACAGTCAGTGCAGATAAAAACACGCTGGCTCCACTGAGCTGTTTTTTTATGTGTATGATGTCATGAACACATGAAGGTTTGACCACAGGGCTACACACACACACGCACACTATCAATAACAATAATAACAATAATATTAATGTCTTTTGTGTGTGCGTTAACTAGTATTTGTTACCTTTTTTATGAACTTATCTGACTTAAACTTTGACCTTGCCAGGACCAGGAGTCCTCATGGAGACCAAAACCTAGTCTTAGAGAGACAGTCTCACTTAACTTGTTGAACTGATTAAATTAAGTGCTGAGGTTTGAATTGTGGTTGAGGTTAGGCATCAACTGCTTATGGTTAAAGTTTGCTTTATGCTTTTTTTATTTTTTAGGCTGAAGTCAATGCGGTGTCCTTAAAAGGGTAGCTGCACGAACCTGTGTGTGTGTGTGTGTGTGTGAGCAGAGAGAGATCAAAGCATTAAAGCTCTTTAACCTCATCCACATCCTCCTGTCATTCTCTCTCTCTCTTTATTTCTCTATGTTTATCTGTGTCTCACTCTTTCTCCACAACCTGTCTTGTAGAGGATGACAGGTCCCTCATCTGTGTGTGTGTGTGTGGGGGGACTTAGAAATTAAAAAACAAATATTTTAGAAATCTTTTAAAAACTTTGGCAAATAACAAACTGAATTCAGCTTTTTATAGCCAAATTTGAGGGCTTCTTCTCTGAGATGTCACAAATTTCATTCATTTCATTTTCTGCAAGTAATGCAAATAAATAACTATAATGTGATGGGTTTTTTTTTAGCAATAATAATTATATTTTAGCATTAAAATATCATTTCAGTCAAAGAGCTTCTACAGACTGGTGTATTAACCATTAGAGGAACATAAAAAATGATTTTGATATTGTTCATTTTGGTGGTGATCTAACACACTGTATATTTCAACTTTTTGCGATGTAAAGATGCTTCTTAAATGTACTATTAAAAATAAATGAATTTCACTCATTAACTGTGTTCATGTTTTGTTTTATGAACTTAAAGACTTACAGAGTCATTTGGAAATGTTAAGATGGGCAGAAAATAAGAAGCAGTTTATTTAGGAGCCGCCTTCCAAAATAGAATTGTGACAGAAACATACATATTTAAAGTTGTTAAAGGATTCCAGTATGTGCTTGAATCTTAATACAGTCGTGTTTTCTTTTGACTCGAGGCCCAGGGTCAAGTTTCACTTTTAGTTCCCTCTAGGGGGGAAAAAGTTTGGGCACCTGTGATTTTAAACTGTGTGATCGACACTCAAGTGGTTTTGTTTTTGCTTGTGAAGGAAACTAGGATGGACGTAGGGTCACATACTGGAGTCTGATTTGAAAAAGTGACAGTTGATCCGCACACACACACACACACACACACACACACGGCCAGATCTGAGTCACATCAACAACAAGGAGGAACAAAGAATCAGATATGAGTCTCGTCAGGTGTGGTAATCTCAACGTAGCCTTAGTAATTTAGTAACAATAACCAAACATAAAACTGTGAAGAGACAACATTTATTTGTGCTTTCGAAACATTAAAGACGGGAACGCGGAAGAATTAGTTTTGTGAGTGTGTTTTTAAATCCGAGCTGGTGATTCTGTGCAGCTGAGGCTCAACATCTGCATCCACAACAATTCAAGCAATAAGTGTTTTAACTCAAAAGCTCCACTGTCCACAGACTTTTGACCGTGTGTGTGTGTGTGTGTGTGTGTGTGAGGGGAAGTAGTGCGGTTTAAGGGCTTTTATTACAAAGGGGAAAGTTTTCTTTGATAGTAGGCAGAAGAAGACGGAAGAGAGAGAGAGAGGGGGAGTGACTGCTCTTTTTCTGCAAGAAAACGAAGAGAACGAGAAAGAAAAAGGGGGGACAACAGACATTTAATGTGTCATCCGAGTGGGTGAGTGTGTGTGTGGGGGGGAGAGAGAGAGAGAGAGAGAAGAGCAAGAGACACACAGAGAGAGAGAGACGGAGGGGAGTGAACTGTGTCCTTTTGAATCATTACAAACTTCAAAGAGTGTCGCTCTCGTTAAAAATGGACGTTCATCCCTCCATCTTCTGAGAGAACCACAGAGGATGTGTGTGTGTCTGCGTGTGTGTGTGTGTGTCTCACTGCCAGGAATAGTCAGACAAAAACACGCACGCACGCACGCATGCACACACACACCGCTCTGCTGGTTGTTTGCTGTTTTCGCCGCAGGAAACTGGACACACATTTTCTCTATTTTAAAAACTTATTTACGTCCCAAATACTTCTTCTTTATTTAGAACCAATGGAGTCATGCGTACGTGTACATTTTGAGCAGATTCCTACCAAAGTGAACACAAAATTGATTGATTATTGATTGGTATGGATTAAAAAGACACCATCACACCAAATCTGACGCATCTTTTGATGTAAACGCACAGAAAAAGGTATTTATGTTTTTCTATTTATTTATGTTTTTCCAAAGAGGGAAAATACGAGCGGTTTGTCGCAAACCCCTCCTCATATGAATGTTATTATTGCTGCTGCAGTTGATTTCTTTCTCTTTCAACGCCGCACCGACGGACAATGAGCCGCTGCAGCGTTTCATTAAGGAATGACATCACGATGAGGTCAGAGAGCGATGCCGCGCGCTCATCACATAGTCACGCTTTAATTTTTCGAACAATTACAGATCCAATCTACAGCATATTTAAATGAAACGACCGCTGGTCGTCATCCAAATTATGTGGAACAGTGGGTTTGACTCAGCGCGGCGTCACGGTGTGTTTTTAAAAAAGGCCTGAACGTAACCTGGATACAGTGTGTGTGTGTGTGTGTGTGTTTGCTCTGTTTGTCTACATGTAAACAAGTGAGTGCAGACAAAGTAGTTTGGTTAGAGGAGTGAACACACACTCGTTAACACACTCCCTCTTTTTTTTGCTTTGTTTTTCATCTCCATCACACCGTCTGTCACGTCTCTGGCTCAGCAGGAACACACTCTCACACACGTTTGTGGCATGTTGTCATTTTTACTTACACACACACACACACACACACAGGCCCAGCCTCTGCTGTGTGTGTGTGTGTGTGTGTGTGTGCAGATTTACAGGCAACAAACACACACTCATGACTTCCTCTTCATCACTAATTGCTCTCATCTGTTGATCTTCTTGATCTGTGCTCTGATAAAAAGCTGCACTGTGGCCCCCCCTCGAGGACCCCCTCTCTGTTTGTGTGTGAGACAGAGAGAGAGAGGGAGACACTGGTTGGGTAGAAACAGACGGGACAGTACTGTAGGGCATATTTTGTGGTCTAAATTGATGGTAAAAGTGTGTGTGTGTGTGTGTTTCGCGGAATCAGGCGGACACCAGTGGTCCAGTAAATATGGGTCCACAATCAAAGGACTGTTTACAGTTGCTATGGAGACACAAGCAAACTCGGGCTTTATCTCACGTACGCGATCAGTCGAGGAATTGAAAAGTTGCGAGGAATGTTGATTTTGACTGTTTCCCGGATCTCCTGTCATTTTATTTAGAAGTCGAAGACTAATCTATTCTTCCCTGTTAGGGGCCTGAATCATTAAAGGTCCTAATGGTGAAACTGCACGGTTTGTGTGTTAAGATTCCACTTCAAAACACAAACAAACACACACTCTGGTGGTGATGGATATAAAAGACTTATTCTTTAGCTACAAAAACACTTTTTTTTCCACTTTAAAGCAAATATACAAACACACTTATATTCAATTACTGCCAATAATCCTTCCTAAATGTTACACAATGAGCCTTTAAAGCTTATGGACACAGTTGGATCTTGATATTTAACCACTGACATTTGTTCCCACACACACACACACACACACACCCTCAGAGATTATGCATTCCCTAGCACAGGGGTCTCAAACTCAAACGACCTGGGGGCCACTGAGCATCTAGTCTGGTCAGAAGTGGACCGGTCAAGTAAAAACAAGTCCAATTGTGTGTGAGAGAAAAATATCACAATATTCCATCATGATATACCAATAACAAAATATATATATATATATATATATATATATATATATATATATATATATATATATATATATATATATATAGACACTTATATAACAATAGGTCTTTGATATAGTTCACAAAATATAATGCTTAATTAATCTATAAATATCAAAGACAGACAGATTTAAACTTCATGAGTGCTGTGCCACATGAAATTGATTGGGGGCCACAACTGGCCAGTGGTGGGCCGCATGTTTGAGACCCCTGCCATAAAAAAAACCCCTCTAAAACCTGGTCTTAACCTCCCCAAAAGCCCCTTAAAGATGTGAGGACCAGCCAAAATCTCTTCACTCTGTGTTGTTTTTATACCATTTTCAGTCCTAAATACAAGAAAACACACACACAATTATCTCTGATTCTTGAAAAAGAAGATATTCTAATCTAATCAATGATTCATCAATGCATATTGATTATATTTACAGGGATGAGGCTCATCTGTGGACATTAAAGAATGTAATATTCACCACACTGAAACAAGTGAAAGTGTCTGATGTGCTGAGTTTTAAAAGAAAACCGGTCAGCTTTGGTCCCCTCTGGTGATTTCACATCATCTCTCCCTCTCTCGTTCTCTCTGTCTGTCTCTCTCTCTCTTATGTGTTTTACTGCTGGCACTCACCCTCCCTCGCTCTCTTCATCTCTCCTGGTTAATTATCCGTTGGCATTCCACACTCTGCTAATGAGACCACTAAACTGTCCTGTCAGACAGGCCTCAGGCTGCTCCGTCACTCCCTGTGTGTGTGTGTGTGTGTGTGTGTGTGTGTGTGTGTGAAAGCACCGTGGAATTGAACTATACAATGTGAAGAGTGTGTGTGTGTGTGTGTATGTAAATAATTAGACATCATTTATAGCCTCCGCAGGTGTCTGTACGTGTGTGTGAATGAAGACATTCACTGGAATTCTTCCTGACTTTTCTCATTCTCACTCACACACACTCGTCGTCTCTTGCAGTACAGCCAGATTGCTAGTGTGTGTGTGTGTGTGTGTGTGTGTGTGCGCATTGTGCAAGTGATGTCACACATCATGTCATCACGTCGGACTTTCTCACCCTGCTTGTGCCGCCGCCAAGCATGATGGGACGGCGGGTTTTTATGGTGTTGAGTCAAGACCCCGACCTTGGCGTGGGGTAAAGAATGTGTTTGTTTGTGTGTGTGTGTTGCATTTAAATGTATACACACACTGCATTACACAGCTCCAGACGCAGTGATGAAGTGTCTGCCTCACTGACACACACTTTTTATGGGATTTCCCGACCCCACTGCTTCCAACCCTCCCCCCCCCCATACTGTACACTGTGTACCTGGTATTCCTTATGTTGTGGGGACCTACATGGCCACATTAGGCTGAGGTTATAGGGTTAGGTTAAGATTAGGGTCAGGGTTAGGATTAGGTCAGTAATATTTATGGATAAGGAAATTAATGTAAGTCATTGCAACGTCCTCTGAAGTCATGGAAACCACTGTAAGTGTGTGTTAATAATAGCATGGGCTAGTGATGTTCTTGAATGGAATGACATGACGGTAAATTATTAGCAGATTTCACTTCTTTTTGTGTGTATGTGTGAGTGAGTGTGTGAGTGAGTGAGTGAGACATTCATCAGTAGCCACATTTACTATGTTTCCATGGACACCAATAATCTGACTGCCTGACCTACTTCAGAAACTCTGTTTCAAGGGCAAAAAGGGGGAAAAATGGGACATGGATTTGGACCGTATTCACCCTCAGACTTGATTTACATTATGCTGAAATATTATTATGAAATAATTGATAAATAACTATACTTATGTTGCCTACACCAGCTTTAGATCTATTTTGTTATGGTTTAAACCTCATAAGAGATGTCTAATCATGTAACTGGTGTTACTTTACTAAAATTAGCTCTCACTCTTCTCTGTTCCCACTGCCGATATATGTATGTTCAACTCCTACAGAAATAAAAACTGGATTCTTATTTACGGTCACTGAATATTTTATATGTCTCTTTATTTCCCCCCCCCAGGATGAACACGTGCGTTAAAAGTTGTGTCATCTAAACCGGGAAGTCGTCAAGCAATGTTAGTCCAGACTCATCCGTGTCCAACATAAAAAATTCAAAGCGTTTATATGACATGTCGCACAACAGCCTGCAGACTCGCAGACCTTAAGCGATGTCTCATTACACATGAGCAGAGTTCTTAAAATGAAGCAAAACCAGATGCTCAATTACATTTTGGCAGCGGACGAAGAGGCTCGAGCCAAACCTGACAAAAACAGACAGTAAAACCCACTTCACTGTGTCGTAGTGATGAAGAGAAATCGACACCTGCTATTGAAAACATGTGTCAAGCTTTTATCCCCCTCCTTCTTTCCTCGTGATAAACAATTTATCCAGTAACTCATAATTGTGATGATGAATGTTGCCACGTAAACATCTCATGCCGTGTTTGTCGAATAAAATGAACTGAAATAAAAGCCAATAATTACTTTGACCAAGGAGTCAAGTAGATTTTGGTAAGAACCCACTAATGACGTCATAAAAAATGATCATATTTTCAAGAAATCCTTGAAATTTGTGTATGCTACCATCAGACTAACTTTCATCCAGATCTGATCCATATTACAGATATGGCAGCAATTTAAATCTTACAAGCAGGTGAAGTTCATCCACAGGATCAAAATGTAAACAGACATGACCTGCAACCAGGCTTGTTTTGGATGACAACCAGCTGTCAATCACACATATGTGCCATTATTTTAACATCTATTTTCCACAAAATGGGAAGAGTATTTACAAAATTGAAGAACGTCCACAAGAGTATGTCATTTTCATATGGACGATAACCATCGTAAAGAACATCACTGCCAACCGATTTGATTTTATTTCAGTTGCAGAATCCCATCACTCAGTGAGGACCAAGTAAATACTGAAGGACACAATTCCACTTTATTTAAAACATGAAATTAATATGTTGTATATAACGGAAGGATTTTTTTTCTTACAAGTGAAGATGAAAAATGGAAGGAGAGAAAAAAACAAAAACAACCAGATGATGACAGGTGTATATTTAGTCTTCCAGTTTCAAATAATGCATAATTAGACGGTAACTCTTAACAGTGCTGATGAACAATGATAGTGATGTGTTTGTGTGTGTCCTCAGATCTCAAAAACTACTCATATTTTTCTTTACATAAGCTCATTTGGTCAAATATAAAACAAAAAAAACAATCTTATTTTTATTAAGCCGACAGAAAATTCCCTCATTATTTTTTTCCAGGCTCTAATGTAAACTCATAAGTAAAAAAAAAAAACTAAGGCAGCTTCAACAGGACAGGACGCACCTATCCCCAAACAAGGACGCAAGGATGGAGAGAAAAGACGGGCTGCGTAATCTCCTCATGTCCCATGAAGATATATGTTCTTAGACGAAGAGAGAAAGGAGGAGGTTAAGATGCGAGACAGCAGAGTAGAAAAATGAAAGGTTTGTCTCTTCACTTCCATGAAAGCGTGTCTTCTTTTTTGAAATAGAGGAAGAGATCTTTGCACCGTCACCTCCTGAAATCAGGTTTTCTGAGTGGTAGTAGTAATAGTAGTAGTAGTGGTGGTGGTGGTAGTAGGAGTAGAAATATAAATAAACAGGATGGTGCAGGAGGTTTGTGAAGGACCCCCTTCACCTCCTTGTCTTTCCATTCTCATCTCAATAAAGAGTCTGTTAGTTCAAATCTTCCACCGTTTCCTGGGGCATCCCGCGGCTGGTGCTGGCGTTTGTCGCGGCGCGGTGACAGCGGTAGCCTCAGTCAGTGGGGACGGGGATAATGCAGATGTGCAGGAAGTTGTCGGGGTGGCTTAGGTGTTCGCTGAGCCACTGAAGAGGAGTCTCCAGCAGCGGCTCGATGCCGTGGATCACAGCCTGGTAACGCTTCTGCTCACCTGGAGAGAGACGGAGACAGAGAAATGAGGAAGAGAGGGGGAAATAATCACAGATTTTTTAATTATCTCCAACAACCCCAATATTCAGGGCGGTGACTTATTCCAAAAAAAATAGTTTATGCAAACATTACATGTTACACGTTACTCCTGCATAGATATTTACCACACCTGAAAAGCCATAAACATAACAATATTTATTATCAATACTAGTGTTTCAGATGCTTTGGTGTTGCAATTGTCCATTCAGGACCGGTGTCCTCCATTTATGCAGAAAAACACTGTCTTGTTTTCTTTTTTGGTGGATTAAAAGTGAACCTATGCCCTCTGCTGGTCCAAGTGGCAATTACCTTAGGTGGTCTGATGCGTGGCTAGGCTGTATATTTTAAAACTGAACAGGTTTTCATGGTCAAGTTTGAACTTCCACAGCCCCAAGTTCGAACGGATCAAAAAAGTTACAATTTTAATAAAAGTGGACTGAATAAGGTTTTTCAAAAAATTAGTAGTAGCGAAAGAAAATGGGAGCGGAAAAACTCAAACTCTCCTTTAGGCCTCCTTGAACTAACTTAAAATATTTTTATTTATTATTATAAGAAGCCGGAAATAGAAGAGAAAAAAAAAGATAACACTGCGACTCAGGGAAGAGGACATAAGAGAAAACAAGGGAGTATGAAAATGGGAAAAACAAAAACACAGAGGATGAAAAGGACGAATGTGCTGAAAAATAAGAGTGAGTGTTTAAAAACAGCAGAGGATGAGAGAAAAGAAGAAAAAGAGAGTAAGGAAGGAAAGGAGGAAAATCAGGGGAAGATGTGGTAAAGAAAACAAAGTCAGAAAAAAACTGATGAAGAGAAGATAAAGGGAAGAAAAAACAATGGTGGAGAAAAAGAAAAGAAAAGAAAAAAAACTGAGGTGAGAGACCACATCAGAGATTCTTGTGATACCACGGGTGTGGTGGGTGAGCGAGAGTGAAGAGAAGAGAGAAAGTATGTGTTTGTTCAACTCTGAAGTGACAGTTGATTATTTAAGCGTTTTGTCGTTGAGAGGATTCGAATTTTACACTCTCACTCTGACGGTTCACAGTTTCACACTCTCCCTCTTTCTCTCTCACTTTGACCTGAAGGCCCCTTCAGTTTGAGCCTGCCCGTTGACCACAAATCATCCGTTATTACATGTAGTGGCTTTGGGTCATGTGATGTCAGCAGATTTCTGATTTTGGGGTTTTTATGACATAACCATAAATGTTATTTTAGGTTTTTTTTAAGGATCTCTTTTTGCCGATCATACGAACATGGATATAAATAGTGTAAACATAGACACAAATACTGGCAGATAAAAGAAAATACAGTTTTGAAGCTTGTTTCCTGTCATCTCTTAAACAACTTTCTAACCAACAAACGGTTTAAAATGCAGAAAAAACATGATGACGTGACAATTTCAAGATGATCATGTACATAGGAAACCACACATTTAAGAACACCTGCTTATGGGTCCACTTTTTGCACGTAACAGTTTAATGAATGTAGACGATTGTGCAGCATTTGTAGATCTAAATACGTGAGTTTACTAGTAAGAGGTAAGAGGAAGAGGGAAGGCGGGGTTGCAGCTAAACCACCACTTTGTCAGAAATGTCAGAATATTCGTGTTTGCTGAACTGGTGCTTTGAAACATACGGTTTCACATTTCTATTCCGTACAAACAAGTGTGTGTGTGTGAGAGAAATTAGAGCGTAACTTGATCAAAACAAGGTCAGTCAGTCATCATCTAACCGCTTTATCCTCCACCAGAGGGTTGCGGGGGGTGCTGTGCCAATCTCAGCTACATCGGGCGATAGGCGGGGTACACCCTGGTATCGTATTTAAATATGACTAATCATATCAAACACAGGTAATGTGAAATAAATGTCACTGTGAGTCTGGCTCACATAACGCCCTGCTACAGTCTTCAGCAAATCATCCTTTATAAAAACCAAAATTAAGACAAAAAGTGACAATTACAGCTCACTAATTTAACCATTTCTCACAATATTTCATGTCACTCACAATATTTCATTACACATTTTTCTGATAACAGTTTCAACAAGTCTGGACTAATATGTTTCAATTATTTTAATAAAAAGATTGGAAGAAATGTGGCCGGAACTTGAAGTGATGTTATCAGTTTACATTTCACTCCGGTTTCACTGAAAACAAGTCACACCTTACGATAATGCTCACCTGTTTGAAGGCAAGAATTTAATCTTGCCTCCGCACTCATTCATGTTTCAAGACGAATGCTTTTGCAGTTTTGCAGCGACGGTGACACGAGGTGTTTTGATCGTCATTAAGAAAAACAGAAACTGTTCACACGAAAAGAGCAAATACAGCTGTTTCCAGTGTGTCTGGTGTTAGAGAGAGAGACAGAGAGACAGAGAGAGAGAGAGAGAGAGGATACATGCTTTAATGTTAAATTTTAAGGTCAAATAAACAAGTACGCACAAGTGCTACATCAGCTTTTAGTCAAGAGTGATCACACAGTCACACGCAGTCAGACACCTGTCTTGACTGTGTGAGTGAAAGAAAGAGACACACAAGAAAAGGCCTCTTCCTGTCAATCACACTTGACCTTAGCTTGCACGCACGCACACACATACACACTCACACGCACACATTGCTCTCATTCGCCCACCTCATTTGTGACAATTTGGCTCCACGTAATATCAGGAGGACGGTTGAGGCGCAGCATTAACCGCCGGTCTGAGAAGCGGCGCCGCCCTACACCTGCTGACTGGCTGGCAAACAGCAGTGTGCAAGCAACACTGTCGTACAAACTCTGCAAGACAACATGCTCCACAGAGGCCCTCTGAAAATGACACACGTGGCACTTCCACACAGGCTTCACTTTCTCAACCTAGAGACAACAAATGCTTTCACGTACATTCTGAGGTTGGGCTGTGATTTTCAGAGTAAAAAAAGTGGCGGGAAATAAATAAAAATTTAAAAATAATGAAACAAAAAAAGTGAAATATATAAGAGAGCACCACGAATGCTGCAGTGAGGTAAGATGCCTCCGTTTTGTGTACCCCGCCTTTCACCCTATGACAGATGAGATTGGCACAGTGTGGCGACCCTCATGTGGAGGATAAAGAGGTAGAAGATGAGTGAGTGAACTTATGAATAGTGAAGTGCACACTCTACCAAATGGGCAAATGAGTGCTGTGGTATTACTCTGAAAAGCATGCAAATATGTAATGTTTTCAAGGCCAAATGTATGAATTTATGAATTTCTGCTGCTGAATTAAAAATCTTAAAACTGAATTGGTTGCTTTTTAGGTGCTGAGGTGAATTTCTAGGTCACTGGAGCACGTTTCAAGCAGTGTGGGATAAAGTGACGAGAAAAACCATGTTATTAAAAAAACGGGAAACCATTTGGATGCTGTTGGATTGGGGACAAAAAAGTTCTCAGTTTAGTCAGAGCAGTCGAGGTGGTGTAAGTTAGTATAGCAATAAGTATAGCAATAAGTATTTGCATCGCTGGCTTTCTGCACTGAAACCACCGAGCCACAGGTTTGAATAAAGGAAACCAGCTACAATCAATCTGTACTGACTCAACTTCCTCTCGACTAAAGGCAAGTCGAGGAGCAGCTGAGGAGGCCTCAACTGCAAGAAGAGCAGCAGCTTTAGTCTACAACAGGGGCGTCAAACTCAAACGACCTCTGACCAGCTTCTAGAAAAAAATTGTGTGGTTAACATGAGCTTAAAATTCTCACACAATATCCCATTGTGACGTCGTAATTAAGCTATTCATGATGATATTTCACAGAATTACAAAGTAAAAGTGTTTGTTTTGATACGGAATGATGTAAACTTCACAATAAAAACATTCAGTGTATATAGAAAAAATTATTAACATCAAAACCAGACAGAAATAAATCTAAAATGAAGTAAACTGTAATTAAAACACAACAAGCTTAATGTTGAACACTATACTCGAGGCCCCATGTGGCCTGTGGGTCGCCTGTTGTACACCTCTGGTCTACCATGTTCTGAAGTTATCGTAGACTAAAGCAGGCATAGATTTTATTGGATGAGCCTTTTGTTCGTGGCTAAAATCGGTTTGTTTTTTAAATTTGTCCCTGTTGTGACAGTGTCAACATCTCGTACAACCACACAAAAAAAAACTGAAGTATCCTTTTAACACATTTGGGCTGATCAGCAGTGAGGACGATCTAAAGTTCCATTCAGAAAGTACAAGGTGTGACCCCGGTATACAAGACAGCCATAGTGAAAACACACTTTCTCCTGCTCTGACACACACACACACACACTCCATTTCCGGGTGGAGGAGTATCGTACCCATCTCATCTCTATCACTGAGTCTTGCCTGACAAAAAGCCTGATGAGTTGGGTGGAGTAGGTAGGTTGTCACAATCTCACTATGAGAAATGGGGGAAATTTACAATGTGCCACGCCCCCAAACACACACACACTCTCAACTGTACACATGCAGGTTAAATACGCATCACTGTGGATCGCTTCTATGGTTCAGTCGCACATGTGCAGTCTCATGCTCAAAAAGCCTGGATGACTCGTAGGGTCAGTAACTCTGCGTGGTCCATCATGTTTTGGTCATTGTCAGTGTGAATTCCAATAAACACGTTGTAAACAGCTGCAGCATCACAACAGCTGACACTTGTTAGGCTACAAAGTTGAGACAGAGGGAAAAAATAAGCCCCCCCCACCACCAACAACATGGCAGGCACTTCTTAAGAATGAGCTCAGAAGACAGAAAGAGAAACGGAGCTATTCATGACCTTTTCATCTTTTCAGGCTCTCATTTACTCACTTTCTTCTAACAAACCAAGCTAAATGTTAGCGAACTGGGTGGTGTGAAAGTGTAGAGTTTACTGTACATTCACTATGTTCAGTGCACTTAAAACACTAATCACTATAAGGTTAGGGTCGGTAAGTCCAGAAAAGCTAGCAATAACAGACTTTACACTAGAGCCGTGACAATGAATCAATTACTAAATGCAGGGCCGGCTCTACCTAATTTTGTGCCCTAGGCGAGATTGCTCTCCGGGGCCCCCCCCCACACACACACACGAATTACACCAGCCAAATGAACAATCACACATGTTTAATTTGAACAACAACAGCAAACAGCAAAAAATCACAACTTTCAAGTATTGAATTACAGCAACCAACAACAACAAACTTTCAGGTAACTCTTTCCAGCGTGTCTTTCACTTCAACTAAAATTGTACACGTCTGGACTTCCTTGCAGGAAAAGCATCTATCATCAAATGACACCTGCCTAGACACTTCACCGTTGATGCTCTTTTCAAGAGAGAACACACAAATGAGGGCGACTGGGAATAGAAAATCATTTTTATTTTCATTGTTTTAAATTTTTTTTTTTTTTTTTGCTGGAGGGGCGCCCCTCCAGCAGATGGCGCTCTAGGCGACCGCCTATATCGCCTATGCCAAGAGCCGGCCCTGACTAAATGAATCAACTATTTGGTAACTGATCAGTTTGAGTGTTTCTGTAGTAATATAATTTTTCAGTTTCTTCGGGATGTTTGGAAATCATGTGACTTAGCCTGGGTGAATGTAGCCGAGTCTGCCACGTTTGGCCAACTTCAGAATTTCTGAAAAAGGGAACCATGGTGTGCTAGAGGCTGGTTTAACATGATGATGACAGAGAAGGGACATCTGGCAGCTTTTGTATACATCCAAACAGAAGAGCAGCTGCCATTATTAGATAGCCATCCCTCCAAGAAAACTACACAAAACATGTTTTGGTTTTTTTGTTGACACACTTTCTGTCATCTGGATCATTGGTCTGATTTGAGATCATTGATCTCAAATGAGATTGAGATGTGGTCTGGCGTTAGCCCAGGCTACTTCACTCACCATAAACTGACTGCAGGTAGGCAGGTTAGCTAATGACAGACGTGGTTTTGTTTATTACAGTATTTCTAAGGCTACAGACACCAGCCTTTTTTCCTTCTTTCTTTCTATTTAATGACATCTATCAGGACGTGCAGAGGCTACCAACAAATAAGATTAAAAGTGTTTCGGAAATAAATGACAGAACTGAGCTTTAATAACCAGTTTGCTTTGGAAGGCAGTCGTAACTGAAACTGGACTAATTTAGCCACTGACATAAGCGCATACACACACACACACACACACAGATACACACACCCTGTGGTTGAGTGGTGCACGAATGCCGGCCAAGACGACATGTTTTGTCAGCCGAGCAAAGCCCAACCACGATTTAGGAAAACCGCAACACGGCGTGCTCCTCACAGCCAAACACACAGTCTGAGTGCATGACTGGCAGCTGGTAATACAGACTGACTGGTCGTAATCAGCTGTCGACTGACTGGACAAAAACAGCCACTGGCTTCCTATTCAATGACTGAGTGGTAAAAGTTGTTATTCAATAAATTGAGTCTATAAACCGTCACAACAGCAAGAATTGCCAAGAATGCATCATCACATTTCTTGCTTGGTCCAACCAACAGTGCCAACACCAAAATAGGTTCAAGCTACAATTATTCAGAACAATGAAAAACAAAGCAATTCCGAGCAGCAAGAACACACAAGTCTCACAACTGCAGATGCAAACTTGTGTTTGCACAGGTGTTACACAGAAGACTAAAACAAAAACACCTCAGGAAGCGCTTCACTGTAAGTGACATGCTTAACATACACTACAGAACCAACTGTTGAATAAAAAATGTCACTAGTTAAAGTACAGTGTGAATCTCAAGCCGTACTGATGGTGACAGAACATACAGATGCAACATTATCATCTAATCTTTAAAAGCAATTGAACTTTGCAGGACTTAATATCCTGAAAAAGTACTGTAACAACAACAAAAGCTTTAAAATAAAAGAAAACACGTCTAAATGATGCAACATAGCAATGTCATTACTATGAAATATGAATTTGACAAATGATCATTGTGATACTCATGACTGTAAATATATTTCAATGGATGAACATGTTCAGTGTTGTTCCTTAGAAGTGCAACCAGCAACTTCCGTGTCTTTGTCAGTTCATATTCACTGAAGTAAAGACACAGCAGTCAGGAGGTGTTGCAAAGACACATGCACTTTTCCTCAGAGCTGGTGTTGTTATATTAAGCAGCACTGCTGTGAAAAACACGTCTGTCATGTTTTGGATACAGAATAACGCATGTTCTCATGTTCTCAAATCAACGCGAAGAGAACCAATAGGGGGCCAATAGAAATGCAGTGGGTGTCGTTTCCCTCTTACCAGCACACTGTGTAATTAGTTTTAACATCATAATGACAAGTTTAAACTTAAAAAATGTCTATTTCAACTTTAGGCTGAATCTAGGGTCTGTGAAAAAAGTCCTGAAATCAGGGGTTTGGACAATCTTTGTAAAACAGACACGTCAACAACGTGTTGGAAAGACGAAATCTCCAGCCCCAAAACTCACCCTGAATTCCACCAAAACATCTGCAGCCTTTTTACAGTAAACCTGCACGGAATAGAATTAGAAAACAAGAGATCTCAGCTGACCACATTTTAATCAACAATAAAGCGAGTCATACGGCAGGCTTTCGAGCTATTTCTGAATTCCCCTGTCTGGTGCACATCTCACACACCCGTGCACATGAACCATAACCCGCTATCTGCTGTATCAAAACAGCCACTGAAACCTACATCCCCACCCCCCCTTCGGCCTCTGAAGTGAGCCGACCCGTTTGATGAGCACAAGATGATGCTCCTGATGCTGCCTGTGAAGGGAAGCCTGCCAATAGTGAGTGGGTTGTACCACAGATGTGACTGAAACAGGGGGGGAAGGAGGCGTGGGAGGAGAAGGAGGAGGAGGGAGGGCATTGAGAGGGTTGGACTCAGAGTAATGTGTGGATTTGTCACTTGAAGGGGAGGGAGGGGTTAGGGTGGGGTTGTGGGGGTGGTGAGATGGGCGGGGGGTTTCCTCTGATTATTCACAGACAATAATCAATGACGGGTTTTTTCATAATTGGGCTCACCTACGATAAATCTCACGAAAAAAAAGCTTTATTTATGAGAACTGGTTGTTGATACATGTACAGTTTGTCATGTGTGGGCAGTATCACTCCAATTCCTGCCAAAGCCCTTGCTCAATAACACACCTGGTCCAAACACATGAAACAGTGAAGACGCAGACATTCGTCAGAGCACTGACCGCTGCTTACAATATGTTTTGGGTTTGTTTCCCCCGCAGCAAGTAGGAAACTTCGGGGCCTCACGCAAACACAGACGTTTTGGGCCACTGCATGAGAAATGATTTGGGAATCCCCTTGTTTTTTTCTCCTTAATCCAAGCCACCCCCATTCGTTTGCTGCGACTGGTTTCTGGGTCCCGAAGGGGTCAACACCAATCCACTTTCAGACATAACAGAGGTGGAGACTGTTTGAAAACCTTATTATTTGATGTTTGAAAGATCAGAGAGGCAGAGTACCCCAGCTTTTCTTTTTGTTGTACCTTAGGGTCCCGGCAGAAAAGAAACAACTCCTCTGAACTCTTGAACAATGCTACCAGCAAACCCTCCTCTCCAAAGCCACCACTGTCCCGCCCAGTCGCTGAACACACGTCCCGGTCTCTCTAATCCAAACACGCCACCATAATCCCCGGCTATCACTCGACTCATCTACCAGCCGAGGAAGAGGTGGAAACCAAACAAACGACAAGAGACAAAAGGACCACTTTCACCTTGATCCACCAGGCAGGCTGGCACTCTTCTCTGAGGGAGGAGAGCAGAAAAAAGCCGAGACTTAACGTCAAAGACATGAAAGATGGCTACGGCAGACAGGAAAGATGTTGAAGACTACACCTGAGCAAAAGATAGAGGATCAAAGAGGACAAAAAATAGTCTCAGATCAGGAAAACTACACAGGTAGACGGAAAAAGGGGAATAAGAGGAAGTGGGAGAAAGAGGATATCTTTGTCTACGAGGAACAGTCACGCATATTCTAAGCAAATCTTGAAATTTGCCAAAAATGAATTGAATGCAAATTAGATGAATTTATAACATCTGGAAGTTGACAAGTGTCATAAAACCAGCCATTTGTAAGAAAGAGAATTGCTGGCAGCTGTTATTGTTCAGAGATGTCAGGTGATGGATGGATTTCATGCTGCCGGAGGCCAAAATCTGAGGAAAGTTTCAAATGTACCAACTGTGCAAGCATGACTAATTCCACAAGATAGAGGTAGAGTTTTTCCACATGAGGAAAGGTCTTCTTACTGAAAAATGAGTGGGTCTGACGTCCATATTAGACTACAAACACCCATTACGCTACATTGGTGTTAGCTTTTATTGTGGTTACAGTTAACATACGTAGTCTCTCGATATGACTCTGCTTCCTGGATGTTTTTGCACGTAAAACTGAACTGGAATTACCACCTTATGGTTCGATGCCTCTACCAACCACAGGTAATTACAGGTGTAAAATTACAGACTCATCGTGATCGCATTCACTGAATGACAATATGATATTGGCTAATCTGCCGAGTGCAATTTTGTTTTTGTACATATTTGTATGATTTTACACTCGCCAGGCGTCACTACTTTCCGTCTCCTCACGCCGATATTGGCAGAGAAAGCTACGTTAAGAGATGCCCCATCCATGCTCGATACATAGACTTTTGATATATGATTAGCTCATAGTGTCGTTGTATCGTTTCGTAAAATGAGATACCCTGTGATTCCCAGCCCTAGATTTAAAACTGCTTTGAATTATGTAAAACCACAGATTACGAAAGGTGAATGCAGTTAAATGCTTAAAAAGTAATAGTAGTAGTAGTAGTAGTAATATCTTCAAATCTAACGTGAAAATGTTACTATCACTATGGTGACAAAATGAGAGTGAATGTTAGACAGGTAGATGGTGTGTGGGGGGGGAGGTGTTAATGGTTCTGTCTCGTCGCTGCAGATGAGTCTCCTGCGGGTCGTCTGTCCTGAAACACTATTGTCTCCTTATCTACTTCCTCTCTCCTCCTCTGCAGACGCTGCCTGTTTAGACTGCCACCTAACCACTCTCTCTCTCTCTATCACCCTCTCTCTCGATGTGCCGTGTATTGTAGACATGTGTGTATGTGCATATGGTACGTACAGTATTTTTACTGTACAGTGTAAGACATGTACAGTCCATACATGCTCCCCATGAAGTAAGACATTCACAGATGTTTCACATTTTGCTGATACTGATCATTTATCCTTGTGTATCTTCAGATTTTATTTTTTTTATGCCTCAAATTAGTAAGGGATATTTTGAAGAAATGAAAATAATTTAGCGAGTTTAATAAGTACATGTTGTTCATGTTCATGTTTTGTGCTTGTTGTCGGTCCAGAAAAAAAAGACATTTCATGATCCAATTTCTTTCATTCGTCCACGTAATCAAGTGTGACAACTTTGTATTTCCATACAAGAGACAACGGACGTAGCGGTTTATTTTGTTTGCACAAGTGAATTCATGTTCATGCAGTGGAAGTTTCAAGCTTCTAGTAACAAGCCTCATATTAGAGGTTTAATGTCGTTTATATGAAAAGAAATTAAGGTCTTCCTCTATTATGTAGCCTTTCTTCTTGGCTATTCACTCTATCTGCTCATCATCTCCCCTCCTCCTCCTCTTCCTCCTCCATTTTACAACTCTTTGTTCACTTGTTCTGGCAAACACCACTATTTTCCCCCATCCACCCCCCAGTGGGTGCGTTATCAGAGAGAGTGGATCTCTGATATGTGTCATGTGTAAATAAAATACACCTGAGACGAAAGGAAGTTCCTTCCTTCTTTTACTTCTGGAAGACGACGCTATTTGATAAGACAGCCAAATCTGAAACACATACTGTGTTTATCGCATCGTACTGTTGGGGCTGCTGCTGGTAGTGTTTTGGCATCAATGAGTGTGCAACAATAAAAATGTTAGTACTGTGATTGCTCAATTTATTGGCTGTGTGTGTGAATGTGTGTGTGTCCACAGACGTACCTTCATTGGGTATCGCAGCTGGATACATTTCTTTCAGCAAGATGCCAAGTGTGTGAACTTTGCCCTCAGGTGAAACGGGACGAAACTGTTTCTGGATGAATGGCCTGTCGCTCATCGTCTGAAAATAAATTGGAGTACAATAAATGAACAAGCACGGCAAACATGTGCCAAATAAAGCCGAGTAAAACAAGGTTTGGGTGTGGTGTATCCATCAATTATAACGATTAGACAGTCAAAGAAACACGAGCCTTTTGGACGGTAAATATGTGTGCAGATGCCAACTGACATAACCAAATAACATTATGGTGTACGCAAATTGCCATGTGCATTGTGTAAAAAATTAGAAAAGGAAAAAAAAAAAAAAGATTTATGCTGCTATTACATAAGCACGATAACCCTGATATTCTCTGGTTATCGTCCAGGTCAACAATGGGTCACTGTAATGACCCATTGATCTGATGTGTGAAAAGAGCCTTTATATCTCAGAGGAATCAAATTGTGAGAGTGGGAAAGAAGACGTGTTGAGGACACTCATCACGACTTGCATAGTTAAGCAATATTATCTATCTTTACCTGCAATTGAAATGAAATGTCTTTTTATTTTGATTTTAATTTAAAAAAAAAATTTGATTGATCTCTGCATTATTATTTTATTTATTATGAAATATTTTTAAAACAAGCTATTCTTGCAAAAATGTTAAGGGAAGAAAGAAAGAAAAAAAATCTCTGTCACCCCAAGTCACAAACCTATTTGTTTGGGAACTCCCATTCTGAAGATGTTCAAACCGCAACACTTGCAGTGCTTCAGGGTTTACTTAACTCTACGTCAAACCACAATTTACAAAATGGGCGTCGTGCTTCATTGACGACCTGAAACTAGTGATTGAGACATAAACTCCACAGGAAAATTCTAACTTGTATTATGAATCACGATAAAATTACGTTGAATTTTCTTACGTCTCACATTAGCTTCAATCTCCAAACAATTTGGGGTTTTTCTCTAAAGATAACCCAAAATTGCCCTTGACACATTTGGCACAGCAGGAATGAATGTTTTGAGTGCAAAAACAGTAGCAGAAAGTGCCTCACATCATCATCATGGGTATATATACCCACAAGTAAGTCCACCATGAGAAAACATTTCCATCTCATGCACATGTACCAAGTAACACCTCTCAAAGTAACACGAAGCAGATTTATTCAAATAAGATAATTTGCTCTCTCATCATCCTCCTCTTAATACGCCACACACTGGTATAGTGAAATTAGATCAAGATGGAGCAAGAGACAAGGCAATTTTTTAAAAATTGTTTTTGTTATTTGTTTAATTTTCTACACTGCTCAAAATTACTCAGCTCCATTCCGATCACATACCCTGGTATATGCAGTAGAACAGTATTTCTGATTTTCTCACAGTTTGAGAACCATGGATTTCAATATTTTTACTCATCATTACAAGCAATTCATGGAACTGCTGGGAAGAACAGAAAAATATCCTGCAATTAGGACCATTTCTACAAAGTTATGAAGGGAAATTTTTCGGAGGATGAAGAAAGATCACATGAAGAAGCCACACAGTATGTCAATGAACAATGCAGTGACTTCTGCTGGGAAGAGGATGTACACCAATGTGCAACATTTTCAACAGATGTTACAGGCTCCGCTGACATGTTTTACTGATCAGAATCCATGTGGAAGTCATTAACTTCTGCTTTAGTACGTACTTGGCGGAGAAGTCAGCTTCTACCCAGACTAAAAACTCCTCTGGCTCTCTGAGAAGTTCTCTGATGGAGAGAATAGTGGACTAAATCATACCGTTTCGTGACATTCTCCATTGTTCCCTAAAAAAAGAAATCCCCTTTTTCTGTTTCATTGCTTCACTGGGAGGTTAGAGGTTCAGGGAGATGTTGGTGAGATGTCACGGTGATGTTGGAGAGATCTGCTCAGCAGCAGAGTGGATGCATTTAAATTGTTCTGTACTTGCCCATTGTGTAAAATTAAGATGAAATAAAAGATAAAATAATTATACTTATTTCTTCTAAGTGTAAAATCATGTGATTGTATGAACCTTTTGTTTTCCATAACCCCAGAATAAGCCTTTTATATTGTATTTTTAATAGGAGCCACATTAGCCCACAATGGACAAATTAAACATCTTTTGAGTTTTGATAGTGAAGGCTATTGAGGTTGTCCAACACACTTAGAAGGGAAGGGTGAGGTGAGCCATATTCTGCTGCAAAACACAACATCACCAATACATTTGTTAGGTTACCTAACCCTAACCCTAACTTTGCTAATCCTCCTCATCAGGTACTTGACAGACATACATTTTATTCTACTCCACTTTTAGAGCAACAGCTAAAATGTGTAAACACTAATCAAGTCACAATTAAACAGCTTAACAAACAAAGCAAATGTGGCAAACATCGTCATGACTAGTCACCACTGATGCCACAGCATTCCATGGGTGAGAGGTGTGGGAAACATGGTGGGAAATTACCATCACACACCACACAAACATCACGTAAACTATGTGCAAGAGTGGTTATGAATGGACTCAAGGGTCTAGAGATGACGAATCTTGATATTAACGACGGACAAGCACAAGTAGGGGTGAGACTCACTGGGTAAAACATGATAAGATCTTATGATGCACTGATTCTGATTCTTAATGTGAATGTCATATTGTTGGAGAGAAAATCTTTTTCCTGACGACAACAACACAAGATGTAAACGTAAATGAAAATGTAAACCTTCAATGACTCCAAAAATCCTCAAGCACTTAAATGTAGACTCAAGGCAAAGCTAGACCACGTGACCAGGAGGATAAAGAGATAAAATCAGTCTTGACAAGGCATCTTTTATATATACTCATGAATAGACCACGCAGTAATGTTGCCAGACTCTTACAATAACAATACGAACCACTTATTGGCGAAAACAAGCACTTTTTATGGATATATTCACGTACACACCCACATTTATACACAGGGCCCAGGTCAAAAAATACCAGAATTCCCCTTTAAATGCGGCTTTGTGTAAGGGGGAGGCCTAGAATTTAACACTGTGCTTTAACACCACCTGTGGCGACACAGATGGAGCACCTGACCTGCTGCTGCTGCTGCAGGTTACTCAACTGTCTTCACTTTCTGAGTAGACACGGTGGTGTAAATTTGCTAGTTGTCTTCAGAATGTTGGGCTTCCAGTCCTATACTGGGGTAAACGCTGCAAACTGGTGAGTATGTATTAAAGTAATATCTACCAAAACGTTTAGATGTGTTGGGATGTGCTCGGTGTTGTAAATCCTTGTTCCTGAATCCGTTTCTGGTGTGTTATTTTGTAAATGTCAAAAGTCTCACTATCACTTAGCCAAATAAAAAATTCAGTGTTTCAAGTTACCAAGTGACCCACGTCATCAGGGCAAGGAGCGCCAGGAGTTGCTGTCAAGTGATAACTTGTGTTTAATCAAGCACCTTACTTCAGAAGACCTCAGCTCTGTGCTGTTGTGTCTTGAACATTTAACACTTTACACCAGAGAACTACAATTTTGCTGCATTGCAGGAAATTATTAGTTGGGAATATGACATTGAAACAACTAATCTAAAACTTAAAAGAATGCAAAGGTCAGTTGAAAAAGAACTACTGAACTGTTTATGAAACCAAAAGGAGAATTATTTAAGGTTTTGTAGCATTGCATTTCAAATAGTATCATCATAAAACTGAATCCCTTTTTAAAACTGTTGATTGGACTGACTGACATGCTTTTATTGTCATTCAAAATTAAACACCAGTCAAGTGCACATCTTTAAATAATGATTACTTTCATAATCAATTTATCTGGTGATCACTTTCTCAATATAGAGCAAGGAAACCACAGAATCTTTGCATTTACGACGCTAAAAACTCCTAGAGATCAAACAGATCCAATAAATTGTCAAAATAGTTTTAGTAGTAAAATAGTAGTTAAAAGTTAATAATCATTGCAGCTAATCATGTACATAAAATAATTCAAAAAATAAATAAAACATGTAACTATGCAGTAAAAAGGTCAAATCAAATGACCTTTGCAAGTTCAGGCTCAAGGTGAAGACTCTCATTCAATATGAGAGGGTTTTTTTTTTCCACATACCCCCAGAAAAAGCAGAATAAACACTGAAAATTAATAATATCTTGCTATGCCAGTGGAGCAGCGTTGAACAGTAGGAAAAACTCTGGCATCAGAGGGAAATGTGGCGCATGCAGACACCCAACCTGAGGTGTCAAACGGAGAGTCTGACACACAATAGGGTCTAATCATGGAGCTCTGAAAAGGAAACCGCCGAGGACGGGGATCGAGTAACCGAGCGGTAACTACACACCACAGTTCCAGGCGCGAATAAGCAAGAGGAAGGTGGCGGTGGAGGCGCGAAGCCGGTGCTCGGGTTACGCAGAAAGACTGAGTCACTGACAGGAAGCACGATGTTTCGTGCGGGATCATCGCAGAGAGCCAGAGGAGAGAGAGTGCGCTAAGTGACAGCGACTTCTTTGCATTTTTAAATAGCAAGCCATTAATAATTGATCCGGTCACCATACAGAGAAGGGGCTATTGTTCTCCAGGGAGAGAAGCGTGATACGGTGCCGATGAAGACACTTTCTTTTCAGCTGGCGTGACACCTTAGCTGGCACAGCAGCACATGGCGACACAAAGAGCACGAGGTGTCATTAGGTGACAAGAGATGGCCTCGCTCTCGCCGAGTGAAAAGAGCAGCGGAACTCAAGACCTCGCCTAATTGATGGAAGGGATTCAATCCCCCTAATTGATGGTAAAACAATGGACAGAGGGCCACGGGCTTGGCACTGTCAATCAACGCGAGTTTCCGAGAATCAAGAAAGGTCAGAGAAAGCATTTCCACTGAACTCTGAGACCGACCATTCTGAAATTAAAATTCCAACCTCTTCATTTTCTCAGATCATGAAACACACACCTGAGGAGGAGGAGGAGGAGGAGAAAATCCATCCAGGGATGCTGAATTAAATCCTCAATTATTCATCATTTGACCATTGTGCTAGTTTGGCCTGTTGTACAGTATTTCACCATTCAAACATCTCCATGTTTAAGTGCTGATTAGAAGTGGCTTGAGTTGACAAGTTTCAGCAGAAAATGAACACTGGCATCATTGACGCTCAGGTTCTGCAGAGCAACTGGAGTAATTGTGTTTTTTACACATTGATTTTACACACAATTGTAACCCACCCAACACTCCATCCAACTACAGGAAATGTAACTAAGTTGTTGTTGGGTAAACCACTCACATTCAAACCATTGATTAAAAACAGTTGAGTTGTTGGCCTTCTGCTGCCATGATCAGTGAGTTTGTTGTGACTTACCAAAGTCATGATAAAAACAAAAATGAAATTACTAATGGAGGTTACCCGTTGTCCTTGGAAACAGCCATGTTGCACTTCACGGACACATTCTCCGATTACCTCTTTTAACCCCAATTTAAAAAATCCTGAACTACCCCTTAATGATAGAAAATATCTGGAATGTTCTTTGGATGAGTTTACATTCAGTCTTTGATGCAACTGCCAATTAAACCACACATGGAAATAATTATCAAGTTAAACCTGGCTCTCAGTCAGTGGGATGACTTTGGGATTAACTTGGTTTATCAACAACACGTCACAATAATCTAGTCTAGTTAGCCTGTTAGCTTCCAATAGCTGCTCGGCACCACTGCCCTTTGTAATTTGAATCAAGTATTTATTTGAATTCATTACTGTAAATGTGACCAGCGATTGTTCCCCAGCACAACAGCCGTATCACCTGTTGCCTCTGGCACGATTACACACAACTGTTTCCAGCATTCCCATGTTTTGTAATTGTCTGTGGAGTCACTGCCTCCCCCTCGTCTCAGTCAGCCATTACAAGATATCTGGAAGGCAATAAACCTGCATTCTTCAAAACGGGCTGCTTCCCCAGCACCACAAAACAAAGGTGGGCGGGGTGAACCGACTGCTCTTGCATCAGTGGCTTGTGAATAAGAGGTGAGTCACAGAGCGGGAACAGAGAGGTTTACCTGTCAAGCAACAACGTAAGTGGTCTTTAAAAGGAAGGATGGTAATTTTCACTTTCCGTGGCGCGAGACAGTCAGCTCCCCTCTGGCTCTTTGAATCACAGAGTGGTGTCACCGCTGGAGCAGGAAGATGGAGCAGTCAAATGAGCTCTGCCGCCGGCCCCCCTGTCTGATGCACTAACATACACAATAATAATCACAACCAAGGCTGAAACAATTATTAAATAAATGTATTATTTATCGATTACTAAATTAATCACCACATTTTTTTCAGTCTATTTTTTGGTTTCCATTCAAACTGAATCATTTTGGTTTTCGGACAAAACAAGACAATCGAGAACATCATCATTTGCAGGTTTGAGAAACACTGTTCAACATTTTCTGACATTTTCAGGACCAAATGATTACTATAATAATAAATAATAACAACAACACACTAACAGGGTCTACACAGAGACCAAGACTGTATGACACTGAGAAAGAAAGAAAATGTGCAAGTCACTATTATTCACGCTCATCCCATTAATAGAAATTCAGCTTGATCAACTTATTCCGAGACCTTTTCATTTCAACAAGATAAAATCTTGTATTATCCCATCGCAGTTTCAACATTACTGCTGCTAACAGACTTTAATTACCAATAAAATTGATTACAGTCTTAATTAAATACTTGTAGATATGCAATTACTATACAGACAAGAAACCAATAAAATAAATGTTGTCAAATTTAATCTTACATGATATCAGAAGGAATGAATTATTAAGATTTATGGCAAGCCAAGAGAGGCGGTCAAGCCATTTCCATCCGTCAGGATATAAGGCAGACACACACTAATACACGCACGCAGACACACGCGCACACAAGCATACAAATGTGTTGTCCATGCCCATGAGGTGTGTTCGTCTCCATAAGGAGCACAGGCCAGACGGAAATGAGCCCTCTGTTATTTGGACTCAGTGTTGTCATTAATTCTGTCTGCATCAAACACAGCACATGTTATTTACACTAAAGACCACAATCTCCCTTTGAAGGACTACAGTATGTGTGTGTGTGTGTGTGTGTGTGTGAGGGGGGTTTGTTCCTCTGTATTTGGCAGTGTCTCCTGCTAAGTCATCCTCACTGACTTCTGAGGACCAAACAGCTTTGTTCTTTTCGGCATTTCTGCACCGTTTCCACACGACCTGCTGAAGGTTTGGTCGCACCGTGTTAGGTCTTGTCACAACAACACACTGGATTTTCCTCTTCTCCAACACCAGAGTTCCTACACGACTCCAGTGTTCGACTGCAGCTCTGTCCGTGGCTTTTGTATTTTCATGGCATGTGTAGCTCTTTGATTAAAGGATTACACAACAATTACAACCTCTTCCGTAGTTATTTTTTTCATCCTTTTTGACACCATTCCTAAAGGTAATATATTAGGATTGTACTCATTAAGTATGCTGTGATAGATGAACCACAAACAATCAGAGAGGTGGTAAACAAATCCCACAAATGCCACTACAGGTATTTTTAAGATCATAATGAGGAGTTTCCACTCCTCTCCAGACTTCCCAGACTTTCTTCTCTGCTTGTAAATATTTAGCAGTTTGTCAGATGAAAACCACACCATCGCCAAAACCAGTCAGACTTTTCAAGAATTATGCTTATTTTCTCCAGTGTGTTTGGAAATCACAGTGAGGCTGGAGCACGCTTTGATGCTCCAACTGTCACGGAAAACCGACTCGGCTCATAAACGGCCGTGGAAACTCGCAATTCAGCCATGAAAAAGGGCTCAAATGTAGGGTTTTCTTCAAGCCGCCTGCAGTTACGCGGTTTTATAGCTGCAACAAGTGCACGTCTGAGAGGGCGGATCATATTGGTCGGCCTGCATGTTTCAGTCGGCCACTTTAAAGACTTATGTTTTATTACTGAACACAAGAATGTTTTTGTAGAAGTGTAAAATGGTTTATTTACACGCCGAAGATGTGAAAGTAAAAACAAAAACGTTTATGAGGTTTTTTTTTTTTTTGCTATTTTGTTGGCAGTGACAGACAGCGGTTTCTCCGCCCTCGTTGTTGTGCAAAAATGTAAATGCAGCCATATGTGGAGACCAGCAGGTCGTATTCAAAACTTTAAACTTCCAATAATAAATCATCACGGTGGGAAATTACCAGCAGATATGACTACAGAGAAATGTTTGGCAGGACACTTCCTGTTCTTAACACTTTGACGTGACACACCGGAGCAAAATTTATTTTCTGTTCCATTCACTGTTTCATTTTCTTACATTATTTCTCCTGGCGTGTCTTGACAGGCCCTAAAGTTTGACTCCTCTACAGAACTCAGTGACAGTGAGGGGGCCTTTCTGTCTGTTTGTTGTGATTTGAGATCAAGGCTTAGCACGCACATTTAGACACTAGACTCGAAGCAGACTGTAAACATGTTTTTTGTTGCAAAGATCCAGATGTTTTCCAAATCTTTTATTTCCTTCTCAAGGCGGGATGCGACTCTTCAGTGTCCAAGAAGATTAGGAGTCAAACTGAATGAATTCTCTTTGTCATTCTGTGCATTTGTCCTGATCCGTTCGATACCCCGAGTAATTATTCAATTAATTCTCCACACTTTTCCAGCCTTTCCTGATAGTAGGAACCCCCTAGCACTTGACTCAAAGCGTGGCACTGCTCCCCCCGCTGTCTGTCTCACGGCCGCTCACTAATGTTTTCCAGGCGGGAATCAGTCGCTTATTCATCCGCTCATATTTCTTTTTTCATCCTCCAAAAGGGAATTTTCACCTGAGTCAGGGTAATGCTGCAGAGGTTTGGCAGGAACAGCCAACATGAGGACACTTGTCTGCCTCTGCCCCCAAACTGAACATCCATAGTGGGGAGAAATGTACGCAACCTCCACTGTTATCACTATGCCCTTTCAACCAGGGAGCACATGAGCAGCATACAAATACAAACAAGTACTGTTTGTACATTACATTAATTTTATATGATGTCTATATCTCTCTGTCAGATAAACCTTGTTTAGGTGTCTTTGTGCTGGGACAGGCTGAGTTTTACCAGGATTATAAATGTACCAGACTTCAATATGGGAATGTAACCCATCACCTTTTTACTTCACTTAATATTTCTCTATGGATATAAAAGCTTATATGAATGTTAAACCCTTTCTCTGATTTATGACCACCCTGTCTCGACCCTGTCTCGATTTGTTCTGTTGTTGCATGGATAAAATAAATACAAAACAATTTAAAAAAACCTATATTTCCATACAGTGGCACCAGAAAGAAAAGTTTAAGGGTCTATTAAGCTCTGTTAACGCGATTGCTGTGACAGACAAATATGTAGTACCTACGTAATGAAAGTAAAATAATAACAAACAGTGATTCGGTCTCAGACGCTTACTCACGTTGTTTGAAGACCGGTTGTCAGTTATTGTTTTGGCTTGCAAACAAATAAAACTAAACTGGGTTATTGTTAATGGAGAGATAACTGTGTCAACAGACTGTTCACTGGAAGAGTATAAAAGAAAGACAGGCGTGTTTTTTCAGAGAATGGTTGAATGCCTGCCAGGAGGAAGAGACTGCAAATGTCTGGCGATGCTTTGAGTTCACTAACTCACTTGCTGGTTGAACAGCAAGGTGTTTTTTTTTACACAGCTATCTGGCACCATCTACTGGCCGAGAGTGGGAAAACTTTAGTTTTTCCACAACCAGAGTCCAGACTCTCATTATCTGCAGCCTAAACTAAACGTGATGCCATAATACTATTGTGTCAAGTGTTTTGCTGTGTAACGAGCAAGTCTATAAACAAGAGACAGACCACTTCACATCTTCACATGCACTAAAGAACGAATATTCTCCAGTGATCGTTAGCAAAAGCTTATTTGAGAACACAGCTTCGGCTAATTCATATCTAGCCAGTGGGAGACAGCGTTTCATGGAAGCTCCTGAGATCTTCCTGCTATTATAATAACACAGTAAAAGCAAAACAGTTTCTTTCCCATTATTTTTCTGAGAAAAATACTGAGCTCTTGAAGCAACACCTTTCTCTTTGATCACATACCCTGGTATAGACAGGAGAACAGTATTTCTGAGTATCACCAGAAGAAGCTTGCGTACCACTGGTTTGAGAACCATGGTCCTAGACAATGTCCTGCTGTGCATGACATATGTGTGTGACTATCTAGGGTCCCAATTCTACAGACATTATCTTTATGTCTGAAAATCTCCTATAACGGTCACGCTGTTAAATGTAGGGTTGCAACTAAAGATTATTTTCATAATGGATTATTTTGTCGATTCTTTTCTCAATTAATCGAATTGTTGTTTATAGGGCTGCAACAATTATTCGATTATTAATCGAATACCTTATTTTTCAGCTTCTTAAATGTGAACATTTTTTGGTTTCTTTGCTCCATAAAACAAAGAAATCACTGAAAAACTTAAATAATAAATTGGGTTTATGGATAAAATAAAACATTTGCATTAACATCATCATTTCCAGGTTTGGTAAACATTTTAAGATATTATTTTCATTCTGAAAATAAAAAAAGCAAATGTTAGAAAATATTGGAAAAAAAAAAGTAATCACGACCAAATGTATTATTACGCAACAAATATACGATGAATCATTGCAGCGTTATATCAAAGCATTATTTGGCACATTTCACTTCTTCAAAATGGAGTCTTTTTCTAACTAAACCAAACTGACTTGCCCACTGCTGCCAAGATAAAAATGTTTCCTTAACCAAACCTAACAAACCTGGACTGTGCGTCACAATGCAGGCCATTTCAAACCCACACAAACACTTCCTGAGAACCGATTCAGAATTCTGAAGAGCAGCAAGTATGACTTATAACTATTTATTTTGTCAAAACTGTATTACCTTGTGGTGTGAAGAGCCAAAGCCAAAGTTCAGAACATCACACGTCTGAATTGAGTCATAAACCAGTCAGTTATTTGGTTTTTTTTTTATGCTTTTAACAGATTTGACTGATGATATCTCATCCAAACCACCACTGACATTATGGCCCTCTCCTATTCATTTAGAGAGGGGCCTGGAGGAGCTTTTCTGAATAATCTGACATAGCTACGCAGAGGCATAACCATGACATGATAGCTGCCAAGCGGCAAGACTTTCTTAGAGGGACTTGGGTGTTACCTGGTATATCCTGAAGGGGATGTACCTGAAGCCTTCCTCCTCTGTAGAATATTCCATCAGCTTCCTGTTCATGGCCCAGAACTGATCAAATTTATCTGTGACAACAGATATACACACAGTTACACTTCTGTATAATAAATCTTAAATCTTTCCATTATGCATCAAGTAATACAAATAATAATAATAAAGAACTGGGATAAATTTGTAGTAGTGCATATATAGGCATATTAAACACTAACACATGAGCTGCATGAGCTGCATGAGCAGCTTCAGCTTCATCCTGGGCTGGTTTCAGACCCTCAGCTCTCGTTTTCATACAGACCCTGTTCTCTTCGCTCTCTCCTGGAGGAAAGTGTGAACCCCTCTCTCTCTCTCTGTTTCTGGTCTGTTTTTGACGTGAAAGTTTTTGCTTTAGTTAAAGTTTCACCTCTCACTTTCAGGTGAGACCAAATTCGTCGATTTGGATTATTTCAGATGTGTTGTATGTCCCTGTGTGTTCATGTAGTTGCAGCTGAAGAGTTGTGGGTTTGAAGCTCTTGGGTGTTTTCTGCAAAACTGATCAAAACATTCTCAGTTCCGCATTTACTCTGCACAAGTTCATGCATGACTTAAATATACTACAGGAATCATAGAAGTGCGCAATTAAGTATATAAAAAAGACATTCTTAAATTAATCATCCATTCAATGTTTTAACGGTCTACTTCCTAATGCCAGCCTTGAGTATTTTATTGTTTTCTATCAGTCCTCTCATAATTATATATTGAATTACGTCTCTTTTTAATGGGGAAACTTTCATGTCCTCAGAGGTCAAAAAGACACAGCTGTAGTAAGAGGCCAGTAAGGACGCAGATACTTTTCCTCAGAGCCGGTGTTTCATTGCATCACGATAAGCATAATAAATACCAGATGAACACTATTGTCTTCATTGTTGACAGAGAATAAAAATGATCCTTTGTGTCGTAAATCAAGATGTTATCTTTCCATAAAAACCCTGTCCCAGTGGCCAAGAGAATAACACAGTGAAAGCAAAACTGATAGGAGACTACTATAAAAGCAGATGTGAGTTCATAACATCAATCATGTGCTATGGATGGCTCAATATCACTTTTTCATGTCTGATACCGATACTGATATCACAACCTTGAGTATCTACTGATACCAATATCAGTCTGATACAGTCATTTTACACTTTTTGTAAAAAAAACAACATTTGTGCTGATGTATTTACCATCTAGACATATTTCTCCAATTTTGTTACAACAATTCTTCTCCCATACAGAAGAAATAAGACGACCAAAACATGACTCTGCTAACATTTCCACTTACATGTTTCAGTCTTTACATACTCGGGCTGCAGCGATTATTCGATTGTCACTATTTTGATCGATTAATCAAGTGCTTTTTTCAGTGATTAAAACCCACTTTTTGAATTATCGGCTTCTTAAATGTAAATATAATAAATATCGTATTGGCTTATTCCTACACCTCATATCTTTGCCTTTGCGGCCTTTGCTGCAGCCGCCCCCACTCTCTGGAACTTACTCCCACAACTCATCAGGAACTCAGACTCATTACAGACATTCAAATTACTCAAAACCCACCTGTTCAAAACTGCTTACACTTAACTGTCTATTTCTCATTGTTTTATTCCAGTCCTGTCCTTTGTTTTTGTTTTGTGTTTGTACAGCGTCTTTGAGTGTCTAGAAAAGCGCTATATAAATGTGATGTATTATTATTATTATAATATCAAGTTTAAACCAAAAACAGTCTGTTTCACCTGTAACTGAACACTGACCCATACAAAAACAAAGGCTCTATTGTTAAATTCCATGAAATTCTGCCTCCCAGCATCGACCTCCATGATCATGGACAGCTGGCGGATAAAGTTATTACCTGTTAACAATTGCAAGACAAGATTAAGTCAAGGTGACTGGTCCCAGGGAGCAGTTGGTGGGTTAAGGTGTTTATTGCTGTGTGGTTTGATCAACTTGACATGGACTGACCAGCAATCTGAGGAATCTCACACTGTGTGAGACACAATCTTTGGAATCCATCCCTTCGGTGTGTGTGTGTGTGTGTGTGTGTGTGTGCATACATCTCATTCTTTATCACACACATGCACAGCAGTGTACTGAAGTGTGTGGACTTGTTTGCCTCACCATTCTGCAGACCCATCCACAGCTGTTTGTGGTCTTTCTTCTGCATGTCGTTAATGACTTGGCTCTTGTGCTTGAGGGCGTCGGCCTCCTTGATGCTGGACATGAAATGAGCTTCAACCACAGAGTTGGACGAGCAGTGGAGCAGGTCCTGATCTGGAAAGTTCTGACACACATAAGACACACACACACACAAGAACTTAATTAATTTCCTCCTTAAGAGGCAGAAGAACTTCATAACCTGCATAACCTGGTCTTTGGAATGAGAAGCCTGAGGAGATGAAGTGCACAGATTAAGTGGATTCACTTTTACAAACATGCTTTTGTTGTCTGCATCTTGCTATTACATTTGGTGTTTTGTATGTTGTGGCTTTTGCTTTCCTGTTTCTCTAATTTTGGGCCGTAAATGTACTTGCTTTGTCTGTCAAAGCACTTTGTAAACTTGTGTCTTCAAATGTTCCATTTCCTACACTTGTTTTCCGGTAGTGAGACTGAACCCATTGTAAATGTACTATCAAACACTCGGCTGAATGCTTAAACCTCCTCCAGAGTTCAACAGTACTACATGTCTGTCTCTACAAATAGAAAAATTAAAGAGGTAACAGACAACTTTCATGTCCCCGGGCAGTCCAGGTGTTTACAATATTTGGTCACCGTCATAAAGACACAGCAGTAGATGCTGGTACTTTTCCTCAGAGTACTAGAGTTCCATAATAAGCAACAAAAATGCACAACGTGAAAATGTTGTTTCAACGCTGGCTTGTGAGAATGTTATGAACGCCACATTGGTTTTCAACATAATAACAACACATTGAAGAAAAAGGAAACATCTATTTCAGCTTTAATATAATAATCAGGGCTCCCACACCTGAATTGATATCAGATTGAAAGACTTTTCAAGGACTTTCCGCCCAAATTCAAGGACAGAATGTGCTGACACAGCTTAGTAATTATGACTGGACTTTTGTTCTTCGTAGGACTAGTCTACGTACATCAAGCAATGCAGGGCATGAAACAGTAGGAGAAATGTACCTAAATATTAACTTAACTTCCTAATTGCACATAATTCAAGCACTATCAATGACCTATGTCATAAACTTTCAAGGGCCTTCCCCAAAGTCACGAACTTTCAAGGACCCGTGGGAACCATGACTAATATTAACAGGTTGTGTTCACACACAATGTTCACAAAAAGTATACCCGATAAAATATGCAGTCAAACACATCAGCTTGGCTACTCAAGTGTGCACACACAGCTGCTCTTACCTTAAAGTGCACAGTGATGCTCCAGGGTAAGACAGTATTGAAGGCATGGAGGTCAAAAAGAACTCCAATTGGATAGTGCCTGCAACCATGAAGCACATGGGGGAAATAATGTTAATGAAGATTAATCCGGACAGACCACATTGCTACGTGCTTCAACATTTGTGGTTTGTGGAAAAAAACTCTCTGACATTTTTCATCATTTTCTGAACCAAACAACTAATAGATTAAGAAAGTCATCTACAGATGAATCGATTATTAGATTAACTGTCGCAGCCCTGGTTGTAAATCACTCATTCCATGAAAAATACTTCCCAGTGGTGGAGAGAAACATTGTGAAAATGAAGGCAACACATTTATACCAGAAAGTTCCAGCTTTTTAATAAGATCTACACTGACAACTGTTAATTTTCTTTACTGTGTTTTACAGGAGTTACTGGGTCTTCTTGCCTGTCTGTTGCAATACTGACACCCTGTGGTGGAACTTTGAACCTCTTGTCTGCCAGACAGCCAGACAGACATGAGTTTGTCTGCTGAAACTGCTGAAAATTAACTGACTCATAGCAAATGATCTTAAAACCTACATGTGGTGTAAACCTACTGTTGTATGTGTGACTGTGGAGGACAAGTTTGCATGAAGCACTACAGCAAAAACAAGGAAGTCATGATTTAAAGTTCTAAGAATCTTAATAACTGTGGCAGGGATTAGCTGAGTTAAAGGTCTCGGTTACAGATTTCTGTAAGACCAAAGAAGAAAATAAAAACTCGAATTCATGAAAAATACACACTAAATTACTCTATTACCATTTAAGTGGTGTTCCTTCATACTCAAACCATATCTCCCCCACGTCCTCGGCCTTCATCACTTTGAGGAAGTGTTTTTTCACTTTGTCTGTAACCAGGGTGAGGTAGCTCACTCTGGGTAAAAGCAGCTGGGAGAGCAAAGAAGAGAGAGAAGAGACAGATTATTAGCCTTTTCAGTGGGTGTTTGTCTGTTGTCTGTCTGTTAGCAGAATCATTGTTGATCAAATTGAAACAGAAAGTGGGACAGTTATGTATGTGGATGAGCATGTACACAGAGTAATGTAGTATACATGCAGCTTCTTATTTCTGCATTTTTTAAAGGTCAGGCTACCAGCTTGTCACATAACCATGTAGTGTTTTGAATTGAAATTGTATGAACTGTTTTAAACACAGAAGACTGCTATTGAACATACTGTTTTATACATATTAGATATTGTCTCAACAAAATGTTAAGCTTTGGATGAGAATAGACTGTGGGCGTTTGCCTTGACTTCCACAGGATATTAACACCCATCACAAGTGAGTGGCGTTTTTCTGCCGCCCTATCAGCTGACAGTTGTGGTTAGAGCCAGTCTTACAGTACTGTACCATTTCACACTGGTACCCCAAGAGAACGGTGTCAAAGAATTTAACAGTTTGAGGTGGTTATTTTGGTACTATTCCTAATGGAAATGCAAATGATACATAGCGTACTGTACCGAACAGTTCCACTCAGTGGAAACATGGTTATACAGTGTTTTAACTGGAGTCATAATTTAAGCTAAGAAGTAATACACATGGGGGCTTGTCTTCTGAGTCTAGCCTCAGGTTGTGAGGCCATGTTAAAACACACAGTAGATCATCTTCACTTACATAGTAGGGTTCGGCTTCTCTCTCAGTCACCTCATCCTGGTTCAGAGTGAAACAGGTGGGAATACGGCCGAACCAAACGTCTCTCAGTACGTCCTTGTCATCCGCCATGCTGCTTCTTCTCCCAGTGGCACATAAAGAACGAGTTTCTCAAACACTGGCACAAAATCCCAGAGGGCAAACGCCTTCCTACTGTCAACAGCACAGCAGAGAAAACAAGGCGAGCGTTAATGCAAAACTTTCAGCAACACAAACCCACAGTGACACAGAAAGTGAGCAACATGAGCTAGCACACACAGAGGACAATTCATGTGTAGTAAAGCCAGCTGTGTCTCAAACGAGTCAGGAGAGGAGTTATTACTGAGTTATAGTCCGGTAACAGGCAGAGACTCACCTGCTCGTCCACCACACCGACTACACGCTTGTCAAACTACATAGCAGTAAAGGGAAACTGATGTTAGCCTAAGGGCTAAGTAGGCTAACTTAGGTGGAAATGAGCTAAAGAATTGACAGGAAAAACAAAGGTGCTTGTTTCCCCCACATTGTCCTAATTGTCCGCAGACAAATGTGTCTTGTGTGCGAGGAGGAGACAGTGATATGAGAGGGGAAGCTTACTTTTTGTTACCGATGTTTAGCCTGGATGGAGGGAGGCCCAGCAAGTGTCGATGTTGTCATTCCCCCGCTGTCACCGGAAAAACAGCTGAAATCCCCGGTCGCGGCTCAACAGCGGCCCCTGGCGAGATAACATGGGAAGGTTTTTTTATGCAGTCAATTTTATATGTCATAAACACGCTAAAATAATAAATACATCGCTTATATAGTTGTGTGTATATATATCAAGATTTTACACACTATGTATATCCGAAATATATATACTGTATTGCTCTATAAACTCTATAATCTATAATAATTTAGACACTGATTGGTAACAAATATATCATGACAAAATGTAATATGCTCAATTTAATCTCTGGGCTCAGTTAGAAAAGTATATTTATTGTGTAATACTGATGATACTGTGTTTTTTGTGTGTGTTTTTGTACTTTATTATTTCCGTTATTTATTTATTTGAAACACAAGCATATTCAAGTAGTTACCACTCTGGTCTACTAATGTACATTTTGATTTTTTTCAATAAAGTTTGCTTTAAAAATAAAAAGGTTTTACTCTAATAATATGATTATTAGTCTGCAGGTTTTCTTGCCTGGCTTTATTTTAATGATATTAACCATAAACTGTAATTATAAGGATAAGTTAGCTTGTAAACCACCTATACAAATATCTATACATATAGATATTTATACATAGATATCTATATGTATAGATGTATATACATTTCAAACATTTCTTCATGTAGATATTGTGTATTTCTGACCCTAACCCTATATTTTGAGAAAATGGATGTGGTTTATTTAGGGGGTGGCTGTTTTGACCAAGTACGGACGTATGAGCAAATGTAAAAGATTACCGTGTTAACGGCGATTTAATAACGTGAGTAACTGTGTTAAGATTATGAAAAGTAAAAATATGATAATAATATGTGAATAGAGTCGTCTCAATGCGACATTTACTATCTGTAGTGTATAATGGAGCAAATTAATCGTGGGGCTTAGAGGGGGATGACTCGACTTAAATTGGCAACCCCATCATAACCAGACGTCAGTGGTCTGCGGATGTTTGGTGACACTTCTACCCTCACCTTAACGAATCAAGACGAAGAATGAGCGACCCTGAGCCAATCACAAACGTGAACTTAGCTAGGCTCCGCCCACCAGGGGATAGGATAGGAAATCGGGCACATCATCAGGGAAGCTGTTCATCGTTTGTTGAAGTTCTTGCAGAGTGAAAATGGATAAAAACCTGGAGATAGATAACCTGGAAATGCGTCTACAAGCGCTGGAGAGTCGCATATACGGGGAAAGAAGGAATAAAAGTGGGAAAGCCGTCAAGGTTTGCTCAGGGTCCTGTTATTTCTAATATACAGGGCGATGTCTCGAGTAGCTAGCTAGCTGCTAGCCTAAAACGATAGCTTTGTCAGTGGGAAAACGAACGAGTTGACGCCCTTTTTTATTTTAACACACATTAGCTCTTAAATGTCTGTTTAAAGTGACGTAGAGAGTTCGCGTCAACTGTTCCAAGCCTTCAGTTGCCGCAGATTACATGTCAGATAAGCTAGGATAGCTGTCATTGATCATTGTGAGGCCTTAGCTGTTGTTGTTGTGTGTTGTAGCTTCAGGGATCAGGGGTCTCAAACTCCAATGACCTGGGGGCCGCATAGTCTGTAGTCTGGTCATGAGGGAATCACTTAAGTGCAAAGTGTTTTTGGGAACGTTATTATTTTGAGGTTTGGGAAACAGATTCATATTTTCACCGTTTTGTCATTTTATGGACCAATCATTATTGAATTAATTAACCGAGTAAATAATCACAATCGGAATTGTTATTAATTGCCACCATAGATAACCTATGGAGACATCAGATGATATGTTCCCTTTTGAAATAAAGAAGTAATTGATGTGAACGTGCAGTATGCAGAGGAACCCATTAACAGCAAAAGCACATATCTGTAAGTAATCATTATTAACACATTTTAACATCCATTTTTAATATAAAACAAAAGTTACTGGTCTCCCAAAATGTAGAAGACTAAAAGAACGGGGCTTTAATGAATGGACAGGATACATATTTTTGCTGTGTATGGGGTTTAAAAGTGGATGTTCCTCCTGTGCTCCTGAGTGGGTCGTCCCATCAGTGTGTCAGTCATTCATTAATTTTCTACCAACCCCAGCTGATCGACGACCAATTTAGAGCATAAAGTTAACCTAGTCCCCAGGTTTTGGTTGTTTTTGGACTGTGGGAGGAAGAAGCCACAGAGAATCCAAAGAGCACACACACACACACACACACACACACAGGGAGAACTTTCAAATTCCACATGGAAAGGCCCTTGGTCAAACAAGCTTTGTGCTGCAAGGCAAAAATTACCTCTATGTGTCATATGATGAGAAAAACACTTTAAGTTTACAAAGAGGCATTGATTTGTTGACTCTATTTCCTTCGATGGAAAGATGTCATAAACTAAAATCAATGTACTTGTACCAGATATGATCAGAATAAGACTTAAACACAAATTATAAAACTATAGATAATTTTATGTAGAAATACATTTAAGGGTTCTTATCATTATCAATTTAACCGATTTGTTCTTTGGTCTGTAAAATGTCAGAAAACGGTGAAAAGAAGTTAACAAAAATGAACTACTACTGACCGATTATTTGTACTGACCGACTGTGTTGCAGTGTTCAGATTCTATGGCGCGCATTCAGGCAGGTCTGACCAACATGGCCAACAAAAGAGAACGAGTGAAGATCCTGCAAAAAAAGAGTGAGTCACACGTTGTGTTGCTTTCAATTGTTCTGTCTGTGTGTAATGTTATATTTGTCATTTAAAGTGGATACTAGTTCATAATATTGCTTCAGATATTTGGGAGTAACATCTACAGTTTAGATTTAAATATTTAAATTTACTCTCATTTAATTCAGGCTTGTTGAATCTTTTATTATTATTGTTGCTCTGTTGCAGTTGAGGACCTACTGAAATACCTGGATCCCCAGTTCACTGACCACATCGCTGTACCCGACGCCATGAAACTGGAGTTCATCCTTGCTGGTAAGCATAAGTAGTTGGATGAAATTGACCTGTTCAAAGAGTACAGTTGTTTTCTTGTCTTGTATTTTGTAGAGCAGGCACCTTACCACATAAATACTAAGTTCTGATAGTAGAAAACTAAACTTACCGTGGTGTGTTTGTGTACACAGAGGAGAAGTGTTTGCTTTCCCAGGCTGCTTTGCTGGAGCAGGTCAGCACCCTGCAGCCACTGTTAGACAGTACCTACATTAGAGGTGAGTGTCACTCAACAGGACACCATGCAGTCATTCAAAACCAAACTTGGGTCCTGGTTCAAAAAGCTGATTCTCCGATTCATAGCGACCTTTATTTGAAAGATCCAATATCATAAGAGCACTCAAATCTCACAAGACTGTCATGACCATGTGATATTTGACCAGCTGATTTGTTTGTTACATTGCCATCTGTAATGAAGAGCCAGAAATACTTCCACATGCTGCTTTTCACATGCTTTGTTGTCGTGATTATTCTTAAAGGGACAGTTTGGTTTGACTGATTAACTTGTGATATATAAAAATTATATATCACTGTTCTGATGAGCAAAGAGGGTTTGTATGCAGGCCAAGCTGTGCTCACATGCTGGACAACTTGGTAATTACTTAAAACTGTCTGTTGTGCTTCTAGGCTATGGTGTTTAGCCAGAGTCAGAATCTTGGCAACTTCTTACACATCTTTTTAAAAAAAACAGTGGTGTGAACTATACCGTTGTGTACTGTATGGTGTCTCCATCATTATTAGACATGTGTCTGTTGTTTCCAGATGTACCAGAACACGCCACCAAGTTGCAGCGTCTGTCACAGCTTCACATCAAACAACAGGTAAACCACCTTCCAACTCTCTCTCTCGCTCTCGTTCTTGCTTTCATTTTACCCCTGGACTCATCTGTTTTTCTTGTCTTTTTCACAGGACCAAACAGAGATTCAGTCCCTGGAAGTGAAGAAGCTTTTTGAGGAATACAACAAAATGGTACAATTTTGTTGTAACATGATAATCCTCTTCATTGAGATAAAAGTGACAGCCATATTGTTAGAGAGCTGTACGAATACAAAGTTTTAACCGATTTACAATCATTTGTTGAGCCGTGTCTTCAGATGAACCAATGTCTGCTTTAAAACCTCTTTGTCTTGTAAATACAGTGTTAACATCTTAAACTGCACCCACTGACCACTGAAATCTTATTGGCAGATGTTCCTGTTGTCCAAGCAGTTCACCCAATGGGACGAGACCCTAAGGCAGATGGAGGAGGCCAAAGGCATCCGACCTGTGGAGTAGTTTCAGTGAACACTCGCAAACACACTTGAGATGAAGATGTTGACAGTGAAGTCTGCACAGTGACCGGAGCTTTATTAGACCAGTGTTTCTACCATAACTGGTCAGACCAAGATGAGACAAAAGGAATCTGTTTAGATTACCAGCCACATTGTTTAAAAATCCGATTCACATTGACAGTTCACATTCTTAACTACAAGTGTCTTGCATCTAAACACAGTCTTCTCAAACGGCAGGCGTTTAAATGAGTCATCAACAACAAAAGAAAACATGAGGCGCAAGATAAGATCGACCTTTATTGCTGCCCCATACGGGGAATTTAGAATAGGAGCTACAGGCAAAAGGCCACGTCATTCTGATTTGACCATTCTCATTCATGTCGCACAGCTGCATTTCAGATATTTATCGGATGTTTTACCACAAACGGAGAACTGAGACATGGCTCTGACTGTGGCAATCAGATTTCTGTGTCCACACAGATCTGAACCATCCAGGTCTTAGTCATCGGATGAGTCACGTCAGCCTGGTAATCTGGAGGTAGTCTTTATTTTGGTCCGATGTGCTTTACCGTCATGACCAGAAGCCCTCATGTATTGCATAAAAATACGCACAGTGTAAATGGCACTTGATCAGTTTGGCTTTTTTTTTGTCCTGCAGCAATGTGAGAGTGGCTTAGAAGCTGTTCTACAGCCAGAGAATACAAACATGCAGACTTCAGAACTATCTGTGCACTATTCCAAACGACGCAAGTTTGTTAGGTTTGCAGAGACAAACATAA
Organism: Solea senegalensis; assembly: GCF_019176455.1. Lineage (NCBI taxonomy): Eukaryota > Metazoa > Chordata > Actinopteri > Pleuronectiformes > Soleidae > Solea > Solea senegalensis. The sequence goes on from NC_058029.1 coordinate 5,572,036, forward strand.
GTGGTCCTGTAACAAGTAGTAGTAATAAATTGATAAAGGAACTTGTTTTGAAGTGTCACCTGTGGCTCAGAAATCTCACAGATGCTACTGTTATTTATTTTCAGAGACTTTTTTCTATGTATGTATATTGACTTTAAGTAATTCATTCCAACAGCTCTTCTGGTCATGGCGTCACGTATAAAATATGAAACTTCTAACACATTTACCATGACTGCAGTGGATACAATAAATATTATTTGACTTGTTTCTTGGATTATTCCTTTGTGTGGTGCCTGTTACTTATAATGAGTGTTTGAGGGCTGAGCCTCAAGAGGAAGGATTGCTGGTTGAGGCGGTGGATAATGGACTATGATTCCGATTAGAGAATCAAGGCATTTGGACAGAGAGATTTTCTTTGTCTTCTTTTAATGAAGATTGTTGAACAGCGACATGTAGTGTGTATGTAGTTTGTGTGTATATATGTGTGTATACATGTGTGTACATGTGTGGTATTTCCTCAAGAACGCACACATAATGTTGGAAACGCACAGAAAGTCCATGCAGCTTCACACAGTCTGGTCTGCTGCTTGTCAGTGTGACTGGGCATGTCCTGACGTCTTCAGACCGTGCTACTGCCTTTGACCAGTAGATGGTGCTTTACCTTCAGGGCTTTCTCACAATGAGATCTAGCTATTTTGTTGTGAGGTGCAATATTAGAGATGTAAAATATATGTATATACATTATTAGAGCTGTAGCTGGCTTCTCTGGTAGGTATACTAGCTTGAGACAACTCTTTACCCAGCACTTAACTGAGGGAGTCGTTCGTTGTTTTGTATTTTAATCCTGCTTTGTATGAAATGTGCTACATACATAAATCTGATTGATTATTTCATTTGATGAGGTGTCTACCATGTGTCATAGTGACACCAGACTTGACTGCCTTTGAACTGGGCCAACTTGAAGTATTCTACAAGTTATTCAGTCACAATCTCCAGCACACAGCTAAGGTGAGCAAAGGAAAAAAGGAGGCATTCCTGCAACATTACAGATGGAAACAAGCAGATACATTTGACAGGAAGTCAGAACAAACTCAGTCATGGACCCATCTGAACTCATGCTGATATCTTATGTGTTTTTCCCTCTGATCTCTCCTCCAAAACTGTGCAAGCCAGCCATCTGCACCCTCATCCACAAACATCTGAAGGACATTGCTTCTCATGGACTGAAGAGGAACTTGCCCACGCTGGTCACAATATGTGAACACATTGTCTCCAGGTATGTTCAGCACATCATGGAGCACATAAAGCCCATCCTTGAGGAATGGCGCGTCAAACTGCCACGAATACTTTCACTTGTCAATGGTAACCAGTGTTTCTTTGGTGTAGACGAGACCTATGTGTGTTATAACATGAATGCCATTCCGTCGTTCTTTGCTCGCTTTTTGGGAACCTCTCCTCTGATTCCATGTTGTAGCTTAATGGAATACGAGTTGTTAGTCACCAAAGAGGTAACGACGAGAGTGAACAACTGCATAGCCAAGGAAATGACGTCAAACACCAAGCATTTGAGATTCAAGCCTTACGACTGTAACTGCATTGCTTACGAAACCCTGCGTGAAATGACGGGTCACTTTTGTAAAGCCATGCGCTGTCTGCTGCTGCGAGCATGCCACTGCACACGAGCACAGCAAAAGCGAGCGGAGGAGAGCAGCACGGGTGCCCTCCGCAAAGCAAAGAAGACACACATTCGGACCATAAGTAAGGAGAAGAGTATTGTGATCTACTCCACGTCAGAGAAAGCACTAATGGACATCATGTCAGAGGTCGTATATATCCACAACATGCCTGACCACAAAAACAACCCCAAAAATGAAGGTGGCAGGTGCGTGGACTTGCTTATCGGTGATGGTCTACACACTATTTTTGAAAATGATGAAGAACAGGCGGACGACACCGCACACCTCTCGTCCTCTTACGATGAAGATGGAGAAGATGCAGACTTCGGTGCGTTTAGTAACGAGTTAATTGCGTCCTTTGGTGGCGAGGATGTAGGACAAGATGCAGAATACAGTGCGTCCAGTGTGATACCTGCGTCTTCTGGTGTAGAGGATGTAGGTGAAGTTGCATCTCATGAAGGTGAGAACAGTGAGCCGCCAACATCCTCTGGTGTTGAGGATGTAGAGGAAGATGTAGAATACAGTGAGATACCTCCGTCCTCTGGTGTTGAGGATGTGGGAGAAGATGCAGATTACAGTGAGATACCTGCGTTCTCTGGTGTTGAGGATGTAGCAGAACATGCAGAGTACAGTGAGATGCCTGTGTCCTCTGGTGTTGAGCGTGATGGAGAACGTGCAGATGGAAGTGAGTACAGTGAGCAACTTGCGTCCTGTGTTACCGAGGAAGGAGAAGATGGAGGCAGAAGTGAGTGCAGTGAGCTGCCTGCATCTTGTGGCACTCGGGATGTAGGAGGAGATGCAGAACACAGTGAGATGCCTGCATCCTGCAGTGTTGGGCATGAGGGAGAAGATGCAAATGGAAGCAAGTTCAGTAAGCTGCCTGCATCCTGTGGTGAGAAGGACATAGGAGAACCTACAGAGTATGTACATGACACTGCACACAGGAAGTTATCTTCTACTGTTGAGAACATAGCAGATGAGGTGGATGACAATGTCGACAGGCAGATCCTATTTGCTGAAACCACTGACATTAGACCAGGTGGTGATTTAAACAAGCAGTTACTCAGAAATGAGGTCTCATTTTATTCTCCTGACCCACATAGATCCACATCAGCACGAGTGTCGGGTGATTACATAAAATATTACACACGCCTTGTCAATATAGTGACAAGGATTTTAATGCATACCATTGAGAGGGCCCACGTATCAATGCCTCAAACAGATTTCAACAGGATTGTCCACAATGTGTCATATAAGTTGCTCGCACAGCTGGAGCTCAGGAACATTTCTGTGAGAGTAAAAAAAGTTGCAAATATTAAGGCCGTGGTCTGTGACCTGTCTAAGACTTTCCACTCCGCACAGGGGCTTCTGAAAGAATTAGAGGGGGCTGACGATACATTTATCGAGGCCCTGAGGAGAAAACTGACCGAAAAGAACAAGAGCATCTTCGGATGTTTCCTATCAGTGGGCAAAGACTTTTATCAAGCTGTAGCCCGCCTCCGTAATGGCACCTCCTGCAAACGGACACGAAAGAATGAGATCGCGATTACATGTAGCCAAAATCCTCCTGTAGGGGCAGTCAGTAAGTGGCAACCCAAAATTTGAAAATATCTTCATGCTAGGGCCGAGTGAAAGGGCCCAGAATTCATATCTCAGTAGCTTTAGGCTGAGTGGCGGAATATACGATTTACAGGTTCAGCTGTAGGCAACAGGACTTGCTTGCATCAAGGAGCTTCTTCAGTTCGGAGTAACTGGTGGAATTTGGCTGCTGTTTGCTGGATACCTGTGTAGAGAGTTGTTACGTGAAACAATGAAAGTCACGCACACCCTGACCCAGTTCCAGGTTGTTAGATTCACCTGTGTCAAGGTGAAAAAGAGGGTTGTTCAGGTCGTCTGAGAGACCGTCTTCTACTGCGACGCCACACAGGAGTGTGTGCATGTGTGTGAAGCATGAGAGGCCACAGCCACAGTTAGCATTAGCAGAGAAAATGCAAGGCACTAATGTGTAAAGTTCTGTGCCAATGGAAAGAAAATGCCCAGACTCCTCCAGTCAAGCTGAGTGTCCATGTGTTCATCATCTGCCAGCAAAGAAAAGTAAGGGTGTTAGCCCGAAGTAGCTACATCTTTAGCCCCGGAGAAATGACCTCACCTGTGTTTCCTGACAACAGTCTGGGAGCTAAAGCAGGAAAGCTCAACACCCACGGTAGCTGCTATCAAGTCTTCTGAAGACACTGTGAAGAAGGAACAGCTTAGCAGCTTCGTCAAACCGACTCATAACATTAAAAGACGTGACATTGTTTGGTTCATAGTGCATTTATATTGATTCAAATACATCAATGTACTTGTAACTTTTCCTATCATTGTTTATTTGCTGCACACCTACTGTAATCCTGGAAGCCAGCCTTTGATGCCAGGTTTGAACAGGGCCTGTGATTACACAGGATGTGTGTACAACTGCTGTAAAATAAAATAAAAAATGTTTTTTATAGCCTTAGAATAAGTCATCTATGAGTGCGTAACCCTTAAACACACCTAGACACATGTTGGGCTTTTAATTTTGAGAAGTTTTATGATTTTTATCAAGCATACTGTTAAAAAATGTATACCAGTTTGTGCATTTTTGAATATTCTCAATATTAAAACACCACAAATGTGTCCTCATTGAAACCCATTTGAATCACTATTTTTGATGCATCATGACAAAAACATGGCAAAAAAAGTTTGAAACAATTAATTAATGTTTGTTTGATGTATGATGATGAAATATGACATTGCAAAAAAAAATGCATATAAACCATATGTACGTCACATATACCAATCAAACCAAAAATACTCCAGTTTGCATGAAGTACATTGAAAATAATGCATTTATTGGCCATTTTTTAGGCCATAAAATGAAAGTGCATCATGACAAAACTTGGCAATTTAAGGGTTTAAATTGAATGATGTGTATCATTTGATGTGTATGATGAGGACTGATGCTGGTTTAAAAAAATGTATACAAGTTGTACAGCTTGAACTTTTATGAGCACATTGTGGTGCTCTAGGTGTGTTAACGTAACTTTTTTGAAGGTGCATCCAAGGATTAATTTAAAAATTTCAATTTAGAAGGTCTGAGCAGCCTCATTAACCCCAAGGGATTTCAAGATGGCTGCCAATTGAACAACACTACTGCTACTACTATCACTGTTAATTGCAACTCTGTCAAATTTCTTTAAAAGTAAATCAGTCAGACACATATTATTGCTCAATTTTTTTATCCGTGGACATGTTGCTATGCGTGTGTGTGCAAAATACCATATAGAGTGTTGTTATTGGGTGGTATTGTTAACAATTAGCTCAAGATATGCGAAACAATTATTTTTATCAAGCCAGTATTTCATATGACATACCTCGTTCATACGTTTCTTACTCTTATATAGCACATTTAAGTTGTTGTGTTTGCAGATATTAGGTCCGCTCGGTGTTTTGTTTTTTTGTTTTTTAAACTTGTACAGAGTGAGTCGTCCAGTTATGTATAGACGATCTTTGGGGGCGGATAGCACCAGTAGGAAGGAAGCAGCCTGGCGAGCGAGGGGAGGGGGGAGTTGAGACGGCGCTGGGTTGGAAAGAGAACACAGCGGACCGTCATGGACCGGGTAGCCGTGGTTAAGGTTGGGGCCGCGGCTAGCGCCAGCGTCTGTGCTTTGTTCGGTGGAGTGGTTCTGGCGCAGTACATCGTCGCCAAGAAGAAGCGAGCTGGCAAGAAAACCCGTATCATTGAAATGGTGAGTGAAATTAACTGACATTTCAGCGGCGTCAGGGACATATACAAGATATAGGAAGTGTAGGAATTCGACCTTCAAAATAAAATCACCCTCAGTCGCTCGCACTGTTGGGTGGGACATGTTTTGACTTCATTCTTCATTCAGTGAGGACAAGTATTTATTTTCCATTCAAAATAATGTATAAATAGCGTATATGACTTTGACCTGGAGCACTCAACCATTCAGTCCAAATGACAGTATACTGCAAATGCTTCTAATAGTCTTTTACAGGACTGTGATCATTTTATATAAAGACAAAGTTCCATATCTTGTGAGCACCTGGCAATAAAAAGTACAATCATGAATTAAGATCAGAAAAGAGTTGTAGAACTAAAATAGTGTAAATGTGATGAATTAATAGTTAATTAAAATCAGTAAAGGTCGACAGTGAATTGGAATATGAATTAAATCATGATGAAAAGTAAGTAAAAATTGTAAAACAATAAATCACAGCCAAACAAAAGTGGTCATCATTTTTATTATGTTACAATTTGTTGACTTTAAGCAAGATAATATTTTTCTCTTAGTTTCTCGATGTCAGATATAACTTGATATATTCAGTTTGCAATTAAATGTAATAATCCTGGGGCTAGTTGATGAAACAATAAATCTATGTCTGTGTATCCAACATTCAGTATATAGCATTATAGTGTTTATGCGTTCTTTAGACACTTAAAAAAGTACAAATATAAATAGATACAAATACAAAATTGAAATGTTTCACCTCCGATTTGTGAAATGTTTCTCCATTTTATAACTCATATAATCTTATCAAAATAACCCACCATTTCAAGGTTTGGGAAACCCCAGTCAACATTTTATGGACCAAACAAGTACTCGATTTATTATCGAGAAATGAATCAACAGATTAATCAGTTGCGGTAGTTGCAGCTCTAATACATCTCATCAGAAATTTTTGTTTGAATCGCAGTGGAAACACTAACATTTCTGTTGTGCTCTACCCCCAGTGCAGTAGCCCCCCCAAGAAAAACATGTGTGCCTTTATTTTGAAACTCAGAAACGGAAATACATTGCTGTGCTCTTTGCTCCAAGCATATTGACAGTAATAGACCTGTACAATTGGTGTACGCAGGCGTGGATGGTCCCCAAAACAGCAGCTGTTTGTTAGAGGTCATCTGTTAACCTTTCTCCCAACAGGGACAAAACAGCAGCTTTACAGCTGGACAGCAGGAAGCTTCATCACATGACTCAGCATGTGGGTGATGCTCTTCACAGCGTCACCTCATTTCACTGTCCTGGAAACTGCTGCTGTCTGTTGTTGACACACATGGAGATTATACAAGCTGCAGCAGCACATGCACTCAGCCTCTTAACCAGTCTATCAGGAATGAGACAGACCTGATGAATCTGACTTGACATTCCATACAGACTAAACACAACTGACCTGTTTATGATTCATTCAGCGTTCACCTGACTTACCCTTCCTTTGGGGTACCAGAGTAAAATGGTATTGGTAATTACAAGACCGGCTCCATCAACGACAGTCATCTGATTGGGCGACTCCTTGCGATCCGTGTAAATATCCCATGGAAGTCCAGGCAAATGCCTGCAGTCTATTCTCATACAAAGTTTGACGTCTTCTTGAGATAAAACAGCCCTCAGACCAAGCAGAAGAAAAGAGCTGCTGGACGTCCTCCGTTGTTTGTTGTGCTGCGTTTGATGTCATCGCACCGGTACGACGTCACGATACGTGGCCATCGGGCTACTGTTCTCAGTCCAAACACAAACCTGACCCAGGACAAACCTGACCAACTTGCTTTACAAGCAATTCAACACACGTCATGTACACGGAACGGCACCAGGCAACAACATTACCTGGTGACATTTCTAATCAGCATTATGTAACAGACGTATAAAATATCAGTCCATCTGTGGTTCAACAAAGAAGATGTTGGTTGGTGGTGTTTTATACTGGATCTAAATGTGGGCAAATTGGTCACAGCTGACAGTCAGCTGCCTCAGATGGACATGAAGATGCCTGTCTTTTTTCCTCTCCTTACTCATGTGATTTAGCTTCATTACCAGAGGTGGAATATCAAAGGGAGTCATAGTCCAGACAAATTAGATGTGATTTATTTGAGCTGGTAATTACCAGGTCACGCTGGCAATTTATTCTTCACCAAAGTGGGTGTTTTTGTGGCACACAAGTCGACGAAGAACTAGAATTATTCGTCTCAGGTAACCAATATACTGTAGATGAATCGGTCAGATACTCAAAATCACTGGATAGGATATGGGGAAAAGACAAAATGTGTAAACCTGGTTAATGCACCAGAAGGTTTTGAATCAGCGAGTCACAGTGAACATTTGTGCCAAATTTGAAAGGATTCTTTAGAGGTGTTCTCAAGATAATGGATTGGGTTGTTGAGGTCACAGTGACCGGGTCGTCCTTGAGTTTTTTTATAACAGTGTACCTGAGATAATCAAACACAAAGCGACAACAGCAACGGACTGACAATCCACACTTTGTTGTCTTTGATCTTTGGGCTGAAAGTAGCGGCTCCCACTGTTGATACTGCTCGATTGCAGAAGTTCGTGGAATCGTGACATGGAAACATGTGACCATCTGCCTTTGATGGTGGAAGCGCGAACATCAAAAACCACATGTCAGCAACTCAGCGCAGGCTTTCATGTTCTGTCTTCGGGGTCAGGTTTTATTACGTCATGAAGACGCGGACATTCATTTTTATCAGCTTCCTGCAACTTGCTGTGAGTTTCTCTCTGTAGTACAAGCCTTTCGTGATGTTGCACAGATGTAATTTCACTTAACCGTGAAGAGGTTGTTGACAGGACATTTTAACATGTCAGCTGAGTCATCTTTTTGTTTTCAGCCATTTTCCAGCCTTACACCAAATGATTTTCCAACAATTTCATAGTTGCAGACTGTGTTCCCTATTTAGAGTTGAGCTGAGCTTCTAAAGTGGAGTTTTTATAGTATCAAATGTGTTTGATAGAGTAGAATATAAATATAGAAATACTCGCAAAAGAAAATCTAGTTGTAATCTTATAAATAGTGAAGTTTCAAGATCGTGATCTGCGACTAGAAACTCGATTTTCAAAGACCAGGTCCAGCATGACTGCTCAGAGAGTCTGCTTGAGTGTATTTCACTCCTTTGACCTGCGGAGGGCAGCACAGAACTTAACCTGACCTGTATGTCTGGGGTTTCTTTTTACACAATGTTTGAATGTTTGTGCTCTCGTCAGTGTATATTTATGTGCTACAGCAACTTACAGTCGTTGAGTCAACATGAGTTGATGTTCTGTAAGAATAATTTATAATTATTGATGATTGACGTGCAGTATACAGCGATCTGTGGCATTACTGGAATTTTAGCAGTCAGACAATGATGCTGATTCACTCAAATAACTGCAGCCAAGGCTTTATTAGTTGTCGTCCTGCGTACCTAATAAAGTGGTCAGTGAGCGTATGGAAAAAGGAATTGCGCAGAAAATCAACTAAAAGGGCAACGTTTCTGCAGAAGAGTAATCTTATAACAGAGTTAGGGCAGATATTGAACATTACCTCCAGTGAGCATGCTGCTTTATCAGTAGCAACAGATGGCTGTCGCTATGACAACTAAAGCATTGCAGTGAATGGGCGGATGTGTTGATTGGATCCCTTCATGCACTTAGACCATTTACATTACAATGCTTACTTTAAAGATGGCTGTTTCAAATGGATTAGTGTACAGAGTAACAGCAGTCAGCGATTTCAGAGCCTCGGTGGTTTTAGAGTTTTAATCAGAATTAGCTGGTCTGAAGTCCCATTATTTTGCAGAGGAGCTGCTATTATACAGTAGACAGTAAATGCATCATCAGATGTGGATTTCACTTTGACTTAGTTACACACAATATTATTGTGATATTTGTAAAAATCTGCTGGCTGTACAACAACACAATGAAATCACTTTACCTAATTCTTGTGTGTTGGTTTCGATGTGTCTGAATTAGTATTGTCCCGATACCAAAATGTTTGTTTCAATACTTGATATATGAATTTTGATACTTTTCAATACTTTTCAAATTACAGGCAAAACACAAAATCTTCCAAGACCATAGAAAGTACAACAAATTAAAGTTTGAAGATCACTTTTCTTAGTCGCACACACTTTTAGAACAAAGGGGAACTACTGTATATCTGAATCATGGTAGTCTTGAGACGTAGAATATGACCATAGATGCAGTGTGGATTCAAGCCAGTGGGGGTCGGCAGAGGTCACATGACGCAGTGCACACCTCAAACGCGTACATTGCCGTTTTTGTTAAAGGTTAATCATGCAACTGCAACTGTTGAAAATTCTGTTTAGGATACGATTGTTATTCAAAATAACATCTATCACAGTGTCATAATATGAGGTTGTAGGAAAGCCATTTTCTTTTGCACTTTGCCCTAGATGACCTTTGACCCCGTCAGGCCAAGGCTGGGTCTCACAGGCTGATCATATCAATGTTCTTTGTCCAGGAATGAGGGTTGATTGATTGGGGGGTTGATTGACAGGGCAGTTTGACAGCTGTCAGATACGTCCGTGATACTGTTAACGTTCTTTTTTCAACTGAAACAATCAATATTAGAACCTCTTTTAATTTGTCGATTGTCTTGAAGTGGCGGAACATCTACACCATTATTATCTTAGCAACAGCAACTCTACGAGGGCAATAATTAAACCACACAAATAAACACTAATTGCTCATAATGTGGCAATGTGTTGTGTATGTGTGTGGTGTTGGCATAGACTTCTCTCCTCACCCACATGCTGAGGTTAAAGTTGGTGTTGCAGTCGTGTGTGGCAGCGTAGAACCCATAGACTCCATATATAGAACGGAGAATGAAACTACTGCTGTGAAGTTGCGAGATTTGTGATTGGACTGTGTTTCAGTCATTTCTTGAAACGGGAAACACAGATTACCTGTCTCCTGCAGGCAGGAAGTTATTGGACAATACCAACTGTCAGTCACGTGGGGTCCACCCATACTGAATGTGCCAATTATTGTCTCGTTTCCTCAAAATGGATTGAATGAACGATTTTCAATAAATATCTAATATCTATATTTAAAGTGATATTTGTGTGAAACAAAGATGTTTTTTTCAGTCTGCAGAACGTGATGTGCATCGGACAGGACAATGTTTAATCTAAAATGATAATTTGACACACATTTTGGCTTTAAGAAAATTGAAAATTACAGTAGGCCGTTAATTGATAAATGATGATTAGTAAAATGCCTAATATTGGCCCCCAATAATCTGCCTGGCTGGTAATTGATTGACTCTTAGTCCCAAATACTGGGAGAATCTCTGGTGGAGTCACAGATTCACCGGAGTCTGGTGCAGATTAGAGCAGGGACGTGCACTGTTAGGGCGTTGAGGTGTCATCAGAGCGTGTTGACCTAGTTTTTGGGAGTCGTGGTATGCGAGACAGTCTGGGGGTCAGCCGAGCAGGAACTCATGAGGATGAAGTGGACTCATGTTCCAGTCACGTCTCTCGTACATCATCATCAGTACGGGAAAACACACTTCAGCAGAAATTGAGCCTGGTATCAGTGTTGCACTGATGGTTCAAATCCAAATAGATGTTTTTGTTCCATATATAATTAATCAGGGTACTTTAATCAGGGCCATCACATAGTGCGGGTGTGTTTGTGGGGGGGGGGGTTAAGCCTTTTTAATTGACTGCAGCAAGAATTCCTTTACCATGACAGCCCAAATGCAAAATTAGTCCATTCATTTAAAACAAGTACATGAATAACACATTATAAGATGATGTTGTTTGGAGGGCCCCGTCAAATCAATTGGTGGGCCGCATGTGGCCCACGGGCCACGAGTATGAGACCTCTGCCTTAGAATGTAGTAATATTTTGAAAATGTAATGCGCCACCAACACGTTTCACAAATCTAATCACAACATCTGGGAGAAAAATCTTAATTTTTAGTATTTCCCTTAACTGTTTAGCCTTAAGTTTTTCTATCCAAAGTTAACTCCTTACTTATTTGGTCGCACCTTCTCTAAAAATTTTTTTTTTTCTTTTTGCGATGTCATTCACCTGTTTGTGTTCTACAACAGTGGCACCAAAAGTTTGACCTCCATCTTCTGGCAAAACATTGCGGGAAAAAGTGTCACAAATTAACATAATATTTTGCATACTCAGCACATTCCGTCAATATAATAATGTGTTGAACTTTCGGCCTCGGGGAGTTTCATAGCGACAGGAACCAGATCAACCTGAATACTCGACAGGTGATGGACGTGTTCAGACTTCAGACTGCAGTGTGTCTGAACATGTGTGTACAGTTGTGTGCGTCAGCCTGGCGCTGCTGAACCTTGAACCACGTGACCTTTCATTCAGTGTGGAGCTTTTTACTGCACTTACGTGTGTTTGTGGGGAGGGGTTTTGTGTGTTAAAATGTGTGTACTCATCTAATTGATTTTACGGGCTCCTTTTTTTTCTCCACGGGGTCAGGGGTCACATTACTGGAGCGAGGGCAGATTCCGTTGTTCATTCCATTTCTATTTATGCTGAACTGTGTGTGTGTGTGTTGACTTGGGTCAGCTGAAATTGTCAACGTGTGTGTGTGTGTGTGTACATGGGGGGAGGGGTTATGTTGTCTAATCTGTGGGCTGGTGCTCGCTCCCTCCCTCCCTCCCTGACTGCTGTAGATATATAAGCCTTCTGCAGCCACACAATCTTTTCCTCACTGTTGTGTTAGCTGAGACAACAGACCCGTGGTAAGTATGTGTGTGTGTGTGTGTGTAAGGGGTGGGTAAAAAAAAAAAAAAGGACTGATTTTAGAAATACATTTCTCCCCAGAATGATGATGTTTACCTCCATATCCGGGGTTTTTGAAAACATTTTTGAAGACATTTTCCACTTCAGTTTGAAGCGGGTTCATTTTAAAGGCTCTCGTTTGTTGTGACTTTGTTTATTTATTTGTTTTTGAAAGATTATTTAAATTCTGGTCCAACTTGGTGAACTCAGTAGACAAAGCTTATTGTATTGTTAGCAGGGGAAGCTAAATGAAGCAGGTAAGTCTGTTGTACATGTTATGTACCTGTTCTGTCTGACGTAAAATCTCTAAGCAAATGGCCTTGCTTGAGTAGTTGCCTCCAACTAACTCCTGAAGAAAACAATGACGTGGTTGTATTGTATCACGTTGATGCTATTAAATCAACATTTATTGAATCAAAATACTTAAATAATTGCAATATATCAGAAACTGTAGGTACTTCGATATTTGCACTTTGATTTTTTTCACCGTGTCTTTCAAACTGTAATGATAAAAAGTACATTGCAGTCACAGTGTCGATTTTAAGAGGGCGTGTCTCCAGTGTGAGTTCACATAAACAGAAGGTTTGAATTTCACTGCCGTCGGGGGGGACACACCTTTTTTTTTTATGTATTCCTCAACTGCAACTTTCCAGTAAATGCTGAGCGTCTCTGTGGCAGCTAGAGCTGCTCAGTACGGACAAAAGCATCATATTGGGATTTATTTTTGGACAAATCTTTTTTGCATTGATTGGTTCGACTTACATTTAAATGTAAACAAATGTCTGCTTACATTCAAACCAGTGTCATATGAGCTCACATGATCCATAAAGCACTCGCATGACTCTCTGTGTGTTTCTCAGTATAGTATTTAGTTTTTTGTGTCTGTGGAGACACAGAGTGATTTATTTTACAGCTTGGCAGATGAAGAAAACTACAGCTAATGATTATCTTCATCATCGATTCAAATGGGGATTATTTTCTCCATTAATTCAGTAATCGTTTGGTCCATAAAAGGGTCTGAAAATATCGATCACTGTTTTTAAAAACACTGAAATAGTGATTGTCAACAAACCAAAAGGATTTCTTTGTTTTGTAGAGCAAATAATAAAATTTAAGAAGCTGAACAATCAGAGAACTTTGTTTTAAAAATGTAAAAAAACAACAACCACTTACTGATGAATCGTTGATCAAAATAGTTGATAAATTGCGGGGTCTTTCGATTTAGTTTGGCGACGCATTCAAAAGTCAAACATGGCGTCAGCGCTCCGAGAACTGCTCTGTTTTTCACGCACTCTTGAGGTTATGACATTTAGGAAGTTGTTTTGCGTGTGCACACGTTGAGATAACTGTGCGTGTGAGAGGGACGGAGGGACGGAGGCTATTCAAGGGTGTGTAATTGTTTATTTTTAGTTTGTTTTCCAAGTGTTGTGTTTCTACACAGAGATTTATGAGGGTTTAAGCCGGGGTGGCTTATTATATAAGACTGGGGTGGGGGGGGGGAGGTTGTGTGTTTGTGCGCCAAAGCTGCTCAGCTGTTTGCTTTTCATGTAAACACATTAAACATCTACACACGCGTCGTTGCCTCTCCGAAACACCTTCAATAGCCAATGCTGTTGCATCACTGTCTGCTCATATAATTCTCCATCTGTAACAAGAAGTAAGAGATTATCTATCGCTAGGCATTTATAATTTAATGTCTTGAAATGGCTCTTTGGTAAGACAAAAGTGGAATAATAATTATGGATAATAATTGGAATTAGGGCTGCAACAAACGGTTATTTTATAATCTGTCGATTATTTTACAGTCCATAAAAGTGTTAATCAGTGTTTCTCAAACCTGGAAATGTATGTCTTGTTTCGTCCACAAACCAAAATGATTCACCTTTTAATGATTTCTTTGTTATACTAAGCAAAGAAACTATAAATATTTATATTTAAGAAGCTGGGAAATCTGCTGCAAACTTTAAAAACTACAACAACACACAACCGATTAATCGATTGCATAAATAGTTTCAGCCCTAATTAGAATGGTGTCAATCATGTGAAAACTGTGTGGCGAAGTAACCATGTCGTAACCATACGTCGTTACATAACAGGTTAAATAACCACACGCTGGTTCCCTGCAGCGCTCGACGTCTGCAGGCGTCCGCTGGTTTTGTGAGAACGGGTTTTGCTGCAGTTGATTGTGCAGGTGTCACTCAAACCTCACGGCAGTGGAGGACTGGACTGTTTGCAGCATTTCTGTCGTCTTCAGAGACGCCCGAATTATTTGATGACACGCGAATAGGTTATGGCAGGGGTCACCAACCTTTTTGAGACCGAGAGCTACCTGAAGGGTAGAGAATAATATGGAGGGCTACCATATTCATTTTTATTATTTTGTGCAATTTACCATTTAAATGATGAATATTATGCGTTCAATTGCATACACATTAACTCCAGTGCTTACTCCTAATGATTATCACAGTTTGTATAAACAATATCAAGGACATTTTACTCGGTGATCATATGGATACATGCAAGTGAGGTGAAGTGAAATGTGCCCACGGGCACCTCGTTGGCTGCTCGCGGGCTACCAGATGCCCGAGGGCACCACGTTGGTGACCACTGGGTTATGGTATCAACATAAAGTGCAATAAATAATTAGAAGAAAGCACGGCTTCTTATTTTGGTACTATTCCTTATGGTTACGCAAAAAGAAAAAATTGGTACTGTACCAAACCAATCTTATGAGGTACAATGTTTCCCGTCACAATTTGAAGTTAAACACGGATTGAAGTTACCCTTCATTCTCATTCTTACTCTCCCTATTCCTTAATCCTTCTGGATTCTAATCTTCAGTTCTTCTTCGTTCAAACTGCACACCTTGAGGTGCAGTGCTGCCCCCCCCCACAGTTTGAAGTCTAAGAAAGCGTGTCATAATTGCTATAGCTAGTGCGTGTAACACGCTTTGATCTAGCGCTCTGCTTTTATTCAGCCTTTGATATGACCTGTCACATTCAGGACGCCGGCGTTAAACACATTCAAAAACTTTTTGCCATAAAAGTGAGTCGTCTAAGGAAGATCATGTCAGCAACCGAGACCTCTGGTGTGGAGGGCGACACTTGTTCAGCCAAACAAGGCGGAAAATCCGACAGTTCCTCTGCTCAACGCCGTCTAAGTCGTAGCAGACAAGTAGCTCATCCATACCAAACCAGACAGACCACCACTCTGCAAAGTGACACTGGCGCCGTTAATGCCCCGCGTCCTGCGAGACAACAAAGAGACGGCTCTGGCGGGGGTGCTTCACCTCAACGCCGTCGAAGTCAGGCCAGACAAGTGGCTTTCTCGCTAAGAAAAGAAGTAACGGACGCTCAGATCTAGAAGAAGGCCACAAGTAACGCCACAAGTAACTCACTCTGTCTCTCCTCCTTCTCTCTGCCTCTAGATGCCTCAGTTTGAGAAGAAGACGGTCCACATGAGGGACCCAGAGAGGGTGGAGCAGATCATCTGTGGCCTCATCAAAGGAGGAGCTTCCAAACTACAGGTAGGACAAAAGTGCTGACTGTGCTGCCCTGATCTGTACTGTATCTGTACTTTTGGGGATTTGGGAATATGGGATACTGAAGCACCAGCAGATTTTAGTTTGTCTCCAGAGATGGACGTCATTTCGATGCACGGTCCTCATCAAATTGTCCTCGACTCTGTTCCAGATCATCACCGACTTTGACATGACGTTAAGCAAGTTCGCCGTCAATGGCAAACGCTGTCCAACGTGTCACAGTACGTACATGTCTCTGTCATGTCATGTTTCAGTGATGCCTGCTCAAAATGTACGTCACGTTCTATTTCACCTTCGCAGATATCATCGATAACTGCAAGCTGGTAACAGAAGAGTGCAGGCAGAAGCTGCTGCAGTTGAAGAATAAATACTATCCCATTGAGATCGACCCGCACCTTACCATGGAGGAGAAATACCCATTCATAGTGGAGTGGTAAGTCAACAAGCATTATCTCAGTGCACCTTACATAGCAATGCACCACGACATAGATATTTCATATTTGACACCTCTTGTCAAGAGCTGAACACACTTAAGACACAAAATAAATGAGTATACTGCATAATGGAGGCAAATAGGACGTTTGAGAATATAAATGTTGTACAAGGACAGATGACATTGAACCTTTAAAACCCAACTTGGGTTTAAATGGTCAGATGTGTTTTGAGCAGTCTTGTATAAAGTTCCTAAAAAGGATACTTGAGTAAAAGTACAAGTATGTTAATACCAGGTCTTAAAGTATATGACATTTTGAATATCGAAAGTAACTTTGATATAAAATGTACTTAGGTTTTAGAAGTGAAAGCATGATAGGACGAGTTGTCTTTCAACTGGAAGGTTGTGGGTTCAGTTCCTGGCTCTGATCGTCTTTTTGTGTCCTTGAGCAAAGACACCGTGTGAATGGGTGAATGGCAAAAGTGTAGTACAGTATACAGACCGTTATCAATTCTTCTTCTGATTTTATTTGGTAGTAACGAGTAGGGTAAATGTAGTGCAGTGAAAGTACAAGTTGCTAGAAATATAAATAACAAAGTCAAGTACAGATGCGTACATTTTGTACTTAATTACAGTAGTGACGTATTTGTACTTTGTCACATTACAACCCTGGTTTTGAGAGACTTTGGGGGTCATGAGAGAAAGAGCAACAGAGTTGTTGCTCTGTACTGTACATGTGTGATTATGAAATCAAGGGACAGAAATTGTTGTACAGCAATGGCATGTTTGTGTGTGTGTGTGTGTGTGTGGGTTTGCAGGTACTTCAAGTCGCACACATTACTTGTGGAGCAGCGGCTAGAGAAAGACAAACTGCCCGAGGTGGTGAGGGAGTCTGACGCCGCACTCAGGTATTTGTAGCAGAGACGTAACCACTGGTTATAATGTGTGTACATGATTCTGTCATTTCCCCCGTGACCGACCGACGTCTCTGCGTTTGGTTTCAGAGACGGCTTTGAGCAGTTTTTTGACAGCCTGCATGAGCGCAACGTGCCTGTCTTCATCTTCTCCGCTGGCCTGGGAGACGTCCTTGAAGAACTCATCCGCCAGGCAGGGGTCTACCATCCCAACATCAAGGTCGTCTCCAACTTCATGGACTTCGATGATCATGTGAGTCTTTATTCTCATAATGTGATGACTTTACTGCGACTTTATTCTCAAAATATTTCGACTATACTCTCGTAGTTAAGACTTTATTCTCGTAATGTTACGACTTCATTCTCATAATCTTACCAATTTATTCTCGTAATATTACAAATTTATTCTCATAATGTTACAACTTTATTCTTGTAATATTACGACTTAATTCTCGTAATATTACGACTTTATTTTCATAATATTACGACTTTATTCTCCTAATATTACCACTTCCCGTAATGTTACGACTTTATTCTCGTAATATTACAACTTTATTTTCCTAATATTACGACTTTATTCTCGTAATATTACGACTTTATTTTCCTAATATTACGACTTGATTCTCATAATATTTCAACTTTATTCTCGTAATATTACCACATCTCGTAATGTTACGACTCTATTCTTGTAATGTTACGACTTTATTCTCGTAATGCTGTGACTGTATTCTTGTAATATTATAACTTTATTCTCATAATATTACGACTTATTTCTCGTAATATTACAACTTTATTTTCCTAATATTACAACTTTATTTTCCTAATATTACGACTTTATTCTCATAATATTTCAACTTTATTCTCGTAATATTACCACATCTCGTAATGTTGCGACTCTATTCTTGTAATGTTACGACTTTATTCTTGTAATGTTACAACTTTATTTTCCTAATATTACAACTTTATTTTCCTAATATTACAACTTTATTCTCATAATATTTCAACTTTATTCTCGTAATATTACCACATCTCGTAATGTTGCGACTGTATTCTTGTAATATTATAACTTTATTCTCATTATATTACGACTTTATTCTCGTAATATTACCACATCTCGTAATGTTGCGACTCTATTCTTGTAATGTTACGACTTTATTCTCGAATGTATCGTATTCTTGTAATATTATGACTTTATTCTCATAATATTACGACTTTATTCTCGTAATATTACCACATCTCGTAATGTTACGACTCTCTTCTTGTAATGTTCCGACTTTATTCTCGTAATGCTGTGACTGTATTCTCAGAAAAGACAGACGTCCTATTCTTTCTGCTTGTATTCTCCTGTTTAACGTCAGTACAACAGCAGAAATGTGTTCCCGTGTTCACCGCTCATGTTCCTCATCACATAGGGCGTGGTGAAGGGTTTCAAAGGCGAGCTGATCCACGTGTTCAACAAACACGACGGCGCCCTGCGGAACACCGAGTACTTCAAACAGCTGAAGGAGTGCTGCAACATCATCCTAATGGGCGACTCCCTGGGCGACCTGAGCATGGCCGACGGCGTGCAGAACGCCGAGCACGTCCTCAAGATCGGCTTCCTCAACGACAAGGTACGGCACACAACCGGGGACCAAAGATGTGTCTGTGAAGGTTCCAATTCACATTATGTGGATGAGTTAGTCCAGCTTTGAGAAACCTTTTTACATGAAGCACCTCTTGACAGTTTTCCTTCTCCTGCAGGTGGAAGAGCGCTTGGACAAATACCTCGAATCCTATGACATCGTCCTGGTGAAGGACGAGACGCTGGAAGTGCCCAACGCCATCCTCCAGAAGGTTCTATAACTCCATGTGGCCTGTCGGGCTTTTAACACCTCCATAAACCATCGTCACTGGTGCTGACTGGTCTCTACTTAAACCCCCCTCCACTCATGTGGGACCCCACCCACCTGAGTCGTCCTCTGACTCTTTACACCCCCTCCCCCCCCCACCACCGCGTCCTCTTTATAAAGGCGTTGGGCCTGAATAAACACCTCCTGAACAAACTCTTTTAAACATCCGTGCAGCAGCAGCAACAGCATGTGTCCTGGATTTTGTCTGTTTCACTCGTTTACCATCCTCCGCAGTCACAACAAACGCTCACTCCAACGTTCTAATTTGCACATTAGTGTCGTTATTATATTTTATATTATTTTTCCATATTGTAATATTTTTTTTTATATATACCATGAATCAGGTGCCCTCAGATCGACATAGTCATTTCCCAGCATGCCTGTCACCTCTCTCTCCACGCTGCTTCGTCCTTGACAACTGTGGATGTCGTTTGCATGCAAAAAAAAGAAAAGAAAAGAAAAAGGACCTCGGAAAACGTTATTCCTTACGGGAAAGTGGTGAGAGCAGCGTTATTAAGAAATAACCTCAAATGCAGTATTCACATCACAGGAGTCTATAATGTGAACAGGATCGTGCACAGATAAGTGACATGTATATATATGTACATGGTTATTTTTTTAAATCTAGTGAGAGCACATTTTAGGTCAATATCAACACTTGTTTACTTTGTCTGCATAGCTGATGGAAGTCTTCTTACGACGGAGTATTAGGGCCCAACAACAAGAACAAAGTCGTAAGGGTAAGACTTAATTCTTGTAATATTACGACTTTATTCTAATAATGTTACAAATTTATTATAACATTATGACTCTCGTAAGTCGAATATTACGACTTTCTTCTCATAATATTACGACTTATTAATATTATGACTTTATTCGCATAATGTTACAACTTTATTCTCGTAACACTATGAGAATTAAGTTGTAATATGTTACGTCATATTATTATGAGAATAAAATAAATGAATATTACAACTTTATTCTCGCAAAGTTCCAACTTTATTTTCGTAATATTTCTTTATTCTTGTAGTATAACAACACTTTAATCTTGTGGGTTTATTCTCATAATAATACAACTTTTTTATTCTCGAAAGATTCCATCTTTTTTTCTCTTCATTTTGGCCCTAACACTCTGTCGTATCTTCTCGATGCCATACTTAATTAAAAAAAAAATGTTAAAGTAGAACTCTACAGGTGATTACCAGGAGCTGCACAAGTTAGAAAAAGAAAGAGGTTAATTCCTGTAGTTTCCATTAAGTGCTGCAAAGTAACAGTATACCTTAAGTATTGTGTCGCAGGTGTGAGGAAACACAGTGTGGCCTATTTATTTACAGCCAGCAACACCCAGGCCTATTTAATTTATTTGTTCTGTATTTACATTTTTTTGGAGGGGAGTTTTTACACTGAAATGCAACCGTTTATCTCAACATGTCGCGTAAATGTTCTCTTTGACTCTTGTCTGTTTTTAAATGTGCTGCTATCACCTGCATGTGTTGCCTTTTCTTATTGTTAGCTTTAAGTCAAAGAGATAACAGACTAAAATATATATATATATATATACACATATGTATGTACATATATATATACATATGTGTGTGTGTATATATATATATATATATATATATCAATAAAATAATATACTGTATATGTATGTGGGCATTGTATGGGAAATGTCTGTGGATTAGAATTTCCAAACGTATAGAGCGGTGCGTTGTATTTTTATAAGCTCATGGCTTTATCTCTTCTTTGATGGTGTGAACTGAAAATGCAATAAAAATGTAATTTTATGAACCGTGACTGAATCATAGCTCTGAGAGCCCTGGGTTTAGCGCTATATAAAGGTGTAGTATGTAGAATTTGTTCTACTAGGTGGATGCTGTCAATCCCTTTAATGTTAATTGGTTTATCATGCCACGTCTGGCAGTGCTGTGAGGACTTGTTCATGTGGAATTTAGATGTGTGTGGTCTAGTATATATATATAAAAATGTTGTTTCCCAAACCTGGAAATGACAATGTTCTCAAAAAATATGCCAAACAAATATGAAAGGCTCCTGAAAACACCCAGAGGAATATTTAATAAAAAAGTCTGATTTGTATTAAATGCGAGTGACATTTGAAGCTGCAGATAAGAGGTGATTTCTCTGGGATGTCAAGTAAGAAACACAGCAACAAAGTGAAAAACCAGTAACCCAAAAAGTTGTTTGTATTTTGGTGGTTTTGTTTGCTTTTTTGTTAATCACATATGACGTTTAAACTGCATGAAATAATATCAATGTAGTTTTGTGCCATGGAAAATATGTGATTGTAATACCAGAAGTGTCCTGTAGGTGGATCAGTATCTTGAAGTGAACTGTCAAATCTGTTGTACGTGGAATATTGAGTACTCTAGATCGTACCATTGTCTTTGTGGCTCGTTGGTCTAGGGGTATGATTCTCGCTTAGGGTGCGAGAGGTCCCGGGTTCAAATCCCGGACGAGCCCGAACGTTTTAAACGTTCGATGCAGGTTTGTTTGTTCTGAGGCAGGAAAAAAACAAACAAACCCAAATCTCATGCAGCTGCTAAAAAACACACTAATAATTACAAGTAATTGTATAAGTTTGTCACATCAGCAAAAAGTCATCAAGACAAGTGACAAATATAGCATGAAACAGGAGTAATCGAAGCAACAAACTCCATATAAAGAACGGAATTAACAATATAGAGGAAAAAAATTACAAAAAGATTACAGGAATCAGAAAAACGAGCAGTTTTTTTTCTTGTTGCCTACATTTTTTTCTCACAAAGGGAATTTCATCTTGAAATGTTCAAAGTAAAGTCTACTGTTGCTGCAGGAGAGTGGACCCATGCTTGCAGTACCACATAGCTCCTGTAGATAGCGCCAACGCTACAGAAGGTTCTCCAGCTATTCTGAGAACATGAGAAAAGTTCTGTCAACGTGGCATGGACACTTTGACATGCGAACATGTAATCCTTCATGTAAATGCATGGCTCGTTGGTCTAGGGGTATGATTCTCGCTTAGGGTGCGAGAGGTCCCGGGTTCAAATCCCGGACGAGCCCTGTGTCTTTTCATGAATAATTATGTGATAAATAGTTTTATTACAGTTCACTCAAACAATGCACACACCTTGATAAAGACAGATATATTTATCGTTCACTTCGCTATCTCTGCTTCTCATATGCTCAAAAGGCAAGTGTGACATAAAACTGACATATTTGTTAAATTAATTGTTCAAATATGTGCTATATACTAGGCAGAATCAATATAAAATAAAAACAAAATAAGTGCTGTTTGAGTACTATGCAAAAAGACAATATTAATATACAGTAATAATTGATGATTATAAATAATATATATACATAGATATTATATATAAATTCACACAATCAAAGTTCCTCATGTTGGTATATAATCAAGGTTCTTTTGATTTTTATCACTTTCTTTATATTTTCACGAAAATAATGTTTGTTTGTTTTTTATTTATTTCTTTAAATGAATTTACCTGAACCTTTTCGGACAAACAAACATGTTAATTATTTGTGTTTATGATGTACAGGTAGTACATCATAAACTCAAATAATTACATTTTAAACGGGAATAATTACTTTTTTTTGACGATTAAGTGATTTGTTTGTACAAGGTGTTTATAGAGTTCAAATTATAGAAAAGTGCCATGAAAGGTCATCATGACAACAGACCAAATTTTTCATATTATTCATAGAAATAAATTAACCTGCTGTCAGTGTAATGAGATGCTTCCAAAACATATAAAAAAAACCTACAGAAATGCCACAATGTTGTCTTAATATTAAGACAAATAGTTTAATTTAATATGTAGTGTATTATTTTATTATTTACATACAACAAACTTTCCCAATTATCTGTTTATTAATCATTTATTTAACAAAAATGATAAACTCCTGATCGATGCCGTGATAAGCGGACTCTTTTTCCCGTCGGCCCCTGCACTTCCGCTCCTGCGCACTGCGGCCCGGCTTCTCCGTTGAGCGTCAGTGCCATGACAACAAGGGCGATGGGTGCAAGTGAGAGGCTGAGAAATGTGATTTTGTCGTGAACGAGAAGGAAGAGGAAAACAAAACACACCCGTGGCGTTTACTGTCCGAACACTTGAAGGTAAGAGGGACAACTCGCGAACGAGCACGGTTTCATTTACGGAGAAGTTACGACGACCTGGTAGCTAGTGGATATGTAACTTGGAGAGCTGGCTAATTAGCCAGCTAAGCTAAAGTTAATTCAGCGGACTAGCTTCGAGCTAATTCACCCGGGCTGTTTTCCTCTGGCTGTAACCGACTTAAAAACTGGCCTTGAATGCGTTTGTGAGTGTTTAACCATTCCCTGGTCACATTATCACTCACAGGTACCATGACGTGACTCCTCCTGGGTGTACACTGTAAATCCACAGGTGTGTGTGTGTCATGTAGTTTTGAAGCTCAGGAGAAAACACACACAGCTCATTAACTCTGTGCCGTAGCCTTTAGCTCGAGGACAAAGCAGCTTTACTACACGGATTGTAGAGGCCACTTTATTTCCAGGATGATATGAGACACATCACTGCAGCTGTAAGTGACTCAACAAGTTTGGTTGTAATACACAATTTTAATCTTTCCTGTCTCCCAGGGGCGGTTCTGCAGGGTGTCCGACAACGCCAGTGCCCCTGTAATGGTTCTTTTCCGTTATTCACTTCTATCACTACTCGGTTTGGTAGCAAGCATGTCATTTCCAACATGGCGGAGTCAACTGCCGTGCCATTGTTTTATACACGGCTCAAAAACACAGACTAGTGTACTGAATCATTGAATAATAATAATAATAAGATAATTAAAAAGATTAGTTCAGTACTTCCTGCATGACCAGAGCGCAGACTCCGTCTAACAGTCACTGAACTGAAATACGGTGGAACAAGTCGCGTCTGTCATTACTAAGCAGCTAAAACCTGGGAGCGACGATCAAAACAAAGACAATGGCGTATCAGTACCACATTTCCCTCACAGGTGCTTTGCTGCATGTTGTATGCGTTTGCATCCTCTCCTTCACAAAGACCAGTTTGTCCTACTTTTTGGTCCAGAGTGTTAAAAGACCAATCAATTTGAACTAATACACCCAGAAAACCATATTGCTTCTGTTTTGCGCACAAAAGATGCTGCATGTGAACTGCCCTCTTAAACTCCTTTCACACTGGTCCAAAAAAAACCAAAAAAAAAACAGTATGCCTAATTTGTACCATTTTAAATATCTGTTTTTTGGTACTTTAGTTTCTGTAGGGAAATTCCTCTCTGCATTTAACCCATCCTCTATGCTTTTTGACCTGGCAGGAAGTCGGATTGTCAACCCTCAGGTTGCAAGTCAGTAAAACAATCCCCTATATTGTGAGTTGAACCCAGGCTATATGCGTGAAAATCAGGAATCCTAACATCTACATTATATAGGAAATGTCAAGTTTTATGTAGCACTTTGCTAAAGCACTCCTGAAGAAATTTCTTTTTATGCAGCGTCACCTTTAGCTCTCAGACCAAAACATTTATCCTTTAAAAATATGTTTTATTAGTAGTAGTGTTTTTTGTAGTATTTCTGGATGTCAAGTAAGAAAACTCAAAAAGTTTGTTTTATTTCCTTCTTTATGTACATCACATATGATTTTGTTTGGCTGGCATCACCTTTTAAGCTGCATGAGATACACCAGAATGTATGTTTATGTGATTGTAGTACCTGAAGTGACCTGTAGGTGGCTCACTGACTTGGAAGAGAGTTAAGTAAATCTGTTCAACGTGGCATCTTGACTTCTCTGTATTGATGTCCTGTTTTTATGGCTCGTTGGTCTAGGGGCATGATTCTCGCTTAGGGTGCGAGAGGTCCCGGGTTCAAATCCCGGACGAGCCCATTGTTTTAACCCTTTAATGTGTGAAATAGTTGACGTCACCAAAACATATGTGAATGCAGGTTTGTTCTGCTGCAGGAAAAAACCCTAAATTAAAAACCTCCTGCAGCTGCTAAAAATACACTAATAATTACACATAATTATGCACGATTAAACCAGGATTATATACCTGGATGATAAAAAAAAATCCCTAAAATATAAAAGTAGGTTACATTTATTGATCCCACACTTGGAAAAATCAACTTGTCACATCGGCAAAATAAACCCTTCAAGACAAGTGACAAATACAGCATGAAACAGGAGCAATACAAGCAATAAAATCCAAATAAAGAAAGGAATATAAAATATAGAGGAGAAAATGCAAAAAAAACACAAAACAATATAAGGACATTAAAGTGTGGAAGGGGGACAGGCAGCAAAGGAGCACAAGCGTATTTGAACCCAGGTCACAGCAATTGGTCTTTTGCCTTTTGTGGCCTTAGCACTACCAACTGAGCTATCTTCTATCTTCTATCAAATCCATACATCATTGTAAATAAACCAGCTGCTTGTGCCATTCAGGAGGAGACGATGCAAACTGGCAACTGAAAGAGTTGGCAGCGTGTGTCATTTCTTTGTCTGTTTGGGAATGGATGCACTCAGCATTCACTCCCATGTGTTTCCAGACCTCTACACAGTAAACTGTGTATGGAGCGACTGGTGAATGTAGTATCATATAAGCACAATGATTTCTGACTCGTGTATATAGTTGGGATTTGTATAATATTGCAATGGATTTGTCTAAATTTATCCTCAGCTGTTCAAAAAACTCCTCAAAAAATTATCTCAAGCATGACATCAATCTGTGAATCTTTGGTATAAGTTGTTACTGTAATAATTGTGTATATAAAAGGTGTAATATTCCTTTAACATCCCGCTCAGGTCTCTATCGACAGGAGGGATTCTCCTGCTCAGGATTAGCTGACTGTTCCACCTGCTCAGCACAAAGCAGCTTGCCACCACTTACCACCACCTCCTCCTCCTCCTCTTCCTCCTGACTCTTTGCACTTGCTCACGCTCAATCTTTGGGCCATGTGACCTGTTGTCTTTGTCTGCAATCGCTCATAGATGTCACTGTTGTGGGCCCAGATTTAATCTTTCTATTTGTGACCGAACAGTGAAGAAACAAAATGAGAAATGTTCGCTGTCATTTTACACCACAAAAATAAAGAGTACGTCTCTTGGGTATGTCGGATGTGTCCAACTCACACTGTCCCTCGTGTCTTTCCCTCTCTGTCCACTCAGAGGCAGCATGTCTCTCTTCAAAGCCCGCGATTGGTGGTCGGCAGCTCTTGGCGAAGGGGAGGAGTTTGACCAGGGATGCCTGTGTGTCGGGGATGTGGACAACAGTGGCACCGGACATGGTCAGTGCTGATGTTTAGTCTCTGTCATGTGTCTCATCACATCATCCAATATTTATTAATAATCGGCACTGGACAATGATTATTTTTTCTTAGCCAGTTGTTACAAATTTTTCACAATTTTGTTCTCAGAAACTTGATAAATGTTGCTATTTTTTAATTCTTTGATGACCTGTTTCGTGTATTTAATATTTATTTTATTATTTAATTGAACATACTGTAAATGATTGCACTGTAGTGCAGATATAAAATGTAGACTGGAGAGTAGGGCTGCAGCAATTATTCGATAAATCAATTACTTAATTGGTTTTGGCTCTGGACCTGGTCTAATGTGGTCTATATGCTGAAAAAATGGTGCAATGTGTGTTTATTGCATTTTCACAAATAGATAAAGGTTTCACAAATCAAAAACTGTGTCTGAATGAATGTTTAGCCTCTGTAGGATAATCTAGTCCAGATTTGAGAAGTCTAGGTAAGAGTGGTTTTTGTTTTGGACCTGGTATAATGTGGTCTAATGTGAAAAAACAGTGAAATGTGATCAAATAGAATCTTCAGGGTCTGTAGGATAAAACAAAAATGGTGAAATCTCCCATTTAGCATTTTCACAAATAAAATAAAAGTTTCACAAATACAATAGTGGGTGTCAGACAAAGTTAATGTCTTACCTAAAATAAAGAGGTGTCACAAAAATCAGACAATGTCACTGTCAGACAAACAGTCTCACTGCATCTTAATTTCCCCTTAACTTTCCCCTTAAATGCCTAATCGGAAGCTAACTTCAGTGGCGTATTAATCATCAACTATTTAAGAAGTGTTTTTTTTTGCTCCATAAAAATCATTGAAATGTAAGATGTTTAATTTCAAGGTTTGGGAAACACTGATCAACAACTAATCGATTCATTGAATCGATAATCAGCAGATCAATTGATTATGAGAATAATCATTTGTTTCAGCTCTAATGCTG
This sequence comes from Solea senegalensis, assembly GCF_019176455.1. Lineage (NCBI taxonomy): Eukaryota > Metazoa > Chordata > Actinopteri > Pleuronectiformes > Soleidae > Solea > Solea senegalensis. The sequence continues at coordinate 5,599,321 of NC_058029.1, forward strand.
ATTTTTCTTTTTGTTCTCAGTCAAAATCCTTTCAGTCTCCTCGCTTTCTGATATTCCTCCAACTACCACTTGAGGGCGCTTATGTACCACCATTTTACAAACAAGGGCCTTGACTGATCAGATGAAGTTGTCAAATATTCATTATTTCAAAACGCTGCATTAATGTGACACACTTGAGACACTTAACCTGACACTTTGTACATTTTTTCATCCTAACTGCTTAGACAAAGTGGTGGTGGGCAGCTACATGGGAATGTTGCGCATCCTCTCGCCTCATTCCATCAAGTCCAGCGAGGGAACTGTCGCAGACGCCCAGCTCCTGGAAATCCACCTTCAAAACGCCATCATCCAGGTGGAAGTGGGCAAGTTTGTCTCGTGAGTAGATCGACTCCGAACGTTTGTTTGGTTCAAACCAAGCGTTTAACCATTGTTAATAGAATGAAACTGAACATCTGACCATTTTATTTAGTGTATTGTTTGATTGTGGCAAGGTCAAAGAAATTCATCATTACTATTACTACTATTATTATTACTACTAATCCTACTATGACTAATTATATATTTTTTTAATTTAAAGAACATTTTTAAATATTCACAAAGATGCTTTACATTTAAAATATTGAGCTCTCAAAGTAACCCCATTATCACCAACGTTAAAATGCAGTGGTGTAAATAGGCCGAGCAAAGTCAGCTACAGACTTTTCACAATAGGCAGATTTATTTGCTCTCTCATCCTCACATATACTTCACACACTGGTATAGTGAAATTAGATTAAGATGGATTATTATTATTATTTCTTTTCATTTACATACAGTAGAACAGTATTTCTGATTTTACCGCCAGAGGAAAGTCATGTACCACAGTTTGAGAACCATGGATCTAATCAATTAAAGCTTTTTTGCAGTACGTATAAGCAGTTAAATAATGTTATTTTACTCGCTGGTGAGTAGATACACATGTGCAGCTGATACCTCCTCAGTCTCAATATGGAGGCTCTCTCAATCACTGATACAGTTGCTAATCTCCCTCCACTATCATTGGCTGGCTCTCGTCTGTATTATCGTCTGTCGGTCACATGGGCAAACCTAAATCACTCTCTCATGAAGTCAGTCAGCTGCAGGTCAGAAGTCACAGTTGCTCTGATTACAGGGCAGCGACTCTCTGACCACCCCGACAGCCATATCTCTGTTTATGTCACATGTGTGCGCTCCTGCCCAAGAATTAATCACAGGTCCGTCTTTAACCCCATGTCGTGACCTTGTGTGAATTATAAGCATTCATAGAATAGCTTATAATATAGCCTGTCTTTAAACTGCCAGGCAGAAACACCCATCCATAACTCATCACGCCGCTTTTTCATTCATAGAAAAACCAACAGTCCCCGCTGCGACTTACCACCACATTAACATGTCTTTTTTTCCCTTGCTGCTGTGCACGCTAACCCAAAACCACCATGTCAGGACTTTCTCTCCCTCCCCGTGATTTATCATGATCTATCAGCCATCCAGCGGTCCAAACATAGTTCTGCTCATAATATCAGGCTAACCACTGAGTCGCTAGCATAGCTTTCAGAGCCCGAGAGCCCCGTCCCGCTTTGTTTTTGACCCCTCTGAGTCGAGGTTAGAGAAAATGACTTGTTTGGCAGTGAAGATGATTAAGTGACATCCTCACAGCCAAGTTATTGCAAAGTGGGAACGAAGGAGAATAATGAGAGGAAAGGAATGATGTGGGGACAGTGACACGATAGAGTCAAATTTAATCCATCTTAACTTGGCAGGGAAGGGAACACAGTGAACCTTGTGCCCTTCCTGAGATAATGAATAATGATGTGTGCCTGAAAACATCTTAAAATGATAATTTGGGTTTTTTTGTACTGACCCATGAGCCCCATTCAGACCTGGTATTATTTTTTATTTAACCTTTATTTAACCAGTTTAGATTACATTAACCAGGTTAACTGAGATCAAAGATCTATTGTACAAGGGAGACCTGACGTAAAATAGCAGCAGCTAAAAAATCAGAACATGTAAATTAACATTAATTTACAGGGCGGCAGCCTGTGGCCAGGGCAGCCTGTGGCCAGGGCAGCCCGTGGACATGTGGAAAGGGAACTTGACTTGTGACCAGAGGGTCGCTGGTTCAAATCCCCACCCGGCCAAAAAGGGCTGGGGTACCCCTGAGCAAGGTACCCCACTCCCAATGCTCCCCGGGCGCTACTCAGTGTGGCAGCCCACTGCTCCAAATTCTAGGATGGGTCAAATGCAGCGGAATACTTTCCCTAAGGGGATTAACTAACTTTAACTTATTAAAACACTTGCACACAGGTGCATCAGGTGCCGAAAACCTACAAGCTTTACCAAATCCGTGCAAAGTTTACAAACAACAAATTGCAAGATGTCCAAAGAGCAAAGATTACGACCTCCATGTTTTATGCAGTGGAGGGAGGACAAAACTCGTGTTATGGGTTCACACTCACACTTTTTTCGGTCAGAATCTGCACAAGTGAAAGGTGGAGAGAGAGGAAAAAGTGTCAGGAGGAGCTGAGTGAATCAAGTCCTACTCACGCTGCTGTAGCATGAACTATTACAGAAAATAAATAACGTGACGAGTATTAATATTGTGACATATTGGCGCTAATTAGTGTAAAAAAAACACCCTTCAAATTACAGGGAAATTGCAGCAGGTCAGTGGACGTCACCTGAGGAGGTGGTCTCTAAAATGTCCTGAGGATGGATTGTGTTCATGCATGGACAGGAATGTGGCCAGGTGTGTCCTCAAACCACCTCCAAATGTTTTGGAGGTGGTTTTGTAGTCAGATTTGAGGACTGATTGGGTTATTTTGTTACACAGTTGGGGAATTATGTACTTGGAATAGCACAAATGTGTTGTGAACAGCTTCATGGTTTGAAAGATCTTGGACTGATATCGGTATCGGCAGATGCTCGAGTTTGAGATATCGGTATCAAACTCAAAAATGCTATTGTGTCTATTTTCACCTCTGACCTGGATGTTCTGAACACTCTCCTGCTATTATAGTGGCACACAATCTCCCACTGAGGTCGTCATACAAGTCCAGATAATGTCTGGACCCAATTTCCCAGATGTTTTTTTGGAGTTCCATTTGAAATCCATCCATCCATCCATCCATCCATCCATCCATTTTCGACTCATCTCAGCTGACATAGGGCGATAGGTGGGGTCACTCTCACACTCACACCTATGTTCAATTTAGAGTGTCCAATTTATCCCCATATTGCATGTTTTTGGACTGTGGGAGGAAACCGGAGAACCCGGAGAACACCCACACACCATGCAGAAAGGCCCTTATTCCAACCAGGGCTCGAACCCGGGTCTTCTTGCTGCCAAGGCAAGAGTGTTAATCACTGCACGTCTGAAATCACCTCTTAAAAATATAGGTTCTGATCCTCAACGCCGGGTGGTGGCGCTGCTTTTACTTTTGCCATTGGTCTGAACACTGTGCCTCCCACTGGCTTTGTGTGGGTGCACAGTCAGGAACCTCCCTGAAAGTGAGCTTTCTGGGAAAAGCTCCGGTGGTTTGCCTCGAAGGCTTCCCAGTATCATCACGCTGGCAGCAGAGTCCAACTAAATCAGTCCATTTGGAAGACGTCGTGTTTAGTTACCTGTGGTTTTCGGCACAGCATTTTTCAGAGGGTGGTGAACAATTTGGACGCCGGCCTCGACAGAGGAACACGCTGTAAATATTGTCAGGGCAGACTGAGGTTGGCAGGTTTTGTTTCAGCACTGACTCGAGTGTTGTTTTTTTTTGTTGTAGGATCTTGTGGGATCCATTTTTCTTCCTCCCTTGTTGTTCTTCTCTAGACAAACATCACAAACAGTGGTTGAAAGTTAGAAAGGCAACATCTGTTCTTGGTCCAGCAAAGTGGACAGATGCTTATGTGGGTTTGTGGCAAAGTAAATACGTGAACATCTAGGATCAGCAGCAATGAGACCATCATTTACACCTCAGCCATAACCAATGTGTGTATGTTTTTCAGTACTTTGAAGTACAAGTATGAGGTATGGGCTGCAGTGAGAACATGGTTCTGAATGGACTGTAATAAACCAGGAATCCATCACATAGTTACCTCATTCTCCTCACAGTTTCTTTCCAAAATCAAGTGTTTTATAAAGACACTAATGCTATAATTGTCAGGAATCATTGGGTAATTCACAATGTGATGCGTCAAAAGTGATGACGACAGTATTTTCAACGTACAGCGATTCTGTCGTTTAATGATGTGACGATGTCACTTTTACTGTGTAAATCAGTATTTTGCAGTTTTCTGATATTTAATGGGCAAATCAACTAATCAGTTAAACTGAGAAAGTAATCAACATACAACCGAGATTTAAATTAATCTTAAATTGCAGCCATTAACAAAGTTTTGCTCAGTTTTGGGTAAAGGATTTCTGTGGATCATAAACACCTGACAGTTACCTTTCCTCTTTGTTTAAAAAATGTATTTATTAATTTTGTACAACATATACAACAATCTGTGACCGACAAAAAAATGGCCGATAAACGGATTGTTTGTTGTTTTTTCAGGTGTTCCGACCTTCTTCACCTGGCTGTTCTCCACCCCAGGAAACTATCTGTCTATTCTGTCTCCGGTATAACACACATGCACACACAAACACACACACACACACACACGAGAGAGTGATTTGTTTTTATATCTTAGGACATTCCCTAGCGCCTTAGTCTAACCTTAACAATCAGAACTAAGTGCCTAACAAAACCTAACGCTAACCTACTACCTAATTCCAACCCTAAAACCAGGTTTTTAAAGGTGTGGGGTCCACAAAGCGTTATCGCTCACCTTAACCATAACCAGTTAATGCCTAACCCTGATCTTAACCTAACCACAATTCAAATGTTAGACCTCCACCTCAACCAGTTCCTCAGAAATGTGGTTCTGCCACACAAGGGCAAGTTTTTGGTTTCCATGAGGACCACTGTTCCTACCAAAGGTACCACCGAAGAGGTAGAAAACACAAGTACACAACCCACATTTAGTTGTACAGCATTCTCCCCCCTTGCCCCTGACCCTAACTCTAAACCTATTGATGACCTAATTCTAACACTAAAACCTGGTCCTAACCCTCAAAAAGACAAAATGTCCTGACAAAGATAGGTTTAAATCAAAACGTGTCCTCACAGCCTAATACAGACACACACGCACACGAGAAGCTAAATACTTTTTCCATTTTGTGTCCTGTAACTCCTCACACTTGATGGTTTGTTTTCGTCATCCATTCTCAGTAAGATATTTGTGTGTGTGTGTGTGTGTGTGTGTGTGAGATCAGGCACTGCAGGGAACGTGGAACATGGGGACCAGTACCAGCTGAAGCTGGTTTATGAACACAACCTGAAAAGAACAGCCTGCAACATGACTTATGGCACATTTGGAGGAGTTACAGGTATGTCTGGTTATTTGTTACCTCATCGCTTTTTCAGGAGAAGCTTTGTCCCATGTTCAGCTCTGTCTTCTGTAGGAAGAAAAGTTATATAGATATAAAGCACAGGGGGGCTGGTCTTGCATAGTTGTGTCTTTTGGTAGCATCACTGTGATGCTGGGTTACAGTACTCATACACTTCATACAGTAAAATATCATACACTTTACAAGTTGACGTAGATTATATAAGGTGAGACTTTTGCTAAGATGCTAAACTGAGCATTTTTCTTTTGTCCCGGAACTATCCCATTGATATTAGAGTGGGAGTGTGGGTTTAAAGAATGCTACGTATCAAAGGGATCGCACATAGACAAATACAAGAAACTTAGAAATGTTTCTAATCGGCGAAAATGATGGGGGTGGGTTTGGTGGTGGTCATGTAGCTGCTCTCTCTCTCTCTCTCTCTCTCTCTCTCTCTCTCTCTCTCTCTCTCTCTCTCTCTCTCTCTCTCTCTCTCTCTCTCTCTCTCTCTCTCTCTCGTCATTTGGAAAAACCAAACGGGGAAAGCCCTCAAGTAGTTAGAATCCAAGAAAAACACACACACACACGGGGAACCCCCTTTACATCAGAAAATAGTTAAAAGTCGTCAAAGAAAGGCTGTATTGTCAGGTTGTGTGTGTGTGAGTTAGAGGAGAAATTACTGAACTTTGTGGCTTGGCGTCATGAACCTTTCCTTCCCGCCATGTTGGCAGAGTGTGTGTGTGCGTGTGCACACGTGCATGTGTTTGATTGATAGGTAAAACAGTGTCGACCTCAGTGGCATGTTCTGAAGGCATGTGTGCGTATGTGTTTGTTCCTGAAGCTGTTTTGTGTGTGCTTCCCATACGCTTTTTTCTAGTATCACTGCATTGAACAGTGAATTTGGATATGACACACACACACACACACACACACACACACACACACACACAGTCCTGTTCTCCAAGTAACACACACACACACAAATGCCGTCCTCATTGAAGACACATATACTTAGAGGTTTGCATGGATGCATTTGTCCACATCTGACATGGCTCTGTCTGTGTGTGTGTGTGTGTGTGTGTGTGTGTAGCAGCATGTGGCACACTTGCACATACAATCACCAGCCACTTTATTAGGTACACAGGACACTTCTACTGCCCATCTGCTTCAAGGTTCAATGTCTTGGCTGTAACAAGTTTTTTGTTGTCTTGAAACCTGTCTGATCACTCTTCATTTGGACTTGTCTTGACCTTGTCTGTGGCCTAGTCCACACATAGATAACCGTGTCCACATATGTTAAGTTCTTAAAGTGTGTCTTATAGTGTTGTTGTGAGTTTAAATAGTCATATATATACATATATATATATATATGTACTGTATATGTACATATGTGTGTATATATATATATATACATATATTTTATATATATATGTATAAACATATATATACATTTTTATATATATTAAAAAATGTGCAGTTTACAAAAGAAATAAAATACTTAACACAGATGATAATAATATAATATTATAGCTCAAAAGATCCCCTCTACTAGCCTGTACAATTGATGGCAACCCTCCTCCTCCCTTGTAATTCTACCACTAGATGGCAGTACAGGACCTTGAGTTGTATGAATTCATGAGGCTTGATGGGAAAGTCCCAGTTATCCAGCGCAGTCCTGAGCCTGAGAGTTCAGCCGAAGTCCAGCTTCTCTGAGCCTGGTAGAGACGCAGTGTCTTTGCTCAGGGACACTTCGGCAGTGCAGGGGCGTAGCTCCTCAGGACGAGGCTCAAGGTTAACGCTGCACAAAACAATATTTCAAAGGCAAACTGTTTTTTAAACTCTAATTTTAGTTTTTTTTGTCGAGAGTGTTCCGGTGGTCCAGGAATTAAAGGGCAGCATTGACAGAGGCTTAAAAGTTTAAGCAAAAGCATCAATTTACAGACTTAATCTAGGTGCACGACTTCACATAACCTGCGGCAGAGTTTTCACTTTCAAACCCAGATTTATGCGCGACTGTCTTTATTCCTGTCTCCATCACAGAGGAGGTCGGTTTTTCTTTTTCGATGAGTTGTGTGGATTCATCTCAGTCGGGGGAGCTGTTTTTTGGTGCTCAACCCATTTTTGCACCAAAATGAGCTGATGTTATACTTCATTGGCTGTAGTGCACGCACGCACACACACACACACACGCACACATGCATGCACCACCTCCTTGTAATGATTTGCAGACACACAGACCAGATATACTTATATTCATCCACAAAGAAACACATGCACACCCCGGAGTTTTATTTGTGTGTTGGTTTACCAAGTACAGAGTGATGGTCACAGCTCCGAGGCCAGACCAACCCAATGTCCGTTTATGTAGATGTGCGTGTGTGTGTGTTTGTTCAGCAGACCGTGTGTGACCACACTCTGCTCTCCAGTGTTCAAACTGAGTGTCTGGATTTCGGAAGGCCTGGAGTGCATGTGCGTGGGAGTGTTTTTGCAAGTCGTGTCTGCTCTTACACATGAATATGCGCACATTTGTGTGTGTGTATGGGTCTATAATAGCAGCCATTTAGCAGTGCTGTAGGCGCTGTAATAGCAGCTCTGTACTAATACTGGTCTAATAGCCGGGCTGCTTTTGGGTTTGGGTCACATTCAGGCCACACACACACACACACACACACACAGAGATTTGCAATGCTATCCTTAGGACTCTATTTGACTTCCATTCATTTGGACAGCAAAAGAAAAAGCATTATTCTAACCTTAACCTCAACCACATTTCAAATCTTAGCTCTAAACTTAACCAGTTCCGAAGAAATGAGGTTCTGCCTCATTAGGACCAGGGTTTTGGTCTCCATGACAACTACCAGTCCTGACAAGGTCAGTTTTTATGCCAGAAAATAGGTAACACACACACATTGAGCATGGAATGGTCTTTTGATGGACGTCCCACAGACACGAAACAATTTAGTTTTATTCTATTTGCACACACACACACACACACACTACTAGCACGTGGGGAACAATGGTGGCTGAGTACCTTGCTCAGATGTACCCCAGCCACAACCCTAATTCTCTTCCTTTTGGCCTTTTGGCACACACTCCCTGATCTCCACCTGCACTAGGACACACACTTCTACACACTCTGCTTTGTGTTTTTCCCTCTCTCACACACACTCTGAGGCGAGGTAGTGCCCACTGCAGTGTGCGGCCAGCCTCTGTGCTTTGTTGGCTGCTCATGTGTGCTTGTTCAACATGTCTTATTAATGACGCTAATGCGGCGTCGTTTCCTCCGCTGCGTCTGAGCGGCCGCGCTCTCATACTGGACTCTTTGACACGTTATACCTGGGTGTGGGCGTGTGGAATTACACATGCACCGTTGATGTTACGGTTTCGGCCTGGCTCTAATTTTCGCTATGGTGCACTTCTCTTATTTCTGATGATACAGTGCAGCCGTGCCCGTGTGTTGTTTTGACCCGTGCGCAGGTCTTTAAGGTGGAAAACGACCGCTAGACACCTGACAAATCCACAAAGTTGTTTATTTGGGAGGACGGTCCACTCTTTTGGGTATCCAGCTGTTTTTGGAGTCGAACAACCGGAGGAACGTGAAATTATCTTGGAGAGAAGTGTGTAATTTGGTATAATTACAGTGGAAATGGAGACTGATCATTTAGGTACTCCACTTAGTTGCCAAGTTTATTCTTCATACATGTCAGATTCTATATTTTCTCCTAGGCAAATTGAAAACTTTTGTAATAAATGAAAGAAACCTCAGTTACCATAGTTCAGCATTTAATTAGAGTGCATTTAATCATTGTCTCTATTTTGTCTATAAAATGACATAGTTCTTTCCATAGACGTTTTCGAGAATCAGTTAAGCCTCAGTATCTGTGTGAAGACCCCCTACACGCACACACACACACACACACACACACACACACACACACACACACAAAATCTCCTCATGTAGAAAGGACCCAGTGCAACCAGGATTTAAATAGAGCGTCTTCTTACAGTGGGTGACCTTATGTCATATATAAACCCAACACATTTAAATGTAATGTAATGTAATGTAAATGTTGTTTGCTGTGTCCTTCAGCTGAAAAGAGGTTCTGACCAGCAATACTGTAAGACTTGACTGAGGGAGCGTTTGTGTGTATGTGTCAGCAGCGCAGGGCCGGAACGTTTTTGAAATATTGTCACAAATATTGTTATTGTGATATCATGAGGACATAATGTGTTAGTTTTTTAGTTTTTTCACTTTACCGGCCTCCTCCTGACCAGACTACATGCACCGTGGTTAATAATTAAATTAATTTCACTAATTTAAATTTGAGACCCCTGCTTTTAAAGAGTGCTTTATAGTCTACAGAGATTCACCAGGTTTCCAGGTAGTTTGAGGAACCAATTCCACTTAACACTTAAACCCCTTTTCCACAACATATATATTTGCAGTTGTGAACAATCTGTTATTAGTGAAACTAGTATTTCAGTGAAACATGTTTCCTTAACGTCAAGCGATGATATTGTTGCCATTTTACATTTCTTACATACGGCTCCTTTAATATCCAAACCATGCCGTGAAAGTGATGTGTTGGATTTCTGTGACAGAATTTATCTGTTGTTTTTTTTTTTTAATGCACATTTTTTGTCCCCATTGTTGTCTCTTTTTTAAACATTGTGTCGTTACACACACCTGCGCTCTCATGGTGTTGTCTGCGGCGTGAGAGACCTTGTCCTTGAGCGTGTTAATGGCCACCCTGAACTCATCACTCACACACACACACACACTTGTTTACACAGGATTAGAGTGTAGGAGTGTGCGGCTTTTTCTTCCTAAATCCTCACTGATAGATGTAGAGAGTGTGTGTGTGTGTGTGTGTGTGTGTGTATACGTATGTGTGTGTGTGTTGCGCTGTAGGTGGCTGTGTCCCTGACCTCCAGTTGACGGCAGTGTGAGTTTTAATAGCACATTGAGGCCTAATTATAGTTCTCTGGTCGCACAGTCCCACTGCTTTATGGCCTGTGTGTTTCTCTGTGTCAGGGCTTAGTATGACCTAAATCAGGCCTTTCCTAACAAACACACAGTTACACACTTTAATACCCAGAGCCAGGTGTGTATGTGTGTGTAGGTGTTAATGGAGATATCAGATTTAGCCAGAGGGAGAAACACACCTCACTACACAACACGACTTCATGGCTGAAATGAAACAGAAGCCATGAATGTCACTCAGGATCACCATTACCTGTATATTTAAAAACAAAACAAAAAAGTTTTTAATTAAAAAACTGCACAGTCACAGGGTCAAAGTCATAAAACGGGAAGTGTTACACTCTAGGGCTGAGCTGTCAATCATGACACAACGGTGCAATTAGCAAATCATAAAAATAATGTCTCAAATGGTTGGAAACGGTCTATATTTGTAAGTTCTCAACCATATTCAAATTTTGATAATATCCCCATGTTATGCTCCATTACATTTTGAATCTGTCACTCAGCGAAAAACTGAACCTTCACTTTAAAATAAAATGATATCATAATTTAAATCAGAGTTGCCGTATCTGTTGAAAAAATCGCAATTAGATATTTGCCTCAAATTGTTCAGGCCTATTACACTCAAATTGCACTTTCTTGAACAGTTTATCCAAATTATATTTCTTTTGTAAGTTTGATGTATTTATTTAACGGGAGTTGGTCGGTGCACACTCTCATGTCCGCAATATTTTCTAAGCGCTGTTGTTGGATTTCTAACCCAAATGAGAGCATTTTTGCCCATATTTGCTTCTCCTCACTGGATTTAGAGTCAATTTGACTTGTTTTTCAAACACTTCATGAACTGTATGTACTCACTCAATGACCAATCATTGCCTCTGAACACGTAAGGGTGGCCACACCACATAAAACATTTGCACCCTCAACTGAATCACAATTAATTGCCACTGTTATTTTGGCCTGCGCAAATATTATGATTGTTATTTTTCTGCTTCAACCATTGACTTCAATCTTGAGTTCTACGTTTGTGCACACATGTATAAACTGCAAGAGGTGTTGACGTCTGCTCTGTTGATTTAGTTTTACTTTGGTCAGATTAGCGTTGTTTTCCAATTTGACCCGATAAAAGAGCCAAGCTTTCAGCATGACCTTAAAGTTGTGTAACGTTGTAACAAACAGGCCTACTATACAAAGACCTGTTTGTATAAACAAGATTTTTATTGGGAATAAATCCGCCTCTTGTGAAAAGTCTGTAGCTGACTTTGCTCAGACTATTTACACCGCTGTATTTGAATGTTGGCGATATTGAGAGCTCAATAGCTTCTCAGGTGGTGCTTGGTATAAAAAGTTTGATAGAAGAATCGCACATGTTGGCAACATGACACGTCACCTGTTGCTACACTGTATCGTGGACGGGTTCCTTTTGCGTTTGTGTTACAAGCTGAGAAAAGCAAAGTGAAGTGAAAAAGTTTGTCTGTTCTATGTGTTGTTTAGAAGTATAATAAAGATGGGAGGGCTTAACTTGGAAAGGTTCAATTTGGTACGGAACCTATTTTTTTTTTTCCATTAGGAATAGTACCAAAATAACCACAACTGTTCCATTCTTTAGCTGGATGTCCTCCATTGTTGCCCGTTGTTGCGTTTGTTGTCATCGCACTGGTACGACGTGGCACAACCCACCAAGTAAAGGTAGCGCTCTCGGTCGAAAGAGCAAGCCCGACCCAGGGCTTTACCATTCCAAACCATACTGTACCGTACCAAACTGAGCCGTACCATGATGGAAACACAGTATAACTCTTGTTGGGTGCCTGCCTTCCTTGAGGGAACCAACCACAGAGAGCATAGAGAGACAGAGAGACCACCATCTTGCTCAAGCATAATGTTAATAGGTTTCCCACAGCTGAAGCCAACCACTCGACAGACAACAGGCCAAAGGCAGACCAGACCAGAACAGGCTCAGTTTGTTTGTGATGATGATTACAGCACCAGCACCATGTCATCAGGAGTGCCCTCATCAGTGACCCTCCAGTGAGGATGAAGTAATAGTATAAATGCACACAGGTGCTTATGTGTTAGATCAAGAGCCTTAAACTGTTTTGTTCACTTAATCAGGACCATTAGAATGGATGTGATGAGGCTCACCATGCCGGGTCTGATCAGCAGCCTTGCAGGTGAACAGGAAGTTTAGTGCGCGTTGTCTAGTTCACGTTGTCTGCTCTTTAATCAGCCGTTGTGAGTGTGTCATGCACGTGAAATGCTCTGTAAGAGTAACCGAACCATCTCCCTCCGCTCTTTCAGGTCACCACTCTCTGTGTATCCAGTCGATGGACGGGATGCTGATGTTCTTCGAGCAGGACAGTTACTCCTTCGGCAGATTCCTCCCTGGTTTCCTGCTGCCCGGCCCACTGGTGTACAACACCAGAACAGACAGCTTCCTCACCGTGTCCTCTGCACGCCAGCTGGAAAGCTATAAGTATGTTGTTTTTGTTTGGATGAAACAGTCCTTTTTTGCACTGATAGAACATGTATTTCATCCTCGACCTCATCCACATGACACAGGCCACACTTTCTGTCCTTAGCAGGGACCACAGAAGGGAGGAAATCATGTGGATTCCTTTTGAAAACATTTGTAGACAAGCTCACCTGCGTGAGTGTTGTTAATCAAAAACCTAATGTTTGTGCATCACAGTGTGCTAATCTGTTGGGGTTTTTTTTTGTAGCAGCTACATGATTTGAGGTTATTTCGGGTCATTCAACATCTTTAAAATCAGCTGTTTGTGGTTAGTGAAGCTGCAACATCTTAAAGGCATCTGTTCTGTCTCTCCTGCTCATCTGGATAGACCAACACACACACATAAGACATAAACTTGTTTTTATATATTCGTGAGGACACATCATTGACATAATGCATTCCCTTGCCCCTTACCCTAACCATAAAAAAAAAGGGTAACCCCGAAAAGCACAGTGTGTTACGTTTTTTGGACCTCATAGATATATAAATACACACACACAGGTTTGTGCAGCTATTCTTCTTAGGACACTGCATTGGCGTCCCTTGTCGTCCGACAGCCTAAAGAAAGCAGTATTCAGAACCCTCACCGTAACCAGTCAATGTCTAATCCTAACCTTAATCTAACGACAGTTGGAATCTTAGTGTCTCCATGTGGACTACTGGTCCTGACAAGGTCAGAGTTTATGCCAAAAAAAGGATCCTAAAGAGGCAACACATACAAACACACGTACGCTGTTAGACTGGAAAGTACCTCCCTTTAATGTATGCACACGCACACTTGCCAGTTCCCTCTGGCTGCGGCATAGAGAGCTTTTTAGAAGTCTTACAGACTGTGTGGGTGTGTGTGTGTGTGTGTGTGTCTCCCAGCTGTTAGTTATCTGGACGCCCCATAACACCCCCCCACCGGTATCAAGAGATTCTCCAGACTAGATATTGCCGTGGAGACGCTGACTTCACTCCTCTCCCTGGACACACACAAAGCGCACTCTGTAGTAAATTACACAGAGCTCAGCAGACACTTTAAAGCATCTCTCTCTACACACACACACACAGGCTGCATTAGTAATAGCTACAAGCATATTTCCATTACACCTAATAGCAGGTTCTCACTGCACCTTCACATTCATTTTGTAAACACACCGATCAGCGGGGGAGTTTCTGTGTGTGTGTCGTAACCTCTGACACGTTCAGGTTTTTTGCAGATGCAGAGATAAATCATCACCGAACACAAACACGTCTACTAACAGTTACCTGGTTAATCAGCTGATATTTATTATTCGATTAAAAAGCACTCATGTTGCAATTGTATTCAATTATGATTATCAGTGGATTAATGTGTCAATTAAATTACTTTGAAAACTTTATAAATTTAAGTAGATTGTTGAAAAAAAACAGCAAATGCATCAGATTCTGATTCTTTTTTTCTATCTCATTCAATAAGCTCAGCTTCTTTTGGTTTTGAACCACTTAACAAACTAGCCAGCAGATTTAAACATCTCATTTTAAGTATTGGTATAAGCAATTTTTCACTATTTCATGATGTTTCAAAGGAACATTTTTTGTCTAGATTAGCTGAGAATCACAATTTGTTTGGTCAAAATCCTGCTCAGTTTTGAGAGTGAGGGATCCTCAATCCTCAATTTTCTAATTTCTACTTCCATCTTTGAAGCTTTTTTTGCAGAATATTATTGTTATTGTTAATTGGGTGGGGGCGGGGCGACTCCACTGGTTTGTATTTTTTTGTATTTGTGCTTTTTATTTATCCCTGTAGGGACAGCCCTCTCTGCTTTTAACCCATCCTCTACGAGAAACCTTCCTAGAATTAGGAGCATTGGGCAGCCACTGGGCAGCGCCCAGTTGGGTACCTTGCTCACGGGCACCGCAACCCTTTGGTGTCACCTGGTGGTGACTCACATCCGCCAATCCTCCCCTTATAAGCCAAGTTCCCTCTGCACTTGGCCATGGGCTGCCCTGTATGAGATACTGAGCCCATGGTGTGACTGACATCAGATGTCATGTGCTCTCTTTGAGCTCCAGCTCCACCCTCTCATCCAAATATAGTCTCCTCTGGTTTAAAAAAGAAAACAAGATGACACTTTGTTTACATTGTAAAATGGTGGGTTGACACTCACTGGAGTAGAGAAAACATACATGCAGCCATTGATGAGCTTGGGCTTCCTGACTCTTTTATATATTGTGTATCAGATGTCGGTGCAAGGCCGTCCTGACTGTTACACATTTAATATCAGATGACTGGGCAAACTGTTCTGCCCCCGCTCAGTTTATTTGACTTGTTGGACCTTCTCCTGCCCTGATGAATGAGAGCTTGATTTCATTCACTGTGTATGCACGCCTCTGTGTGTGTGTGTGTGTTGGCATCAGCTTTGAGATTTCAAGTTTGTGTTTATCCGTGACACTAAGAGGGCATATGCATGTGTGTGTGAGTGTTTGCGTAATATCATGTGCACGTGCGTGTGTGATGTATATATTGAAGGTAAATGAGTGTTGTTTGTGGACTTCAGAGAGATTGTGTTTCATATAAATGAGACAACTGTTTCCTTAACCTCGGTGTCCCAAACTCTACATGATGACTGATACTGTCTATACACACACACATGCGGGTTTGTGTTGCTATTCTTCCTAGGACATAGCATTGATTTCCATTCATTTGGACAGCCTAACACTAACCTTAACCTCAACTTAGACAGTCAGTTTTGGTCTCCATGAGGACTACTGGTCCTGGTCCAGGTCAGTTTGTAAGCCAGAAAAGGTCCTGAAGTACACACGCCAAAACTGTGTCCATGTGTGAGGGAGCACTTAGAATGTGTTTTAAATTGCAAACAAAGAAAATCGCTCCCAAATGTACAGTGTGTTACAGCCAGTGGTGTATTTATGTTCATTTTTGTTATTTATGTGCGTTTTTTGTTACCTTTTTGGGACGTCTTTTGGTATAAAGACTGACCTCGTCATGACCAGTAGTCCTCATGGGGAATAAAGCTGGGTTCTAATGAGGCAGAACCTCATTATTGAGGCCAGTGTTAGAGGTAAGACGCAAACTGTCGTTAGATCAAGTTTAGGGATTGGTGTTAACTGGTTAGGTTACTTAATGGGAATGTAAGGTTTTGGTCAGGCTGTCCAAATGAATTGAAGTTGATCCTCTTGTCCTAATGTAAAAAGCTGCATACGTGTGTGTGTGCTGGTCCTTCTCATATGCAGTTGTATAATCATATAATATTGTGGTATTTTAGAATTCTTCTCTGTACACATGAGCCTTTGTGGGATTTTTCTCTCAGTATATCAACTCACAGATTCTGCACGTATACATGTATGCATGAGAGGTTTTGATTCATTTATACCTTAAAACCATCATTAGTGAAGCATCCAAGTGAAGGGTGGGATTGAGAAAACACAGTCCAAGAACACAGTTATTTCACAGTGCAGTTGTTTTAGTATTATTAGGTCATTTTTAATCCATTCATCCATTCGGGAGTCAGCCTGTCAATCCGATGTGTGCTGCGTTAAAGGCCTAAAACCACCTGACATGTCTAATGTACGTTTTAGTCCGCTTTCTTCCCCAGGAGACGGTCACGGTGTGATGAAAAGGTTTCTTTACTGGCGGTCGTCCATAAAGCGGCTCGTTAGTCTGCCAGCCGTTTCTCACAGAAGCTCAGTGGGCGCTGCTACTGTTCACGTCGCTATAAAACTGTAAATCTTAGATTACAGCTTTAGAACACTTTGTTTTACAGTTGCGTTCGCAGTGGTCATGAAGTATTGCCATCACATTATGTTGTTGAGGGAGTATTGTGACAATTTCCTCAATACAGAGGAAATGAATACAGAATTATATGGAATACATATAAATTACCTATACAGAACTTCATTTTCTATGAAATATAATTAGCCGTAATCTCCCTGAACTCTCTTGTGATTGGTCAATGTTTCCCTAGAGCTTCGGAGTGCACACGTTTGCGACACCACAATAAACATCCATCCATTGTCTGCCACTTTAGCCGTAAAGTAATTTGTGTTTTTCGCAAGACCCGAGACTTTGCAGGACCTCCTGATTATGAAGACATCTGAAGGGTCGGTCGGTGGCCCTTGATCTTGCAAGGCTGGTTTCCAGTGGAGACAGCCTCCAATCTCCCCAAAAACAAGACATTTAACCATCACAATGGCTCCGAAGCCCTTAAATTAGGCTAAAAATACTACATTGTCCCACTTTAATTTAAATGTTTTCGAAAGGTTTTTATAGAATTATTAGTAAGGACAAAAATGTGTCTCTGTTCCCCACCTTTGTATGTTAGTCCGACTAACTAGCTCGATTTTAGTTGGCCTAACGTGTTTGCTTGACATTGAGAAAACTGAATTATTATCTTAGTCTGAGTAAAATTAGACTTTTAACATGCATGTAAACACACTGACTGAGAGGTTTAATGCTGCCGTCCACAGGAAATAAAAAAGTCACTTTACATTCTAACATACAGTATAAACCAGTTGCATGAAGAAATGCTCAGACTGCCTTAATGGCAGGATGGAGACAGGTCAGCCACTTCAATAAACAACAGTTGTTATAATTTTTTTTTTTTTAATTGACCACATGCATATAAATCATGTTTAGTTGTCTCTGGATGTCTACACTTCATTATTAGCACAAAATACAACGAGTAAATGAGGCTGGTGGGAATTCTGCAGGTATCTGGTCTGAAACTAGCGCCACAACTTTTGGACCTCACCACGGCTCCAGATGGAAAGTCACTGAATTACCTCGGAAATAAGTATTGCAGTTAAATCTCTGGTGACTTTAATACAACTTTATTATACTTTGTGGAATTATGGCAGCAAATACAGTACGTGCTGCTTTATGGTGCCAGTCTGACTTAATTTATTTTCTCATGTCATATAAAGTATAAAGAACGCTTATGAAGAGAGACCAACACCTTCCTGGATGAGTCTCTCATCTATAGGTCATATCGGTGTGTAGGCCAAACCATCTCGGGTTTATTTCAGCCCTGACATCTTCGATTAACAGCAAGTTTATGGTCCAAATGTACATTACTGAGAAAACTGTGAGGGGATAAATCGGCAGCTCTTTGGTGTTTGGTTTGCGGTTCTGAGTCGGGCTCAGTTAGGCTCGGAGTGCTCTGTTCTTCCAGGTGTTGGAGCTAAAGGATAGATTCCCGCCAAGCTGCTTTGACCGCCAGCTGCTTACTGGAAAACTCCTGATGCGGAAGATGCCAAAATCAACTGACCACAGATCAGTCTGAACACTTCATCCTCAGCCAGTCGCCAAATGCGCTCTGATTAAAACTGATCGACCGCAGTTTCAGGGAACAGCAGCTCTCCTGGAGTGTTGACTGACCTGACAGGAGCTGTAAAGGTGAAGGAGAATGTAAGACACTAGACATGAATTTAATAATGAACATGCTCCACTTTATTTCAATGTGAATAATGAAGTGCACTTGGATTTCAGCCTTATTCTCACAGATGACATTTCTCTTAGGAAAATGACCGATGTTGTTGAGGTTAATGACGCACAATCTGCAACCAGAGTCACGAAGAGTTTGACTTATTCCTTTTTTGGAATGGAGATAATTAAAGCTGTGGTAGGCAACATGTTTTTTTTGCACAATAATTCCATAATAAGCTGTCAGCGTAATGTAAATCAAGTTAGCTGTAAGGGGACTAGACTTTTGCACCTTCTCCAGCCATGCGCCGCCTCCGCGTCTGGATTCTCGAAATGAATATTTTGCTGTCGTGTATGCGCCTCATCCAGACAGTCTACCACTCTGTATGTCATTATGCGAAGAGCAAACTCCAGTGACGCTAGTTAATTTCAGATTTTGACGAATCACTGGGAACTCTGAGCGATAGAGGGCACTCCCAAGTATTTCAGCATTGGAGTGCCTTTAAATCTAAAAATAAGAGAAATAGCAGTGTCAGCATCATCTCAGGTCATCTGTTACGTAAAAAGAGCATGCGTGTCTGTCCGAGCTCATCTGGCGGGAAAAGCTCAGGTCTGATCAGATCAGATCAGACTTGGGGCCGGGTCGTACTTGTCACGTTCTGTGGACAACCACTTTGCTTACAGGCAATTTTTACTCGCTCTCATTTGTGTCACCTTGTATGGTTTGAGTGCTGAGTTGTACATACTGTTTTATTTCATTTTAGGGGTTGACGCAAATCATTTTATTCCGAGCCTTTCAGCTGTTTTCATAGCGACCCTGCAGACTCCTGCAATTCTGACCCACTGAGTTAATAAATTGCATGATTTTCCTGCTCTAAAGGTCGACTAACTAAACAGGGGTACCTGAATTTAGCCCGAGCTTTTTGGTAAATGTTATCACCTCTCTCTGTTATTCCTGTCAAGTGATACATTTCTAATAACTGGACAACGACAAGGAACACAAATATAATATCCATAAAGGTGGACAAATTGTTTTGTCTACGTTCACCTTTAGGGAACTGTCATGTGTCCATCTTTAAATACAAATCACATCAGGGGACATTACATTATTTGAATTCAATGTCCCCTGCTTGTGTGTGTGTGTGTGTCTTCCTCTCAGGTACGAAACTTTGGCTGTGGCTACGGAAGCGGAGAGTCGACAGGATCCTGACCTGCCCCTCAAGACTGGAGGTAAAAAGCTGACGGTGAGTCCAAACACAGCACCGACAAGAAATGTACTCGATTAACAATGTCTTTCTGTGACTGAATCAGGGTCCAGAGAATCATCCTTAGCGATCGTAGTATTAACTACAAATTTGTCTAAAAACATTCCTCCTACCTTCGAACAGCAGCATTTGTCTGCATTGACAATACACAATAAAAACAAGTTTTAGACTATACAAGAGAGTGCATTTTTGCATAGTAAATGACGGCTAATTTAAACTTTAATTAATGGTTGGTCATTCAGCTAATAGATGGACATCATACAACTGCTCTGCTGCCACAACATCGTCAATAATAACAATACTGACAGAGAAATCAATAAGTCAGCAAGAAAGTGGATCCAATGTACATACATGTATAGTGTATACCATAGGTCATAAAGGAACAGAGTGAGTGTGATGTACAGTATCTCTGGTGTTGACGTGTGTGTACATGTGTGTTCTCCTTCAGCCCGACTGGACATTTGTCCTGGGTGAACAGGCTCTGGACATCTCTGTGCCCTCTTTCTCCCACTCCTCCTCCTCGATCTTCACCCTGGGTGAGAGAAACCTCTACTGTCTCAGAGACAACGGCCAGATTCGCTTCATGAAGAAGCTGGAGTTCAACCCCAGCTGCTTCCTCCCCTACGCCTCAGGTAAACCCGGATCCTCTTGTTTTTTGCAGTCTGATGTTTTGGGTGTGTATTTGATATTTGGACGTAGGCAGTCTGGTACTTTCTAAAGGAGAAGTGAGCGGGGGCTGCAACTTGAGGACAACACACAAAAAAAAAGCTTTTTGCCAATTAACACCTAATAAAATCCACACCAGCTGCATGAAACTTTTTATCACTTTGTAAACCTCAAACTCCCCCACACCAGTGTCCATTAACAAAGTGATTTTAGCCCACATGACACAGAAGTTGTTGGCCTGTTACTCGGGTAAATCTGTACGAACGCTTTCAAACACACAAGTCACAGAATGTCACAGTTAAACTTACTGATGGGGGCAGCAGCAGACCATGTCCTCTTCGTACTTTTTTCTTCTTCTTTATTTATTTTTTTTTACCACCGCAGCAACACGAAACTCAACATGCATCAGTTCACCTGCTACAAGCAAACACATGAAAGTAAGTGACGAGTACACAAAACCAAAGCGCTCTGCACGGAGGCCCAGTGCCACATGATTGGCTCCAGAGGAAGCTGCCTTTGGCAGAACATGACGGAATAAGTGGAGTAGCCCTGCTACATTCATTAAAACAAAAGTGAGCAGACTACTAACTCAACAGTGTGCAGCACATAAACACATGGTGCAGAATGAATTTATGTCGTAATAAAAGCAGACTCTTTAGAAGTGCTTTAAAAACACATGGAATAAAATAAAAGATAACACATAGTTAAAAAAGGCTTTCCTAAACAAAGAAAAAGATGTGAGGTGTGGTTATTTAAGGTTTTTAATTTAATCAGGAATAAAATGAATTAGGTGTTGGATGGGAAACTTAAATAATCAGCTAATTTTCCACCAAAATAAATAAGGGCAAAAAAAAAGGGAGCTTTTTCCCCAGTTCAGTACAGACCTTTGGTACTGACTGTAAAATAAGTCCTGGGACCAAAGACTGTAACTCCCTGCCCTTTTCTGACAGCTCTAGGCCTGAAGATGTGGTGGAAACAAAACTTCAAAAACAGATTTTAGGCACTTTGCTGACCTAATAAAATTTAAGTCAGTTTAAGTCTGCTTGATCTTAAGAAAAAGAACGCTGCTTAATCTCAATGTTGATCAGCCTTGCAGACCTGCAACGATTATTAATGGATTACTAAATTAAGCATCAACTATTTTGATAATCAATGAACAGGTGTTTTTATTAATAATTAAAACAAGTTTTTTGATTTTTCAGCGTCTTAAATGTCAATATTTTCTGGTTTATTTGCTCCATCAAGAAATCATTAAAACTGTATGATTTTGTTTTGTTGACAAAGCAAGACATTCAAGAACATCATCTTTTCCAGGTTTGGTAAACACCGAGTGGATGCTTATCCTCTCAGGTAGCCCACAGTGCTGTGTGAGCGAGAGGGGGAGTGGCTACAGTGGAGTGGCAAAAGCCAATGTGTGCTTCTTTTACCAATATATTTAACGGTATCTTTTGCATTAATTATCCAAACAACGTCAAACTTGGCGCTGCACTTACTCATGCCCATAGCAAGACACCTGTCTAGTTTGAGAGATGTGCGAATAACAGACAGACACACAGACGGACAGGCATTCCTGGAATTGAAATAATCGTTCGTTGCGAGTACCTGTTGCTGTGTTACTGAGGAGAGTCAGGTTAAAGGAATACAATCAGCAATCAGCTTTTTTAAGACATTTTTTTGGTGAAGAGGATGTGCATAGGGAGGCTACAGTGTTGACTCATCATCGGTCAAAGGTATTGACCCCTGCCTGATTACAAGCAGCATGTTTTATCAGGAGGCGGCCAAACCTCCAACAGCTCCTCTTCTGCATGAAGCGATAAACAATCTTCATACGAATGTTTTTGGGTTTTTTTTACAACAGAAAAATCTGTCTGTTCCAGTTTATGCGTCGACGTAACCATGACTGTTGCACTTGATCTAAAATGCAGTTGAGAGCTGACAAATGGAAAGAGGCAGCAAAACAGGATGTGAGGAAATCAGGAGGAAGCGTCCAGAAGGGAGGATAGATGGAGAGATTGCGAGGGAACAGCCAACATGTTTTCGATATCTGTTTTCAATTTTTGAATGAAAATCTCAGCGTTCAAAGTGCTTGGCCACTGTCTCGCTGTCTGTTCCAGACATCAGATAGATTATTTAAATCACTCGTGGAAATTGGCTATAAATTCAATACATAATGTGCCGGCACACAAAAAAGCAGCTTTTATTGCGACATGAGTCCTGTCAACAATCAAGACCATATAAAAATTCCCACATGGTGGAAAGACAGACAGACTCCTGGGATTAGCCCACTGCTGCTGATGCTGCTGCTGCTGCTGCTGCTGCTGCTGCTGCGATATTCTCTGTCCATACTTTAGTTTGTTGTTTCAAGGCCAAACATTAGTGACTAAGTGACTGTCAGAGCTGCCACCAATCATCCAGCAAAGGCCAAAAAAACATTGAGTGGATATTCTAGTTGAGAGCGCAGTGCAAATGAGGATAGACAACGGTGATCTCTTGAGTGTTTCCCAACGTTTTTTCCCTTCTGGCCTTCAGCCTCACAGCTGCCTCTGCTGGACCGCTGCCCTCGCTCTCCCCTGTCTACCTCCTCACGTCTGCCTCAGAAAACTTTACTGCTCAGCTGGAACGCACGAGCCAAGGTCGAGGTCCCACGTTCAAATCATAATCAAACCACAAAATCAAAAGCATCCTTTGAAATAAAAATGAAATGAGCCAGACTCGGGGGAATCATGACAGAGAGGTGACAGATTAACTCAGATTGGGGCACAGAGGCTCACTGGACGACGATGATGATGCGAGTCTTATGATGACCTTCGCAGTCGTCGTAACTCTGTCTAACGGAACACACATGGCAGATTTTGAATCCTCTCCAGTTATCAGCAAAAACAGAAGGGGGACAAAGAAATAACGCCTGCAGTACTTCAGCGTTTTGTGAATCAGCCATTCCCCAAACTGAAGAGAATCTGAAAATCCTCTGAGGTCCACACCCAAACCTTGAATCAGGAATCTGATAAAAATACAATAGTAGGATCAATAATTCCCATATATAACACTGTTTTCATGTGAATATGAGGATACAGAAACTCAATTAAATTTATTTCTGAACGTGCGCATCTTTCAACAATGAATGTGGTTATCACAGTCGGACTTCGTGTAATATTTGAAATGTTTAGCTCCACAGCAAAGTGCTTAATTATGAATATTTACACATAGAGGTTCACAATGTTGCCGTATACTGTATATATTACCTGCTAGAGACAGATCAAAGATAAAATGACACCAAGTCCAACATTTTCAGGAAAAAAAACAACTGTTTATAAGCTTAAGATTATATGACAACATTTCCATAATTACATCGCAACATCTATTTTTGAAATATATAATATATAATATTAACATGCATAAACACATTTGTGATGCAAAATGAGTCTGTAAATAAAGAAACAACTCATTATATCTTGATATTCACACCTATTTTACAGCAATTTAAAACTTAATTTAAAAATTACAAGACTGAAAATGAAAAACATCAACAACAACAACACGGGCCCACCCGCAGTGCTGGCCTACACATTGGGAATCACTGCGCCACACAATTTACAATTTATACTGATTTATCAAATATTAACCAGGAATAACAATGTGTCCAAATCAAGTACTTAAAGAGTCAGTGAGTTCAGATTTAGTGTAGATTTTTGAGCAAACAGGTGAGAACAGACAAGGCGTAGGAAAAGGATAAACTGATAAAGAAACGAGAGAAAGTGTAACTGAGGAAACATTAGTGAAAAAAAGCGCCTCATGTTTGGGAGATGTTCATCTTGAGCGCGACGTAGATTGAACCTTTTATAATTAGGTTGTAATTATAAATGCTGACGCTGCGATGGAAGGTGTGTGTTTGCTTTGATGTGGCACCGACACACACACACACATACACTCTGTCATTTTGACCCCTGCTCTTTACCACCCTTGCTGACCGCAGCTGCTGTCATTATATGCCTTGTGTTTTTCAACGGTGCGTGTTTGTTTTGCGTGTGGCCGTCACGTCAGATCTCTCTAGGTGGTAACTCGCTGGGATCGCCTCGACGCGCGGGACTCGGCGCGCTCGTCGAAAACAAAACATTAGCAGTCGTAGGTAAAAGTTTCTCGAGAACGTGAACGTGCAGCTTCACACACACACACATACAAAAACTGACATTGTCTTCAAATTAATAAGACAACATTCAATGCATAAACCAGATGTGAGATGTGAAAAGATAATTTTTATTTTCTATACAAGTGCAAGTTGCAATCATCTTAAAGGGCAATGCCACCCACCACAGGAATGTGTTATTTCTGAGCTCCATGGGTTTTTGGGCACGTGAATATGTGCCACTGTTTTCCAAAACCAAAGAATCATAGACAAAACCGTTGGATTTGTGCTGCTATGAAACGGAGGCTGGGTTCCTGACCATAAATGACTAAGTTTAATCATCGCAGCAGAGCACGGCTTCTATTGTAGGTCCAGTAACGAGCACATGGCCGACTCGAGACCTCATTCGGGGGGTTTGAACTCACAAAGAAATCCTTGTCCAGATTATAATTTTACGAGTTAAAATGAAATGTCAGTGGAATATTTCATTTTGATTAACTTTAGTACATAATCACACTAATGGTACACCCTCTCCAATATATACATCTTCAGAAAGCTTGCTCAATCCCTGCGCCCTTATACCATAAATGCAGGCAGCTTGTTGAAATAAAGTACTGCTGGAAGCTGCTCTGTAGTGTTTAGAGTGGTATGGTTTTATCGATGTCGCTATCATCTGAAAGAGGCGTGCCAGGCAGGTAGAGGGGTGGAAACTAATATTTGACCATTTTTGAAACGCAACTTCAGCTTCAAACCAGAAGTTACGTGTCCATACCACCACTGCTGAAAATCTATAACACACAAGCATTCATATACGCTGGATATGGGGCAGACTAGTGTATACATGAGGCAGATTTTCTGCTTTCCATTGCGTTTGTTTCCACTCGTCACAAAGTCTGTTTCATCCTGGGTTTTTTCAGCAGTGGGTTTTCACTCCCAGGTCAAATGACTCAGTTTGTAGTGATCCTTAGCACTCATTACCTTTAGTTCAGAGGTTTGGGTTTCCCAGACTTTCCACACAGGGACCCACTTTTAAAAGATGGCAATCGTTTTCAGCCATTTTTTTAACCTAATATCATTTTGAATTAGTATATAACATATAATTTGAAAAGAGATGTTTTACAGTTTGATTTTATGCAAGTTAAGGATACACATACATCTTATTTTGCTTATTTGTTTGGGGACCCAAAATATAATGGCACAATTCACACACAGGTGATGCAGAAGTGAACAAAAAAAACTCCACCACTGGCAATAGGAGGGGCAATAATCAGCATTTTTTTTGGCAGATTTGGTGGGTTTAAAACACTTTACTTTCAGAAAATACTCTAACCCAATTTAAGAGCAACTTATTTCCTTTTGGGCTCATTCATAGCTGATTGGGGAGTTGCGACGGTAAAGAACCAGTTTTAAAGCAAAGGCAGGTAAATGCAAAGACTAAAGACTTTTCCCTTCTCCTCTGTTTTACGTTCAAAACATTGGAATCAAAATACAGAAGAAACTACAAATACATTGCAGGAAATGCATAAAAAAGATTGAATTAATATGTAGAATAGAAAGTAAACTATGATTTTAAAAACAACAAAAGCAAGCAGGCAAAATAGCTAAAGAATTTATGGCATAGTTGCTGTAAACAACAATATTTTCAGCCCTGATTTTAATCAATCCTGAATTTGACAAATTATCCTACAAAATCAGGGTTTCGTTTCACAAATGAGCGACTGACAGAGACAAGTTTATGTGATTGTGATTTTCTAAAGCTACTGAGGGATGGATCCACTGCGATGAGCAACAAAAAAAAACAACCATTTATTCATTTTCTACCCCTGGTCTCCCGCAGTGACGGATGGTACCACCAACCTGTTGCTGGGCAACCACACCAACATGCTGCTGGTTTACCAGGATGTGACTCTAAAGTGGGCGGCCCAGCTCCCGTTTGTGCCCGTGGCCGTTCGCGTCGCCAACTTCCCGTAAGTATGACCTTTTAACAAACACGCGACGTGTGACTGCATGTCACATGTTTACTGACGTGAGACTAGCGCTGGGTCACACTGTACTGTCGGAAAACTCTGGTTTCAAAGTAGGAAAAACATAGGTTTCAAAGTGTTTCCATGTGTTAGCTGTACAATCACATCGAGCCTCACATATGTGCATGTGTATGAGACACGGATAACACACACACACACTTTCTTTTTATTTATCAGTCTGTGAAATCCAGCGTGTTATTTCTGACAGGAAATCACCCGACAATGTTTTCCAGCTGGCCAATCAGAGCAGAGCGGGGAGGGGCGAGCCATGGCCAATAAAGTGGCTTTTCCCACACATGTCCAGTCAAACCGCAATTCGATACAATTAGAACACACAAGTACAAACATGGCTGAAAAATAATGTGTGTGTGTGTGTGTGTGTGTTTTAGATGCAGAAGATAGTGTGTGTCTGCATAACTGTTTGGTTTAGTTTGAGGCGGTGTGTTGTTTTAAAGCGCTTGATAGTCATCATAATTTTCATTGTGTTGGCAGGGTAGTGCACACAGTGTGAGAGGAACGCACACACACACACACACACACACACACACACACACACACACACACACACACACACACACACACACACACACACACACACACAATGGCTCCAGCAGCATTTGTAATTTCCCATGAGTCTCTGCTCTGTCATTGAGCAGCAAAAATGTTATTTCTTAATACTGCACACAATATTCAGTCGGTGCCATTGGCTGTCCTTACTGTCCTTTTAATTAATTTCATTTTAAATTAAAGACCCAGTCTAAATCGGAGTAGCTGACATGATTTAAAGGGATAGTTTGGAGTTCTCTAAGCGGGGGTTGTTTAAGGTTACTTAGTGAGTCTGTGGCTACACAGTTCCATTGTGTTATTTTGTGACTTGTGTGTTCAAAAGCCTTCATTCAAAATAACTTAAATATAGGTCTGCAACTAACGATTATTTTCAACATCATGTTATTTTCTTGATTAATTGAGTTAATTGTTTCAGCACCAGTTTCCTCAGTCAATCAAGGGGTGAGAAAGCACCGAACAGCCACCTGGGGGCCAAATGGTAGTTATTATATCTGTTTGATGAAATGTCGTCGTCCTTCCTCGTGCACTACGATAATCGATAAATCAAATATAGATATAATATTATTATATATTAATATATAGATAATTGACAAATTAAGGAGCTCTAACGTAAACTGTTCCTGCCAGTTTCACTCGCAGGGCGTCGCTTCTTCACGTCTCCTTGTGGTGGCACTGCTCAGTTACATGAGGGAAAACAATACATAGACTTCATGCACTTTGTTCTCTATGTTACATTACATTACATGTCATTTAGCAGACGCTTTTATCCAAAGCGACTTACAATGGAATTGAGTACAGTCAGCGAGGGATGGAATCGAACTTGCGACCATTGCGACCATGATGTTTTTTGCACACAGGGTACCGGTCTTAACCACTGAACCACTCCACCCCCTCCATATGTAATGTAATGGAAAACAATACATAGACTTCATGCACTTTGTTCTCTATGTTACGGATATCGCGATGTATCGCTATATGATTGTCTTGCAATACAGTGATTATCACAGAATCGTCATATCGGGATATTATTGGTATCGTGGCCCATGTATCGTGAGTTATCCTGTGATTCTCACCCCTTCCTACTTTGAGGAAGATTGGCGATAAAGTACGGCACATGTGCGTGGACCCCAGTGTGATATCGTCCAGTAGAGGAGCACTGACACTTCAACATGGCGCTGGCTAAACGGTGTTTCTGGAGGCTTCACAACAGGAGTTCACGTTCTCATGGGTGACGTCATGACCAGTTGCTACTTGGTTGACCTTGACATCAAACCTCTTGACAGACTGAGCTCGTTTCACGAGAGCGTGTACATGCATTTGTGCTGTTTTTCTTCCCTCCGTTTTCACCGCTCACTCTTTTATCCCATGTGTCGGACCCTGGACACATGGATTAGGTTCTTCTCGAGGTGACAACAGTTATTGTGATATATGGTTTCACTGCTAACATGTCTGACAGCAGCTGCTGTTCCCTCCTGTCTATTTGCCTGTTCATATTTATGATCAACAGTTTTTTCTCTCTCACAAGTGGTGGGAACTCATTTTCCGCAAGGGTTAGAGGGCAAATGTGTGTGTGTGTGTGTGTGTGTGTGTTAGTGTGAGTGAGAGCTGTCGTTGTGGACGCATGTGTGCGAGCGTGAGTTAGTGAGTGATTGCGAGTGTTTCTGCAGCAGTTAAAGTGAATGTTGATTTCCCCCCACAGACTCCCTCCTGTGCAGGTGTGCAGTCGCCTGCTGCTCTTGATCTGAACCCTGTGTGTGTGTGTGTGTGTGTATTTGTTACCTCTTCGGGACCTTTTCTGGCATAAAAACTGACCTTGTCGGGACCAGTAGTCCTCACAGAGACCAAAACCTGGTCCTGATGTGGCAGAACCTCATTTCTGAGGAACTTTATGGCTGAGATTTGCATTGTGGTTAAGTTAAGTTAAGGTTAGGGATAGACATGAGTGGAAGTCAACGTATTGTCCTCAGAAGAGTAGCTGCGCAAACCTGTGTGTGTGTCAGCATTACCTCCTGACAAGACTAGACCCACAACACATCTGCAACCAGTTAATATGCACACACACACACACACACACACACACACACACACACACACATACACACACATAGAGTGAAAATACCTGACTGCATCATTCATTATTTCCATTTCCTCTCCCTCTTTCCACCTCATTTCAAATCACAAATGATTTCTAAACTGCATTTTGTTTTTGGAAACAAATAGAGATGCTAATGCCTCCTCTCCTCTCCTCTCCTCTCCTCTCCTCTCCTCTCCAGGGAGTTGAAGGGAGCGGTGGTCAGTCTGAGTTCAGACGGACACCTTCTGTGCTCTTACATGGGCACCGACCCGTCCTTCTTCTCCACGCCAAAGGTGGACGCCAGGGAGGCCGACTATGAGCAGGTGGACGCCGAGATGAAGAAGCTGCAGAAGTTCATCAGAGAGGCCTCGAGGACTCAGGGTAGGAGGCTGCTGTACATGCGCCAAGATTTTTAATTTAGAGTTAACCACTAAAGAGTGGTTAAATGAGAGGGGTTATACAACTACCACAAATCCAAAAAAATCAAAGTCTAAGACCTTAGATTTGATGCTTTCGGTCTTACTATACAACTGTTTCTATGTGCAGTAGTTCACTTAAAAAATACCAGAGACAACATTTATGGAAGACTACTGTTTCCTGTTAAAATGTCTTGCAAATTTCGACCAAATTTTAAAAGATTTGGTCAAAGAAAACTGCACATTTGTCCGTGTTTCCATCAACTGCTCAAAAGAAAATGTTAAGAGTCAGTTCACCGAGTTAAGCAGTAGGTGGCGCAGAAGGGTAACAAGGCTCAACTTGACGACATAAATAAAGAGCGGCACTAGCTGTTGATATATGATCACGTTCTTGCTGCTGCTTCATTTCATTATTATTTGCTTCTTGCACTAAGTTGAGGAATGTTGTGTCCACACATAACTCAAAATGTGGCAGAGGGAGGGGCTCTAGATTCACATGATTTCCAAACGTCTTCTTTTATTTTGGCTGATACAACTGATTCTATTGCATTCAATCACATCTACGTGTTATTGATACACCAGCTTTTCCACCGTCCTTAAGCGTAAACATTTAAATGCAATATTTCAAAGCTGTTCTTTGTTTCCCTTTTAGTTTTTAGTAAAGCACAAAATGAAAACGTGCATAAAACACACGTGTTTTGTTGTCATTTCAGACATCCTCCCTAAATCGGATGCAGAGGCAGACTTGATCGTTAAAGCTGCTGTGTCTTCCAGCATGGACAGCCCATCGGTAAGAATCACACAACTACACAAACACACTTTTTCCTTCTTACTTTTTTTTTTTTTTTTGACCACTCACAAAGACTCTTTTTCTCCACAGCAAGCTCTGATCCAAGACATCGATGGTCTGCCCGTCCCTTCAGTCACCATACAGGTGAGCTGCAGCCATGCACTGATGACATAATGTACGCCGTTGGTCAGATCCTGATCCAGAACCTTTCCCCTCAGTGGTGTAGTGGGTGTGCTGTCAGTGCAGACACATGTTGCTCGAAAGTGTGGATTTTGGAACAGGCTGTTGTTAAAAACACTCAAAAAGTGTCACTTCTTTTTCATTTCTCCTTGTTCCTATGTTTATAACTGTGATGCATTAGCGTTTAGGGACAGTAAAAGTGCAACAGCCGAGTTGCAGACCACTTTCTCCCGGTCACATAAAAATAAAATAAAAATACACACACTCAAAGCATGGGTTGCCAGACCAGCAGCGCAATACCTAAACAAAATATACACAAGATGATTTTTATCATATTTAATTAGTGTTTTTAATGAAAACAACAGTCATCTTCACTTTTTATTTGCAAAAAAACTAATTACATGAGTGCAATTCCTGTCAAAAAATGGAGTTGATCCATTTTCTTTTCCTGGGGACCCACTGCGCCGCATGTTTTAGAGGTTTTCTTGCTCCAACAAATAAATTCAAATAAATGGGTCATTATCTGGCTTCTGCAGTGCTGGCTTATGGGCTGACCCTTTGAATCAGGTATGTCGGAGTAAGGAAACATGAAAAACATGCAGGACAGTGGGTCCCCAGGACCAGGATTGAGGAACCCTGATGACAGTAGACTACACCACTTCTTTCCCAAACTCACTTCCTCGTTTTTCTCTTTCCAGGTGAAGGTGAAGGCCAGCTGTGTGTTGCAGTCCTCAAAGCTGACGGTCAATATTCAGCCTCCTCTGGCCGTCACTCAGGACCAGTTTGTCCTCCAGCCAATGGGTCAGTCCATCTGTGTTTCTTTGTGTGTGTGTGTGATTGTGTGTGTGTATTTATTTGAGTTTGGCGACAAAAATAGAGGTTCTATGTGATTAATGGACATGGACAGGTCTGAAAAATGTGGAAGAGGCTGAAAACCTGTATTTTCTTGAGTGGTCACTTGGGGGCGACACCACTGGTTTGAGGGGAAGCCCATGAGAAAGTGAGCTTCTCCTTCTCACTTGATTTATATAACATCCGTAAACATTTTCCTGAGGAGTTAATGCTCACAATCACTACTTTCGGCTCTTTTTGGACCTCAACCAGCGGGGGAATGCAGCTGGCGGAGTGGCTATGATGTGATTGACAGTGGATGTCACACGTTGTTGACCTGCCAGTCCTTGAGTTCTCCGTATGATCCACCCTTCTCTTGTTCCTCAGTTCCACCCTCTCTGATCCAAACATGTTCTGTTCTGGTTTAAAAAACAGGTGCAGGACAAACTCCAAAACGCAGAGTGGTGAAGTCATAGAGGGTTATTGTTTAAAAGAGGAGAAGAAAAAAAACGTTTTTGTTGATAGTCAAAGACCAGTGTGACACATCACAGAACATGTGTTTCTCCTCATTAACACAGTGTTTTTGGAATGTCCTCAGCAAATGAGGAAGTGATTAGACTTTGGTGGCCAAAGTTCAAAGTCCTGCTGCTTAAAATACGATTTTGACCCCCATTCAAAAATATACACATTAATAATGAAAACGTTCAACACAAACATGCGATAAGACAAAATTAAGTGGTGATATTTTAAACCTCTGGTGCCAAACATCAGATAATGATTTTCAGGCATGACTTTGAAAGACGAGACGAGAATCACTGGCGAATATAAACAACGGTGATTCTGTTAGTTGTTAAGAAGTCCTGTGCAGTGGTTTTAAAGAAACTGCCCGAAGATTCAAAAAAAAAAAAGCAACGTAATACCAAACAAATGAACACAAATAAAATATTTTAAGGATGAATCATAAAGAAAATGCAGTTTCTCTGCAGCTGTTTTCCTGTCGTGTCTTTCATCATCTAATGTCAACAATCATTTTTTTGTTGTTTGCCGGCCGTTCTCTTTCACTCACTCTCTCAATCACACAAAACGCACACCCATGAATGCACCACACATTTTTCCAGCTTCTCCCCTGTCCTTCATCACATCCTCCTCCACACCCAGAACAGACACACACTCTCACTCTGACAGCTCAGGGAGTGAGAGGTGCGAGTGTGTGTGTGTATTTGTTCAGCCCTTATCTTCCTTTATTCCGCGCGCGCTCTGTCGTCTCACCTCGACCAGATGGCGGTAACTTTCATCCGAATCGCCCCAGACGCTACGCACACACACAACCCCCAAACACTGATATCAGCTGTCGGCTCGTTAAAAGAACATCACCTATCCTGAAACACAGTGTTAATCATTGGCTTTGAGGTGGAACACAGCTCTGTGTCCTTTTTACCACCGTTTTGTGTACAAAAAAGTGGGAGCGAAACCTCTAACCTTGGCAGTGTTGGTGCCTTACACGGCCTGTTGATCTACATATGGAGGTGGAGTCATCATTCTGGCTGTGCTGGATCAAAGTTCTTGGCCTCAACTGAAAACATGGAGCATAACCCCCATTTTGGGACAGAGCTGTGTCCTATTAAGTCTGATATATCGGTACATTTACTAAGTGACATCTTTTAAAATCTGTAGCTGGGAGGGAAACCACAGCTAGATCAAGAGGGTGGCAGTGGCAGAAGTAGTCATGCTCCTAACTTCTGTTCCGTTTCCCAAACTGAAATCCCACGTGTGTTTGTCATTGTCTGAGTGATGATGAAGTCATCCGTGCTGTTGAGTGGTGTCTGGACACTCAACGAACAATCTTTTCTTTCTTATTAACGTCTCATGGCTAAGGCCAAGACAAAATAACTGATGTTGTTATTGAATACCGACAGACCGAAAGTGGAACTTTGCAAGTCTGGTCGCTTTTTCGCCTCTAACGCTATGGAGCTTCTCCTACAGTTTCCTATTCACGACACCACTGTAAACATTCATCCAACCATTGTCTCCGGCTTTATCCTCATTGTCGTAAAAACTCACCTCTGACATCTTTTCTCTGCTTCTTTGTCACCAGCTCTGCCATGATGAATGTCTAAAATAATGCTCTCACTGCCTTGATCTTGTTGCCGGTGCCTGGTTAGGAGGTGTGTGTGTGTGCAGTGCCGGGTCTTTGCGAGACCTTGTGAGACCTCCTGATTCTGAGGACTCCGCGTTGGCTGCCCTGATCTTGCAAGAGAGTTCTACTTTAAAAACCGAGATGGTGCTGGGGCAAAATCAAGGTTTCAAGATCTTATTTCACTGACCAGCACCCAAGTTGTTTCAAGCAACCCATATGGGAGGGTCTTAAAAGTCCAGTGTGTCTGTTGCATAAAACACATATAGAAGGCTTATTTTAGGGCTACAAAAAGTTGTTTTACACATAATATGAACATACTAATGGCTGGTATATTCAATATTTAATTTCTACTAATAAACAGTCGCAGCGGTAGGTTGTTAGACACAGTTGTTTAGGCTGTTCGCCATTGTTATCTTGAGGCAGTGTCGTTATTATCGTAGCCGAATGATCAGGATGCTTAACGGTGATAGTATTTGTGGTTGTTGTGACGCAGCGTGGATGCTGTTCACTGATCTGTAAATCAGTAAAAGCTGAAACCATCATCCATCACAGGAGGGAGCGCCCTCTAAGATTTTTTTTTTTTGACAAGGACCAGTACGGATTGCGAATTTATGATTTCAAGATGTGAGCAGCAGCATTCTCAGGCGACTGCAACACCATCCATTTATGCTGAGGCCTGAATCAAACTGACCACCACTTTCCCATGATTCATGACGCGTCCATGCAGAAATGTGATGCGTTTCACCACAGCATATTCTCATCTGTAAATACACTGTTCGTGGCCCCTACAACTCTTAATGCAAACATGATGAGCTTTCTTTCCTCCCACAACTTTTATATATATATATACATATATATTATGTATGTTTTGCATTTTGTGTTTTTTACATAATTTACACTGCACATGTTTTGCATTTATTGCATTTTTATGCATAATTACTATGTAAAGTCTTCACGTCCCGTGATAGCCCAAGTCCACACTTTCCCACCGTTTTTTTTTTCATTTATTTATATATTCAACTAAATGCAGCGCTGCACCTGTACATCTGAAGATCTTTATTTCCATTCTTATGCTTCCAATCCTGGCAGTCGGTCAGTGGCCTGGAGCATTTTTTTTTATTTTTTTGTGTGATTCTTGTTTTTCATTTACCAAATGTTCACTAAAAAAAACATCAGCAATGCAAAAAACCCTACAAAAATGTAAGATAGGGTGATTTCAGTGTGTTTTAGAGGCATTTAAGAGGCTAAAGCATATTTTTACAATTATCCCAATTATTTTGGCCAAGATAACCGTGACATTAAATCTTCATATCATCCCACTATGAGCACCTCCAGGGAATCCTTTCAAATTTGGTACAAATGTTCACTTAGACTTGCGTATGAACTGTTTACACTTCACTGGTCAAAGGTCACTGTGACCTGAAACTCCCCACACACACCCCTTTTTACCTTGTGAATGTGTTATCTTAAGAATGCCTCGAGAGAATCCATTCAAATTTGGCACAAAAGTCCACTAAGACTCATGGATTAACTGTTTAGATTTCGGTTGCCAAAGGTCAAAAGTCAACGCCACAGTGGCTACGCAAAACATGTTTTTGGCCTCCTACTTAAACAAGTCTGGAAAAAACTAGGAAAAAACACAATCGAGTCGGCCCTTGTTTAATTGTCATTCTTGTTGTGCGTTTTCTTTGCCGTGTGCGTTCATTTTGCTCATACGCGTCATGTTTTCAGACGGAAGTTATGACAGGGCGATGTCTCATCAGCCCAGCTGTGTTTTCAGACACTTCATAAGTTGATCATTTGTCTTTTTTTAAATACGTAACTCATGGACACTGAAACACGCTGCGAGTTAAAGTTCACAAATGACTCATTTACCATTTGAGTCACTTCGTGAATTAACCGGAGCCGAAGCAAAAGTCGTTTCGGGAAATACTTTGATATCCTCCATGTCTGAAGTGACAGAAACTCAACACTAAATCAAAAGTGAAGTCACTGAAGGAGATGCCAAAAAACAATGGGGGGTGTAAAAAGGGGTTTGCATTTGGCTCTCAGTTTGAACCTGCAGAGTTTTTCTTCTCACCAGTAGCTCTCAGTGATTCACTGTTTATGCAGGACATCAGAGGCTGTGAGTCATGTTTACACCGCTGAAGAGGTGCTTTGTTTACATGAGTTAAGGCCGTGGTCTGAAGGGTCTGATAGAGAAACCTCGCTCAAGCACACACACAGACATTTCCAGAGATTCACACTCAAGCCCTGTTCATCTGAGCATCATTGCCCCTCAGGGGGAAATGTGTTCAGCAGTTGGCGGTATTAAATAAAAACAATAAAAAGTATTTAAAAAATGCAATAGACAAAGACACAAGTCAACCCCTAACCCAAGGCGCCACATGTGAAGCAGATAATATTGTTTAGGGCCGTACCAGTAGGCTGAGCTCAATTCTGCTCAATATGAATTTTCTTGTATCCTTTTGACAAACTGCAACTGGTAAGAATACATGCTATGATTAGGCAATGAAAAATAGAAGTAGGCTTAGTAAAAAAAAAAAACCACTAACATTATATTGTTTATTCAATCAAAATTCTCCGCACGCTTAACACACAGCTGACTCCTATGAGGAGCATCTCATGTAACCTACGTTTGTAAGTTGAGAAAAACAGCATGCATTTACGTTGATTCTCTAATTTCCAATTCACCTTACGCAGGCTGGTCAGGATGTGGTCCTGCCGTATCAAACGATCCCGAACAAATGTGAAATTTTAAAGAGAACTGCCAATAAATTGCAATAGAAAACAATGTCAACAGTAAAGATGAATAAAACAATAACAAACCCCACAGAAAATCAGTGCCATCAGCAGTTCTGCTGAATTAGAAGCCTGGGCCTTCTGTTCAACTTGTCTGTCACATATTTGTGTAAGTGATAGCTGCTGTATGTGCATTATTCTTCTGGCTTCCTCAAACGTTTGTGATTTTTTAAGCGGTTAAACAAAAGGTTAAAATTGAGTAATGCTATTAATCAATGTCCTTTCAAAGTCCGTTGAACGAAAATGCAGTCTCTGCAAGTCCTTTTTTTACAGATTTCCAGATTTCTGATGTGTTGAGGTCATGGTCATTACTTCTAAAAGTCGGTTTCTCTATCATTGTGAGGTCTTGTGATAATGTTATGATATGAAACGGCGTGAATTGAACCATCATATAAATACCTACACATATCTGTGGACACACAAGCGCATGTCGCCCACATCCCGGTGAAATGTAGACACACTTGAAGTCGAAAGTTGTGTGTGTGTTCATGTCGTGCTCTTTTGTGTTTCGGCTCTCAGCCACGACCTCTCGCTACTCAGTTAACAACTCCCTGCTTCGAAACATGAGCGCTACCAACCACCCGGCGCTCTCTGTCTTTCTTTTTTCCTTTGTCTCCCTCCTCTGACCCCTCACTGGCCTTCGTTGGCCCAGAATAAGCCTGGCTCAGCTCTGAAGCAGCAGGACCACCGCAGCTGACCCTGGCGGTCCAATTTGACCCCAAAGCATGTGTTTCACATCCGTTACACTCCTACAAAATTAAGGAAAAATAAATTAATGGAGGCTGATGAAGATTTAATGAATGCTGGGAGTTGGCTGACAGCAGCTGGATCCGAGTTTTCTTTATGATTAGGTCCAGAAAATCTCACCCCTAGTTTATGGATTGCATGGGAAGCTGCCGGGCTGTAGCTGGAGTTATGCCTGGTGTAAACCAAACGTAAGCAGAGAATATACGGTGATGTAAACCATGCAGACTATCACCAATAAAACACAAAATAATAACAAATGACTTCCACTGTTTTCCACTCCTACGCGAGAAACAGGACGTCATCTTTCCGTGCCAGAACCAGAGATGCTCTTCCAGACATGCAATAGTTGCCAGTTGACAGCACTTTAAGGGTTGTTGTAAGTTCACGTACGCAAATAACATCTGATTAAATGAACATGACGTGGCAGAAGTGAAATGTCCGCAGGAAACAAATGATACCTCTGTAAATGTACTGAATAGTAGACGCCTGATGTCTTCAACAGAGAGAGACATCCCACTCCTCCTGTGTGTGTTGTTATTATGTCTCTGTTTTTGTAGCTGCTCCGTCTGTTGCATTTGAGCTCCGTTGGAAACCACTGAAATATGCTAGAAATGCTGCAATCAAATGGGGTTCTTAACCGCTTTCTCCAGCACATTTGAACAGTCCCGTATCATATTTAGGACATTTTTCCTTCCTGGTATTTGCTTTCTTCACTTATCTCTGAAACAGAGTGAGACTCCTGTCTTAACAAAGTCGTGGGAACACTCTAAACCAGATGACCCAGGGGCCACTTAGCGTACATTCTGGTCAGGAGGGGGCCGGTCAGGTGACACACAGTCCAACCTTTTGGGAAAAATAACCTGTTTAGTAGAGGTGGATTATATGTGAGCATAAATTATAGCACGATATTCCATCATGATATCATAATAATGATATCTGTTATAATATTTCACAGAATTTCAAAATAAAAGTCTGAAGACAAGCTCATTTCCGCATGTGCGCACATTTCTGTGGTACTGTTCAAACTTTAAACAAGGGCCATCAGGAACTCGGCCTCATTTGTGTTTTCCTTTTGTTTGTATCTTCTGACTTCCTCACATAACCTCCAAGAACTTTCCATGGTTAATGTCTTCTTCATTGTCTTTTGTCACCCAACTAAGAGTGCGCCACCAACTGGACTGAAGAGTGTTAGAGTGCTAAAAGGACCATACATGGTCAACGCCGGCTTGTGTTTGTGCGGCACCATCATGGAAATAGGCGTATGACAAAATGTGGAAAGTATGATTCCATTGAGCCAGTGGGGAGCGTCAGAAACTTTCACTTCAGATGAAAGCCCCTTTACCGCATGGAGTCATAAGAAGCACATTTGTGTGTGTAATCACAGTTGCTTTTAAAACTAGGGATTAGCCGTCACAAAGGTCAGTATCTGTCCAATACTGGATCAGATATGGGACAATCCAAAAAGAAAATCCTATATATTGCATGCTTCACTGTGCACAAACAGCATGTTACACAGTTGGAGAATGATGTCTTTGGAATGGCTTCAAATGGCTAGCACAAATGTGCCATTGACATATTTTAAAGCAGTGGTTCCCAACCTTTTTCCCCCCCCCCGACCCGAACCCCTGTCCAGGGCATGCACACAAAAAAGAATAAAGTAAAAAGTACATATGCAGAAATGCAGTTGTAGGTTTTATATAATTATATTAACCTCATAAACTCAAAGCTCTGAGCCCCCCCTTAGGGGGGCTTGGAATGGTAAAGGACGGTATTAGATTGATGTGGGTAGTTGTGATAGTGGTATCCGACTTGATAAAAGTGGTATAGTGCCATCCCTGTTTAAAACTAGGGTCTGTAAGTGTGGAAAAGCTACACTTAAACCCCACCCCCTCTCACCAACTCTGCGTTCTAAGCTCCGCCCTCCCAGATCACTTGTGAAACTGTCATTTTTAATTTTTCTGGGACTTGCGAAAGCATAGACATGGTTTACTATAGTCTTTCATGTTAATTACAGTATTGTGAGGGCTACAGACTCCAGTTTAATGTGTCTGTTTTGTTTTCACAACAGTTATTGGCAAAGATTTCAACAAATAATAAAAAACATAAAAGTCTCGATATGAAATAAATTACAGACCCGAGCTTTAACTGCTCAGAGCAGCAACTTTTAACATCTTTGTAGAGTCGGCATATTCATGATTAGCCTTTAATTTTGGGCGAGGAACAAAAGGTCCAATATTAAATCAGTTTCACACTGTATGTATGAAATCAAACAGCCCTTCAGGAGGATATAAAAGAAAACCACTGTGATCTTATGATGTGTTGTCAAACCCTGTCCAAAGGCGGAATTATTTATTGCCGTTTTAAACGGCCACAATTGCCGGCGTAATAAAAACCTGATCGTCATTGAGGGAGAAGAGTCACGATAGTTGTTCAAATGGGGATAACAGTGAAGCAGTGTGTTTTTACTCCTGGAAGAGATTCAAAGTGTTGCACTTGGCGGAACACGTGAACAGTGATGGGAGCAGTTGTGTAGAGAATGAAAACAGAAGTTCAGACCCTGCGTAACTTTTCCTGCACACTTGGCCAATTATCATTTGAAGTTGGGCCGAACGTCAAAAAAAGTCTGTTTTGAAAAGATCGGAAATTATTAGTGTGTTTCGCTGGTACATATCAACACAACCCTATAAACACTCAGCTTGTCTTCTGCTCCCGTTTCCTCATCTTTATCCTGATGTCATTGGGTGACTCATGTAGTTTTAATATGAAATTGCCAAATACAAGGAGCAGACACATGGAACAGTGACATGGGGAAATGTGGAAAACATCAGTGACATAGTCATTGTCAACAACACAACAACACTGCAGCTGTGTCAGAGCCCTGTCCCCCTCATTTGAATGCTGATTGCATCGCGGGACGTTGTGATTTGGCTGTTGCATTTGAAATGCACTGACAAATTTTGGCCAGCGAATGTGTCCTTCTCTCCTCAAGCAACCAAAGATTCCACAAATGCGTCCTTCACGGTTCCAGCAACGGGCTTATTACATGACAGAGAAGAGAGTTATGAAAGGAGTTAACGGAGGCAGCAATGAGAAAACGTCTGAAAAACACTTTCAAGCTGCGACCCAAATAAGTAGCTAATGATTAGAGCGAATTGTTTGTGGTTGAAAATATTTGTGTTTCGTGTCAGGAGTCGTTATGTTTCCGATGATGCTGTTCAGTTGGACTACTGTCCCTGTCTCTGTTTAATTTATTGAATTAAGTGTGTTCGCCCTCCGATACACTGTGGGTGGTGATTTGTCTGACACAGTCACTCAACTAAAATACGGCTGAAGTGGTGTCTCTGAATGCACCAGACTAGATTTTAGAAATGGGTTTGCTGAATGTTGGAGATGAACGCATGTTTTCTGGATTTTTAAGTCTTTTTAACTGATCTGCAGTTCAGCATTGTTCGGTTTGATTCTTGTGTCGGATGTCGCGCTCATGACTCTTCCAGTGACGACAGTCTGTTGACGTCACATCTTAGTATCGGCCCAGCTTGCTTGGAACCTCACCAGAGCAGGTACCAAAATAGTACCAGGTACCATGTACTAACCCTGTATCCCTTTGATATGCCCCCCAAAAAATGAGTGCAGCCCAGTCGAGTAGCAATAGAACTGTATAGTGGAAAAGCGCCTTTAGTATTAACCAGTTTCTGGTTTAGCTCGTGGCAATTTGTGCCACTCTGAGTCCTCCTACAATCCTTTAACTTGAAATACTAAAAATGTACCTCCCGTGCGAATAGTTTCGTAGACGCATCAGAGACTCGTTGCGTTTACACGTCCGTTCAGTGTGGTCACATTTGCATCTCTGACCACCTCCTGAAGTGGTTTGGCAGATCTGAAAACAATCCATCCTTATTGCGTACCTGTACTTAAATGTGGTCAAGCGCTGTCCGATTGCAATGCGATCACAGAAAATGCATTTTAATGCCACGTGTATAGAGGGCTCCGTGTGTTTCATCATGTTCTTTTTCTCCGTCCTGCATACAGTAGCGACACACTGATACTGTACATACACACAAACACATACAGAAGTAATATCTACAAACACAGTATGTTTTGTCTTGTACAGCTGGTCCCTCTCTCTCTCTCTCTCTCTCTTTCTTTCTTTCTTTGTGCCTGCGTGTTTTCTGCTGCTCTTCCACGTGTGTCTTTGATTATCTGGCTCATTGTGGTGGACCCAGTCGTGTGTTTGTGCACATGCACGCGTGTGTGTGTTCATTTTCAAGTGTGAACGCCAACTCGAGTATCTTCGCAGGGATTTGTCCAAAGCACTTTACAGAGGATAAAGTGATGGTGTGTGTGTGTGTGCATTTCTGTGTGCTCATGTAGGACGAGGTGTGTGTGTGTGTGGTTGGGGGTGGGGTTGCGAGGGGGGAGGTGGGGTAGCTCCTTCTGACTTTTATTGTTATTCCAGTTTTTATTCGTCTCAGATGGCGACTCAATCCCCTGTTCACCACACACTGCCTCCTTTGTTCTGTCTCTCACTCTCCTTTCTCTACTCCCTCCCTCCGTTCCTTCCTTCCTCCCTCTACCCCTTTTTTCTTCTCCTCATTCCATCTTTTACTCTCTCTCTCTCCTTCCTCTCTTTCATGTGTCATGCTGTCCCCTGATGTCTTCATGTGTCAGTCTTTTACCCCTCAACTTCCATGTCCCTCCATCTCTCACATTGTCTCCGTCCTTTGCCACCTGTCTCTCTTTACATCTTAAGTCTTCTCTTCCTCTCCTTTATCACTCACTCACCCATTATTTATTCATTTCATGTATCTGTAACTTTTAACGATAAACAAATGTCAAATTACTTCACACAATGCAGATTAAGCCCATCAGCTCCAGTTAAGGCAACATTCCACGCGAGTAAAGCAAGACGGCTGCAAACGGGTCAGAAAATGGCTGAAAACACAAAACAGCATAAACTTAATAAACAAGATCAACAGCAACATTTATGTTAACTCAAACTCTCAAGGCCTGAATTGTGTCTTCAGATCTAAAAGTCTGCCTTTTAGGCTCTTGGATGAATCTTAGTTGCCTCTTGGGTTTTGGTTTTTTGTAACCGGCCCCTAATAATCTGCTTCGAATGCAAATTTTCTCTGTACATCTGTTTTTATTTTTTTCTCTCTCTACAAATTTGCTGTTTTGTAGCTTCAAGTGTCGCACGTTG
This sequence comes from Solea senegalensis, assembly GCF_019176455.1. Classification (NCBI taxonomy): domain Eukaryota; kingdom Metazoa; phylum Chordata; class Actinopteri; order Pleuronectiformes; family Soleidae; genus Solea; species Solea senegalensis. The sequence continues at coordinate 5,641,483 of NC_058029.1, forward strand.
CTCGGTGCCATCTTGGTTTCATGAACCCAAGAAAAGGCAATTGAAGTGGGAACTCCTGCAAACTGCAAATGATGTTGCATTAACATTTCTGAAGTATATAGATCATGTGTTACCTCAGGCTTATTGCACTTCTTTTGATTTAAAGTAATCAAATCAATCTGAAAGTCAAGTTCATAATTTGACTTTCTTTGCACTGCTTTCATTCCCAATCAAGATACATTGGTAAGAGTTGCTTTGCCTTGTTATTATGGACTCAGAACTGTTGTAAATTATAAAATATTTCTGCTGAAGTACTGCAACTAATTGTAGTTAGCTGTCCAACTAACGGAGCTCTGACCAAAACACTGACATTCAAAAGTAAACCTCACTTCTGTGTCAGACGGTTTAAATCCAAGTGCAGATCACAGTGGTTGTGTTTAAGGAGAAAACCATAACTGTGATCTGACCCAAATCTTGACCCGCAGAGGTCAAAGGTCAGTGTTTAACAGCACAATGATGGTCACCTCAGATTCCAAGGTCTGTGGTTTTACACACACACACACACACACACAGGTAAACCAGTGGCAAACCAGGAATGCCTCAGTCAGAACAAATGTAGCCTCTGCCATTTGTTTTTCTTTTTATATTATTTGCACATGGCGAAGAAAGAGTAGACTCACGAGAGCACACATGACCCCCCCCGTTCCCGTCTCCTTGTGCGGTACAGATCCTCATCTCCACCCCTCTTGACCTGTAACCTCCTCCAAACATTCAGAAGCCGCTTTAAACTGAGCTGTCAGTGGCTCTAACCTGAGCCCTGAGGGTGGTGGCAACACTTCACCGCAGACACCCAGGGGTGGAGGTGAAATCAAACAACATCCTCAAACACCATATTTCTCAAAAATTATACTCTTGTTCGCCTTCCTCCAATGACTGAACTGTTGCAGTATTGATTTCTTTTTAATATATATATTTTTTTATGTTATTAATGTCACTGTGATAACCACGATAATAGACACATAGGTACCGCATTTCTTATAGTAGTTGCGTGGATTAAAATCAAACCAGCTGCCTTTTCCTGTCCACTCTCTGTGTTGATGTAGAGGGCCTTGGTTGAGCGGCGCCATAATGCTGTTTTGGCAGCCATTTTAGATTTAGTCTTAGTCTTTTGGACTGAAATGCTCATTAGTTTTAGTCAAATGTTAGTCATTGGGATAGTTTTTGTCCAGTTCAGTCCAAAGAAGTATAGTCTTTTAACAAATTAATTTAGGTCAATAAGTATTGGAGATTGCTGTTGGGGAATGGGTTCCCTCATCCAGGGTGGGGATCGGCCCACGTAAATCGGGCGCCACCCGACCCGCCTTGAAACACGGACCAAGGAATTCTTAGTTTTTAATTGACAGATTACACACACAATAAGCAGAAATGTCATGCATTTTGAACATCTGGCAGACCACCCGCTAACATTTACGTCCGTTCTCGTCAACGAAAACTCACACACGTCATGTTTTAGTCATCGATGGTCCATGTTTATCTCGTCACCGTCTCGTTATCGTTGACAAAAACAACAGTGTTTGGAGATGAAGTTGTGTTTGACTGTGATCGGCATGATATGATGCCATAACTGCATTATCGTTAAAACCACTACAGCCCTTGTTACTTGAACCATATCACTGTAAACCACTGTAACCAGCAAAGGAAAGTTAGTGCCATAGTATTTACCACAGGGCCTCATTTCAATTACACGTACATGAAATTGGTACTGCTTAAACTTTTCTCCAAATTTGTTTCCAGTTTATACTGTACTAACAATTTGTATTGATGATCACATCAGCCGTACAGTCCATATTAAGTAGATTATAAAAACCCCTTATCTAACATGAAACAATTGGAAACCAACATCTCACAAGTGGGTAAGACGACACACGATAGATTAAAGGCTTCAGACCAGTGACGGTGTCTTGTGGTCACATCTTTCACTTCAGTCTCTCTTTCAAACTCAAGTGCTCGAGTGGCGCACACCACAACATTGCACGGCGGGGAAAAAGGGTAATGAATCAGCATCTAGACTGGCCAAAATAAAGTAATAGAAGAAGAAATGGGCATGTTCACCTCAGTGTCGTGTTCACTACTGCTGATCAGAGCCAGAGCCGATAAAAACCTGTGTCTGTAGTGGAGTCATTTGATCAGAGAGTGAGTGCTGATTGTATCCTTTCACACAGCAGATAAAGCCAGTTGTTGGCAGGTGAAAAGAGGTTTGAGTCTCATGTTTTCATTGGTTCCCCCTGGTGAACTTGTTTGAGTATTTCCATCATGTAACATTTGGTTTGGTATAGTGCAGTATCGTTTGAAACGGTAAAGCCCTGACTGAGAATTAGACCTTTAGACGTCAAGATTCGTATGAGCGAACACAGAACAGTGGGCGTTGAAGAAACTACGGTTGTCATGGTCTAGCGCCACCCAGATTGTACACTACCATGTTACTATTCCTAATGCAAACACAAACAAGATGTACTGTACTTATCTGAACCATTCCACTTGGAAACAAGACTATAGTGGAGCTTATAGCAGGTGAAGAGTGGTGGAGACCAAAAATAGTGCTAAAAGACTCTGTTAGTTCCACTTCTATCTTGTACTCGGGGGAGAAAACCAAGCAGTGTGGCAACTAATGATTATTTGCATACTTTGTTGATTGTATTATCGATTTAATACTGTATGATTCTTGTCCCACCCTATCCTGGCATACTGTTCAGGTGCATTAATGCCATCACGGGGATACATGTAAGCCTATGTTTATCCAGTTTCTCACTCTACTTAGCATCACATATCTGTTCAAACACATTTGGCCTCATTCCACAAATTTTCCACCTTATCCTCTTCCTCTGAAACTCTCAGCTTCCTCAGCGATGGTGGTGGCGAATCCTCCACAACAGAGAGTAGGTCGTAGACCCACCCTTTCAGCTCATTTGAAAAAGGCCATTTAGGGAATTTTTTTTTCCATCCTCCATGTACAGAATACACTGGCAACATGTCATCAAAGTTCTCAAAACTAAGTATATAAATAGCTTCAGAGGGGGAATTCATGTGTAAGGTGAAAGTGATGGAGGGGGCAGAAACGGCATGAGAACAATCGTAAATAAGTCTCGCTTCGTCTCTTAAGATGAAGTAGACGGGGGGAACCTGGGGATAAATGAGTTGCGAAAGCGATGAAAAGTTAGAAAAACAGAACAGATGAGGATGAAAAGAAAGTAAGATTTGAGAAAGAGGAGGGGGAAAAAATGAGGTGAAAAAGGGAGAAAAAATGAAGCTGGGGATTTCAGACTCCCTTGTGTGGTTTGTTTGTGTTGGCAGTGGTGTTAATGGGTTAATGTGACGGAGAACACTGGGACCAGTCTAAACGTTCTCACCGGGTCGGACCTCCGGGTCACAGAGACCGGCGTGTCACCTGGAGCTCACCGGGTCCAGCGTCCACGGCTGCAGCTCCATGACCGTCCAGATGTGTCTGAGTATGTGAAGAAAAGAGACGGAGATGGATAGAGAGACAGAAAGAGAAAGAGGAGGAGGGATTACTCTGTGTCTTCTTTGGTTTGTTTGTTAGTCTTAATGGGCCTGGGAACACTTAAGGCACTTAAACACGTCTGACCAGTTTGACCTTGAGGGCATAGAGGTTAAAAGCCCTCTGCTGACTGACAGAATGATGGGAGGGGCAGAGAGAGAGAGACGAGGAGGAAGGTGAAATGAAGGGAAGCAGTGGGAGAAAGGATGCAGGAGAGGGAGTAAGGATACAGAGAGGGGAAGTGGAGATTTCTTTAAAGTTATGAGCGGAATTTTCGGTATTTGAGTCTCATTTACATATAGTAGGGGAACAAACAATGTGTTATTTTAATAAATTCAATTAAAATATCAGACCTTAACCTTAATATGATGACATTTGTATGTGTTTTATTGTCGTAGAGGAACGAAAAAAACAGAAATTATTCACATTTGAGAAGCTAAAATTACACAAATTACAATTAAATTAGTGACTAATTTAGTAGTCCATTCATAATGGATTCTTGTTAAAACTATGTAAATATATAAACATGATATAAATATGAAAATATTACATACTAACACAGTATAATACTTTAATGGCAGGGCTACAACTAACGAATATTATCACAATTGAGCCACAAAACGTCATTAAATCCTGAAAAGTGTTTCCAAAACCATGTTCCTAAATGTCCGATCATAGTTTTTTTGTGATGTGGAGCAAATAAACCAGAAAATATGTTTTTAAGAAGCTGGAACATGTGAGAAGTAGAAAAGTTCATTTTATTCTTTAACCTCAGTCAGTTAAATCACTGCATCAGCTGCCACAATGTGCTGGCTTCACTGAAGCTTGAAATTCACCTTGTGTTTGTGTATTTAGGGGCAAAAATGTATATATCGTCACACATTCTATTTATGTATTTATGAGGGAGAGTCAACGAAACGGGTAGAGAGGGGTGTGGGAGGAGACAGAGGGAGAGAGACGTTCATAGTGTTTGACGTCGTGTGGAGAAAGTATCTGCTCGTTCATTTCTCTTCTCTTTGACGTTGACTCCCTTTTTTTTTATCTTCTCCATCTCAACTTCTGCCTTAAACCCAAAGTGATTGATCTCACCCTCTGAATGTGTGTGTACTTGTATTTGTTACCTCTTCAGGAACGTTTGTTAGGACCAGTACTCCCCATGGCGACCAAAACCTGGTCCTAATGAGGCAGAACCTCATTTCGGGGCAACTGGTAAAGTTTAGGGCGAAGATGAGTGGAAGTCAGTGTATAGTCCTTAGAAGGATAGCTGTGCAAACGTGTGTGTGTGTGTGTGTGAAAGAGAGATGAAGAGGGTCAGTTCTATTGATTAATACAATCACAGTGTCAGACATAGAGACTTATTTCACCCACAAATGTCTCCATACTTTCATCCATTCACCACACACACACACACAGACAGACGTACACATACTTGGTGTTCAGTCACCTGTAACAGGCTGAGCTCAGGAACATCACGGCCCATTACACCACCACACCGCTGTGTGTGTCTTTGTGTGTGTGTGTGTGTGTGTGTGTGTGTGTGTGTGTGTGTGCGTGTGACTGCATGAAGCCATTAGCTGTAATATATCCTTTCCTCTCTGTCTGTATTTGATCCCTGCTCTTTCTCTCTGGCTTGTTTGCTCTCTCTCTCTCCCTCTCTGTTAGTTTTGGGCTATTTGAAAGGAAGCTACAAGTCATCGCCCCTTACTCATGCTACATATAATTTCACTTTGTGTGTGTTAGTGTGTGCGACTGTATGTGTGTGTGTGTGTGTGTTAACTTAAGTTCTGGTGAATGTTGTTAATCCTCTGTCCTCACTTCGCCGTGTGTGTGTGTGTGTACATTACGGAGTCTGGTTGCGTAGTATTAGTATTGCTGTGTCCTGTCCTGTCCACACCTCAGAAATGCTGACTCTATGTGTGTGTGTGTGTGTGTGTGTGTGTGTGTACCTGGTCTTCCTTATGTTGTTGGGACCTACATCTGTTTACACGGTCACATTATGGAGACTGGTCTTCCCTATGGGGACAAAAATCAATTACCCACAAATCGAAAATTAATACATTTTAAGGTGAAGTTAGGCTGAGGACAGGGTTAGGTTAAGGTTAGGGTCAGGATTAGGATTAGGATTAGGATTAGGATTAGGTCAGTAGTAATTGTGGTTAAGGTGAGAGTAAGTCTCCAGGAAATGAATGTAAGTCATTGCAATTTCCTCTGAATTGATGGAAACCAGTGTCTGTGTGTGCTGGCTTATCCATTTATAAATGATTTGTCTGGATCTCTTGCCCTGGAGGTTAAAATGACTCACTTAGATTTATCTCTGTTGCGTCCACACTTTTCTTTGTAAAATGCATATCGCAGCTGCTATGGTTACGCCCGACGTCCACACTAACAACCACATTTTAGTCTGGACGGTCTTGTTTTTTACAGAAAGTCCTGTTAACTGTCTGGTTCACTCTATCATCGGTCTAATAAAAGAAATCCTTGCTTGCTCGGACTTTTCACCGTTTCACCATCGATTTGATTCGATTTCTTGTTCATGTAATTTATAAATGTATTCACTTAGAATACACAAAATGTTGCCTGAGTTTTGAAATGGAATCTCAAAGCCTTTGTCCAACTCGTATTTAAATCTGAAATGAAACCAGACATCTGTCTTTAGCCTCAGTGATTCAGGAGTTCCCTGTGGTCCTGCCTGGTTTTTAGGCTCCTTTGTTCCCTCACATGTCCAGATCTTGCAAGACTAACAGGGTTAGCCATGGGAAAAGACTTATATTAAAGTTAAGGCTTTTTTCCAGGGCAGATGTGAAATGCCCTAAAATCCACATTTTCAAAATAAGAATAGAAAATTAAGTATACCTTGTTCACAAAGACTTTATCTGATTTAACCTGACTAGAGCTGCAACAATTAGTTAATTAATCAATTACTAAGTAGATCGTCAACTATTTTGAAATCGTTTGAGTGTTTTTTTAAATAATAAAAACAGGTTCTCTGAGTTTTCAGCGCCTTAAATGGGAATATTTCCTGGTTTCTTTGCTCCATTTAACAATGAAATCAGTTAAAAGTGTATCATTTTGGTCTGTGGGCAATATAATACCTTTGAATTCATAATTTTGAGGTTTGGGAAACATCAACCAACATTTTCTAACATTTTCTGGACAAAACAAGTACTCGAAAATAAACGCCAGATTAAATTAATCGTTAGTGACTGTGCTTTTCTTTCCTCTCAGGTGTTGGTGCCTCCAGTGTTGTGGCGTTTTCAGCTTTCCTCAACGGCCGCTATCCCCCCGCTGATCTCACTGGAGACATCACTGTGTCCTACAGTTCGCCAACAGGTAAACGGGCGTCATTTCAGGCCGCTTTGAATTTAGTCGGGAAGGAGATGCACCATCTTGTTCCCCCCAAAAAAAAAGGGTAGTGCAATGAACAACAATGTGGAAAAACAACAATCACAGAACAAACAAGAAAATAGTAGTGCGGGGAGAAAAAGAAGAGTTACAATTTTAGACTGCACACAGCTCAACTACATATGTAATTAAGATTTGGAGGAAAAACAGGAAATAATGGAGTGGTGGCATTTTCGAAAACATACAATTTCTCCTTTTCTTTGGAAAATAAGACATTTTTCATCGACATAAATGATGACAGAGACAAATGGATACTTTTCATCTTATGAGAGTTCCTGTTTTGTCATGGTTTCCTGTGAAAACTGCATCCTGGTAATCTAGACAGAGACATAAGACGCTTCCAGGCAACCACTGAAGTCCGAACAAACTCTTTAAATCCATGTTTCTCAAACTGTGGTACGTGTAACCACCAGTGAGCTTCCTCTTGTGGTGAAATCAGAAATTTACCGAGTGGAGCTGAGGAACTTTGACTGGAGTGTGTAGTTGAAGAGTCACCTTATCTCTCGCTCCATCTTAATCTAATGTCACCATACCAGTGTGTGAAGTATATGTGAGGAAGAGGTGGATGAGGATGGGAACCAGGTTAGGACGCCTCCTGGACGCCTCCCTGGTGAGGTGTTCCGGGCACGTCCCACTTGGCCTGGGGATGTCTCGGGATTCCCCGGAAGAGCTGAACGAAGTGGCCCGGTAGAGGGAAAGTCTGGACTTCTCTGTTCAAGCTACTACCCCTGCAACCCAAACTTGGATAAGCGGTAGAAAATGGATGGATGCTTTGATAATACATATGCCTCTCTACTAAATTCTACCCCAGGCTCCACCCCTCACCTGGATGTACTGACGTGACTGAACTATAAACTCTAGTAAAAGTACAGATTCCATTTTCTTTTGGACATGGAACACAGTTTTTAACAGCATAGGACAATGTCTATTTTTGCTTTAATATGGTCCTTATTGAAGGGTGTAGTTTGAATGAAAATCAAAATCTGGCTGATTGAAATTTCATCTACACATGTAATAACAACCACCTGGTCAAGGCAGGTCATGTGACTTTTCTCATTTGTTTTACAGTAAAAAGGAAGGGAGGCGACATATAAACGTCTAAAAAAAAAAAACACACCAAACATGGCCGTAAACGTCTGCCATCCAATAAATAAGATGGGCAGGAGGAGTGAAGCTGTCTCTTTAGCGCTTAGACTAAAACCTCAGGTCTGAAACACATGGTCACACATTTAACGTCATTTACGGATGGAAACGGTGTTAAAGGCTGCTAAATGCTCGCTGTGTAAGTGATATAATCAAGTTTGTTACAGTCTGAACTGTTAACGTCTGATTCAGTGGAGCTGTGCTGAACACCAGCTGCTAACAGAGCACTGACTTGACGTAATGACATCTGGGCTCCTTCCAAACAAACCCAGTTCATCCCCCTGCTCCCTCCAGGCATCTGTTTCCCGGCCCCTGCAATATTTCTGGAAGATATTACTTTCCCCTGAAAACCAACAAAACCACTCTTTATTTCAAATGTCACAGACTTCCTTTTTAAAAAAAGAAATACTGATTTCAGCATTTGCTTAAAAAGCAGCTCAGGGAGAGAGAGCGAGAGAAAAAAAGGACCGTGTTTTCATGCTATTGTTTCCCTTGGATTACATTTGCTTTGGCAGGAACCTTTGGTGGAACGGTTTCCCCTCCCCAGAAGCACTTTTAATGTGAAATGTCTGGAAATATTGGGAGGTGTTTCTTTTTTGTTAAGCTTTATTGTGATGCTAAAAATAACTGGATATATGGCGTCTGGAGTATTTCAATTAACCTTGGAAGCTCACCAGCTTGGGGACACGCAGCGAGCCAGTTTTAGCCATGTTTTTGGTCAGCAGCTGTTTGATTGGACAATTTGGCAGAAGACAATCCCAACAGGATGGAAGGAAGAGAGGTTTGGTTTGATTTTTGAATGATTTGGATAAGGGAAAGAGGAAAAGAGGTGAGAAGAAAATGTCCGAAAGGAAGGGAGTTATTTTAGATTGAAAAGCTTGCAGGAAGTAAAGATAGATCAAGGTGAAAATGAGAGGGAAACAAAACAAGATGGGACATGTTTTATTAGGTGTGGACGTGATGAAGTAAAGTGAGGACAAGCTATATAAAGCAAACTTGGGACCCGGCTTCAGTGGTTTGTGGTGATGTCCAGCACTGACTCACAGTTGGTGTTTCTGTTCATCTAAATGGTGCTGTACGGCCTTTATGGTCAGGATGGATGGTCAGAGTTCTATGCAGGACAGTCACATTTATTTCTGCAAGTGACTTGGTAGCAGTGTTTTAATGTGGCTGAGGAGTTTTGGCTCCGATCAGCGGCGATGTAAACATGACACTTAAGTCTTTTTGGAGCCTAGTGAGACTGCGTTCAGTGTCACCGCTTACTTTATAAAAGCAACTGAAAGTGAAAGAGATAAGAATATATCCATTGTAGCACTGACAATGTTCTCCATGGTGATTTCTCTTGTTGTGTGTCGTGTTTTCAGTTTCCTCTGAGCTGTTTCAGGCACACTTGTGGCATCGAACATGACTCACCGGGGAAAAACATGGAGGGGCAAACCTCTCTTTTGGCAATGGAAACTGAATCAGTGGCGCCTCTTCAGCGGGTTTGTCCCTGTTTTAACAAACTGGCGTGATAAAGTTCTTCCAGTGGTCAGTAAGAAGACAGACTGAAGGTACGTGTCCGGCGGCGTGCTCGTCGTGCCACCAGGTGGTGTCCAATAGTTGACTGACAGACACTTTCATGTGTTGCTAACTGCGGATTTCAAGCCAGACCAGCATTACTTGTTCAGAAAAACCAGAGTTGGGTTTCATTTTGAAAACCAGCGGTTTTTATCTGCCCTCACAATGAGTGTTCCATAGTCAAAGCTAGAGAGTTGGTTAAAAGGGCGAAGTCCTCCCATTAACCATAAGGTGTAACTGTTCTGATGTTTACTGAAGTTCCACTTCGCAAACCGTAAAACTATAACAACATACAAAAAGCATTTAAACTCAACGTACTTGATCTTATAGTTGACGTGCAGGCTAAAAGCAGGCAGCTTCAAAGCTATAATATTTGGCTACTAAACTATCACTGAGACTTGCCAGAGTAATATAAACACAGCAAATAAACAGCAAACAACAAATGTGTATGAAATATCACACAGAGTATGATAAAATACAGTGAAAAATAGCTTCCAAGGCAATAATATGGCAGATCATTTGCAGCAGGAGCAGCATGTGCGTTCTTAACAACCTTGTTAGGACTGGCCAACTCCTGACCCTGCGTTCAGCTTTATTAATACCAGGAATCGTACATCTAGCAATAAATCCGATGTACAAGCATGATTGTCCACATGATCATTGGCCGGAACATCAGCAGTCTGCAGTTGTTCATGCTGGGGATTTGCACCTGAATCCTCTGATCTGCAAATACCCTGGGGCTACAGCTATAAGCAAATGAACAACGCCCCCTTTATCTCCAAAACACAAGGCTTCACTACCAGAATCCACTGGGCGGAAAGGGAAATGTGGAAATCACCAGTGGGACACATACCTTGAGGCTAAACTGCTTCATTTAGATCAGTATGAAGTGGTAAGATTAACTTTATAGCCAATGTAAATTGGGTATTAAGGCTGTAAAATGAAGTTGCCCTCCTCAGAGGAGATGAAGGCTGACCAAAAACAATCCCACCACATGCTTTTTACTGCCAAGAAAACCACACCTGGATGCCCAAACGCATCCATTGTCTGCTGCAGCAACCAAGTGGCTCTTTCAGACTCATCAAACCTGTCGTGATCCAACCACGATGTTAACCCCTCTCTGTGGGTTAAGTGCTCATTTTAAGAGCATGTGCATGGATCAGTGTATGTGGCTGTAACCCTGTGGTTGTGTGTTCCCGCAGCGCTAATCTCCGCTAATGCCTCGTCTTCTCTCATCCTCTAAATGCTCTCTCTTGGTATGGTAGGAATGCATCACTTTGTCTCTACGTCTTTCTCTCCCCACTCCGTTTCCACCCAGGGGCAATGGTTATGCCTCAGCAACGCCCGTTCTGCGAAACACCGTCCTACCCCGTGGCCGCCGAGACCATCTCTTAAGCCCTACAAAGGCTCTGACATTTAAGAAGACCGTTGGCTCCTTAAACCCTTCAAAGGAGGCTCGACGCTGGCTGCAGTCGTTACAATCTTGAAAGAATTTCATTAGTGCCTTCTGTGATTTCCCTAACACCCTGACAATAGGGCTTTGCACAAACGCACTTCAGAGGGATCAAGTGGTCAAGTTGGCATTTACAGTACATTGTTGCCACAAAACAACAATGGGAGTTCTCATCCGAGAAGTCACCGATAAGTTACAACTGTGTGGACCATTTCCACCAAACATGGCCAGCCATGAATCACTGGCAGTTAAGCCAGTTCATGTGGAGTCTCAGGGAGCCGGTTGGCAGCCTTTGGTTGTTGTTCTCCTGCTTTATAGAGTTTGCCAAAGTGACCAGCATCTCCACATGTTGGTGTTTGTGAGAGGCAGCACTATTTTCATCAGGTCCCTCTTTGTTGAAATGCCAGGTCTGAAACCTATTTGAAAAGAATGTTTTTTAGGGCAGCTGATGATGCTCGTGTTGCGAACCATGTCCTGAGGCAGTTTGTGAACATAAACTCAAGAACAGATTGGATGGAAAGTTAGGCCACTGGCCAAAGGAACAAGTGATTCACTTTTCAAAAACCTGTTTTTCTTTTTAACATTGTAATGTGAAATTATTATTTTACTGTTTTTCCACGAGCTGCTGCTCTCGCTTGAAAGGGAAAAATCTGTCTCAGTCAATGACGAAATATTGTTTACTACCATAAAACACCAACAATTAAGAAGAGTGCAGATCTGTAGTGTTACCATAAACTGTATGTAAACATGGATGACACTTTAGAGTTGACCAAGCCCAAGTGTCAACCTTTCATGAAGCATCTGTTGACCTTTAGACGTTTTGCAGCTCTGCCCCTTGGCATCTTGGTTTTGGATGGGGAGGGAAGCAAAGGGTGGATCTCACTGAGAGTGCGAGGAAAAATACATCACCATGTGTGACACCTGCTGTCAATCACCGCAGTCCAATAGATCATACACCATTCCCTGCTCCATGATCTATTTGACTCTAAATGGAACCATCATTTACAAAATGGACACTTTTTTTCCTTTGAAGAACACCTGACCCTGAGGGTTTGAGAGTATAAACTCCTCAGGGAAATATTTACTGAGTCGTCACATCTTCTCCGACTTGCTTACAAACTAATGGAGCTGCCCCTGAATACAGCCTCAACTTTGGCCTTCTTTCCTTCATTTTCCTTTCAGAAAACGAATCAAAACATAACTTATCAGTAACCTAAACACTTCAGCATGTGTCACTAAAAAAATGTATGCTTTAATCTTAACAATAAATTCATGAAAAATATGATTTGATTGATACTCACAAGGTGGGGTTATGATGTATAGGGCAGCAAGCCACCAGGGGGCAATTTAAATGATTTGTCTTTACTTTTTTGGAGCTGTAATGTTTTCCATTTTACATAGTCCGCGGGCTTTAACATTGTTTGTCATTGACATGGTAAATCTGCAGCCTTAGAGAGTGTTCAGGAGCCACAGTTCAGCTTTATGGACGTTGTTTATTAAATTTCCAGGCCCAAGATGTCAACTGTGATTTTCTCAAAGGAGCGGTTCATTAAAGCACGTATGTACTGGGTTTAGAAAAAAAAAAAAATTCTCATAGCTGGTGCATAGTTCTTGGTGTTCTGTCAATTTTACACAAGAGCACCTTCTCAACTTTCTCGGTTATAATTCGTAAAATAAAGGCTTGCAGTCATGAAACACTAAACTCTTCTTTTTTTTTCTCTCTTCTACTGCACACAACTAATGGATCCAGAATTTCACTCGCTCCAGCCAGTCTAATTTCTCAGCCGTTATAGGAGATTGTAGAACAGGAAAGACTGATTGAACACTGGCTGGATGTCGGCCAAGAGTGGCTACCGTGTGTGAGCTGTGAGTGTCTTCTTGCTCCATTTGACATGTCCTTTACATTTAACTGGAGCTTTCACTCAACGTGGACGCTTTGAGGTCTCTCTGGACTTTCTTACTTTTTGGTGCTTTACCATTGAAATGTACTTTTGATGCCATTTCTCTGGCACAGCTTAAGAGGCTAGCATTGTAGGATTAGACAATCTTGTTTAATATGAGCATGAATTCCGATTTGTTTGTCTACTAAGCTGCTAAGTGCCCCCAAAGTGTATGTAAGAACACAAATGTCTGCAAAGGTAACTGTGGGAAGTTTCTGGAGTTCCTCCTGTGAGGCCTTTTGTAAAATATTTGGTTTGTGTCCAAATGAGATCAAGCTAGTTTCGCAGCAAACATGTGGGTGGTTTGATGTAAAACACAATGAAAGAATACAAGTATGGTGTTAAAAATAGGTGAGATCAGTACACGTAGAAGGAACCAATGAAGATGGGAACTTGGCAAATTGGCAAAAATCTGACAGCTTTTGGACAATACAGGCCATTGCCATTGACTTTTTCATACACTGGAATTTATGGCCATAACGGATGCATCTGTTGATGGTTTCTTGATTAAATGATTGTGTGGCTCAGAAAATGGCAGAAAATGTTGAAAAATGTTGATAGGTGTTTCCCCAAATTGTGTTTGTTATGTTTTCAAGAGTCTTGGTTAGTTCACAAACCAAAATGATTCTGTTTTACTGATTGTACATTTAAGTAAAAAAGAAAAAATATCACAAAACTTGATGTAATTATTTGAAAAACACTCACAATAGTTGTGAATTGTACATCATGTCCTTCTTCCTGCATGGTAAAGACCTGATTCCACCCCTCGCTTTGATGTTCCAAACATCCCAGACAGGCTCCTGCTGCATTCATCACATGTGAACAGCGAACTCTTTCTGGATATTTTCCAGTGTTCATGCCTGGAAAGGGCTTAAGTCAGTGGTAGAATGTGTGAATTCAAGCTAAATCCCAGTGAGTTATAGCAGAAACCAGTGTTTATGTAATGTACCAATTAGGCTTTCAATTTGAACATTTCTGTTGAACATGTTTAAGAACCGTGTTTGTTTCTTTTGAACAGATTTGATGATCTTGACACAAAACTGTAATTAAAACTATCAGATATTTAAAAAACAGTCAAAATTATGACCGATGAGAGAGCGAGCGAACAAGTTACTACAGGAGTATAAGCGTGACTTTCATCACGTTTAATAACTCGTGAACCATCTGACTCAGCATGTCGGTGCCTTTTCGTTGGCCTGCAACCTGCCATCTGCTTCTCATTCACCTTCGCAGGAAATCCTCTCCGACCAATCAAATCAGAGCCTAATCTGCCAGAACTCTCTCACTGCAGCCTCAAGGAAAAAGAAGCAGGAGGAGGCTGACTGTTTAAATCCCACAGCAGCTGGTAATGTCTGGCAGTGAAGAACAGGATAAGAGATGGTCTCCGCTATTAAAGGAAAAGAGAGAAAAAAAAGGAATTCCATTATTCCAGTGGGAACTGTCCATCTATTCTGTGTGTAGGTGGATTTGCCGTGAACGAGGCCCACCACCTGTTCCCCAAATATGATCATGTCTGGGATAATGAACAAACAAAAACAACATGTCTCTGGAAAATACACAAAAATGAGGCTTCAAAACGGGAGATAACAAAACACTGGGTGATTTCATGGTTGGCTTGACACATGGTTACCACGTCGTCTGGGTTCCTCCTGAAGACAAGCAGGAAATAAGAATTTATTGAATAGCCACTAGGGGGCGACACTGCTGCAAGAAAGGAATGGAAGTCAATAGGCAAATGAGCCTACTTCCCACTTGATTGATTACACCAGTAAACATTTTTCCTGAGAAGTTAATGGTCCGACTCCTCTAGTTTCGGGGCCTTAACATTTGGACACATAAGTGGACACAAGTGTGATTGACAGCTGGTATCAATAGTAGCCTGGTCATAGGTAACATCTGTGAACTTACTCAGAAATGGATTTCAGATTCCTATGGGTTGTCACTTGGAAGACCCCAAAACACTGGAGGCCATTTTCTGTTGTGGAACGGTGCATGATGAGTGCAGGTGGACAGGCCAGTTATTAGTTATGTTATGATACGGTTCGGAACGGTAAAGCCCTGGGTCAGGCTTGCGTTTCGACTGAGACGTGACTCTTTACAGAACGTAGCGTGAGGACATCAAATGACGACATTGAACGCAACACGGCAGGCAACAATGGAGGACATCCAGTTTGTGGCTGTTTGTCACAACAAGATGTCAAGCTTTACATGGGAACAGACTGTGGGCATTGAGTGATGTTTTTCTGTCTCCCAGTCAGCTAAGTGTTCTAACTCCACCCTGACTTTACCGTACCATTACTCTGGTAGCCTAAGGGAAGGGTGCCAAGAATGGAATAACTGGGGTTGGTTATTTTGATATTGTTCCTATTGGAAATGCAAAAAAAATACAAAACCGAAACATCACTTTAGAGACGGACACTAGACTCAGACAACTTTATTTACAAATTGCTGTCTGGATGTGACAAAGATTTTAGGAAATAGATGAGAATTATTTTTAGAAATAATTTACCAGCCCTGCCTTTTAATTTCCTTTTGGCACTTTTAGAGAAATATGTCTGCGAAGGCTCTTCGTCATCCAGGTCATAGTCAAAGCTGTCGGCAACTCGATCAAGTCCAGTTGCCTACAGCGAACTACTGAAGGTGTTTAGAGAAAGACGATACAGAAATGTTCAAACTCATTTTATTGACGAAACCCATGAAAACAAACCCACCCATAGACACAGCTGTAGTTCAGATTTGATGGAAATACAAGTGATCGGACGGGTTTTCATCACTTGCTCAGTTTTGTACTTTCATTCAACTTGAAGTTTAATCATCGACTGCCAACAGGAAACATTCTGTTCCACTTGTTTCTGTTTTCTGGTTTCACTATTTTTTTTTTTTTGTTTAACCCACACTGAAGTATTAAATACAGGCGTATCATTCAGGAGCCCGGAGAACATTTCTCAGTTTCTAAAGTAGCTTCTCTTCTTTTTTAAATGGATGAAATTCTCGATACTGATAATTATGTTGGAAAATGTGCCTTTTTCCCCCAGATCCTGTCAGAGCAGATTTCATGGTAACCTTTTGACGAGCAGCTATTTAATTTTGGATTTGGACAGCTTATCATATTCAGGATGATTTTGGCTCTTATGGTTGGCAGGCTGCGTTCTCTTCCAGCAGAACTTTCCAAGAGTGTGGGAAGACGAATCAAGCGCTCCCAGACTTTTTCTTTTTTTTTGTTGGTCTTTGTTGATCTTTGTGTGCATGTCTATATGGAGGGAGATGGAGGTTTTCCTCGGGAATCCCCTACTGTTTCAACAGCAGAGGCCAAATTGACCAGTGCTGCTTTTGTTACTGGTCTGCACGGGATATAGCGAGATAGGAGCGATACCTCCTGCTGCCTCTTCTATTTGTAACGCTTAACTCTTCTCTTGTTCCTCTCTACAGAGCTAAATCCCAAAGGTAAGTGTTTGTGTAGTAGTGTGTGATAGAGTAGAGCAAGTGGAACCACACACACAAACCAAATGAAAAAGACAAACATGTTGACGTACACTACACGTATACCTATAATGTATATTTTCCAGGATATAAACTTCACTACATATGTCTATTCCAACACACACACACACATGCATTACACACTGCTGTATATACAATACAGGAAAAGACCACAGCCTGCTGTTTATGTTCCTGTAACGTGATACTTGGCAGAAGTCTGTACACAGACACACTTGTACCCACATACATACTTCCTCACTTTGTAGAAAAAGTAAATATCACATTTTTTTTCTTCCATACTCCATACGCAGTTTTCACAGAAATATCATCGGTCTCTTGCGCACGCTTGCATTTTTCGACAAAGTGACACACACACACACACATGCATACGCACGCATACACATCCCCTGTGTGTCTTCCAGCTGTAGTATTCCTAGTCATCAGCCAGTGTTTGTTTTAGTCCTGAGTGTGTATGCTTTGATACAGAATAGGATGTCCTGTAAGCAATAGCGGGCTTAGAAGCCCTGCAGTAGTACGTACACACACACTCGGCCAACTGCAAATCATGTTCATATGCGGCAAATTTTAGCAAAAGCCAAATATGATTTCAGGAAACATAAACCCTCCATTTGAAATGTTTTTCTTCATCACATCAGACAGGAAGATAAAATAAACAGCACAACAAGAGAGCGCTGTGTACACGGTAATCATGATTATTAAAAAAATATCTAATAAAATGGGTCGTCCAACATATGCTACTAAATATGGTTTATCACAACTGTCAGAAACGAACACATTTGTTAATGTTTTACAACAGCAATTCACAAACCTAAGAGCGTTGGGGCCCACTTTGAAATCTGAAAGTCCTCTGAGGTCCACACCCAAACCTTAAACCACAACTCTGAACAACACACGAGACTATGGGATCATTAATTACCATATATTATTGTTTTCATGTGAATATGAGTATACAAAAATGCAGTGCAATTTAATAATCAGTCCATTAAACTCATGCTTGGGGTTATTACAGCTTCACAACAACGTGCTCACTCTCAAAGTGGGTTATTATCCATCTTGATGAATAACAATTAACGGATTAATACGAACAAATTCATGTAAATAATGAAATGTTAGGCCTGTACGCTGACCGACTGACACTGGATACTTGATACACATAATATGTCACAATATTAAACCGGGTAGAAACTATCACTTGAACATTGAATCATGCCATTCACTTGCATATCCTTTAAAACTTTGAATTTGGATGCATCTTAAAATCTATCCCACATATTTTACAGCTATTTAAAACTTAACTGCAAAACAATTAAATGCATATTTATTCATTTATTTATTTATTTATATTTAATAACGTTTCACGGCCCGCCTGCAGTACAGTCACAGCCCCACGTTGGGGCTGCGGTCCACACTTTGGAAATCGCTGATTTACACAATATGAAAGATTATAAGCTTCCCTTAAAACTTCCACTAAAATATCAGCCAGCTCCTTAACTTCTGGTCTGTTATCGTTAAGGGGAAACGTGGACTCTATAAAGTAAGTTTAGCATTAGTTAAACTTCCAATAGCAGTTAGTCCAGAGGGATACCACGTGGCCTGAAAATGAAGAAGGTGTTCGCCGCCGCTAAAGTTCTATAACTCATCGGCATCAACTGCCCTTAGTAACGTCTGCAGACACAGACTGTAGAACATCTCTGCATCTGTGGCTGACAGCTTACTGGAAATAGTCTGGCCATGGTTTATTGAAAACCAGGAGGAGATCGTGCATATCGTCAATTGCGAATCACAGTATTCAAGTTAGGGCTGTCAGTATTAATGCGGTATTAATTAAGGGCCAACTTTAATGTGTTATTTGTGTGTCAGACTTGTTCTGCTCTGTGTCTTTTGCAGACACTTGCACACACACATACACACACACACCCTCCTCCCTGACAATTTCAGGAACACGTGCAGTTCTAAAAGAAGCTTATGACAAACATTTGATACCTGGCCTTTCATATTTATACACGCACTTCATACACACACACGCGGGTTGACATCACTGCAGCTGCATTAAGAACCTGATCCTGCACAGTCTTCCTCTACTCAAATAAACTCTGCGGTCTCCCTCTCTTTTTTACCGCCTCTGTGTCAGACACAAACGCCGATTCTTCATAATTGGAGTCAGAGTCCTCAGAGACAGCGGTGCAGTGGAGCCACAGCAGCTGTAACGAGCGGCAGCGGCGGTGCTCGGTTGTGATTTCAAGTGCGCTGAACAGTAGACAAAGCTCCATTTCCCGTATCACAGAGGGGCAGTAAGGGGTCAGATGTTAACGTGCATGAACGTAAATGTGAGTTCAGTTAAACCTGCGCTCTAAAAAACCATCTTACAGAGGTGCTATAGATCTGGACAGGCATTGAATAATCTATAAGACACACACAGTAACCTCAGTTTGCTGTAACTGAGAAACAGTGTTTAGTCACTTAGTCACTCTTTGGCTTGGGCCTCACTCTTGGGCCCAGATTTCTGAGTTGAATCATCTCCTCTGTGTCATCAAAACTGAACTAAAACGGTGACATTTGACGTAGGGGAATGATGCAACTTATATTTATTGCCACGGCAACTGACCCAAATTCCGGTCCAGCGCTCAAACTGGGCTCATGCGTAAGCGACACAGCTCACGAGGATAGGACTTTAACAGACACAGAAGACATCTGAGTTGAGTTGCTGTGTCCTGTTGGCGTTCACCGTGTTCAGAAAACATGAAATGCATTTCACAGGTAGTAAAAGTAAAATCGCAGCACTGAAGGTTAAGGCTTATGCAGATACAGAAAGAAATGACAGGATACCATCAGCTCAAATCCTGGAATGACCGCATCCTTCCATGTGTGGAGTGTGTATGTTCTGAAGTTCAATATGATATCGATCCAATTCAAAACTTTTGATCCACTGTTAAAAATGTGGGTAACTGAAACTTTAAAGTTTGAAGCAGCTGCTTTCACTTTCACTTCAAGTTTATGGAAATTCAGATTGAGCGACAATGCGAAATGTGAATCAAGTTAAAAATCACTGGGGATTAAGATTCCAAGCAGATGTGTGTCATGGGTTCATGTCAGGTTTTGGGTTAAGAATGGAAACAGGTCGAGTCCTGAGGAGGAGTTTTGATTTTTAATAATTTCTCATCCCTGTTTTTTACACACGCACGCAGGTTTGTGCAGCCACTTCTCTCTGGACGCTGCATTGACTTCCATTCATTCCACACTAGAGGTTTTTCAAATCTGACTTGAGTTTAAAAATGTCGTAGACCACGCACACAACAAACTTTGTAACATATTTTCAGTAGTTTTTATCCTGAGAAAGCACAGACTAGACGATCCAGTGGAGACGCAGGGCCACACACTTCAAAGATCTCAGTGAAACGCGTAATTCAATGTGACTTCAGAATATAAACGGACATGGAGGTGCACTGTCGTTGTCGTCAGTTAATAGCTGTTGTGTGTGCGATGTTTTGTGCTGAGAAATGCACAAAAAACTGTGGATGAAATCTTGGCTTAGAAGATGGAATCAACTTGGCTTGTAGTTGGTTATAACTCGTGCTCATTGGTTGCTGTGGGGTTTTGCTGTTAATACGTTAAAATGGCGTCTGTTAACCCCTCATACAAGAGGATAATTTGGCCTGACAATCTGTTCAAATCAGCCTAAAATCAGAATACGCCCACGTTTGTCGGAAGGCGCCAGATCGGGAACGAAATCTGTCCAATTATCCTCCGAAGTGTGGGACAGACAGAAGACAGCCTAAACAAAGCAATATTCCTAACCTTAACATAACCAGTTCATTCCTAACCCTGACCTTAACCAAACCACAGCTCAAAACTTGGCCCTAAACTTAACCAGTTTCTCACCTTAATGTTTTGGTCTACATGAGGATACTGGTCCTGACACACACACACACACACACAGACTCAACATGCAGGTAAATCAGTGGGTGTAACCTGGTGATGACAGCCTGAAACTGTGAGGTACAGTGGAACAAGACGAAACACCCTAAAACCTGGTCTTAAGCCTCAGAAAGCCTGTTAAAGTTGTGTGGATCAGCCAAAATGTCCTCACAAAGATAGGTTTGTTTGACAATTGGTTCACACAGCCTATTTAAGACATCTGCACACAAACTCCAGCCCTTCTTCTTCATCATCTTCTGTGTCTTTGTCCTGCTTTCCATCTCTGTCTTTCTCCCCTCTTTTCTTCTGTGTTGCCCCCTCCCTCCCTCTTGTCCTCTCTTTTTTATTATTACTCTTCTATATGTATACTATATATTTCCTCCTCCTTCCTTTCCCCACCCATCATTAATAGCAGAGAACAGAGTTTCTGGTTTTAATCTTCGGGTCCCTCACAGTCGTCTGTGTCAACACACAGGTAACCCGAGTGTGAACATAAAACATCCCTCACTGAAGTCCCAGTGTTTGAGAATGAGGTCACTTTATGTCGAATGAGGAAACTCTGCGCTGCGGTTTAAGTGGCTCAGTTTTCAAAGTTTTAGGGCCTCCATGATGGTGCCTGTGATTCAAGTTAAAAATACTTTTTTTTTTAAATAATCATATTTCTTTCAGTAGCGTCCGTGTCACGTGACTCACTGACTCCAGACTAATGCCAAACTGTATTACTAACCGAGATGTACAGGAAACTTTTTTTGTATTGCAGTTTGGTGCAATTTGTTACTGTGTTTTACATAATTTTTTATATATATATATATATATATATATATATATATATATATATAGTTTAAATCTCACGTGACACTCGTTGGAAAGGACCTCAACAATTCATTGATTATTAATCATCTATTATTTCATCTATACTTTAAGATTTCACTAAGACTTTTGAGAAACATCATCAGCAATTAACATTTTTCAACATTTTCAGAGCTTTTATGGACCCAATGAACAAAGCAATTAATCAAGGAACTGACAGATGATTTGATTGAATTGATTATGAAAGTAATTGATTTTGGTGCGTCTTATAGACTATGTGTCTAAAAAAAGGGGGAAAATACTGATGTTTTTGCCAATAACTTCTATGTCTGGACCAAATCAGTATATACCACACACTGATTATGCATAAATATCTCATACACCCCATATTTTCCTTCAAAGGCAGGGGTCAAAATTACCTGAGGACCAGCGAGCATCTCCGCTGGAGCATCACAAAAATGATATTCATCTCAGCCAAGTGGAAAGAAAACTTGGTTTGTGACTGAAGGGTTGCCAGTTTGAGTCCTACCCCTGAGCAATTACACAGTCGCCATTGCTTATTGTTAATTGGACGCTCTAAATTGACCCCATGCAGCCACAGTGGGGGCGACATGTAGTGTACTCCTTGTGCTGGTCCCAAGCCCAGATTAATCCAATCCAATACAACTTTATTTATAAAGCTCTTTAATTTCAAGATTAAAGTGTTTTTATTATTTTTTTTGTCACAGCTCTAGTTATGGTGTTTGTTTGCCTGTGCTTGTTCACAGCATTCATTCATTCATTCATTCATTCATTCATTGTCCACCCCATTATCCTCCACATGAGAGTCGTGGGGCAGCTGGTGCCAAACCCAGTTGACAAACGGGGTAAAAGGTGGGGTCACACATAGGCAAACAACCATTCACTCTCACATTTACACCTATGGTCAGTTTAGAGTGACCAGTTAACCTCTGCACAACCTTTTGGTCTGTGGGAGGAAACCAGAGAACCAGGACAACGTTCAGTATCCATGCAGAAAGGCCCCTGTTCCGACCCAGGTTGTGAACCCAGTTTTTGTTTCCCCATAAAACAACAGCGCTGACCATTCCACCAACCATGTGGCCCTCACGGCATTCAATCAGACTAAAATTTTATCTTGCTCTTCTCCTACTGAGTAAACTGGCTGCATATTCACTTTGACATGTGCATCTCACATCGTTTGTTGGACGTTGTTTAACCATCCAGTCACCCGGGACGAAGGGTCAGTGAGCAAAGCGAGTGAGGAGAGAGACGGGGAGAGAGAGAGAGAAAAAAAGTATTTTAAAATAAAGCGAGGAGAAAGAAAGAAAGAAAGAAAGTCTTTCTGCTGTTTTTCTTGGCTCTCCGTCCTCCCTTCTTCTCCCTCTGCCTCTGTTCTCGTATTCAAACCCAAAGTGAATTATTCACATAATCACATAATAATTTCATGTCTGGAATGAAAAGGTGCACAGTAGTTGCAGGTAATTATTACTATCTGTAATAACCTGGAACGTTCCGTAATTAAAGCGCCCCTCCATCCCACCCTGGCTGTCGTTTTTCATGTTGTTTCTCTTTCAGTCTTTCTCTCACTCTGGTTTATTTCCACTCATTTTTCAGCTCCGCTCAGGTCGTCTCCCTCTCCTGTCGTTAGCTCACCTCCTCTCCCCGGGTTCCCTCACTCCTCCATCTTTTCTTAACAACTGTTTTCCTCCATCCCTCCTTTTTTCTGCCCTGTTATTCTTGCTAAGTGTAGATTTCTGCCAAGCTCAGCACTGCTCAGGCTCAGAACATAGTTATAGTTGGCTTTAACACACTCCTTTTTCTTCTTTTTTTTCCCTTCTCAAAATTCTCACAAAACTTCCCTTTCTGATCTTCGGCAAACACCCCCACCCCACACATTTGATGTTGATGTTGAGTCTCTGGGTCTCGCAGCTCTCAGATGCTCGTGTAATCTGAATATCTGCAGTATTGACTATGTTAACAAATGTTAACCTGTCCGCTGTTTGGAGAGAAAGCCTAAAAGGCGATGTTCTGACCTCATTTGATTCGCCGTAGGGGAGTTTGGCGGAGATGGGCGCCACTTAAAGGGGAAGTGGGTTGTGGCTTCAAGGCTGTTTGTTAGGAAAGGATCTAGAGGAGGAGGAGGAGGAGGGAGATTGAGAGTAGCAAAATCGATGCAAGATAAATCTGCAACTCTTTCTGCTCTGTTATCCAAAATAAATAAAGGTCATTAGGAAACGGTGAGTTTTTAGTGCATACACATTTTTCTCTAGTTCTAGAGAAAATGTGTCTCCAGTCACTTTGTAGGTCAATATCCTCCTCAAGTACAAAACTGAGTAAAACATTAAACACATTTTCATTTCCTCAGGAGTTCCCCGGGTCCTCCAGTCCAGGTTCAGTCTTCCGCTCCTGTTGGTGTGTGTTCCTTCCTCTCCGGCCAAAACCACCAAGTTTAAGATCAACGTGGATACCAACCAGCCGCCGGTCAACCTCAACACCATCTTTCCCGGTAACACACACACACACACACACACACAACAAAAGTTTAACACAGACTTATGCTATTCTCTCCATTCGAACAATCAAGCCAACGCACAATCTCTTGCGTAGGACTTCAAGGTATCATTATTATCCTGAGAGGGGCAATCTGGTTTACAACCTGCCAAACACAACAAATAAATAAATATACGACATACTAGAATTAAATAAACACAGAATGAAATGTAAAAGGCTGATAGAAGCAGGAATGATATACTTCTTGGAAGTATTTTCTTCTGCAGCGGGCGCAGATTATATCTAGCAGCAACATGGATGTGTCCCTCAGTGGGCGGCTCGGGTTGGCCAAGATAAATCAGGCCTTTTTCAAAACACCTGGACTGATACAGGTCGTGGAGGTCGTTCAGTATTTTTCCAGCGGTTTTGCTGCACAGATTCACCGTACCCTGCAGGTGCAGCCATGCCAGGACATAAAACAGATTCAGTGCAACGTGGTGTCGACATTAACACTGCAAAGCTTGCATACACTCATGTGCCTTATTTACATACGGCATCAAACTTAGGGTTCAAAGCATCGTTTGTTATCAATCACGGTGTTTGCACCGCTGGTTTTTTTCCACATTAAAAAAGGCTGTATGATTGATGACAGCAATGCTTAGTGTATTTTGCTGTAAGCAGTGCATCTTAAAGCTAATTTATACTGTAGTTCCCTGACTGAAGTCTGCTTTCATCATCCACAGATTTAGGGGTGAAACAATGACTCTGTTATTAATCGATTATGGTTTGAGACATTTAAGAACATTGGCTACAAGTACACCAACAGGGACTGTAATGACATATTCAAATACATATACAGTACTTTAATATGGAGTTGTTCTAACAGCTTACACACTTCTTGGAAGAATTTCCTCAAGATTTTGAAGTGTTTCTATGGGAATTTGTGCCCATTTGTTCTGTAGAGCGTTGATGAGGTCAGGCACTGATGTTGGACGAGGAAGGCCTGGCTCGCAGTCGTCCGCACCAAACTCAAAGTCAAACCTCAAAGTCTTTATGGCCGTTCCTTTGTGCACTGGGACCCAGTCATGTTGGAGCAGAAAAGGGCCTTCCTCAAACTGTTGCCACAAAGTTGGAAGCATAGCATTGTCCAAAAATGTCTTGGTCTGCTGAAGATTGTCCTTCACTGGAGCCTGATTGAGACACCTGAAGTCAATACTTGTCCACAGAGTGTAGCTCTGTGAAGGTGCGTGCGTGCGTGCGTGTGTGTGTGAGCCCTGGGAATCTTCGCTGTTATCTGACGATCGGCTACACAGACGTCTAAACAAACTGTTTTCATACCGATTGTCTCACAGTGTAAGCTCGTTCCCTCTCATATTGTGCGTCTTTGTAAACAGTGTGACTGTATCTCGTTCTCCTTTTGTTGGCGTCCTGTATCATGATAGGCTGTCCTATCTGTCTCATCACACTGCCAACCCTACTCTCTCTCTCTCTCTCTCTCTCTGTGCAGAGTTTTCAGTGAAATCCGAAGATAAGGATGGGAATACTCTGGCTTTCCAGTTCCTGTCAGGAGCCAAGGTTACTGTGCTGGCCTCAAAGACCTCCCGTGAGTCTGACAACAACTGTTAAAGATGAGCAGAATGTCCTTTAAAACACTGGTTTACCTGTTCACTGTGTTGAAAATGTGAAAATGACTATAAGGCTTTCAGCATTTGACCAGATTTCCCGATTGTATCTTTATTTCTTGAACTTTTCTCAGTGATTCTACATTTCAAATTCTTGAAACATCTTTTCCCTTAATAGCTTTGATTGATTATTAAACTCTTTTTCGACAAAACTCACTCAGAAATCCAGAGTCCATGGTTCTTAGTACTGTTAAAAAAAAAAAGACATTTCATTTTCACCACTTGGAATGATTTGCTGGCGTTCCTTTCGGTACCTGCATGAGCTGCGAGGGCGCGTCAACAGAGGTTTGCCTCACTGAAGCAGAGACGATAGCCGGGTTAGTGAGCGAGTCACATAAAAATGAGAAAAGGCAGCTCTTCAGCTCACTGTTCAGAGCCTGCAGCTTCAGATTTACATGTGTCTACAGTATATGCGTGCATTAAACAAATGTCAGTCTAGCACTCCACGCACTGGGTAACCAATCTCACTTTCTCACTTGATTTGGTGATAAATATCATCTCACATCTTCTATACCTCTCACATGATATTAAAATGTATTAAACACCACATATACCACATGAAACGGGAGGAGACTGTTTGTCTTGTCATTTCCTGTTGTCATTGTCTGGTTACTTAGCCTTTTGTTTCCTGTTTCCCAGAGCGTTACCGCATCCAGAGTGACAGTTTCGAGGACATGTGGCTGGTGGTGAAAGAGTTGGTTCAGAGGTTCGACCAGCATTTCTCCAAACTTGGAGTCAAGGACTTTAAGAAAAGCTTCAGTGGACCGCTTCCACTGCAGGACTACTTCCTGTCAGTGGACAACCACTTCCAGGTGCATACACAAACACGCGCCGAGGCAGCACATACGATGTAAAAGGTATTATCATTAACTCTGTGTGTGTGTGTTTTAGCTGCGCGTCAGTGCTCAACAGTACCAGGACTTGCTGTCAGAGCGTGCGGTCCAGTTCAGAGCCATCCAGCGCCGCCTGCTGACTCGATTCAAGGACAAAACCCCTGCACCGCTGCAGAACCTGGACACACTGCTGGATGCCACGTACAGCCAGGTCAGACACACACACACACACGTGCACACACAAAATCTGCACACACAAGATGTGTGGGGACTTAACGGCGCATGCTGGTAATAAAAGGGCATTAGTTTCAGGAAGTAGAGAGATTTCTCTGAATGTTCGGCTCAGTCGTTTTACCATCTAATTAAGATACCGCTGAGAGGAGACGCCGCAGCAGAGCCAGATATTCCAAATGGCCTGATAACACCTCCAGGGGACACTGGGCGACATTGTTAGAGACATGAACCTCTATCGCTAGGCAACCTTAGCTGTCCTGCTGCCACGGGACCGTAACTGCCGAGTAAAGGACACGCTGTTTTTTTTTAATGTTCGACTCTTGGAAGCGATTAATTTTTTACTTTTTTTTTTTTTTTTTTTTACCTCTGAGAGTAAAACACACGCAGAGCGATGACGTGTTAGCGGATTTACGCTGTGAAAGTGTGTATTCTGCTGATTTATGGACTTCCTCTTGTTTAATGATTAGCTGTGAGCTCACACCCAGTTGTGCACACACACACACACACAGTATGAAGTCACAACAGACCGGTTACAGACCGATACACACGCCCATGTATGGACTCTTATATTTCTGATTTACATGCATAGGGTGTGTGTGAGTGTACTGTAGCTCTTTAGGACCTTATCTTGCATAAACACCAACTGTGTCAGGACCACTGGCCCTCATGGAGACCAAAACCTGGTCCTAATGAGGCAGAGCATTTTTTATTTTTGAGGAACTGGTTAAGTTTAGGGCTAAGATTTGAATTTTGGTCCGGTTAAGGTTAAGGTTAGAGACAACAATTTGTTTAGGCCCATGGTTTTCAATCTGCGGCACGTGTACCACCAGTGGTACGCAAGATTTCTCTGGTGGTACATGGAGAACAATCAGAAATACTACTTCTACTGTATATACTAGGGCGTGTGATCGGAGTGGAGTGCCGTAGAAAATGAAATGAAATTAAAAAACAATAATTAGAGTCACCTTATCTGCCTCCTGGTGTTACTTCGAGAGCTCAATATTTATTTTCTTTGAGAACTACTGATTCAGGCTAACCAAATGAATGAAAGTCAATGCGGTGTCCTAAGAAGAATAACTGAACAAACTTGTGTGTATGTGTGTATATATACACTTTGCATGTGTGTTGCTGAGTTTCAAACAAACCAGCTGTTGAGCTTTTGTCTTGTCATTTGTCTTACTTTGACGTACGGGAGGGAAGAATTATGTGTCGGTGTGATATTGTGTGTGTGTGTGTGTGAGAGAGAGAAAAAGTGATGGTTCTTTGCCCTCGCTGTTTATTCTAGAAGCCAGTCTGGCGGTCATCAGCTCCACTGTCCATTAGCATCTCGTTAGCGTCGCAAGGCTGCGTGACATCATCTCTTCATTAGCTGTTGTAGCTTGAAGCTGTCAGCACGTCACCGTTTGGCTCCCTGTGATCAGAGTCCCTCAAACTGTATACTAATTTAATGCACATTAGCTTTCTGAGTTTAGAAAGTGTAATGAGTGAAAATGAATGAGGCCGGCGAAGCTTTTAATTTCATTCTAACCCAAATAAACAGTGTTAACCTCCGCTTGGCTTCTTTTGCGCCAGGATAAGCCATCTGGGAAGCAGATCTAAACATGTCTGCCTTAAATGTTAATATGGCTGCTCTGTTTAATATGAACTGCCTTAACAACTTAATCAGCAACACTTAGCGTGATCGTAATTCATCTGCTGTGTTTCCTTAGGCAGGCAAGACAAGGAAATCTCCACGATCTGAGTAAAAACTTGTTTTGAGTTTTTGTGGCAGCGTTCCCTCACATCAAGAAGGTTCTGAGTTTCAACCTTTTGGGTTGTGTGTTTTTTTTAACCTGAGGTTTGCAGGTTATCTTTATCCCTAGTTTGCTCTACTTGGCTTTCAGACTTATTTTTGCACTTGCTGGCGCTTGATTGGCACTTGACAGTTTATGTGTGGGAACCCTTCAGAGACGATCCATTGCAGACTTTATCAAGCTTAGAGAATGTACTGTATTACTGTTACAACCTCTGACATGACAGTGACCTAGTGAACAAAGCAAGGACTATAAAGTTTGAGTACAGAGCCCTTACCTCTACCCCATGGAGCACCTTTGGGATGAACTGGAACAGAGATAGTGAGCCAGGTCTTCAATGCTCTACAGAATGAATGGACACAAATTCACTTAGACACACTTCAAAATCTTAAGGGAAGTCTTCTAAGAAGCGTGGAAGCTGTTATAGCTGCAAAAGGGGATGAACAGACATAATGATTGTGATACTGATGATATAGAAGATGTGGTCATTAATAGCAGCATAGAATTTAGAGACGCAAGATGATCTTAAAAAGATGAGTTTATGTTAGTGGGTAAATAGTTCCAGTCAGAGGGAGTTTTCCCTTAAATGCACGTCTGCCAAATACTTTACTAGTTTACTAGAGACTCAGAGAAGTAATGTGTCACTTCCTGTGTGGTTTTTTTTCCATCCCCTTTGACACGACTGATGAGTGTATGATATTCATCACTGTCTGTAGCCCTGCTTTTATGACAAGCAAACGCTTTCTTCTGTCACTGATGTCCATCACCCATCTCTCCTCCCTCTCTCCCTCTCTTTCCCTCTATCCTCCTCTCTTCCCGCCATCCAGTGGCTTGTATGCGGGAATTTTCTGACACACTATACACTCTGTAATGTATACACACTCGCCATAATGGAGGCCATATCGATGGCTGGTCGGAAGACTGATGAATGCGTCAAATTAATAATTCATGTCAGTGTGAGGAGCCGTGCTGCCAAGGCCGAGGCCAGCTCAGCAGTTTGGTGTTGGTTTGTTTCTTGAGGAAATCATCACGTCCTCAGTTTACAGATGATAATGATAATTTTGATTATTGATTATTTATTATCGCTTTTTTTGTGTATGAGATTTTCTTTCCGCGTTCCTTCACTATTTAAAACAAATCTTTTGTCCGTCATGATTCACTTGTCTTGCTCCTCAAAAGCCGACTGGCATTTGTTGTTCAGTAGCACATCAGTGATTTTCCACTGTTATTAAGAAATCTGAATCAATGACCTGGTATTAACGTCTGCCTGTCTGCCTGTCTGTCTGTCTGAGTGTGCTAATCTCAAGTGTTGATCTTCAGTTTTAAGTATGAATGCATCGACAGTGTCCTGAATCTTCAGGTCTGATCACTCACACCACATTCAGGAGTGGTCGTGGACTCCAGAATTGATCCAGAAATGTGGACGCGAATCTGTCCTCGGGCTGAACGAGAGACACATCTGTACAGTCTGAACTTTTAGTGTTGTGTTATTATTTTATTCGTAATAACAAAACACACTATAACAACATACTTTTTTAAAGATAAATAGAATAATAACCATCTGATGTTTGAAAGGCAGTAGGATTAAGTTCAGAACTTCTCTTGTCCCACTCCTCCTACTTTCTTTCTTTCAAACTCAAAGCATTAGAGATCCAGAAAAAAGTCAGACTGGTTAAAACATCATTTAGTCTTTGTGGACATAAATTACGTTGTAATGTAATTTAGCATACAGCGTGGGGGGAGAGTGAGACCTGATCGGTCACAAGAGACACATCTGAAATGCATTTTATTAGTGCGAAGAGACAAACTTAAAGAGACAACCTCAAGGCAGGACTTTTGCGCTCGGCTCTCGCAGGACAGATGTTCATACCAGATCTGAACACAGTCGAGCGAGTCCCTGGTCTAAACCCTTCACCCTGTGACTGTTTAGAAAGACGAAACTTTGTGGATATTTACCTCACGAAGTTATGGTGGCTCCATTCCAGCAATCACACTGTTGGTAGCACGGAACAGGAATGTGTGGCCAATCAGGAATGCCGCTGAACCAGGCACCTCTTTCATTTCAGCCCGGAGGAATGTCTGCCGGGTAAATTTTCTGCATCAATCTTGGATGAAAAGGAGGAGGGGGATTCCCCCCCCTCCCCCCCGCCTCGTTAGCAGTGTGTGTGTCTCCACACGCAGCGGCCGGCCATCGCCGACGAGCCGTCAGAGATAAGAGGAGCATGCTCCCTGTGAGAATATGCTGTGGTCGGCTGTGCGTTTATGCAGCCAAGGGATAATATTTCCATTGTTCATGCAGCCTTTATGGGCCTATATTTTATTCATGAATTCCTGAGAGCCAGCGAGTCAAGTCTGACTCTATATATGTGTGTGTGTGTGTACACCTAAGCGCAGGAAACTTTTCATATGCCGATCCTCGGTGGCTGGATTCCAAAACACACCCCATGTTCGAGCCGTCTGAGCAGCCCAATATGACGGATGAGTTTGAGGATACAGTTTGACCCATGAATGATTGTTTGTTACGTGTGAATGTGGCCCGTATTGAGGACAGACCAGTGTTTACCTCCAGCTCTGCTCTCTGCATCTCCAGCCCTGATCTGAGGTGCTTCTCCTCCACCTTCCTCCCCCTTGTCCTTCCTTAAAAACCCATCAGTCATCGCAGGCTCCTGTGTTTTACACCTCTCCCCTCTAACTGGTGTTTGATTAATCTTTGGCAGACAAGAGGTTATCCTGGCGCTAGTGCTCCTCAACTCCGTAATGCGCTAAACTCTCTCGAATTTGAGGGGAAACCCTGGACTGTCACTCAAAGACATAAAATCTAAAAGCTCTAGAAGGAGTTAGTGGAAATGGATGAAGAGAGGCCAAAGGGGGCATAAAAAAAAGGGAGGGGAGGCTTTTCAGTTTCCATAAATATTTTCCCCGGCACTGTTTCCTCTGGAGGTGAAATGTCCATCGTTTGTTAGTATTAGCATTAGCGCTGGGCTAGCAAACGCTGCCGTGTGGGTGGTGGGTGGCGGGGGGCTCCGGAGCCCGGCCGCACCGAGCCAAGTCGAGTCTCCCTGTAATTACGAGTTCAAACGCTGGAAGAAGGCGGCTCGCTGACTGACGGGGTGACTGACAGGCCGTCCAGGGGCCTCGTGGGGCCCCTAATGGAGGCTTCTGGTAGACAGCAGCTTGATTTATCTGGCCCCAAATGGAGCTCTAAACAGGGCTAAACACAGATCCCACTGTGGAGCGCAGGACCACCACCATTAACAGCGGAGCCTCTCACTCTCTGTGTACTGTATGTGTGTGTGTGTGTGTGTGTTTCATTTGGCCATAAGTATGTTTGCACATTCACAACTGCTCATGTATTAATCTGTGTAATTATATTTCATTCCATTTTGTGTACACATTGGAGATGGCATGTGTAGACGTGTGGACGCTCATATATCAACCCTGTCTTCCCTCGCAAGTGAACTGCGTTCTCCAATTATGTTTCGTGTGTTTGTTTTTTAACATGCCACCAATGCGGATGTGCATGAGTATTTGAGGTCCAATTCTAACCTAGGATTGTCAGTGGTGGCCAGTAAAGCAACAATTATTTGATTATTAATTGATTTCTCAATTAATCGACGACTATTTTGATATTCGATTAATTGGTGTGGGTGTTTTCTCAATAGTTAAGACAAGTTTCTCTCATTTTTCAGCTTCTTAAATTGACAAAGAAATCACTGACACTGAATCATTTTGGACAAATCAAGACATTGACATTTTATCCGTGCTGTATGTTCAAACATGGCTCTGGTTCTTGTAGATGTTTGGTGTTTTTATAGTTTTATGATTTTTTTTATGAATTTTACACATGTGTTTTGAATCTTTTTAAAGCTGTGAGATAGTGTTTTCTTTTACCCTTAACAAGGTGCCTTTAAAGCTGTGGGGTGTAACTTATTTGTTGATGTTACTGTGCCTGTGTTTTGTCTGCGAGAACAGAAACATTATTTGTATGCTGCTGCGTCCTCTTGTCTGAAAATGAGCTCTGTCAAGCAAAACTATCAGCTAATAGAGTTCATTTATTGTCATGATATAGTGTCCAACCTCTGATTCTGGTATATGGAGTAACTGACCACTACATGGCTCCGGTCTGAGAACACATGATCATCAGTTTGCGACTCAAATTTAACTGGCAGTAATAGAATGTCACGACGGTTTCTGAGATACAAAATAAATTGCAAAGGCACTTTAATAACTACAGATAAATAATAAAAGGTAAATATTAACCAAAGGATTTCACGGCATTAACACAGAATCAATCACTATACTCGCGTCAGCGATGACTTCTGCTGACGAGCGGAAAAAGAGGAAAGGGAAATGGTTCCTAATGTCAAAATAAGATTTCAAAATAAACAGAACAAAAGAAGAGTTTTTTTTCTTTTTTTGAAAGTGCAGCCATCACTTGGACCAAAGTGATATCAAAAAAATTCCACAAGTGGTGGGGGGAAGAGGAGGGGGCGGAGTCATGGAAGAGTTAAAAATGGTTATGGCAGGAAATCTTTAATCCAGGAGCAGGAGAGAGAGGGAAAATTTGACTGTTTTGTGCAAGAGGATTGTGTTAAAAGCAGAGCTCATATCCCTTACTGAGGGAGCAGTTGTGTGTACACACCAGCAGCGCAGAGGCGGGCGGGGACAAGACATGTTTATCTTCTCAAACTACTAGCAGAACAGTGGAATTAATCTCTGAAATGTTTTCAGTCATAATCCAACCTGCTCACAGCAGTCTCGGAGTCTCAGTCTCGCCGTTGCCTTCGTCTGTCTGTTTTGACGTAAAACAGATCACTTCCTCTGTGCAGCATGGGCGATCTAAACACTGCTATTTCGAGGAACTATTACGCACTCCGGGTTTTAACCAAACCACATTCGTAACTATAGGAAATGGTTATTGTCACCCGTATTCCCAGCGAAACACCCAGCAGTGTCACATCTGCACAAAGTCACATACGTGTGTAATGTAGTTCTGCTGCAGAAAATACATTCAAACATGAAATGCAGTCGAGAGCGCGGCTCCGTCGTGTGGGAATGTAATGTTTAGCAGACGAGGGTACATATGTGGTCGTGCATGTGTGAGCGAGTGGAGGCATTTAGCAGATTATGTCTGCATGTTCCCTTGAGGCCTTAAAGCAAAACGGATGCACAGAATTCTGACCCAGACCTGATGTGAAATGCAGTGTGTGTGTGTGTGTGTGTGAGAGAGAGACTTTACAATAACACTGCCCTCATGGAGGATTTCTCAATGGATTTATCAATTATAATTTAGTATTTTTTTTCAATTTAGATTGTGAATATTTACGTACACGTGTAACAATGTGCACATGTGTTTGTGTCTAAGTTGAGTGTTGGTCAGTTTGCACATGAACACACACACACACACACACTGAGTGTGATCATGCATGAATGGCAGGCTCTTAGGTGCCTGCGAGGTTGTTTGTGTATCAGATTAAAGGTCCGGTGAGAGCCGAGAGACTCTTCTACCCTCTTTCTCTCTCTCTCAATCCTTCCTTCCCCAAGGAGTTGTTTCACCCCAGAAGAACATACATTTACACCCATCAGTGCTTTCGCTCTCTCTCTCTCTCTCTCACACACACACACACACACACATACACTACACACTGAGACCCCTCTTGATTCTGAATGGAGCTCACAGAGGTGACGGCGGTCTGGTTTGTTTTCCCTCAGACAGTCTGTTTATGTGACTGTCTGTCTTATCGATGAATGGCTGTCTTTCATATAGCTGACTGACACACTGTGTGTGTGTGTGTGAGAGAGAAAGAAAGAGAAAGAGAGGGAGAGTGAGAGAGAGCGAAAGGCATGGGTGGGTGGGATTTAGTCCTTTTATTTCATAATGAGGATGGAGCCACGGCAAAGGCAACTTTACCTGCATACTCTCTTTTTTTAATCCCTTTATTTTTGTTATCTAACTTATACTAAATTCAAATTTTAGGAAATTCAACGTGTAATAAAAACCCCTGGTTCATCCACAGGTCAATAAAAGGGCTCCAAAAAAAAAAGAGTCCAAAGGAGATTAGGAATATTAATGATGCATGATAAATATAAACATGTTACATGTGTCAGCACTGGTAGAGTTTCTGCTGGAGGTTATGTCAGGTCATCTTTGGTTTATGAAAGAGAACGTCTCTGCTCATCTGATAAGAGGAGGCCAGATCCAAAAATGTTAGTATTTGAATGTGTTTGCAACTCTTTTAATTCCTATCCTGCCCTCAGAAGCTTTAAGAGGTTCCATAACAATGTGTTGATACGGGCTTAGATTAAGATAAATAATTTCCAGATTAATTTTGACCTTTGAAAGATCTGATATCGGTTCATCAAATCCTCAGATCAATCTGCTAAATATGTGCCATTTCCTGTATCATCTGCACAGACCTCACAAGACAAGACAATCGTGGATTACGCGAGACTGAACCATTACGATCATGCTTTACTGTGACGTTTTACAACTTAACAGCTGAGTCGCTAAATTTGTTCACGGCTTGGTGAAGAACCAGAAATACTTCATGTTTTTCAGATGCTCTGTTCTCGTTATTGCCCAGTTTAGATTGTTCGTTTAACATCAAGCTGCACTTGCTGCTGGACGACTTGATAATTACTTCAAACTGTCTGGTGAGCTTCTAGCCTGTATTTTGAACTATCACCTGTAACTGTACTGAAGAGTTGCACTGTGTGGACATATTAAGTAAAAAGTACATTGATATAACTACTTTGGGGTCAAAATGTTAATGTTTACATTCATATTTTCCATGATTCACCAGGTTAAATGGATCGTTTGCAGCATTGGTTCTGTAAAAACTGGTTTCACAACCAACCAAAATGATCTGTTATTAATATCTGTAATGAATCCATGTTGGGTCAAATCTTTGTATATGTAGGATCAGAAAAATAATGTGGGATATAACTTTGGTTCTTAGTTTGTAATCAAATCTGGCTCTAATTTCTCTTAATTCCCTCAAGCTCAATCAGGTCCTGTTTAATTTTTTTTTTTTTTATCTTCACAAAGATTTTAATCGTGTTCGGGCTCATTAAAGGCCGCAGTGGTTGTGGGCGGGCAAACACACAATCCGCACAATAGTTGCAGGAAGGTCAGGCCACATATTTTAGTCCCACAAACGCTGTAGTAAGAAAGTGGCATGAAAAAAGAATCACAGAGGAAGAAGAGAGTGGAGCGCTGAACATCTGTAATAATCTTTATCACACAGACATAGATGCCACAGACGTAGTGCCAGAGGATTTCCTCACAGATGTGGTGGAGCTGGAGAGAGGAGAGTTTATGATTAACATATGGATGTGGTCAGGATGTGGGAGGGGGGAGAGATTGACGCAGAGGGAGAGATAGAAGAGATGAAAAGTGCAACAAAGACATGGATGACATTGAAATACGAAGAATCTGGATTTGTATATGACAAAATAAAACGACACATGAGCTGAAATAGAGAGGTGAAAAGTGAAAGACAGGAGCCAGATGGAAATATGAATAAGGACGGTTAGGGATGAAACAAATTATCTAATTTTTTACAGTGGTTTATATTGTGGTGCAATTCAAGAAGTCATGTGTGGAAAAGATGGAAATACAAAGATGGGTACGTCCTTGTTTTAACATTACAAAAATGGAAAAAAAAAAAAAAACATTAAAGAGAATGATTTGAAGAGGTACTGAAAGAGTGAGAAGAAAAGGAAATTATACAAATTATATCAAGAGATAGATCTGCGTCATACCTCCTCGTTTTGCTCCACTTCCTCCAAACCAGGGATTCCACAGTTGAAAGAGTAAAAGAGCAATTCAGACTTTCTATTGTTTGTTTTCTTTTATCTCCTATTGATCTGCTTTCATCTGTCTGCTGCCTGTCCTGCAAACGCTCGAGCGATCCGATCTGTATCACGACGCAGACGGAACAAAGTTTACCGAGTGCAAACAAAGAGCAAGGAAAAAGGAGACAAATGACATAATATGAAGAAGATCAGTGTCAAAACATGTGAAAGGAAGAAGAATCGTTACAGTAATAAAGCAACAAATAGAATAAGATAATAAATTAAAAGGAATTAGGAAATGAAGCACATACTGTACCAGTACATGTATGAATGGATGGACCTGTGGTGGAAGATATTTGTGTGTGTTGAATTTTATGAGGACCAGAAAACTAGTAAACCGAGGAAAGCCAGAATATTTTATGATAGCGGGGACATTTTGGCAGGTCCTCACGTACAGTCACACCTTAAAAGGGGTGTTAATGAGTTAATTCTTGGTTTTAGGGTCAAGATTGAGAGGTGGAAACTGTCTATTTTCACTGTAGGGAGGAAAAACATGGTTCATCCTATTGCATCTCTGCCCCTGCTGGTCCCAAGAACCATGTGGTTCCATGGGGGTCGACCACATGTCCTCCCATACAGTACTTGTGTCCAATCCTCACCCTGACCATAACCCATGGTGAGTTGTTTTTTTTTAAAATATGGAATCAAATAAAATGACAACTGAACTGAAATGTAATACTTTTTTTATGATAAACCAAAATGTTAAAATTTTAAAACTAAACGTGCCCTTATGCGACATTTAGACTTCGGCATTTAGCTGTGATGGTTAAGGTCACAAACACAGCTGCACAAACGTGTGTGTTTGTTTACATCAGTGTTCTTCATTAGTTACTGTGAATTGTACATAAAAATCTGGAAAAAAAACTCCCAATAATTATAGACGAAATTTGGAAATGAAACACATAATGGATAGATACGATATGGACTAAAAATGTTACTGCAATATTTTCTGGTATTTAGTGTGATAACGGAAATAAATGATGATTAAAAAATATTAAAATTCAACTCCATCTTTTTTGGCATTCGGTCTTGAGAGCATCACAAACATGTGAATACTGAATATAATCAACTAGGCTAAAGACACTGATTAAAGTGAAGTATTGTGCACATTTGCTGCAAAACAGTAGTGATTCCAGTTTGAAATGTGTCTTTGAAGTGTGAGAGTCCTGTGAGAGCTCTTTTTATTGCTTTTTTTCCTCCAAAATACACAACCTCATTTCATCAGTGAATTGATCTATGTTTCCCACCATGCTTACCACATCACTTCTTCTCAAGCTCTGTTGCTGGGCACCAGGCGAGATTTAATAAGTCATCCATGTTGGAAAGCTGTCACGCTGGGAGTAGATTAAAGAAGCAGATATCATAGACAGGAGGCCATTATTTTTTTTTAATTAAACTCCCTGATTGTTCAGTGTCAACAGTCCAGATCGGCCTGTAGACACTGACCTGGGAACCATCACTGGTAAATGTGCTCTGTGTGTGTCAAAGGTCAATTTTGACCTCGTGCCATGGTTCCAAAGCTTAGCGCCTCGTTTTTTTTTTTTTTTCTGGCACAGACGTTTTTTTTCGGCTGTAACATGGGAAACCGCAGCAGGGTTGTTGTTTACATTCTGCTTTGGTTGTGGGAAGCGTTTGTTTGGCAGTGGAGTAAATGAAATCAACTGCGCAGCTCACAGGACAATGTGTGGCGTTTCATGCTGTTGGCCATTATGACCACAGACTGTAAACTTGAACGCTCTCGATGACGTTATGAGCACAAAGACCACAGAGGAGCGGTGAGTGAAAACATCCATTTGTGTTGTGTGGCTGTGACTGGAGTGAAAAAAGAGAAGACAAAAAATATATGTGGAGGTTTCACATTAAAGCAGGAAACAAAGGTTTCAATAAAAGGGCACAACGTGTAAAACAAAGGAAACCTAATTAGTGGGAACATTTTTGCATTTCCTTTTTTTAAAATCTCGTCTAAATCAGTGTTTTCCAAACTTTTTTATACCAAGTACAACCGGAAAAGTCAGCTACGGAGTCAGTCATTTAGTCTTGTTTGTAGTGAAATCAACACAATATTTTTTTGTCAACTTTGGTACAGTTACATGTGGTAGTTCAAAATGCAGGCTAGAAGCACACCAGACAGTTTGAAGTAATTAATAAGTGCAGCTTGATGTTGAGGTGTTTTGCAGCGGACAAAGGAGGACACAAACAATATATGATGTTTTATTACCATACATTTTTTAAAATGTATTTAATAAAAATAATATTTGGACAGAGCGCTAGCAAAGAATTCAAGAAGGTAGCTCTAAGTCTCTAAGTTTTTGAAAGTGTATGAATTCTGTGCAAGGAAGAAGTGAAGTCGATATTTAGGTAAATGTCTCCCTATGTTTGTTACGACAGCATCTACTGTTGATGTACGTAGTCTAGGCCCACACTGGACATACGTCAAGTCCTAATTACTGGCGGTGTTGTGTAGACTGTCCACTGTCTCTCAGACGTTGACGTGAGATTCCATGCAGAACACTGATGACATGATGCCTGGGAAATACAAATTCCAAGATCTCTGTCTCACCGAAGTCACAAAGACTGACTTTGACCAAGATCCCAAAGAACAATCATTTGTTCAGATGAAGAGGGTGCTGCAATTAAATAAAATTGGACGCCATGGGCTTGAATTTGATGTCAAACAAGGAACCCCTGCTAGTAGCTGATGGGCCTTTTTTGCATTATGTAAACCGTAACTTTGCTTCAGTTGCACTGTCTGTGAAGATTCTCAGTCATCCAGGTCGTTGTAATTTAGCTGCAGGCATCTGGCAAATTGCTAAAGTGAGTTGAAGAGGTTTCACCTCTCACTCAAGAGGCTTCTTCACTTCTTTAACTGTAAAAAGCACTGCAGATCCCAGGGTAGTCTTAAGATAAAATAAGACAGTTCTGTATTAGTCCCACAGTGGGGAAATTTTACGAGTGAAAGTACCACAGGGTTCAATCGAACCGCATTGGCCAAGAGCCCTGCAGCGCCGGCTCTACCAACTGAGCTAGACAGTGCCAAACATGCCATGACCCAGATTCAAACCAGAGTTGCTGTGGACACAATTCATAGTACTAACCACTACACAAGAGGAATTGAAATAATCTTAACTGTAGCTGACATAAAGTATTCTTTGTGGAAAGACAATACTTTTCATTTTCATTTGTTTAAAAGACACGGTTATCAACAGGCCTCCAGGCGGCGGATGTCTTTCTGGTGCCACACTTTCAGGACCTTGTTATCCAGAGTCATAGGTATGAGCTCATCCTTTGTGTCAGAGGTGATTTAGGTGATAAAAGAAGCCTTTAATCCACGAGTCTTGTGCACCTCTTCCCATACTTTAATTATATCTATCGCAACAGGGTTATCAGTCTAATCCTTGAGGTCCATTTGTGAATTAAACCCCCCGGCACTTCCTCTCTTAAGGGTTTGCATTACAATTGAAGTCCAGGATGAGACACTGTCTCTCAGACAGAAACAGACAAGTCGCATTTCAGCAGCCAAATAATAACTGTGAAGTCGACTTTCCATGTTGCTTTCCCATTGATACCAGTGGGGGTTTTACCGTTCTATATGGTGATGTATTTCCGATGTTTGGCTCTTTGCCCACTGACTCTTGTAAAGTCGTGTGTGCACATTTGCTTCTCTTCAAGACACTAATGCACCGCAACTACTGTAGCAATACACACAGCCACACAGCAGGGGGCAAAAGAGCAAGACATCCCGTTTATTGAGAAGCAGCGGATTGAGCAAACATGAGGAGCATGTGGTGAGATCCTTCTCCACATGCTCCTCATGTTTGCTCCATTTTGATTTAGTAGAATTTTGGATTTTTACACCAACCCAACACACACACAAACTACACTAACCATAACCCTTTAGAAACCTGTAGAAAGGTAATGTCAGGGGAAAGTTCTGGGAACCTTTAGAGAATGTTCTCTAAAGGTTGTAGAAAAATAATGTCAGGGGAACGCTCTGGGAACCTTGAGAGAACGTTCTCTAAAGGTCATAGAAAAGTAATGTCAGGGGAAAGTTCTGGGAACCTTTACAGAACGTTCTCTAAAGGTCGTAGAAAAGTAATGTTTGGGGAAAGTTCTGGGAACTTTTAGATAACGTTCTCTAAAGGTTGTAGAAAAGTAATGTCAGGGGAACGTTCTGGGAACCTTGAGAGAACGTTACTCTAAAGGTTGTAAAAAGGTTGTGACAAAATGTGCAACCAAAAACTCAAGTTAGGGGAACGTTAGGAAAACTTTCCGTGGCAACCATAAGAGAACCTAGAGGGGAACCTTCAGGGAACGTTCCCAGAACGTTCTGGGAACCAAAAATTGGTAGCTGGGTAACCCATAGTGTAGTCTTAACACTCAAGAACAAATTTTACTTACCCCAAATGTTTTGGTCCTCACAAAGAACCAATACAAGAGCACACAGAAATGCACCAGCTGCTACTGACTGCAACATGAACAAAGGTTAAAAAAAAAAAAGGTTAAAAGGAAAATAATAGGATATAGGTTGGAATGCACGCTGGTGACGTATTAAATCAGATTATGCAGCTTAGTTCAAACCGCTGGAGAAAAGTAAACTGTAATTAATGTTGTCAGGCTCACTGTGTTGTATTGTGTTTGATTTCCGGTCCCAGATCAGCTCGTTCTAATCACTCCTTTAAAGGCAGCAGGACTATGAGGGCCTGTGGAGGATACACCCCCGAATAATCAGATTACACACACCAGCATACTGTATACAAGCACACACACACACACACAAACACACACACACAGCCCACATGATGGAGGAAATTTACTACATGCATCTGATGAATAAATTCCTGTCGGTTAAGGAAATGCCATTGCAACAATGATCCCTCTGTGCGTGTGTGTGTGATTCCATTATTTAATTAAGTGTATACAGTATAACTGTGCATGCGGAGCACATCATGTGCTTGTATGGAA
Source organism: Solea senegalensis (assembly GCF_019176455.1). Classification (NCBI taxonomy): domain Eukaryota; kingdom Metazoa; phylum Chordata; class Actinopteri; order Pleuronectiformes; family Soleidae; genus Solea; species Solea senegalensis. The sequence continues at coordinate 5,682,593 of NC_058029.1, forward strand.
ACCATACGCACAAAGGGACAAGTTGGCAGTCTGTCCAAACGATAATAAAGTGGAACAACATATACAGATCTGCGTTCAGAGCTGTAGCTAATGGATTTCTGGACCTGTGCGCGCACGTGTGTGTGTGTGTGTGTGTGTATGTGTTCTTGAATTTATCGCTTTGCAAGGACCAGAATTTGTATAAACCATAGGGTGTGAGGACATTTTCGCTTGTCCTTACAACTTTAAAGGGGTTTTAAGGGGGTTAAGACCTGGGTTTAGGATTAGGTTGTATGGACTTGTATTTTCTACCTCTTTAGGACCATTATTCTCATTATTTTCCCAAACACTCACCGTCAGGACCGGTAGTTCTCATGGAGACCAAACCCTGGTCCAAATGAGGGCACAAACTAATTTCTGAGAAACTGTAGGAAGTTTAGGGCTAAGATTTAAATTGTGGTTAGGTTAAGGTTAGGGATAATGCTTTACTCTAGCCGTCCAAATTAATAGTCATCAATGTGCGGTCCTTGAATGGATAGCTTTGCAAACCTGTGTGTGTGTGTTTACATCCCTGTTCGAACCTACAGATGCACTGAAATATACGATAACAGGAAAACATCAAAACATTTTCAGGCTAGATTTTACGCCAAAGGTCACACATGCAAGCGGCTTATTATGACCTTATTTTAAGGCAACCGATACATGATGCTGTGTGTGTGTGTGTGTGTGTGTGTGTGAGAGAGAGAGAGGGAGAGAGAGCCAACATGATCCACCAGTTAACTTTCTCCAAAGTCAACAGGTCTCTCTTTCTCTTAGCGCATGTGTTTCTTCTGCGTCACAAACAATAGCTGATTTATCAGACGACACGTATTTACTCTGTAATCTGTGTGTGTGTGTGTGTGTGTGTGTGTGTATGTGTGTCCAGGTATTACTAATGTTGTGGGGACCTAAACCTGTTTACACAGTCACATTATGGGGACTTGTCTTCCTTGTGGGGACAAAAAGCAAGTCCCCATAACGTAAATTACTACATTTTAAGGTGAAGGTATGTTTTAAGGTTAGGCTGAGATTGAGATTAGGGTTATGGTTAGGGTTAGGATTAGGATTAGGCCACTAGTAATTGTGGTTATGGTTAGGGTAAGTCTCCAGGAAATGAATGTAAGTCAATGCAATGTCCCCTCATGTCATGAATGTCGAACATGTGTGTGTGTGTGTATGTGTATGTGTTGCCCCCTCCATGCCTGTTTGCTTTTCTCTCAATGGTCTCCTTTGAAGGAGAGTAGGAGAGGAAGCGAGCAAGTGAAGGAGGCATAAAAAGAGAGGGGAGGAGAACTCTGGGAATTCAGTGCAACAAGATAAATAACCTCGAGTTGGCGTCACACGGCCGCCGCCGCCGCCGCCGCCGCTCTCTCTCTCTCTCTCTCTCTCCCTCCCTCCCCCTCACACACACACACACACACACACACATACACACATATACACACACACACACACACTCAGGTACACACTCACGGCTGCCAAGAAAGTGTTTTGCGGGTACCACTTATGTAGTGAGGTTTCTGGCGTGCGTGCGTGCGTGTGTGTGTGTCGGTAACATGACAACAGAACCAGTCAGTTCGATCAGATTAGCAATTAGCGCTCGAGTTATCCTCACAATGGAATTAGTGCTGAGCTGCGTCATTTTACCTGAGCTCATTAGCTTTTCAGCTCCTGCATTTGGAGGTTTGTGGAATGTGAACTCGGCTCACCGAAGCTCCTTAACTTTAAATTAGCGTCGTTTTCGCTGGGACCACAACCAAAACCATCACCTGTGTGTATGTGTGTGTGTGTGTTGGCTTCTCAGGTCTCTATGGTCTGGACTGCATCAAGTGTGTGGTTCTGTGTTGGACCGCAGGGACAGTGTGTGTGTGTGTGTGCAGGTTGTGTTCCTGTAAGTGTACATGTGTTTAACTTTCTTCTTTTTGGACACACATCGAACTGAGCTCTAATTAAATACATTACTTTTTACATGTATGTGGTTTATTTAAGGACACTGGATATTTACAGCTGAATTCCTCCACTGTGAACACTGCTGCCAGTGAAATACTCCGCTCTGCATCCATACTGCTGTATTTTCATTTGAAAAAAATGGCATTTTTTTTTTTAAACAAAAACAGCCTGCTCCCAAAGAGCTTTTCAAAACAGACAGACATTTGTGGCTGGGATTTAAATATTTTGTGCAAACATATAAATAGAAGTTGTGCCTGTGTTTCTTTTAAACTAAATTATCAGGCTCTTTGTTGCCGTGTCCAAGTGTGTGCCCTGCTGTCTCTTGTAAAAGATATTCAGTTGCTCACTATATGCAATAACTGCTTCACACAGGTCCTTTTAATCATAAAAAGACAAAAGATGCTTTGGACCAGAGTTAGCTGCCAAGTTAGATTCATAAATAAGACTCACGGGCAACAGAACACATTATCATACCAGTATAAAGTGTTGCACTGTGATTAGCCTTACACTTTAATATCTTAATGTATGACACATGGATCACTGGGTCCTTGTATTTTGGGGGGATTTGGGCTTGAAACGCTCACTGATTTGCCTCCAGTCCTTTGTTCTTGCGGACGTTGTGCCAGGTTTTAACTGTTACCGTAAGGTAAACTGACCGAAATTGAGTTTAAGTTTTCCAAAAAAAAATAAGTGTTGCAATTTTCTGAGCAAAAATGTGAAGGAAAAACAAGGAGAAAATCGCTAAGGAAAGAAATAAAAGAAGGAAGCTCAGCTGCTGCTTGTGAGTGTGTGTGTGTGTGTGTGTGTGTGTGTGTGTGTGTGTGTGTGTCTACATGAACGAGTTTGTTTGCGTGTGTTTGTGGGGATAATTTGTTGTCAGGATCCCTCTTGTGTTTTGGCAGCCAAGATTAGATTCCCTTGATTTGGTCTCCGACCACAAGCAGACAATGCACAACTTAGACAAACACACACACAAACTTGTTTTGATATCTTACTGAGGACACATCATAGACATAATGCATTCCCTAGGCCCTTACCCTAACCTTAACCATCGCAACTAAGTGCCTTAACCTAACTCTAAAGGTCTTAACCCTGAAAAAGCCCTTTAAAGTTATATGGTCCAGACAAAATCTCCCCACACAGTCAAAATATCCTCACAAAGATAGTTTATATACTTTCTTGGACCTCACAAAGATATAAATGTGGACACACACACACACACACACAGGTTTGTATTGCAATGATTTTCTATTTATTCAGACAGCCTGAACAGAGTATCCCTAACCTTTAACCTGTCCCATAATTCACATCTAAACTTTACCAGTTCCTCAGAAATGAGGTTCTGCCTCATTAGGACCAGGTTTTGGGCTCCGTGAGGACTACTGGTCCTGATATTATGCCAGAAAAAGGTCCTAAAAAGGTGACAAATACAAGTACACACACACACACAGAGTCTTGTCATATTTTTACGCTGTGAAACAACAGCAACCGCGATGGGAATGAATCACTGGTTAAACAGAACTGCATGTTTGGTGTTTTATTGTGGTTTTTATAAGCAGCTTCAGGAAATGACATTAAATTTCACATCATTTTTCAATCGTGCATGCGACACACGGAGTTTCTCAGCGAACGCCACTTTATAGATCGCAGCCACGAGGGAAAGAGAAACCAGCCGCGTGCACGGACGAGCTATCATACTCATACGTATCTGCTTGGAAGCCTGAGTCCGACATCCCAGAACGCACGGTCGCTGTTGCATAATATATGACTGAAATGTCAGTTTTCTCCACTCGAAAATAAAGTTTTATGGTTCAGTAAAGGTCGCTGAGTGTCTGGCAGGGACGCGGCCGCCCCGGAGAAAGCCAAACAAGGCTCAGGGTGTGTTTGATTAACAACGCTCGCACCACGCCAAAGAGCCGGGAGGAGATTGAGTCACAAACCACACAACGTTGTCTAAGATTAACTGCTAATCCCGAAATCTATCACTCGTATGATATGGTGGATGTGAACTGTCATTCGTCACAGCAGCGATGTTGATATCAGTGGCAGCAAAAATATGACGCTTTAATTAATTTCTAACCAAACCATGTTTCATCATTTCATCCCCACACATGGTTTGGCCTGAGAACATTCTTGTTTTACACACATTTTGTAATTGTTATGAACCATCTGGACAGATTTATGCGTTATTATATTCAGCTGTTTCCATTATTTATAAAGCTGTGAAGCGTTTTATTTTTTCTAATGTAAGTTATTGCCGTCCGTCTTCGCCCGTATTTCATAAACAGTGAACAGAAGACAGAGCGGGGGTTTTATTTTGTGGCCCCGTCTCTGATCAGTGTGTGTTTTAACACAGGAAACCTTTCAAAGAACTGCAGCTGAAGGAACCGCCATCATTTCTTCCTCATGTCTCGCACACATTCAGGCTGCTACTCACCATCTGTAGTTTCTCTTTATGCAGCAGTAAACAACAACAACAACAACAACAACACTAATAACAAACTACGACCACGCTCCGAAGCCGTGAACCAATCCAGACAATCTTATTCCCCTTAAAAATAACTTTCCCACACAGCTAAACTGTGTTTTCAATTAGAGGAACGCATTTTGCGAACTAAAATTATGTTTTTATTTACATGTTTACACATGCATAAATCAGCGCGATAGTGATTTAACTGCTTTTTTTGGTACAAAAAAGGGTGACAATGGCCATTTCCTGGTTCTGAACGTGGTGAGGTTTTAAAGCCACAGTGAGGAACCTGTGGTTAGGTTTAGAAAAGATCATGGTCTCTCCAAACTGTGGTGGTCGGCTGCTTGGTGTTAACAAACACGCCGCGGCGTCCACATGACTGATAACCTTAACTATTTTGCAACAAATCTTCCGACAATTGGTCTTGTAGTGTGGTGCGCTGCTTGGCAGATGTGGCCGCATACCAAAACTACGTCACTGTTGGTGGATGTGTCAACAACAAACATAATCGGGCACGTACAGATACCTCATAAACATCATGGAGAATGCATGTTTTGTTGTGTGGGAACAGAGACTGAATAGTCTGCGTGAAAGTGTGCAAAAAAAGCTTTGTCGAAGCAACTGAAAGTTGATTTAAATATTAGCAAACTGTCAGTGAGTGGAACTCATCAAATATGTGTGATATTCAAGCACGATGGTGTAATAGACCTTTTTCACCGCAGATATTTGTCAACACTTCCACTCCATATATAAATACTTGACACTTTAATCTGCAGAAGCTGTTAAATATGTTTTATTTTAAAAAGGTTTCCCTTATTTTCTGGAGGTGTTCCACTAAAGCGATGGAGAAATCGTTAGTTCAGGAGGATTTCTTTTGAGTGAAGCCAAGTTGTTTACAATGGCAGCGGCTGTTTTCTCGTCTATATGCAAATGTTTTTAGGCTTATTTTGTTGCTCTTTAACCCCGAGCAAAACTTTGTTCATTGCCCACAAGGGAAAACAGAAGCAAAACTTGCATTTTATTTTTAAGCCATGTCACTCAGCCCTTCTGTAAGTGTCATTAAGACAACTTATAGTGGCCTAAGAGTTTTGTACAGTACTCGGTGCAAATTGCATTTTTTTCTGAAAGATATTGCTGCTACGATTTGATTCGATTTGACTTTTTTTTTTATAAAGCTTCAAGCTGAAGTTAAAGGTTCAATTCAATTTTATTTGTACATCATAACATACATTATCTCAAACCATTGTACATAGACAACATCATGGAGAGCAGAGAAACCCTGTTTTTACAGGCCTGTTGATTTTTCTTTTTTATTTCTGTGACAATGCATTAATAGATTATAAGAGAATAGATTTTAGATTTTAAGCAATAGAGTAAAAAAAAAAATGCTCCAGAAAATAATCTCCCACCCCACCTTTAAGTGTTGAGGTAAAACTTGACCAGTGGCATGTGGAGTAGGGTGTCACACTTGTAGTTTCTCGGTCTAACAGGTGAATTTATGTTAAAAACTTAAAGTTCCTGTGTGTAACTTCCGCTGCTCAGCATTGTGTGAATTCTTTTTTTTTTTGTTTAACAATGGCTTGAATGTTATAAGCCATCATTTGATGTCCTTTTTTATTTGAAGGGGTATAAAACTGTCAGTTCATCACTTAAGACCAGATGACAGTGAGGCTGTTCCTCTCTCAGCGTGTCACTGGAAGTGTCTTGGAGACATTTTTTTGGGTCTCAGTCCACTTCCTCTTTTGTGTCACAATGAGTCTAAAATCAGATTCAAATAGTATCAGATACAGAAGAGGCTAAATCATTCCTGCTGGCTGGACAGCACACCAGTGTGTGTCTGTGTGTGTGTGTGTGTGCGTGTGTGTGTGTGTGCGTATGTGATTTACACATACACACAATGTGCACATGGATCAGAATGTGTCTCCACGCAGACAACACAGTGTGTGCATGCATGTGTGCGTGTGTGTCTTTTTGCGCTGTGTGCAGCCTGGGAGGTTAGTGTGAACTGGTAATGACAGGCCACTATGTGTGTGTGTGTGTGTGTGTGTGTGCGCGCGCACATGTGTGTGTGTGAGTAGGGACAGTGTTTAGTCTGAAGCCATATTTAGTCTCTCTGGTCCTATGAGGAGGCCTATAATCACACAGAACCTTTCTCTCTACTCATTACAAACACACACACACACACACACACACACACATACACACATACACTACACGCACACACACACACCACAGACCACATACACATTGCAACATACAGCTCATATGAAGAGAAAAGTCTGAAAATAACTTTTAAAAACAGATATTTTTGTAATCAGACCAGACTTAGTGTGTGTGTGTGTGTGTGTGTGTGTGTGTGTGTGTGTGTGTCCAGAATGCTGTACCCACTTTAAGAAAACCAAAGATTTAGATTGATGCTCTCTTTCTTTTATAGACTGAAAACAGAGGTAAAATTGATCAATCAATAACTCAACTGATCGTTTGAGCTTTTACCAAACACACACATCAAACTCCTCTCAGTCCTTGCCACAAAATGGCGATGATATGATGTTTTTTTTTATGTGATAGTGAACTAAACATCTTCATAGTTTGGAAAGTGTGAGTTACAGACACATTTGTGTTATGTGTTTATTTTTTCATTAAAACTCTTTACATCTGGTTCAAATGTTCACTTTCACTTCAGATTGAACCGCTCAGAACCGTTTGGCGCTGACTCAAGAATTCCTATACATATTTATGAAAAAAGTCACATGACTTGACTCGCTGGCGTTGGGTGTACAACCTCGAGCTAATGCAGATTTAAAGTATTAAACGGTTGGTCCTCGCGTGTTTTTTGGGGCGTTAAGACCTGGTTTTAGGGGTTAGGGTTAGGCATTTACAGTGTGATGGCTCAGGTAAGGGGTTCGGGAAATGATTCATCTCCTCACTATGAATGCAGCGCAAACATGTGTGTGTTCTCTTGCACCGTTGAACTCTTCAACAGGCCAGCAGAGTTCATGTATTTTGGCTTTTGAGGAAAGTTTAAAGCACACACACACACACACACACGCACACACAAACACACACACACACACACACACACTATGACTCGCAGCTGTTCTGGTGAAACAGGCCCTCGGGTTAAGTCACATCACATGCTATTAATACACTCCCACTAACCGTGTGTGTCGTGTGTGCGCAGGCAGGAGGTTGTCTGACTGTGTTTGTGTCAGGACCTGTGTGTGTGTGTGTGCGGGCACGTGTGTGCGCACGCCTCCAGCCTGATTGATTTAAGTGGCCCGCTTTAGGGCGTGAGTGTGTGGTGACAGTGTATCTGTTTGAACTTTGACCCTGACCACACTTCCAAACAGCTGTATCAGCCCTTTTTTTATGAGGTGTGTATGTGTGAGTTTGTGTTTGTGTGTTTGCATTTATGTCTGCGTCCTCGTTCTCCACTTCACAGCGACCTCTTTGACCTCCACGTGCTGACAATATGACTTTACGTCCAGATTTCTCCAGCTGTGTTAGTTTCATTGGACTATATATATATATATATATATATATAAATATATATATACATGTGTATATATATATATATATATATATATATATATATACATATATATAAATATATATATATATACGTATATATGTATATATTATATATGAATATATATGTATATATATATATATATATATATGAATATATATATATATATATATATATATATATATATATATATATATATATATATATATACATATACGTATATATGTATATATATATGAATATATATGTATGTATATATATATATGTATACATATATACACTACTTATCCAGAATATTTGTATTGGTCAATCTACAGATTCTAATGCAACGGTCCAGACTTTACTGTAGAGAAAGTATTCTTGTAAAATCATTATCTGCAGTGAATGTATGATTTCAAATTTCTAATTTAAGTGCAGGCCAAAAATATTCCTGTAGAAATCATTCAATAAATGAATACATTCAAATATAATTTAAATCGTATACTTTTCTACATGCCGTACACTTTTTTACTAACTGTTTGTTAAAAGACTGACTTTTACGAGGGTTATTTTAAACACACCCTTCTCACAACTACCTTTTGGCTCGGCTGAATGGCACACGTTTATTCCTCTGTGTGTAGTCACAGTTTTCAGACGCGAGCGGCGAGAACAGAATCCAGCGACGAGTGTGATCCACTTTCGGTGTCACCTGTGACCCTGTCTCACACATGCCTGCGTGTAGACACAATGAAGTTTTCCCTGGACACAACAGCATACTTAATAAATTCTCCACTCGCAGAAAAGCCTCCACCCAGAAAACTCCCTCCCTCCTTGAATTCATCCGTCCAGCTGGACTGACCCCCTCATTATTTCAGTTCTGGGTGGGCCTGGCCTTGTCCTGTGAGTGTGTGTGTGTGTGTGTGCGTGTGTGTGTGCGCGTGTGTGTGTCAGGTCATCTCTGAACCTGTTGAAGTCAAATCCCACAGCCCGGGGCTGCCAGCAGCCAGGGACTCAGCCTGGGTGTTAATCCCAGGTTGGGTGTCACTGCGGTGGGTCACAGTGTGTAATTTAGTCCCCCGCTCTGTCTGGGGCCTCCAGGCCCTTTGGACCACCCAGCACACTGTGGCAACCACTGACCTCAGCATCTGTGTGTGTGTGTGTGTGTGTGTGTTAGAGGAAAAAAAAGGGTGTGTGGATTTAACCTTTTTTTAAAAGGGTTTTTGTTCCTTTTTTTATTCCTTTAATTCACTACGTTTCATATTAAACGGACTGTTCGGACATGGATTAAATGCTGATGCTGCAGTCAAAATAACTAGACTTAACTCTAATACGCTCAACGCTGGAAACAGTTGTCATCCTCCACAGCGTGTGACAGTATCACAGAAGACGCCTCCTGCCCCCGCTCGCTTCCAGCTTTTCACTGAAGCTCGGGGAAGTATTCAAACAGAAGATGTTTTGTTCTTCATGCTTCTTGTGGCCGTATACCGTCGCTCCCAGAAACGGAAATATCCGACATGTCCTCTGTAATTTTGAACGCATTTCCTGAAAACTCTGCCTGACACCAGCTTAGTGTGTGTGTGGAAAGTCGAGGATTTCCACTATGGCTTCAAATGAGTGATTTGACTTTATGATTTGCGGCTGCGGAGCACGAGGACGATGACGTGTCACAGACGTTTTAAGTTTTTTCAATTCTGCGAAACGGAAGCTGAACTCGCTGCCAAACAAACCTGCGAAGGGTGCATCGACAATCGTCACTCACTGAATTTATACATAGATACAGTATATTGATCCAGATTGATTGTTTGATCCTTAACACTCCCATACTTGGGGTTTCTGAGGGTTTCAAATATTACCAGGCTGTACTAAAACTGCAATTTAATATTTAGTATTCTCGAAGTCTGTGAATGTTTGTTTGTTTTCTCAATGTGGCCCTAATACTCCGTCGTAGTTATCGGCCCAAGCACTCACGCTATATATCGGCAGATCGGCATCCCTAAAACATACCTAGTGATTTGGCTTTGGTTTTTCCTCCTTAAAAATGTGTTACTTTCAAAGTGCATACATGTTTCCAGTATTTTCTGGATGCGTTTCAATAAAGTGACTGAGAACTAATTATATGGCAGGATAATTATAGCGCCGCTAAAGCAACAAATCTAAGACTCTCGCGCAGTCCTGTAAATACTTAGAGGTAATTTGTCATATTTGCTTTACGTCCTGAATTTCGTCTTAAATTGGACTTGTTGAAACCTGCAGAAACCCTGATACTGGAGATCTGAGGCTGTGTGTGAGCGGCCATCTCTGTGCCTCTATGTGTGTGTGTGTTGTGTTTTTCATGCGTCCATATTTCAGACTCTGACAGCCTGAAAAAAATCAAATTCATCATAGATTGAGGCGAGTGAGTTGGCAAAGCTATAGAGGAAGGACGGATCTCACACACACACACACACATCACCTATCAGCGGAGAATAAAGCTCTTTGTTCGTGACCGTGTGAACACGCGTGGCAAAGAAAAGCAGAAGGCCTCCCTCTCTCCGCCACGCTGTCCCAGGGAAAACACAAGCGCTGAAGCCGGCTCTTTGACGGAGAGGGACAGCCTCATAAATCACAGCGCCGCGTTTTAGCAGCCATCCGTACCACTGAACGACGGACTGTTAAAGCATCCCCGACAGCCTTGATTGGGGAGGTGGTTAAAAAGTGGACTCTGGCTTTATTTTTCTTACCAAAGAATCCCCAGGCACCTTCTCTCATATTTTTTACATGTTAGGTATTTAGCTCACACTCGCACTCATCTGGATCACCTTAGACGTGTGAAACTGTAGAATGAGCACTTGTTTCTGGATCTGCAACAGCTATTTAAGATGTTAAAAAAAAAAAATGTCAGAGCCAGGAATTTAATATGTATTTTTAACAGGGAAATGTTTTTGGAATCAAAAACTCGCATTTCAGCTGAAATGGACACTTTTTCGCTTGAACTTGTCATTACAGTGCGATGTTAAAAATGATTACACGGTAGAATCGGAGGTCGAAAAACAACACCAGTCGTTTTTCATGTGCATTTTTTCGCTGCAGCTCGCGTCTCCACTTTGCAGTGTATTGGCATGTACAGCGTAAAGGTTAACAATCCATTTAAAAAAAGTCCTGTCGTCGGCTCTGATCACTGTCATGTAGATCATCCTCGGACACTGCCGGTGATGAGCGGAACCTAAATCCAGGGAACCGCAGTTTGCAGCTGCGCCGCATCCTGCTCTATAATCTCCTCCTGTGGAAAATGTTATTTCCAGACATTTTCTGAAGAACGTAAACACTAAAAATACGTCACCTTGAGCGACAGTGCACATTAGGTGAGCGGTCGTACGGTCGTACGGCCGTGCGGCGCGGTTATTACAATGTGAGACGTCGAGAAACGGGACCGGCGAAGGAGAAGTACAATGTGTGTTTAACAGTTTAAGGATGCGGTTTTGCCTCGGCTTATAATCAAGCTTCGACGTACTCATACTGGCCGATAATTGTTTTAAGATGACAGGGGTTGAAGGCCTCATTTTTAATGCAGCTTCTAAAATGGCAGCGAAAAATATGCTGATGTATTCCTTTGACTCGCACGTCGGTGAATAATTACCGGCCTAGCCAACTGGAGCAGGATGAAGAGTTGATGTGAAGGAGTCGTGGTTGTCACACACACACACACACACACACACACGTCTCTCCTTCAACACTCCAGTGAGACTTGAGTAAACATTTTTTTTCACTCTCTTTTTGTCTCTCTGCCAGTTCCGTCTCCTGCTCTCGCAGACAGACGGTGTTATCAGTATCTGGAGTGCGTATGTTTGCTTGTTTTGACCAAAGACAATAGTGATTACTGTCTTTCTGTCTGCCGCTGTGTCTGTCAGACACTGGGAGAAATATGCTGACGACTCCGTCACTCGAACACCATATCGCTTCATCTCCACCCCTCTCCGGTCTTTTCAGGCTGCTGTCACACAGATGCAATATTAAAGCTGGGGTAGGCAACATATATTTGTCATTATTGGCCAATAAATCATATATTCAGCTCATAATTAAACAGAGTTTGACTTGGCATTGATGCCTCTGCTCTTTAGATGATCCCTGGATCGACTGAGCAACATGCTAAGATCAAAAAAGAGACAAAATTAGACTAGTAACACCTTTGCAAAGTAAAAAAAATAAGCTGTTATATTCACATACATTTACAAAAGCAAGGCATTCATTGATCTGAAAGAGAACTACTTTGACCAATTACCACAGTGTCCACTCACATGTTCTGTGTCCTATATCTATCTATGTTCCCTCAAGTCTGGAACATCATCTACAAAGTTGACATCACTGAAGAAGACCTGAAACCAGCGATTGAAACCATTACCTCCTCAGGAAATGGTTTATTGACGTTATAAATTGAACTGGAAGTCGGGTCATTTTCCCGTAGACTTCCAACTGGGCCTTTTTCATTCTATTTCATTTTTTGTCCATGGGTTGGCCTCATTTGGCAAACATGGAGACTACTTCCACTTTTTCATGTATCATGGTCTGCAAGGTCTCGTCCCTTCAGTGGAAAGGTCACTTATCCAGCATGTGTTCAAGCTGGTTGGAATGGGTGGAGAAAAGTGTGATAAAAGAGTATCAGCCAGAATGAAAGGAAAGATAAACTAGACGGTGGTGAGACCAGCGATGCTGTGTGGTCTAGAGACAGTGGTACTGAGGAAAAGACAGGAAGCAGAGCTGGAGGTAGCAGAGATGAAGATGTTGAGGTTCTCTTTGGGAGTGACGAAGATGGATAGGATCAAGAATGAGTTAATTAGAGGAACAGCACATGTTAGATGTTTTGGAGATAAGGTCAGAGAGGCCAGAATGAGATGGTTTGGTCATGCACAGAGGAGGGATAGTGAGTATATTGGTAGAAGGATGCTGGGGTTGGAACTGCCAGGCAGGAGGTCTAGAGGAAGACCAAAGAGAAGGTTTATGGATGTAGTGAAAGAGGACATGAAGTTAGTTGGTGTGAGAGACGGGGATACAGAGGACAGGGTGGAGTGGCTCAGTGGTTAAGACCCTACCTTGTGTACCAAAGACATCATGGTCGCAAGTTCGATTCCACCCCTGGCTAATTGTACTTGATTCCATTGTAAGTCGCTTTGGATAAAAGCGTCTGCTAAATGACATGTAATAATAAAGGGTGAGATGGAGGAGGTTGATTCGCTGTGGCGACCCCTGAAGGGAGCAGCCGAAAGGAAAAGAAGAAGAAGAAGAAGAAGAAGAAGTAATAACTGCCTGCACTGCGAAGCAATCACAAAGAAAGTCTCTAGGGATGGAAAATAAAAGCAATAAAAACACATGGGTGAAGTATTTTAGGGATGGAGCACTTGCCTCATGTATGCAGACTGTGTGTCTCGTCATGCTCATCTGATGAGAGAGGCTCAGGAGAGATGAAGGAACGGTTTGGTTTAGTACAGTACTGTATGTATTCCATTAGGAATACTCCCGAAATAACCAGCTTCTACCATTAAATTTTTTGGCACCCTTCCCTTGGGGTACCAGAGTAAAATGGGATGGGTTAGGTCAGGCTGGAGCTCATCCAACCGGAGTAAATATCTGTTGGAAGTCGGGGCAATTTTCCTTCAGCACGCCAAACCATACTGTAGCATGATGGAAACACAGCATCAGAGAGCACATGCAGCTGTCGCTGTGAGAACTGGATGCAGATAAAAGAGACAAACGGAAGATGAAAGAAGAGGAAGTTGTTGGAGCACATCGCCTGCTCTCAGTGTGTTAGTGTTCGCTGATAGTGTTAGCCGGAGTCCGACAATGTTCTGTGTTTACGTTAACTCCCTGGAATCATTCACACGCCCTGCTGTGTGTGTAAATGTGTCTTTTGTAAGGACATTTTTTCCTCGTGAGCACATTGTGGCCTTCTTGAGGGTTAAGATGTGGTTTTATGTGGAAATAGGTTTAGGTTAGGGTTAGCCATTAAACATATCCGATGAGAATCTGATCTTCCGGACCAACTGTTCACATTATATACTGCGAACAGTTTGATCAGATGTGATCTGCACATGTCCACAGTTATGTGATTCTGAAACTGTTGTCTTCCACTGTGTCGATCGTTTAGATTGCCTCCAATTTGCTTCTGCCTCTCCGGATCTACGTCATTGTTGTTGTTGTTCGACAACACACCGTGTGACACTATCTGAGCCACCACAGATCTGAGCCAGTATTAAGCTAGATACAATCTGGATATGTTTAACCATCAGATTTGTGCTGCAGTCTAAAGGCAGTTGTGATGGTTTAGGTTAATGTAAATGTGTTCCATCCATGCGTATCCTCACACAGACTGCTGTACAGGTATAAGTGTGTGTGTGTTTGTAACCTATCTTTGCACGTGTGTGTCAATGAGAGTCTGTGATCGTTTGTAACTGTATACATGGGTGTGTGACTATTAGTCAGGAAGTGGCTCCTATGATTCCAGCCGTCGTTAAACTGAGATTCTAATTGGCTCTTTAATTAAGACATGGAAACACACACACACACACACACACACACGTATTAATTTGACCCCAACATGAACCTTTCCACACTTTTACCTTTCTCCTCTCAGTGCAAACCTCTCCTCCCCTCCTTTATTCTGTTCTTTATTATCACTCGTACATCCTCTCTTTTCTCTCCCTCCCTCCTTCTCTGTTTTGTCTTCCCAAGTCTCTCTCCTCTGTTGCTCAGGCGGTTTGATGCTGCCACGTGGCTTTATGTATTAAAGACCCACCGTCCATCACACCGACTTAAATCTGTTTCTCCAAATATTGTGTGTGATTTTTCATCCATATTTCTGTGTGTGTGCGTGTGAGTGTGTACATTGCAGTTCATCCACGCTGCTTGCTGTGGCTACATGAGCAGGAAAAATACCAGCTCTGTAAAACAAACAAACAAACAAACAAACAAACACATGCAGGTTTGTGCAGCGACACTAAATGACTTCCATTTATTTGGACAGTTTATTAAACAAAGTCTTATCCCTAACCTTAACCATAACCACAACTCAAATCTTGGCCCAAGAAATGAGGTTCTGCCTTATTGGGACCAGGCTTTGGTCTCCATGAGGACTACTGGTCCTGACAAGGTCATGCTAGAACAGGTCCTAAAGGACACATCATAGACATTATGTATTCCATAGCCCCTTACCTTAACCATCACAATTAAGTGACCTAAACCTAACCCAGATTCTAACCCTAAAACCAGGTCTTTAAAGTTGTGAGGGCCAGCCATAAAGATTATTTCTTAAGTTTTTTGGACCTCACAGAGATTCAAACACACACACACACACACACACACACACACACGCTGACCTTTGTTCCTCACATCTAATCTACAGTGAAGAGAAATCATTTAGGTTCATTCACTTGCAGCCATGTTTGTTTTCACAAACATTCACTCACGTTTGACAGGAACTCATTTGTGTGTGCGTGTGTGATTCTCTGCTGATATCTGATCTACTTACACAGAGGATGATTGTTTATTACACTCACAGTGGATTATACTTGGCAAGTTGATGGTAGTGTAAAGATGCAACGCTACTGGTTCTGTTTTTCATCAGTGCACATGCACGGGAATGATATTCTCACGGAGAACGGACCGATTTGAAACGACAACATAAATCACGACGAGAGCAAACACTGTCGTTTCTGTAACATCAAATATTATTTTAAGTATCACATTTTAAACAGCCGGTCCAAAGAGATACAGTACATTTATCACAACTTTTCTACATTTTGAACATGTGTTATTCTATAATTCTTCAGTTAAAATAAAGAAAAGTCATAACGTGGAACCATTTGTGTGACCATACAGGAACTATATCCAGATTCAGGACATGGTTTCTGCCAAAGGGTTTAAAATCTACTGTAACTTTGTCTGGTTATTGATGGTAAATGCCAAATAATAAGCATCAATCTTTCCCCAGTGATTAAATTATTCATCAATTACTATTAATTGTTGACAATTAATTGAGGGTTTTTTCAGAAGCTCTCTGATCTGATTTTCCAGCTTCTTAAATGTGAATATTTTCTGGTGTTGTTGCTCCATATAACAAATAAACAATTAAAAACTGAATCATTTTGGTTTATGGACAAAACAAGACGTTCAAGAACATCATCATTTCCAGGTTTGAGAAACACTGATCAACATTTTCTGATATTTTATGGACCAAACAAGTACTCGATAATTAGAAGAATAATCAATAATCAAATACATCTCATATTTTTGTTCTTAGATTCACTGAAAACAGTCCATTAAAATGAGTCCCTGTTATAATCCAGCATCAGAATAACTCTGAAACACATTTTCATAAACCACAAATCAGGATTTTTCCCACATAATCTGTAAGTAACTTAAAAGTTTGTCGGAGCGTCAACTTTTTCTGCAGACATTTCTTATTTTTTTGCAAAATATTTATAAACAAGGTCGATGAGATCTTCAAAAAACACTGACTCAGCGTTGATAAATCATTTCAGTCTGATAAGTGGAGCGAACACTGCGGCAGGATGCTGAGCGTCAAACATCGGCACATCAAACTCTCGTTAGCCTCGTTAGCAATTTTTTGCAGCGTGACCACAACATCGTCATTTACGGTAAAAAGCATCGCTGTGTGAACGCACGGCAACAAACTCCTCCCTCAGGCTTTTTTTTATTTTATTTTTGCATCACTTCATGTGTTTGGTTTTTTGGTGGTTTTTCACTCCCCCCCCACTACATTTGTTTATGTTTCTCCGCTTTCTGATTGGTTCTCGCAGATGTAGCGACCAAACCTCATGCACTCCATCAGCTAGAAATACTTCATTAAAACCACAGGCCACATAGATTGTGTATACAGTGTGTGTGTGTGTGTGTGTGGGGTGTCAGTGATGCATTTCCACAGATAAGTATACGTATGAATTCTGTGTTTATGTTGTTCCGTACATTTCTTGTGGCTTTGGTACATGTGTGTGAGTGCATTTCAGTGCATTTGTGCGTGAATATACAAACATGACTGTTTGTGTTTGTGTCTGTGTGTGTGTGTGTGTGATTTTTACCTCAAATGTTGGCCGTTGTGAGGAGCCTAAACACTGTTGCTCTCTTTGTTTAGGATGAAATAAAACACGGATGGATAGAAGCAAAGCCTACATTGATGTTTCCCACACAATTTGCAACTTTTATGAACTGATTTTTTTTTGTCGTTTTATGAAAGAACCTTATTAACCTTAAAAAGGGGAAAGAAAAGAAATCAGTGTTTAAGTTCCATCATCTGAGATGTAAAGCAGGTCTAAGTGTGTGAGATAGAGCAGAATGTCCCTTTATGTGTGTTGAACGCAGTCCAGACAGGAGATCAGAAGCTCAGCAGCTTCCACTGCAGGTTGTTTAAGGTCAGGAGCAGTTCAGCTGCTGACACACAGCAAACACACTGTGTGTGTGTGTGTGTGTGTATCTTTGTGAGGACCAAAAATCCTACAAGTGAGGACATTTCAGCTGGTCCTTGCAACTTTAAAGGGCTTTTTGGGAGGACTATAAGACCTGGTTTTAGGGTTAGGGTTAGAAATGGGTGTAGGTTAGGGTGAGGTTAAGGGTTACGGTAAGGCATTTAGTTGTGATGGTTAAGGTTAAGGTAAGGGGCTAGGGAATGCATTATGTCTATGAGGATCCTCACTACGAACGTATGTGAAATAATGTCTAGGTTTATCTCGTGTTCACATGATCCAGGCTTCACATGTGTGCATGTTTGTGCGTGTGTCTGTCTGTGTGTGCGTGTGTGTGTGTGTCCTACCTAAATGTGTCTTTGTGTTCTCTCAGCTGGCATCAATCAGAGTGTGTGTGTGGAGCCGAGCTGCTGCCAACAATGAAGCCCTTCACTGGACCCGGAGCCTTTTATCAATACACACACACACACACACACATTCAGAGACCCCAAAGGGAGGGTTTTGGGGTCGTGTGTGTGTGTGTGTGTGTGTGTGGTATTGCATAATAGAAAGGGTGCAGGACAATATCAGGAATTCATTCACCAGGAGTTATAGAAGTTTATAAGCCGAAATATGTACTTTTTATATCTTTGGATAACGGTTTGTTTCATATTTTTGTTACTTTTTTTTTTCAGCGCTTGTAGGCCAAAGGTCATGGTGACCTTCCAAAATGTGGCTGATCTTGCAACATCTCAGCAACATGTTGACATAAAGGTTTTTCGACTGGACCCGGAGATTAAATGTTTAGATGTGAGTGGTCAGAGGTCAAAGGTCAGAGTGAGTGGCCTCATAAAAACATGGCCTCTTGAACATTAAATTCCTTTTAGGTCAACAAGGGCACATACTATGTGAAAAAAATAATGGACACTGTCTTTC
The DNA here is from genome assembly GCF_019176455.1 of Solea senegalensis. Classification (NCBI taxonomy): domain Eukaryota; kingdom Metazoa; phylum Chordata; class Actinopteri; order Pleuronectiformes; family Soleidae; genus Solea; species Solea senegalensis. The sequence goes on from NC_058029.1 coordinate 5,700,903, forward strand.
AGTTTCCTCCTGAAGCCAACCAGGAAATGAGAATATACTGAATAGCCTATAGGGGGTGCTGATGTACTTATTATTACATCAGAAAACATTTTATTGAGGAATCGCTGCACACATGATGTCAGATTATGAGTATGACCTCGACTGAAACGTTGCTTCGTAATGTAACATTGCAAATGTCCTGCAAATGCACATTTGCTTCACTTATTCTTGTATTTATTCCGTATTTATTGTTTATTATTTATGTTTTTTATTTGTTTTCTAGTTTTTAGTCATGATTATTTAATAGATTTTTATTCCTGCTCCCTGCTCTGACTTCCCTGTGTGTGCGCAGTAGATTCACACACACCACACTGTTTTCTGTGATAATCAAGACTGGTCTTGTATGAGTGTGTACATGTGGTCTGTGGACTGGAGTAACTTAATTTCCCTTCGGGGATTAATAGTTTTCTGTGTCTGTCGCGATACAAACACAGACCATTTACCATGTGGAGTTTATTGATGAAGTAAATGTGTGAGGTTAATATAATAATGTGTGGATGAAAGTGAGTGACACTGAGTCCACATGTGACCCCGGCCATGAGGGAGAGAGAGAGAGAGAGCCAAGCAGATATAAGGTCAGCGCACAGGCGCGAGGAGGTGAAGTAAGGTTTTTACCTCACAGTGTTTACATCATAAAGAAGGTATGCACATACCGATATGTCAGAAGTTTTGTATTTCACAATTCAAAACGGCTTATTCTGGCAAGTGCTGCTTAACCCTGACACTCGCACACACACTCTTCCATCTCTGTTTTCGCAGTATCAAATGCCGAGCACTGAATCCATTTGTCAAACAAACCGCTGGCGTGTGTTGGCGCTCAGGCCTGCAGATCACTCATTTATCTGAACACACACTCGTCCATTAGTACCAGATCTGCTTTCACCTCGTCCTTTTCGCTCTCCATCTGCTCATCTCTCCCTCTCTCCTCCCTCGTCTCCCGTTTCCCTCCTTCCCTTTGTCCGGCTTGTCCTCTCTTGTTGTCCTCGTCACCATCCGTCTTGCCCTGTCATCACTCGTTCACGCCGCTCCTCTCATCTCTATTCCTCTGTTGTTGCAGTGATGGAGGGATGGAGAGATTGACCTCTGGGCGGAGGTCAGAGTTCACCTGGTCCCACTACCGCCACACCTTGTTTCATGCATTCACGACTTTTAAACACAGCTGAGCTGTGTACTTAAGTAGAGCCTAGATGAGCTTAAAGAGATGGTTTGGTGGTGTTGAGGTACTGACACAATCACCCGAGGTGATGGTTCTAAGAGAGCAAGGGAAGCTCAGCTTCCTCTAGAACAGAGGTTCTCACACTTTTCATACCAAGTAACACCTGAGAAAGTAACACCATTATCACCAACTTTAAAATACCGTGGAGATCCAGATCACATACCCTGGTATACACAGTAGAACAGTATTTCTGCTTCCTCTAAAATGTCATAAAATAAATGGTCAAATATGTACAGTTGTATTTACATTAGAAAGCGAGCAACCATGTGACTCATTAGCTCATAATCAGCCGCTTATCACTTATTCTCATACGTTCTCGCAGCTGCGCGGGAATGCATTAGAACCAGCTTCTGTTGATCTTTGTGAGAAGGCACAGAATAGTTCTTTTCTTCACTGTGGTGTGTGAGACACTGATTGCCTAAATGTCAAATGGCAAAATTCTCACTTTCAGGGAAGCTCAGCATCTGCGGGAGTCGATGGAGCAGTGGGCGGGTGCAGAATATTTCCTATTAGGTTTCCTTGTTCTAGTTCGTTCATTCATTCATTTTTATCAATGTTTTTTGTTGCGTGCGTGCGTGCGTGCGTGCGTGTGTTTTCTCCTGGTTCGCCGGTTTTGTCCCACAGTCCAAAAACAGGCAAAGTGGGCACTCTAAACTGACTGTAGGCGTGAGAGTGGATGTTGTTTGTCTCGCCCTTTGTCACCTTGACCCTCATGTGGAGTATAAAGCAGTAGAAGATGAGTGAGTGAGTGAGTGAGTGAGTGAGTGAGTGAGGAATGAAAGGCAGACTTTATGTTATTAAGTACCTGGTCTTGAAACGAGCGTCCCCTTTTTCAAAGACCAGCAACTGCCACTGACGGTCACTCAGTACATTTCAGCTTGTTAGTCGCTGTCTCTCGTGTGTAACTTGTAATTATGATGTAGAAGTGACGTACAGGAAATTCTGAGAAGAGCTAAACATAAATGTGATATGGGAATGTTCATAAAGTGAGCTTGTTTCATAAAAAAATGCACTGGCAACACACAGAAAAGGAGCTGCACCATCCCCACCCATGTTTCATGACATTGTACAGTAGAAGGCTATATGTTGCATATCGGACCTCTAAAGTATCCCTGCACATGCTTTTTTCACATTTTCAAATGTTTTTAGGGGGACCATTCCCTTTTGATTGATGTACGAACATCAGAAAACAAGCATCTGTCCCGACTTGGTGATATTTCATTTTAGGTTTCCAAAGAGGAGGAAGTGGATTTGTGTCCTTGTTCCCACAATCTATTATATTTTAGGGTTGTTTCCTGAAGTCTGTTGAAATTAAACTCTCACTCTGAACAAACCGCACCACTGTTCCTCTTGTTAGAGCTCTGGAAATCCCATTTTCGGGCCATTTGGGATCTTTACAGCTTTGCCTCTTTTTCAACTGGAAAAATAAACGGCAATAAAAGGACAAAACACAGCCGAGTTCAAACGGACCGCTCCGCGTGCGCTGAAAGTCTGATGACTTATCCTTACAGTCTGTTGGCCTCCGCTCAAGAGTTTTCATGAACCTGTCCTGCATGTTTCTGCACGGTTCAGACACTTAAACAATGCTTATGTGGAGCTTAAAGGTTCCAACGTTCACTGAGGGAGGTGATTATTTTCATCATCGATTAATCGTCTTGCTTGTTCTGTAAAATGTCCGAAAATGTCCAAAGTGTTTCCCGAACCTGGAAATGAGGACGTTCTCAAATGTCTTGTTTTGTCCACAAACTAAATTATTCAGTTTTAATGATTTATGTGTGATATGGAGCAAGGAAACCAGAGAATAATCACATATAAGAAGCTGAAAAAAAACAAAAAAATTGTTTTATTTATTGAAAAAAACAACACTAAAACCGATAAATCGAATATCAAAGGCCCTAAATGACATCACACTCCTGTGTCTGATTTTATAGCTGGTCTGCCTGTGTTTCATTTGAATACCCAGAGTTACATGTGTTCATTGTGTTGTACATGTATGAGAATGTTTGGGTGGAAAACAACACGACATGGGATCATTTTGGAGTGTAAACAAAGGCAATTTAGCTTTATTCATCACAGTTTGTTTCCTTTGATTAATTCAATACAGTACGGTGGCCTGGAAGTGCAAACCATTATTACAAAACGTGAGCCAAGAAATGAAAAATGAATAAATTGCATTGCAATATTGACCGACTCCTCCCTCCTGCAGGTGATAACGCTGGCAGAGGCTGCAGAGGAGAACCGAGCTCTGCTGGAGGAGGCGTTCGCCCGCCTGCGGAGCGCCACACACCTGCTGGTGCTGCTACTGTCGCTGTGGCAGGGCCTGACCCCAGACCAGACCGCCATCCTGGAGGCCACGCTGCTGCCACTGCTGCAGGACACGCCACAGCTGGTACACACACACACACACACACACACAGGGCCATTAAATGTCAGTTTCTGTTCAACAATCTGTAGTTCACTCAATAAACACAGCCTCAGCTTAAACACACACTGAACATGTTTTAAATAAATTAAGTCTTTCCGGCCCCCTTAGGAACACACACAGACACACGCAGACACACACAGACACACACACCATGAGGATTATTGGTCCTGACAATTGTCTTTCATAATCGTGTAATCTTTGGATTATTTTTCTCGATGAATCGAGTACTTGATTGATTCATAGTGTAAGAAAACATTGATCAGGTTTTTTTTTTTTTTAAAACCTGGAAACAATGACGTTCTTGAATGTCTTTGTTTGTCCAAATGAATCAGTTTTTATGATTTCTTTATCATGTGGAGCAAAGAAACAAAATATTCACATTTAAGAAGCTGAAAAATCAGAAAACTTGTTTTATTTTTTGAGCAAAAACACAGATTAATCAAATAATCATTGCAGCCCTAATTTATACCGCACAAGGTTGTGACAAATACATGTATATGTATGTGTATATGTATATATATATACATATATACATACATGTGTATATATGTGTATATCTATATAAATTTATATATATATAAATATGTATATATACATATATAAATATATATATATGTATATACATATATACATACACACACTCACTTTCTGACACTCAACACTCTGGGGTACAACTTTATGATGAATGTGTGCGGGTGTAGATGCACAAATACACACTAGGTCAAGGTCACGAGGACAGCGAATGGACGACACTGGTCTATAATCAGACTGATGCTTTGTCTGTCTTTGTGTGTATTTTTGTCCACTGTGCGTGCGTGCGTGTGTGTATATTTGTACGTGTTTATCGCGCGCATGTTACCAAACGGCGGCGTTGACGTTGCGTTCTTCCATTTGCTGTAATCACGAAAGATTTGCCGCCCCGTGGAGACCCGTCAAGCCGAGTACCTGTGCGTGTGTGTCATTTTTCCACAGCTCTGATCAATCCCCTGAACCTCTCATTACCACCGAGACTATTTCCAGCCTCTCTTCTGACAGCCTCACATTACACACACATAACACACATAAACATCTGTGTCTTCATCAACAGCAGCAGCACATAAAATATCTGCAACAGGACACACACACACACACACACACACACAGAGTGGACAGAAATAGGTTGAAAGGTTCATTTGATGAGCCTCAAGGGGCTGTTTCTTTGTGTCTGTGTTTGTCTATGTGTGTGTGTGTGTGTACACATGGTATTTTAAATGGGATTAATGGCATTAAATGAATTACCCGTAATCAGGGTCATGTCCATGACATGAAGACAAACAGGTGGATGGAACTGGTGAGCTATTTTCAGAGGACAACACACACACACACACACACTCCATCCCAGAACGATGACTTACAGTGTAGCAGCTAATAAGAAAATTAAAAGGTTATATCAACCCTCTTATATTGATTTTATAAATGTTCAATGAGTGATTTCTTCTCTTTCCAAATCTGGCAGTTATTCAACGTTTTAGGAATTACTGTACTGAGAAGCTGACGTCACAAACGGACGGTCGTTCCGCAGAAGTCTATTTCTCTGCTTTCAAGTATCCATCTTAACCCTCAGAAAAGCCTTCATAGTTGTGAGGACCAGCCAAAATGTCAAGGTCAAAGCGTCCTCACAAAGCTCCGTAACGGTCAGAAAAACTGAAACGTCTACCAGGCGACCAAATGTCACCTGTAACATTAGTGTATAGATTATGTGATGATCCAGCTGAGCTACAAAGTGCAAAGAACTCTACAAATGTCAGAAATGTGCTGCTGACGCCTGGAGACGGGAAGGATTCTTCTGAACGGCAGATGTCCACACTCGGAACATTTATCTGAAAGAAAATAGACAGAATATTTCGAATGAGAGAAGGAGGAGGAGTGAGGAGGGGAGAGGAGAGGCCCTTCTGTCTGCAGGAAAAGAGGTGAGCAGGAAGAGGAGGAGGAGGAGGAGAGGAAATGTGTCTGTGTGGTATCTAACGAAACGTCTCATTTAGCTGCAGCCGAGCAGAACTCTGCCGCCTCCTCCTCCACTTTTGCATTCCTCCTGGTTCTCCTTTCGTCTTCATCCTCCTCCTACCCCACTTCCGCTTTCACTCTTTTGCATCCTCATCTCTCACTGGTTTTCATTTCACGTGGTTGCCATCATTTCTTCACCTCCTCACTCCAATTCTTGCACCACGTCTTCTTCCTTTCGCCCCATTTCTTGTATCACGTTTCTTAATCTCAGTCTCTGTATCTCCATCTTCTCCCACCATTGCAAACTATTTATACATCTCTCATTCTCTTGCTACTGTATAGGTTTTCACTTTCCCCGAGCTTTTCTCTTCCTCACTTCCCCTTCTCTCTCCTGATTCCTCACCCTTAAATTTCATTTTTGTCTCCACTTTCTTTCTCTTCCCCCCGATCGATCTTCCCCTCCTTCTGAACCCACCCTCCTTCCTCCTCTTCTTTGTCGTTGGTCTCTTTTTCCCATCTGTCACTTAGCTCTTGAACAGAGTTGCTGACGCTGTCTGTGTGTCTGCTATTCCTGCGTGACCACCCAGTTCTCCTGCCCGCTGTTTACTTTACCAGAATCCATCACAGGGCAGAAAGCATCGCCTCATTCGGGCTTTCTAAGTTCTTCACCAGAACTTTGAAGCATCGTACCTGCAAATGTGTCTTCACCTTTTTTTTTATTTAAAAGTTCTTTGCAGCACTGAGTTGAGTGGTTTCTCTAAGGTTTATTAAGAGCTTAGCAAAGTCATGAGTGAGTGAAACTGATAAGTCACTGAAACATTGAAGAAATCTCAAACAAAAATTCTTGGACAATTCAGCATCCATGGCCCTTTTATGTAGGCTCATATAGACTGTATTTTAATATTAATGTATTCACCGAGTGTATTCTCTTGAATTGTAAACATTTTCCTGAAGAGTTCATGGCCTCTCAATCACTAGTTTCATGTATTTTCTAATTTTATTCTATTTGAATGCCCCAACGTCAAATGCCTTGTATGTGTAAATGTACTCGGCAATAAATACAGATTCTGATTCTGATTCTTCCATCCATATGGAAGAGTGTTAGGGCCACATCTTAAAAGTCATAATTCTCAGATTAAAGTCATAATTATGTATTCTGAGAAAAAAAAGTCAGAATTCTCAGATTAAAGTCATAATTATGTATTCTGAGAAAAAAAAGTCAGAATTCTCAGATTAAAGTCATAATTATATGTATTCTGAGGAAAAAAGTCATAATTCTCAGATTAAAGTCATAATTATGTATTCTGAGAAAAAAGTCATAATTCTCAGATTAAAGTCATAATTATGTATTCTGAGAAAAAAAGTCATAATTCTCAGATTAAAGTCATAATTATGTATTCTGAGAAAAAGTCATAATTCTCAGATTAAAGTCATAATTATGTATTCTGAGAAAAGTCATAATTCTCAGATTAAAGTCATAATTATGTATTCTGAAAAAGTCATAATTCTCAGATCAAAGTCCTAATTATGTATTCTGAGAAAAAAAAGTCAGAATTCTCAGATTAAAGTCATAATTATGTATTCTGAGAAAAAAAAGTCATAATTCTCAGATCAAAGTCATAATTATGTATTCTGAGAAAAAAAGTCATAATTCTCAGATTAAAGTCATAATTATGTATTCTGAGATAAGAAAGTCATAATTCTCAGATAAAAGTCATAATTCTGAGAAAAAAATCATAATTCTGAGAAGAAAAATCATAATTCTGAGAATAAATTTGAGTTTTGCCCTAATACTCTTCCATACATGGCCTCTACTAGTTTAAATAAACAACAACAAGATAATGCTGGACAAACTGCAACCAAGGATTGATACTTATTTGGACCACACTGCCAATAATGTGATCATGCATGTAAACATCCCCGTTGTGTTATTTTGTTACAAGTTACCAACGCTGATGCTGTGTTAATATTCCATAACCGTAAAATCCTGACCATAAGAAATGGAGAAAACAAAAGGTTATCCCACAAAAATGCTTTATTGCATTGCTGGTGGTTTATTATTATATTTGACAATTATGTTTTATTGTTAAACGACCTCTAGTGGCCATAGTAGTTACGACAAGACCAGAGGAGAAGGCCAGGTCACGCAGTGTGATGAATTGTGCCTCAAAAGGATGTTGTTATCTAGTCATATTTGAAACTGATTAAACCCAGAGGGTTAACGTTGTGACAGCTACATTCAGATATTTCATTAGAAAAAAGCAACTCACTGATTTGGTCTCACCCCCCGGAGACTGAGTGTATGACAGAGCTGTTCTCACAGAGCCGTAACTCCGGCTTCTCAAATGACTTTCCCAGTTATGATGGGAATGTCAGGACAGAGAGAGATCGCTGCCTGAACCTTTCCTTGTCTCTTTGGGAGTCCTCCAAGGTTGCGTGCTAGGTCCGGGGATGTTTTCTCCATGGCCGTCCAGTAAGGCTGTAATCACACCTGGGATTTACCCCTCGTCGAATCCAATATTCTTGATGCAGCCGGTAGACAAAACTGAAAAGTCCTCTGCAGTAGATTTGTCCTCAGTGAAGCTGCTGCGTTGGCTCAATTGCAGACAAAACTTCTGAATTATGTAAAAAAGACAATATTTCTATTGTGACATTGGAGGGAAACGTGAATAAACAAGTAAAACAATGAAAAGGATGCTGTTGGAGTCAGGAAGTGATTGTTTAGACAAGATGGTTAACGTTGTGGGATAGAGACTACTGAAAAGTTGTAAAGGGATTATTGATAAATAACAACGACATTGTGTTGCCTACAGGCTTCACAGTCACAAACTGAATGAAAATAGAAGAACACAAACCCTCCCTTGTTTCTTGCTGCATGGAACAGGAAACGTCTGCCCGATCTCTGCATTAGCGGGAACTTTGTCTTAATTTATTGCCGTGGCCTCGGTCCAAACCTGCTCCGCTCCACCTTTTCCTTGCTCCCTTTCTTCGTGTTGAGGAGGATGAATGTGTGCAGTTTAAGGTTTAAAGACGTTTCATTTTCCTCCGCAGCATGTGGAACGTGTGTGTGCGAGCTCGCCAAGTTTCCACAGAAACCTGCAGTTATGTCGTTCCAAGTATTTGATAACCTGGTGAGGTATTGTGGTAAGAATAGGTCACCCACCTCCCATCTCTCCTCCTCCTCCTTTGCTCCCCCCAATGCTCCTCCCCTCTTATTTTCACCCCTTCAGGCCCTCCACCTCCTCCTCTGTCTGCGCTTCTTTCCTCCGTTCTTATCTCCACTCGCCAATCGTCCCTCCGCTCGTCTCTTTCTCTGTCTGTAATATCTGCCTTCGCCTCTGTCATCATCTCATCTCCTTGACCTTCTCTCTCTCTCTCTCTCTCTCTCTCTCTCTCTCTCTGTCTTCCCTGTCTCTCCGTCATCATCATTACAGGGTTGATTACCTGTCATTATGGCTCATTAGGGGCCTATCAGCATGGCGGCAGAAGGCGGGAGGGGGGAGGAGGGGGGAGTGTTGTGGAGAAAAAGGGGATGGTGGGAGGATACCTGTCAACACACCCGTCCAGTGTCAAGCGCTGAGACGGTTACATATAGATTCAGGGGTTTTTAGGATGAGATAAGTGTCCGTGGCTGAGTGTGTGAGGGAAAGAGAGGGAAAGAGAGGGAGAAGGAGAAATCAGAGATGCCCAGACAAGATACCCTGACTGCAGACAAAAGATGGGGAGAGAGTGCCTGTATTTAAATTTCCTTCCACTTCCTCCATCTTCTCTTCCAACCCAGTCTCCACGGTCACATGTTGTTGTCTTTTTACGTTTTTTTTTGTGGAAGCTCACATTTCCCAACTAACGTTACTTTGCTCATTTACATATCTACAGATGTGATTGCCAACATGCTGCTGTTTGAACCACTCGTGGTGCATTTGGCATCAGTGAGGATGATGATAACAATATCCCGGTTATGAATGTGGTCAGGTTTAGGCACAGTGAGTAATCTGTGGTCAGGTTTGGGCATATGTTAGTCTATGGTCTAAATAAACATCTCAATCTCAGGATGCCTCGGCCATATCCCACCCATCCACCTCAAAATACATGAGAAACATATCAGTTTGCAGTTTACTCGACCGTTCTTTCCCAACTCTAAAAGTTCCTCCGTCCTCCTGTCTCCTCAGGGCTGGGAGGAGAGCTGCGACGCGGCCGTCTCTCACCTCCTGCGGAGCTGTTTGTCCAGGAGTCCCAAGGATCAGGCCACATCTCTGGCTCAGGCGGGCGGCCCGGTGCTGGGCCTCCCCCGTGACACCACTCGCCTGAAGAAGCACATCACACTGCTGTGCGATCGCATCGGCAAGGGAGGCCGCCTCACCCTGGCGTCCGAGGCCAACGTCCAGGTCCCCGCCCAGGTCCAGAACCTGGCTGCTCCTGGTGAGTCAGTGTCTGTGCAGCAGTGTCTTTACACAGTAAAGCCCAAGATACACTTCCAGTTCCGACTTCCGATGTAAACGTTACGCACCATAAGCCCTGCTCTTAAACACAGACAGGCCGTGTATCATTCTGAGCTGAGACCTCCATAGAAAGGTACGTTTCTGTGAGGTTTTGGGCATTTCGAGTGTAAATCTGACTAGATAACAGATAATGTCAATGTGAGCCCCTGTAAGAAGACTCAGTGGACGAGTGAAATGCGTCCTGCCTTCTGTATTTTATGCACAACTCTTCTATTTCCAGCTTATGTAATAACTCCTGCGTGAATTAAAGGGGGCGGGGCCAAGCCGTAGGTCAACGGTGCTGTCATTAATAATAAAATGTGATCATCGTGAGATCTGAAATCAAACTTCTAAAGAACGGTCAGTCGCGGTTCAGGTTTAAACTAAAAGTCAACTTTGAACTGTGTCCATCTTGAGTTTTGTTCAGCTGTGTGTGCGTGTGTGCGTGTGTGTGTGTGTGTGTGTGTGTGTGCGCGCGTGTGCCTCATATAAGATGGTCCCCTGTTGAAGATTTTAGGCGTCAGCAAGCAAAAACATGAAGACTATTCATGCTCCACTTTACAGGCCAACACACACTCGTATTTAAATGCATCTGTACACACAGACACACACGCACAACTACAGGTACACACCCATGACACACAAAAACATGGATACACACACACCTACTTTGGCACATGTAGTGTCACATTTGCAAAGTTGACACACTCATAAATTCATACACACACACACACACAGAGTGTACGGATCATTTAGCCCTGGCTTAGGTTTATAGCGGTGTTTCTGACAAGATCATCAATTACACTCTGTTTTCTCTCCTCCCTCTTTATTTCATTTATTCCTCCTCCTCCTCCTCCTTATTTCGCCTTCTCTCACAATTCCCCACACACAAAATAAAAAAATAAATCTCCAACTCATCTCGTACTTGTGCAAACAAAACCGCTCTTGTATCGCCGCACAGTCGGGCTGCTGTAGCTCCACTTATTTGTTACCCCGTTAACCCGCAGATTTAATTTGTGACAAAGCTGTGAAAAAAAAAAGAAAGAAGGAAAACGATGGCACCAAAAACAAGGACGTACGGCCAATAACGCACAACGTCAGTGAAGCGCCATCATTTATACAAATGACTCTGGCTTTAATATTCTTAGATATATAATGAGAGAGTCAAACTGTGTGGAGGGAATAAAAAATCACCTTAAATGTAGCACGTGCCCTGGAAACCCTGGACGTATTCAAAAACTCCACACAGTTTAATGATAAACACACATCACACACACTCTTTCTCTATGTGTGTGTGTGTGTGTGTGTGTGTGTGTGAGAGAGAGTGAGAATGGTCCATAAAAGTTTAAAGGCTTGTTTAAAAAGTCATTAGAATGATTACAGTAATTCAACACAAGGTTCAGTGGAAGTCAACTCAAGAGTCTATTAATTGTGCACTTCAGGTTTTGCTCACGTTGTGAGGACCTGCGTTTGTTTACTCGGGGACTCCTCGTCCTCACGGGGACAAAAAAACAAAACGCACACACGCACACACACACACACAGCACGGAAAAGATTAAAAAGATTAAGGTGAAGACGTGTTTCAAGGTAAAGGTTAGGTTTAGGTTAATGTGTGTGTGTGTGTTTGTGTTTTCTTCTCATACAGTCTCTCCCCTCTCTTTTGGTGCGCTGCCAGCATTTATACATGCACACAAACTCACACACACACACAGACACACACCAAAAACACATTGCTCTTCAGTAAACAGTCGTTTGTTAGCCGTCTCAGATGTTGCTTTTTCACTCGCCCGTAAACATACACATTTGTTTACGTTTCCAACAACACCGGCGGCAACAGTTTCCCCTTCAAGACCACAGACACACACACACACACACACACACACACTGGGATACCACACAACAAGCCCCACTTCATTGGTTGTGTGTGTACATCTCCGTGTAAATGTGTTTATGTGAGAGTTTCCTGGAAACACACACACACACACACACACACAAACTTCTAAACACAGAGTGACATTATCACTCTCACTGTTCAATTTTCACTTTCTTTGTCCTTTAACATAAAAAGAGTGAGTGTGTGTGTGTGTGTGTGTGTGTAAGAAATAAGTTAAGCCGATTTTTAGGTAAATATCTCCCTTGCCCTGCGTTGCTTGATGAATATAGACCAGGTCCATTTGAATTTGGTCCTGGAAAGTCCTTGAATTTGAACCCTGATTCAAGCACAACTCATTCATTTTTCATTTCTGTCCCCCAGTGACAGTTAAGTCTCATCTGGTCAAAACAAAAGGAGAACTTATTTCTGATTACAGAAAACAAAACGTTCAATCAACCACGTCATACAAATGATATAAAAAGACGACCATTTCCTACATAGTGTTGCGTTTCATCCACATGTTAAAAATACTAATGTTCTGAGACGCTGAATCCTGTTTTTTTTTGCTAAGATTCACTAGATGCACATTGTGCCGAAAGATTTTTATTGAGTTATTCATCGGTAATCGCAAAAAATAGATTTAAAAATAGCTTTAAAGTATTTTTTGTCAAATTTGATGGTCCAAGGACAGAGAAGTGGAATGATTTATAGAGATTAGTTGGTATTGTACTTACTGACATGTTCTTTCTCTAATGAAGTCAAAAGATCTGGTTTTGGTTCGTTTGGAAAAAAAAAAAACCCAACAACACACTCACTCAGGTGTGGACGGCTATTCTTCTTAGGACTCTGCATTGACTTCCATTCATTTGGACAGTGTTTCCCCCAAATGTTACCACTTAATATAACCTGTTAATGTCTAACCCGAACCTTAACTTAACTTAACTTAACCACAACCCGTAAACGTAACCAGTTCCTTAGAAATGACGTCCTGCCTCATTAGGAGCAGGTTTTGGTCTCAATGAGGACTACTGGTCCTGACAAGGTAAGGGTTTATGCCAGAACACGCACACACACACACACATATTACACATCCTCCAGTCCACAGTTGTGTGTGTTATTTTCAGTGTGCCACTGCGAGCTGTGGTTTGGGGCCTGCTTCTATTTTAGACTTAAAGAGAGGGGAGAAGATGGGATGTGTTTGAGTGCATATACGTCTGTGTGTGTGTGCGTGTGTGTGTGTGTGTGTGTGCACATACAGCATGTGTGTGTATGTTCAGAGGACACAGAGTGTAAGGAAAATACATGTAGTATGTTTTAATGTGGGTCAAGTCTTGTGTGTAATCGTGAGCAGCTGTCTTTGTTCCGTCTCTGTGGTGTTTGCAAATTGGAGAGTTCTCTTATGTATACAGTATGTATATGTATGTATATATATATATATATATATATATATATATATATATATATATATATATATATATATATATATATATATATATATATATATATATATATATATATATATACATCTTCACCACGAGATGATTATTATGGAAATAATGAATTACCTGAAGCTCACGGTTCAATAAATCTAGAATGACCGTTTTTCATGCTTGGTGTGTAAAACTGAAAAGCAAACAAAACTCAACACAAGAAGAATAAATTGTTGGCACTTTCTGAAACGGCAACTATAGAGCACGGGAAGATTATGAACAATTTATGTTTTATTTTCCTCACCAAAATGCTGTAATTGTGTAATTCACACAATGTTATGGCAAAACTATTTAAAAATGAAGCTTTAAAGCAGGGGTGTCAAAGCCGTTTTAGTTCAAGCATCCTTTTACAAAACTTAAGATGAACAGCCTGAAATAAGTGCAATTTCAACAATATTATGCCTCAGTTTAACATTTACACGTGTGCATTACAACGTACAGATCACCATGGATCTACAAAGGCACAAACATAGTCACAGGTATCTGGAAATGAAAAGTATAATATTACCAAATTAGTTTGACACCTCTACTTTAAACTCTTCACCCTTTAACACCTAAGCCTCAAAATGTCTGTCTGGGCTTTATTTTAACCATAAAAGGGCCAGAAAATGTCCTGTGAGACAGTGCTTTTGCCCATTTTTCCAGAATAACTTTCAATATTTACAGTTTACTGCATGTTAAAATAGTGTATTAACAATTTATAATGAAGTTTTATTTAGAAAAACCCCACAAACCACCAGATTTTGTTAAATGTGAAATCTGAACAGTATAAAACACATTTAGAATAACATTTATCCAACTCTCTCCTCTCTGGTGACAAAAATGCTGATTCGCAGACTTCCTGCAACAGCACGAGTGAAATGATCGCATAAATAACCACATGTTTAATTTGACTTGCAACTTCTCAGCTTTCAGAAACTGTTGCAATTTCTCTGATAGCACAAACCGTTGCGTAATTACGGTGATGCAAACGTGTCGTCTGCGATACGCTCTGTGTTAAAGGGTTAAATGGGCACCAAGACCATAGGGAACTAAGGACTGGAGTTCCCCTGAGCAAGGTACCCAATCCCTGTTGCTTATTGTTAAATTTACACTCTAAATTGACCCCAGCCACAGGGGGGTGTTCTCCTTGTGCCGCTCCCAAAGCGGAATAAAATGGAAATTCTGCGTCTGGAGGGTTCGTTGGGTGAAAAATATGTGGCTCATCTGCTGTGGCGACCCCTACAGAGAGAGAAGCCAAAAGACAAAAAAAACCCATGTTTTTGTAATTTAATTTTATTTAGAAAAAAAATCCCTTGTGGTGCTTGACCAGCTGGACAGCATTTTCCAGTTACCCTCATGGAAAGATTTTCACTGGTCCTGATTATCCCAATAATGGAAACTCACCAAAATCGACTTATTGTGAGTATTTCTTACTGGAACAGATGATTAAATCTCATATCGTCTCATCCCCTGATGGCACTCGTCTACATATATATAATTAAGAGTGAAAAAATGGCTCGAGGTTACGACTGTAAAAAATCTGTACATGTACGTACGTGCGTGTGCGCATACGAAGATGTGTAAATTGAGGGGGGATTGAAATAGCGTAAAGACCGCAGCCAAATTGCTGGCAACCACAGCACTGCACTGTCACCCCATCTTGAAACCACAGCCCAGAATAAGCAGGAATGCGCTGGTGTCTCAACACTGCAGACCAACACGGAGCGGACTATTGGAAGCAGCTTCACCCCTCAACCAGTCTCTCCAGAAACGTTTCCAAAAAACTGGCCCCAAACTGGCCCAGACCAGCCCAAACACTCCCACACCATCCCGAGCTGTCGCAAAACGGCCCAAAGCTTCTTCAGCGTCTCCTCAAAATTGTCACGGACCGACCCAAAAACCATCGCCATCTCAATACAAACAGACCCACACGTGTCCAGAATGATTTACACGCTCTCAGCTGTATCTCAACTCCATCAAACCTGCGCCAATAAACGCCAATAAACGCCAATAAATGCCAATAAACGCCAATAAACCTTTCAAACCGCTGCTTATGAGTTGTAGAATTATAGCTAGAAACGTCTGTGACAGTAAAATTCTCTAATATGTCACAAAGTCTGTTCCAAAACCACTCCAGCCGCGTATTAGTCTGCCGCTGCTCATTGTACACAGTTTTTGTCGTAATTCTTTTTCATATCTGGACTCTGCCCCCTAGTGTTCAACGCACAGGAGTGCATTTATTTTACGGTCTAAGGCGTCGCTGTAGTTTAACAAGAAAGATTAATTTTGTCTGGCACAAACTGTGGCGTCTATTTGGCAAATAAAATAGATCAGCGTTGCTTCAAGATTCATGATTAAAACACATTTTTAATATGCTGATTATATACAGTTAGTTGTATTATATTATCTATTTATCTCCATACCAGAAATAAATGGGTGTATATTGTTCATACAAAACTCCAACATCAATTGTATTGATAATTTTTTTAAGTAAAATAATTTGCATGAGATTTTCATTATGAAAAAAATGCAAATACATAATAACTGAATTGAATGCTAACTTCCTGTAGCCCAAAGTGTGTGTGATGTGTCTATAATCCAATGCAAACTTATTTCAAACTCTTATAAGGCCATTTATAAATCTGCTAGAAATACTGGAGATGCATTTCAAAACACATCGGAAATCACTAAGATCTTCCTCATGAATGCACACAGAGCCAGAGATGGGATTATTTTTGGCTTCATCTTTAAACTGACGGATCACTAGTAACTGTGTTTGTCCTGGTGTTAAAACAGTAAAAGAAAACATATCCTTATAATCTGAGTTCATCATAACCTATTTCTTCCTGCCCCAGTTCTCTGTGGCTTTAAATCTCCTTTTTCCTTCTTGTCTTTACGGAGGAAATATCACTTATTAACCAGAAATCCAATGTGTTATATATTATTTATATAATATTCCATGGTATGCAAGTCACCTAATTTGAGTCCATATCTGGTGATATAATCAGAAACAGACGAGTCGAAAAAGAAAAAAGAACATGAGATACAATAATAATAAAGAAAGTGTTCAATATTAATGTGATAAAGGCCCATAACCAACATATTATCAGTGTTAATGTCACATTTCGGGCGAATATAATTCTGTAATTTGATTAAAAAAGAAATGTCTTGAAGTTAGGAGGTGATTGATTTTTACCAAAAGAGCAAAATCTTGTTTTTTCTCTCTATTTTTTTGGTTTTCTATATGAAAATAAGGCGCATGAGTAAATAAAGACAGGTTAAAAATACATTTTATCTGTAATACTGTGAAGAAGGAAACTAAAAAACGGTTTGCAGTGCCAAAACATATGTATAAATGTTCCTTTCTCTGTTTTAAATCTCCCACAATATAGTGAATTATCTTCTATCTTTACAGAAGTGAGATAGAATGTGTACAATTTATGCTTTTATTCTAGAATATCAAATGATTATATCGTGAGGATTAATTCTCAGTATGTTAAAAGACGTTAGACGGATTCACCAGACAAAATGATGTATATAACAGACTACAGAATGTCACAATCATAGAGAACACGTTTGAATCCCTTTTGAGATGATGCACAGTTGACTTCCCTCTGCTGCAGCGACTGCCTCTTTTTACTTCTACTTTTAGACATATATCATCTCCATGCACTGACGGCCGTTTGCTGCCATTATTGTTGTGCAACTTCCATAACATAATAACTATAATTACGGTGTCATCTGTGCCGTCCCGCTGCTTTTCCTGGGTGTTGAAGTGTCGAGCGCCGGGTCTAAATCTCAGGCTCTAAAACTGATAAACCCGACCCGGCGACGCAAATATAGACGTGACCGAGGAAACGCAGATACACGCCGCGGCTCCCAGCAGGCAGAGCCACGCCCACTATTTAAAGAGTGAGGGAGAGAGGGATGAGAGGGAGGAATGTGGGAGGTCAGAGTGTGTGTGTGTGTGTGTGTGTGTGTGTGTGTGTGTGTGTGAGAGAGAGAAAGACAGAAGGAAAGAAAGAGAAATTTGATTTTGTTTCAGACTTGCTCCAGAGGTGGGCTATTTCCTCACCTCATGTTGATGTAAGACTGAGGTTAACATGCACGCACACACACACACACACACACACACACACAACCACATTCCCCATGAAATTGTAAGACAGCGTTAAAAAAACCCCGACTCCCCTTAGAAAAACACCTGCCAAATTAAGTGTGAGGCATATCCCATTTCAAACAAATGTGTGTGTGTGTGTGTGTGTGTGTGTGTGTGTGTGTGTGTGTGTGTGTGTGTGCACGAGAGAGAGAGAGAGAAGCCACAGGCTGTGCTCTTACCAAAGAGAACAAGATTGGCTTTAGAAAAGGCCAGGATAAATATTAGAGAGGACTTAAGGTAATCACGCACACACACACACACACACACACACACACACACACATAGCTGAAGACGCAGTGGGGGAGATGGAGACTCATACACATTCTCAGACACCTTAACGTAGACAGACGCACACACACTCTGTGCTGTACAGAGGCGTGTGTGTGTGTGTGTGTGTGTGTGTGTGCTCAGTGAAAGTGCCGTCAAACTGCACACAAGAGTAAAGGAAACGTGGAGGAAGGAGGAGATAAGGAAGGAAAGATGGACATAAGAAAATGTCAGAAAATGAGATGATAGGAAGATGGATCAAAAGAGAGGACAGAGAAAAGGACGGAAAAAAGAAAAAGGGAAGGGATAAGGATTGAAGAGGCGCAGACAGGGAGGAGAGGTAAAAGAGGAAGAGGAGACAGAGAGGGCAGGAAGGGGGTTGAAGAGGAGACAGAGGGGAGAAGAATAATGAGGAAGGGGGGGATGAAGAGGAGACAGAGTGGTGGGACACAGAAGAGACAAGGCGTCCAATTCATCGGCCTCAGGAGCTCGCTAAATCCACACTGATCCTCGGGATTCGAGCCGGGATTTCATCACACACACACACACACACACACACAGTGTGAGGTGCAGTATTCACAGCCTCACTGTGAACGTGTTGTCCTCGGTGACGTCAGACGTCCACTAACACTGAAGTTAGGACTAATTATTGTCCTTTTATCGTCCGTTTGTGGATACTAAGATCATTGGTTTTATGTCATGATGTCCCATTTTGATTGTGTAGGTGGTGTCATGACTGATATAATGTCCATCATTTGTTTGCAATGTAGCACATTAAGGCCGTATATTATGTCATATTTAAATCATTTATTAACAATAACCAGTAAATGCTTAAATCCAGGGTTTTCCACCACTTTGCTGCACAGCGTGGTTTTCTTGTCTGTATGTATTTCTGATTTTACAATCGACATCGTGACACCCCTGATACAGAGTGAGTCATGATGAGACACCTACTCATTTTTTGATTATTCTATCCCTTTATTTCCCACAAAAAAAACAAAAAACGTTCTTTTACATGTTCAAATGAACTTTCAAATCAAATCAAATGTATTTAAACAAGCATTTCATCTAATCTTTGCGTCTGTTAACCTCTAACTGCTTCAAGGTGCAACGTAAGTGTCGGTATTGATGGGATTTAAGGTATTGTTGATAAAACGTCTGACACATGCGAGATAGACGACTGAAAACAAGGCATCTGCTGTAGCTGACGTCATGCGGTCCCTTCATTCTACTGCGTGACATGGAATCAAAATAAAGCCATTTTGGCAGGAAGCCACAGTATTTAAAGCCATAGACAAACAGAATAAATGTTGGGGATGTTGGGGACAAGCAAAGGGGACGACATTTGGCAACCCACCAAGGGTGAACTCGAACCCGGGTCACTGCGAGGGGCTCCTCAGGACACTAGAACCAGAACTGCAGAACTCTCAAGGCTCGAAACTAGCACTGACGTTTTTTGGAGGCGTAAACAAACTTGAGTCACGTGACGTCTGCAGTGCTATACATGTGAAACATTTTTGTTAACAGAAGACATTCGCTCTGTCCGTCTTTCAGGAGGCGTTGAGCCCATTGCAGAGGGGGCAGGTGAGGGGGAGGAGCTGGAACTTTCACGCGAGGCCACCAAGTTCATGAAGAAGAAGCAGCCGTCCAAGAAAGTCAAGAAAGGTAGGACATCTCCTCTGTACTGTCATGGCCTTCTCTGCAGTGACCTCATTTCAAAAGCGACCGGTATCGAAATGCATCCGCAGGAACATCCGCAGCATCGCCATGAGAGCATCGTCAGTAAATCCAGACCACAGCCTCTGACACTGATATCTGCTCACTGTCTGTTACACTGTTTTAATCCGACTCTATTTTCCCTCGCCGGCGGCAGCAGCAGCAGCAGCAGCAGCAGCAGCAGCACTGCGCTCGGGCCTCATCTGTTATTTGCACATACCACTGTTGACTGCCGTTGGCTCGCGCTCCGCAGAATCAGCATGGTTCGGATTCTGCTCGGTGCCAAGAGATGAAATCGAGCAATAAATCTGGTCGTGCAGATGCAGCGCGACAGTTCATCGTGTTACGCGGCGCTCGTGGGCTTTGATATCTCACCCGGTTATTCTTTACTGTTGATGTCACTGTGATGTTCTGCTGTATAGCCTTCACCGTCACCCTGAGGGCAGCACATGCAGCCACACAGACTGGTACACCAGTTTATATATCACTGACCTGCAGAAGCCTCGCTCTCACCACACGTTATTTCACCAGCTCTTCCAAATCTCCATATGATCAGCAATCAGCACAAACTCTTCAAAGAGCTGCAAATGTGATCGGTGGCTTATAATATGGCTTCATTCAGATTACCAGGCTGACGTGATTTCGTTTCCTTCTGCCTGTGTGTCCGACAGGGACCCGGCAACTCAGCAGACATCATTTAGTGATTAAGCTAAGTTTCTTGACTTTATTTGTTTTACTAATCATCTCCAACAAAAGAGGTCGGCATCTCAATTATTTCCTTCCCGCCTTCCCTCCTTCCTTCCTTTCTTCCTTCCTGCCCGCTTTTGTTCTCTTATCCAATTGAGTTACCGACCTGATTAGTTTATAAGCACACTTTTGTAAACTCTCATTTGCCAACGCGTTCCACAAACATATATTGTTTCCTGGCTCCTGTAGACACACACACACACACACACACACACACACACACACACACACACACTAGTCTCCTGCCAGAAAGGAGCTCTTGTTTTCATTGAGGACGGATCGTTGTTTCATGAGTTTGTCTTTCCTAAACCGTGGTGGATAGTCGCTTTGATGGGCTCTGCTTTTGTAATGAGTTGGTGTGTGTGTGTGTACACATGGTTAATCCACTCAGGCGTCGCCACTAATAAGGAGGGGAGGTGTGGTAGACACAAAGGGGGCGACACAAACATCCATATGTACAACTATATACAGTGTACATATATAGAATATACACTTCTTTAATATTAATCTGTACTAACTGATTCTGTTATTTGTACAGGTTGAGGCGTCAAATAAGCACTGTAATTTCAACAATTTGTTTTTTTATGTTTACATAATTGTATGTCATACAAAATACAATAAATTAAGTAAAAATTATATTTTATATTACTTTCTAATATATTATAATATATACTAAATCTCTTACAACTTGTATAAAGTACATCAAATCCCATACAGGTTCTTTCTTTACCTCTCTAATGTACACACACACACGCGCGCGCAACGCACACACACACAGTACGTCACTCTTGCCTGAAAAGAGCCAAAAGGAAAATGATCCCTAATTAGTTTTGTTTGTCATGGAAACCTTCACCATGAGTCTGTGGTTTACACTTAAAACAAGAGGAGGAAGGAGGGATGGAAGGAACAGGGGAAGTGATTTAAGGACGGGACAGGGTTGGGGATGTGTGGGGGGGCGGACCTCATGTCCAGACTTGTCCTGTAGCCACCATTCCTCCTCCTCCTCCTCCTCCTCCTCCTCCTCCTCTTCTTCAGAGAAATGTGCAGTAGCTTGTAAAAGCTTTGTTCACAACAGTTAAACCTTGTAGTGAGAGTTTACATCACAGACGTCATAATAATACGTCGTTCACTCACAGCAACACGCCGTACGTCACACTGCCGCTGCCTCGCAGTTTCACTTTATTTTGTATGACATGTCACAATTTAAATAAAAATACAATTAAATGATAAAATGGATTGAGTTATATTGTGATACTGATCTATTTGTATTTTTGTGGCATTAATATGCTGCCGTAGGTCATTATTATTGGGGTTAGTGGCACTTTTTTCTGTCACGATGACAATCAGTTTTAACATGATAACAAGTTTCAGATGGAGAAGTCGAAGTCAAAATGGATCGGATTATATTGTTACCTCGTAACCTTTTCCTTCAAAATCTTGTGTCAAAGCGTGAGCCTTTGTTTGCTTTTAACTTTATTTCCTGTCATTTGATGCAGACATTTATCCCCCAAATATATTTATAATTATCCTATCTTTGTTATTATACTTATCAGCTGACATGTTTACACACACACACACACACACACACGCTGAGCTAAAACCTGCTGATCATCTTACCACCAACCTACAGTGAACTCTTCCTGTGAGTTGTTGGCTCATGGGTGAAGTGGGCAGCTTCACTGCTATAAAACCGAGGAAGAACAAAATCAGTTCAAAGCTCTAATTTTTCAAACAAAGCCACACACACCTTCCGTCTACCTGTCTACGACTTAAAAGTAATTAGGCGCCATGCCAAACCTCACACACACACTTTTCTGTGAGGGTGCACAGGCTGCCGCCGGAAAGCATAGCTGGCAGACTTGAAAGACATCAAAAGCCATCAGAGGAAGAGAGGAAGAGGAAGAGTGTAGCCAGCTCTCTTTTTCTCCCTTTGCTTGAAACGGAGGGATGAAAGAGAGATGAAAGGGAGAGTGTCTTCCTTCTCCTCTTTCTGGCTCTGCATCCCTTTTTGTTGTGTTGCTCCTCCCTTAACAGCCCACCTGGGATCAAACACACACACACACACAGGTTCACACATCTCTCCTCACAAGGACTCGCACTGACTTCCGTCCCGTTTGGACAGCATTAACAAAGCTTTATCCCTAACCAGTTTATACCTAACCACAACTCAAATCTTAGCCCTAAATGTAACTATTAGGTTCTGAGCAGGTTTTGGTCTCTATGTGGACTACTGGTCCTGACAAGGTCAAGGTTTATGCCAGAAAAAAGGTCCAAAAGAGGTCATAAATACATGTTCAACCCCCCCTCAGACCTCCTATCTTTGAGTCATGGGTGGACACATGAGGGCCGGTGTCAGTCCACGGTCAGTTGCCCCATAAAGTCACGTTATGTCCCAGCACAGCCACTGTAGATTTGTGCTAACTGCCATTACCCACCAAACATGAGGTCTTGCCCTCTGCAGACACGCTGTACCTCACGTATATTAGCATGCGCTGGTATCAACCATTTAGGCACGGCTCTATCCATTTTACCAGTCACCATTAGCTCTTTCCCTTCATCTATAAGTAATGTCCTTTGTGCATTAGCATTAGCGTGTGGCTTTCTCCATTAGGTGCTGAATTCAGATAAAAGCTGTTGTCCATTACCGACTGTTTTCATTAGCGTCTTTTAGACACGAACGCCCGATTTGTTCTCTGTTGCTCGACAAAACCACGCGCCTCCAGCTCTGTGTTTGTGCCACACAAGAAACTGAGGTGGTTAATGTCTCTGTTGAACCAGTCAGTCAATCAGAACAACTGGGAAAACTGAGGTTTAAATGTCTATATGATGACAGGGATGAGTAATCACAGTGCACTACAAAAAAATAATAGTTTTAGGAAGCTTTTACTGTCATTGCACTGGTGTAATGACATTAGGGAAGCCTCTACAAGAAGGGGCATGATGAAGTTGTTTTATGGGATACATAATTAAGTACAACATGAAAACAAAATAAAAACCACATACTATCATTTAAATTTCATTTAAAAATAAAAAAAACAAAATACTGTCAGTACATTAACACTAATTTGTATGCTGTGTTTCCATCATAGTAAGGTTCAGCAACGGCGATATTGAACATTCCGCGCTGACCATACCACACCATTTTACTCTGGTATCATGGGGCTGGTTATTTTTGTACTATTCCTAATAAAATTCAAAAAAACACGTACCGTATTGTACCAAACTGAACCTTTCCACTCTATGTTAACTCGGCTCCAGATGTGTGTAGAGCAAAACTACTACTTAATTGTCCTTAAAAGGAGTATAAATTAGACTTCATTCATAAAAATCAGCTCAAAATATTCCAATGTATGTGTATGTGTTATTATACGTGGACAGAAAAGACAAAGCCATCAGGACAAACACAGCTTTCAGCCCCAGCCTTGGATTTTCCCCAGGTGTGTTGTGTTGTGTTGTGTTGTGTTGTCAGCAGAGAAGAGAGTCTGCACAGGTAATGAAACTCAGTTGTGACTCAGCGAGAGTCAAGAGTGCCGGAGGAGGCTTGTGCTAACATGGCTGAATGACAGAGTCCTGCTGTGTCAGTCTGTCTGTTAGAACGCAAAAACACAGCAAACAGAGCTGCTTTATCAGTTAACTGTCACACACACACACACACACACACATGGCAGCAGCAGCCAGGTTTCCTCATTCAAGAAAAGATCCTCCTGGGCTGTGGCCACAATTTCTGACCCATGTACTCCCTTTCTGTGTGTGTGTGTGTGTGTGTTTGACAGACAGGCAGTGACAGATTTCACTTTTCCCAACTCAGCTCCAGTGAATGAAAACACAGATAGAAAATGAACATTTCTTAAGCCATCACCACACACACACACTTCTCTCTAGGGCAGAGTACAACACATTGTGTTTAATGTGCACGCCATATAACGCCATGTTATAGTCTTCTGTTTCTCCCAAGGACACAAATGGAAACTGTTTCTGGAAGTCTGTGGGAGAACGAGCCAAATTCTCGCTTTATAACATTTATAACATCAGTAAAGTTTCCCTCAATGTCTCAATCACTAGTTTCAGGTCTTCTTCAATAGCACATGATGCCCGTTTGAGTAAATTATGTTCCCATTGTGATTGACAGCTGCTATCTTCTCTGTTTACAAGATGGTGTAAAGTAGGATTTCACTTATTTTAACCTTAAAAGCTTCTCAGCAGGAAATAAAAGTGATATGATACGAAGCGGTTAACCTGCTTTGTTTTACGCCCTCTGGCTGTTGGAAGATCAGAAGCATGTGTGACAGGTGTGTGTGCATATAAAAACCTTAGATGATGAACGGCAGCTTGTGTTTTATCTCTTCCCATAATACAAATGTAGCTCGACAGTTTCCACAGTAGAACATTGTAACCAGTCAAAGAAATCTTGAGGAAAACAGTCGATTGTTGAGACTCATCTTCAGGTGGTTAAATCGTTACATCTTTGGATGGAGGCTCTCTGTCCTGTAACCAGATGAGCTCACACAGACACATGTTGCAGACTCACATGAGGTCTAAAGAATAAAATAACACTGAAAATTGAAAACACAGGTAGAAAAATAACCTACAAAAGTACAGCCAAGGCTTTCTGGGCTGGTTAAAGCCTCTATGATGCTCTTTTGTGACTGAGCCAAGCAGCACATGAAGTTGTACAAGAAATGTCTTTGGAGTGCTTCACATGACAGATCTGTGACAGATGACCCAAGATGCATTGCTGTCCAAGTCATTTACTGTGCAGCTGCTCAGTGGGACAGCAAATATGAGGCACCCTCTCTCTGAACTCTCAAAGAGGTTGGTCAAAGTCTCACCTCACAGGTTAGATTTCTTCATGATTGTCAGTCCAGAGGAGGTTCACAAGTCTAGTTTTTGTTGATTTACATTGTGCTAAAACCTCACAATGGAATTAATGTGCAACTATGACAAATAAGCTGCTTTCCCAGCTTTAAAAATGATAAAGGTTTACATTTTTGTCAGTTTTTCATATGCAGATATAACTTGAAGTGAGCACAATGACTGTATATTATTCAGTTTTCTTTCCAATAATTAAAACAAGCTTTCTTATTTTTAAGCTAAGATTTTTAATTTTCCAATAGATCACATTATATACCCTGTATTGGGTCAGTATCATACTGCCATAGTCATCATAAACAGTGTATTCATTAGTTAAAGATGACTAAAGTTTCAACAAGTGTGCATCAGGATTTCAGCACTGTGTACAGCACACTGTAAATGTGGGGGGGAACAAAGTCTTGTTCAATTCTATGTTTCCCTGGGGTAGTTGCGTGTCGGGACACCGCACGAGTTTGTATTTATGCTTCATCAGGGGGTCGCATGGTATTTAAATTGGTGTGGTACGTTCACTTAATTACAGCTGCTTTCCAAATGTGCGTCCCTCACGTCAAACGTGTCATACGTGTGCTCTCAAAATAAAACTGCTCGCGTCCCTTACCGCCTGTCCATCACGCGTGAACTCCTCCAGTGTTACCTCCAAATACGTGTCTGCCTCTTTAAATCCAAACCATCATCAGCTGAGAGTTTGTGGTATGCCGCTATGGCTCGAGATATCGTTTCATACATCGGCATGGTAATTAACTATCCTTCTGAAATCTGAGTACATCAATAAGAATTCCCTGATATTGAAGTCTGTCAAGTATGCGCTCACTAAATCATCACCACCCAGCCAGTGAGACGTAACAATGTCGGACTTGGCCGCCGCCAAAGACATGAGCCAACAGCGGGAGATAGAAGGAACCTCCTGCACTGACTGAACTTAGAATGGAAGGTCACGTCATCATCACTCTCTGACCTCCTTGCTGTTCTTTAATCTCTGTTCATGGAGCTTGTCAACACCATTTTTAGGTAGCAGCATTTGCTCTTGTACTGTAACTCCATAGCCCATGTGCGGCAACACTATCTGCACCACGTGGCTATCACGTCATCTACGGAGCTATTTCTTGGCCCGGGGTTTGTTGACGGAGGGCTGATGAGATGCTTGGCTGTTTAATGTGTGTGTAATGTTCCACTAATGTCTCTGCGATGATATTATCTGATCAGCTATTCTTAGCCAGAGGATAATGCTTGTGGTGATTACAGACAGAGATGAGGACAGCGTTCCAAATATTTGTTGCCAGGTCGGGTAACAGACGGGACTAATGCTTATGGACCCGAGGCACCCTGTAACGGAAAGTTCAGGGGTTTTAAGCTTCACAACAGCCGTTAAGTCCAATCGGTGACCTTGCGTTGGCATAGCTCTGTCATGAGTGAAGAATAAATGTGGTGTAAAAACTACCATAAAAATTGGTTACTGGAGAAGATCGTCTGGGACATAGCAAAACTGGATATTGTGATGCAGTGTTTAGCACTGTCGCCTCACAGCGGGTCTCAGGTTTCAGGTCCTGTGGGGGGTTTGTGTGGGTTCCCTTTAGGTACTCCAGCATCTTCTCACAGTCTGCAGTCCAAACACCTGCAGAGGTGTTTGGCCTGTAAGTCCTAATGGACTGTTAGTTCATTGCGATCTATAAATTGACGTTTGAGGTTTTGAATGTGGGTGTGAATGGTTGTTAGTCTCTGTATGTTGGCCCTGTGATAGGCTGGTGACCTGTTCAGGGAGACTAGAGCTCCAGACGTCATGTGACTTGGTCGGTATGGACCGCCATGTTGGCAGCCTGAGGTGTGTTGATAAAAATGAACGGGGACCGGTGCTGGATCACTGTAAATCCACAGAGATCGACCGATATATCGCAAACCTTGACAGACGGAATATATCTGTTTGTAATCCGATGTAGAGGACATTATTCCACACCTGCAGTAGCACTGACATCTTCAACGTCCAGATAGTCACGGAAAGTTTGCAAGAGCCTGGAGGGAAACAAGTGGACACAATCTGGCTTTGTGACAAACATTCAGGTCTGGAGTTTACCGGCTAAAGATAGCGTTCTTGTCACCAGAAGGGTAAGTGTCGCATTAGCATTAGCATCAGCATCAGGCAGTGTAATGTAAATAATTGAAAGTTAACGTCTATTATTTACAGAGAGTTAGCCACGATATCCATCGCTTGTGTTTCTTCCCCATTGCTCCGTCTTGTTCTGCTCGCCGTGAGCATAGCAGTGCCTTCTCTCTGGATCTGTGGAGATCCGGTAAAAAGTTCTCCCACTAGCCTTTCTCTGACTGTTGTAGCGTCAACAGCTATCTACAATCTTTACTTTTATGATAAACTGTCAGTGAAGAGACAAGTTGTGTGACACACTGTGTTGTCTTATATATACATCTGTAAAGATGAACAGCGTAGTATGCTACCAGAGGGCGTCACCTTGGTTGTGTGACCTACCGGAGATCTATACCCACAATTCTTACCCCTAATATCAGCAGGGACTGGCTCCAGGATAAGAGGTTCACATTGTGGATGAATGGTTTGGTGAAGGATTTTAGTTTCCTCCCACAGCCCAAAGACATGCATGTAAGCTTAATTGGCAACTTAACTGTCAGCTGTGTAACAGACTTATTTGGGGGCTGGGGAAGTCTCTGGAATCCTCAAAAGATAAGCGGCTTAGTTACGGTTGATATGTGGTCGTAATCTCAACATTTTTTAACGTCGGGTCTTGAGTCAGTATAATGAGTCAATGCCGAGGATGGGAATTTACCTTGGTGTTTGTTATATGACCAAGCATTTCTGTTGTATTACCATTGTAACTTTCGGTTTCGTTCACTTTCACGTGAAGTTAATTCCACCTGATGGGCCACAAAATAGAAGGATGTCATTTTTGTTAACTTGGTGAAGAAAATGTGATTTACTTCCCATCAATAGGTTTTATTCACGATGCAAAACCTCTCAACTCTAGTGAAAACCAAACAAAACTTGACTTCCTCAATAACGTTTGAGTTTATTCCCAGATAACCTTCAGCTGGAGTAGTTTCAGTGTGCAGTCGGTTTTTAAAGCATAGAGCTGCCTCTGATGGACATTCTAAACCTTCATCACCTTCACAAGATGATTGATTTCTCTAGTTCACAGGGGGGACAAGGAGACGGACGATATTTGAAGTAAAATCACAACAGATACGATGGGGAATACACATAACCTACGCTGTTAAAATAAACCAGTGTGACACCACAGGGAGTTTCATCAGAACAATCAAATTAAGTAAAGGACTTGTTTATAAGTTGTGTAAATTTTATGGCTAAAGAAAGATAGGAGACGGACGGTGGAGAGAGGGGCAGAGGGAGGGAGGGAGGGCAATGAAAAAAGAGAGATTTAAGGATGGAGGGGAGGCAGGAACTATTCCTGCTATGATAACCATCAACAAACCAGACAGTCTTTCAGAGCTGGAAACCCAGATGTGTGTGTGTGTGTGCGTGCGTGTGTTTCCCCTCAGGTCATGTAACATGTGGTAAGGAGGCGGTGTTTTTGCGGTAGTGTCCATTCAGGCTCTGGCTCCTGAGGGAACCTTCCAGGAGGAATGAGCGCTCTTCCTTTGGGAGGCCCGTGTAGGAAGTGCAGCTTCCAGCGGGGAAGAACCAGCCTTCACACCTCCTGCTGCTTTTCACATTAAGGCCACAGCAGCCATGTCATGGAATATAACTGTTAATCTATTGCATGTTATTGCTACCGATTAATGTCGGACATTTCATGAATCAGCTGAGCAATATCATCATGCATGTTTTATACTGACTTGTCTAATGAGGACTGGAATATTGATTTCTTTCTTCTTTTTTTTTTTCCAATGCAAAACCCTTAATCTGTCGATTACTTTTCTAGATTAATGGAGTACTTTTCCATAAAATGTCAGAAAATGCTAAAAAAATATTGATCAGTGTTTGCAAAATCTGGAAAATGAGTCAGTTTGAATGGGTTTTTTTTGTTGGAGCAAAGCAACTAGAAAATATTTCCATTTAAAAAGCATAAAAAAAAACGCAAACCTATGAATCAATTGTCAAAGTCATTGAGTAATAAATTCATCGTTGCAGCCCGAGTAAAAGCATATATGCTATAACAATGCTAATTTAGCAGTGTTTTAGGACTTCAAAGCAATAATAAATAACATTAACTTTGATTAACTCTGTTGATCTCAAGTGTTTCTTACCAGAAACCCCAAACAATGACTTTGATATTTTAAAAGTTTCTTTGCTCAGTTAAAAGTGTCTTAACTATCATAAAACCACTCCCTACTCAATATATAGTGGACTATATAGTGGATATATAATGGGCTTTTCTATAACTGAAATCAGGGCAGCCAATGACCATATTTAGCCAATTGTTCCCTCCATATTATAAAATATAATAGATATTCTCTGTGTTGAAGGACAGACTTACACAGAAAAACCTTAATTTAAAAGAACCAAAGGTACAAATAAGTAAATGTACTCTAATCATATAGAAACTTGTTGCAAATAACGGATCTCCAACTCTTCTAATATAATCTCATAAATTAAAATCTTTGTAGCTGAACAACTCAAGCTCATGGTCAGACAAATGCATCATGACAAAACAGGCTGAGGCTTTCAGATTCACTCACGGTGGTGTTTAGCGGTGAGGCTAATGCTTTCCAACTTCATTGTCCAGGTCTGCCTCATTCTTTAACCCGTGGTGATGCTTAGCAGTTAGCTAATGTGTTACAGCATCAAGGTCGTTGGTGGTTTTCACCAGATTGGCTTTTAAATGGTTTCAAAGTGTTTTAACTGGTGGAGCTGGACCTTTGAGCCACTCGGGGTTATACCACAATACTCAGAATTGAGAAAATCAGCTGAATCAGCCACTTTGTTTAATAGCCCATACTAAAATATGACATGAACAGACTGCCGGCCACTGATTGGTCAGTAAGTGTCGTGGTCTGTCGCTGAGGTGCAGACACTCCTTATTTTGACCCCGCCCACATTGAGGAGGTACATGCGTGATACCCAAACCGAGTACAGTCGAGTTGAACCGAGTCGTGCTACTTCTGCCCTAAACTCCCAGATGAGCTTAAAGAAACATGTAAAATTAAATAACACATTATTTCTGTATCTCATTATTTTTTTTTACAAGCAGTCTCTTTATTAAAAACACAAAATTTAACATAGGTTACCCTTAACTGTTAAAATGCTATAGTGTAACACCATATACTGAGTGAGAAAATGTCTTTAATGTGAAATCCCTCAGTTAAAAAAAACATTATTCACCTGCTCTCATCAGTGATACAAAAACATGGTTTTGAGTTCGGGGGCAATCAGAGGCTGGTCTGCACTGTAATAAAAGCCCCCCTTTGTTGCCCCAATCCCCACAAATTCCCTCCCCCCTACACCCCTCGCCCCATTTTTTTTAACAAGGGACCTTTAATTTGGCGAGAAGGAAGCAATGAATTGTGGAGTATACTTTTCCACGGGAGGCCTGGGAAGTGTAGGCCTCGTTTCTCTCTCGCAGCTTGTCCCGTGCAAAACTCAATAGGTAACACATGTGGGACGACTGGAGCTGCTACCGCAAGCCTCCTCCTCCAAACACCCGCCGCCCTCTGTGGTCCTTCCCCCCGGTTAGTTTCTCCCACTTATATGCTCACTCATTTTCATGATCTCAGGAGATGAAATGCTGGGATAAACTTTGTCATACATGTATTAACGCCGGCTTGTCATTTGAAAAATGAAAAGTGAAACCATCGCCCTCCAACAACAGCAGAGACTTGTTTTCAGCTAATCCCACATAATTTTACTGGCTTAAACCCAAATGGCAGACTGACAAAAGTAGCAAGTAGCGAAGTGGAGACGGTGGAACATCGAGAAGCTACAGCCGTGGATATTTTTGTTGACAGAAACTAAACCAGAGCTAAAAGGAGAGTAAATACTGGCCTTTTATCCATTAGGTGGTCACAAGCCCGCCTCCAATATCGATGCTAATGTTGCGTAAATTGTGCAAATAGGCAGCTGTTTGCCAGCCCATTCATCAGGACAGGTATTTAAGGTTGCAGTGATGTGATTTATGCTCGCTCTGCTGCCCCCAGGAGGCTGAAAACACTGACTGTATTCATCTGAGTAAGACCCATTTATCGTGCATTGTGCATTTTCATGCCAGCCATACCTCACATGACATAAAACGTAGACGATAATTGCCAGATGTCTGTGTGAATGCCATTTCCAGGGCTCAGAAGCATCTCATGATTATGAAAACGGCCGTAAAGTAACTCAAGTTACAGCTTCAAATATTAGACCCATCGACTGTGCTTTATATAAACAGTGGACACAACCTCCTGGTTTGAAAAGAGAGGCATAGGAATTGGGACAGATGTAGAAGTGAGCCACCAGGGGGCGACTACAAGTCTACGGCATGTAAATCAACAACGTCAGTCAACATTTTCTTGTGGAAGTAACGGTCTCAATAACTAGTGTCAGCCCGTAGAACAAGATGTCAGTTTTGTGAATTATGTTTCCATTTAGAGGAAAATTAAGCGACACGCGTGTGATTGACAGCTGGTATCGTCCAATAGGAGCCCGGTTTGCAGGTGTGGGTGGGAATCTTGAGTTTCAACAATTCAAACTAATTTGATTACGATTCTGAAGGTTACGATTATGATTCTTAAAAACGATTCTAAAGCGATTATATAATTGCATCTTAATGTATCATTAATTCCATTAATACAAAGTGGAACATGTTTCATGTTGTATTTTACCAATTAAGCCAAAATTGGTCCCCACGCCATCTTTTTAATCCACGATAGCTCTTGCTCAGCCATCTTTGCTAAAGCTAACAAGCTGACACACATTTACGCTCTATGACGTTTAACCAGTTTATTGTTTAAGGCAGGGGTCTCAAACATATGGCCCGGGGGCCAGAACCGGCCCGCCAGAGGGTCCAATCCGGCCCACAGGATGAATTTTTTAAAATTTCACACTACGATTACAATCTAAACATAATGTCAAATACAATATTTTTCACTTCCAGATACCTGATAAGATAACAGATACATGTTTGTGCCTTTATAGATCCAGTGTGATGTGTAAATAGTACATTTAGGCATGATATTGTCTTATATTTCTCAAGACATTTCATCTTTTGTAAAAATATCCTTCATTAAATGTAAAACAAAGGAAAAAAAACAAAGGAGTTCTTGTTGTTCATAGGTTATTATGCTATTTTTTTACAATTGTTTTTTATAATCGATTCATAATCGTTTAAGAGAGAATCTTGATGCACCTTTAGTTGCAGGTGAAGTCTGAGCATCTCAAAATACAAGAGTTTTAAGACTATGTTTTATAATCATAGAAATTCAAATTGTGAGTTTGAGCTTTTTAAAAATGTTTTCTTTGTTGAAATATAACGTTCTCGTGTGGTGTGGGTATTGCTTTAGCTTCTGTCTGTGTGTGTTCAGTGTGTGTGTGTGTGAGAAAGAGAGAGAGAGTTTATCAGAGGAGACATGTCAATTAACTGGGGGGTACAGAAGGCAGAGCCAGAGGTCAGAGGTCAGGGCGGGGGATTCGTCAGCTGTCACTAACTATAAAAACGTACTGTGTTTCTGTGCACGTGTGTGTGTGTGTGTGATGGCGAGGTCCCAACTGAAGGTCAGTAGCCACTGAGCCGAGACTGAGAACACATGCTTTCTCACGCACACGCACACGCAGCTCAGCGTGTGTGGTGACATATTCCCCTGCTTAAACACTGAGAGTGTAAAAATTATAAATAAAGCTTCTTAGTTTCAAATTTAATTAAAATGTTAAGATGACACCCTCACTTTAATAGACTCAGCGATGTGAATGTGTGAACTCGGCAAAACAAACAAACAAAACAAAAAAAAATACATAACAGGTGAAATGAGTCGACCCTGAGAGGAGTTTAACGTAAACATCCTCAGTTTAACAGACAACATCAGTCAATAAAATGAGTCTGGACTCTTTCAAACAACAATAAACCCCCAGCTGGTTTCAGGACAGACGCGTTCCGCTAATGTGTTTCACGCCAAACTTGTCGTCTAAAACAAACAGCACAAGCATTAAATAAGCCAATTTTTTTTGAGAACGCTGCCACTTTAAACCTGACCCCTGAGCCATAGCTGTAACTTTGTGAGTAATGATATTCTTTTTAGGTTAGTTAACCATAGACCTTATTTAAAAATGGACCTATAGTCCTCCTAACCCTTGTTGTGAATCCTCAAGATTCAGGATTTGCCCTACACAGTAGCATAAATCATCGGTTTTCCTCTAAATGATGACAACATTTACAAAACTGACATCATGTGCTGTTGAAGAGCTCAAACTAGTGATTGACACCATCAAAAAAAAGGTTTGCTGACATTTAACTCAGTTGCGAAGTTTAAGTTAGCTGTTTTTCCCCATAGACAAACAGAGGTCTTATTTTGCAACCAGTGTAGTCGCCCCCTGGTGGTTAACTGTTGTCCTGCTATCACTTCCTTCTCTTTTCTCCCTCTGTCCGTAAAATGTACAGAATTTCTGTTTACTGCCCCCTGCAGGCAGGCAGACAAATGTGTATGACATGAGTCACTGTAGTCACTATATCTCTTACAGATTATACTTCACAATTGATTTTCTCCACTTCTCAAATTGTCTATTGAAATGAAAACTCACTTGAGTTCAGATTTGATCAGATTATACGTTCAATTGTAGCTCAAATGTCGTTGAGTTTCCGTGTTACTTTGACGCACATTTATTTGTAGTTTTTTTTAAAAATTCATTTCCATTTTGAATTGCAGGCAAATTCCATTTGCGTCATTTCGTTATGAGAGCGCGCGCAGAATAAAAACAAGCACGTGGACAGGAAGGGAGAGCATAAAAACAAACTGAGAGGGGGAAAATAATCACGTGGGGGATAAAGCTTTGGTTACAAGTGTACGAATTGTGATTTAGCAGCAGATACTGTATGTGAGGGTTGCACAGATGTCTCAGTTCAGACTTGACTGCTCCCTCGCATTTTCATCCACGCTCTCGCTCTTTGGAAATCCTCCTCAGTCTCCATTTATATTTTTTCAACTGCAAATACGTCAAGGATGAAGACTTGATAAGGAGATCACGCCGTGTATCCATTGGTCTGCTCCAAGGAACCTGTCGCCAGACTCCAAACCTTGATGTCCTGGGTTCAGTGGAGACTCCAGACATAAGCCTAGTGACGAGACTATCCGACAATGCTGTCATCAGCAGAAATACAAAAAAAAACTAGGACCAAACCCAATTATCCTCGAGGAAAGCTTCTGAAAACATTGAATATATAAACAAAGGAAAAGTAAAAATCCTTATAATGTCGTACCATAAATAATTACTGTGAGGTAATGATTCTGGTCTTCCAAAGTTCTCATATAGACCTCCTAGATGTCTGGAAATAACCCGTTCCTGTGAGAGCTTAAGTGTTTTCTCTAGCAGAGCGAGAAGCGATGGGTGTCAGTAGAAGTAGTCAGGTCACTTCGCTCAGCGTTGGCCAGCGCTCAAAAACAGAGCACAGGCTTTAGACCGCAGACAGAAGCATTATGGGTACATAATCCCTCTTTTCCTCTCCATCCTCTTTACTTCTCTCCTTCTTATGTCCTCCATCCTTCAGACCATCTCTTCCTCCCTGCAGTGTTGTGTGTGTGCGTGTGTTAGACATGATTAGTTTCCTTCATTAGGCCGGGCTTTGCTCCACAACAAATATTGGACCATGGAAATGAGAGACATTTCCACACACACACACACTCTTCTATCACTTGTCTAATTTGCGCTCACAGTCCTGGACGGGACGTTCCTTATATAAAACACGCACACGAAAATATTTGAACCACATTTTGACACTCTTCCTCACACACCAGGTAAACACATACACACTCACAAAATCAAAACTCAGCAAACACACACTCTTACACACGTCCCCACACTCACACATTTTCAAACCACACGCACACTCGTGCCAAAGCAAGCGCAGGTTGTGGCTCGGCGGTGTGTTCCCGCGGCTTTAATTAATTCCAGTGACTAATGAGACGTAATCAGTTCCAGACCAGAACTGGGCCACATGTGTGCGCGCGCGTGTGTGTGTGTGAGAGGCTGACAGTTAGGTCTATAAACACGTCAGACACCTTTTACTGGAGGACAGGTACATTACCTGCTGTTACCGCTGCTATTACGTTGTCTCTGAAGTTTGTACTTGCCAGGGTGGCTATGAAAACAGCTGATTATTGACTCTCATTTGCAGCTGGTTAAATACTCAGGTTTTGGGATGGAAGCTCTGTGTCCCGAGCTCCTCCCACCCGATGACCACAGACAGGCACGTGAGATTCATACGACACAGACAAGTCCCTCATAGACACCGTTCACCTTAAAGGTCCAATGTTTATTGGCAGAATTTCAATATACTGTACATATGTTTGTACATGTTTGAGGGTCAGGGTTTGATTCCCAGCTCCGCCCCATGTGTGGAATAAAAATATTGATTTAATCATTCAAAAATATTGTATTTTATTTGTTTGAAAATACTCTTTTTGTTTGCAATGATCAGGATTTTATTTACGCTCCCTGTTTTTGTTCTTTGGAAGCTGCCTGCTGATTGGCTGCTGAGTTTTGGAGCGACAGCTCACTGGATCGGACGTAGTCACAGTCTTGGAGTCGCTGTCCGTCTGGATCTTATAATTGTGAGTATCTAACGTTTGTCAGATTATAAACGTTAGATACTTACAAATATTTTGTCGGATGTCGACGGAGGGGGAAACTTGGGGAACGAGTTCCAGACGGACAATTCATGTTGAAGTGTTGCTTGCTTTGTTGAAAAGTGTTTGAAAATATTGACGCAATTCTAATTCCATTTGAGGGATCAGCAATCACTGTGAAAATGGTTTAAAAATGTTCTGGTTTGTGTAGCCTGAGAAAAAGCTTTACAGAGGCTGCCATCTTCTATGGTAATGTTTCTATTTCAAATGTTTGGGGAAACAAACACGCTGCCGTATCTCGTACAAATACACAAAATGTGTGTACGTAGATTCCCTTTCCCCGTGTTTCCCACCCACACATATGCACACAGACAGCGATGTGCTGAGCTGGTGCTGAGCTGGCTGGTTGAGGAGGAAGAGGGTTTAACATGGACAAAGACAACCTGGCCCCGCCCATAGGGAGAGTGCCGAGTTGGACACCAAACCTTGCCCCCCCCGTGGTGTGTGTGTGTAACACAGAGAGAGAATGATGGAGGGAGGAAGACGCACCATGCAGAGAGACTTATACTGTATGTGTTCACACACTCATTTCAAGTCTTTTAACTAGTGAGCATCACATTCACAAACACACAGGTTTGAATGTAGAGTGTGGTTTCAGAGTGACGGAGGGAAACTCCCACAGATAGAGAGGTCTTCATACTCACACACACATGCACAGGCAGACACACACAACATATATATACACACACACAGCTATTTTTCCGTCATTTGCGGTGCAGGGAGCTATGTCCCGATGTTTACGACACTGCATGTCTGTCTGGAAAAGTGTGTGTGCGTGTAAGTTTGTGTATGTATGTATGTGTGTGTGTGTTTGTGCGCGTAAGTTTGTGCATGTATGTGTGTGCGAAGGAATGAAAACTCTTCTTGGAAGCGCTGTGCTTTGACGTTTGTGTACACGTCTGTGTTTGTGGTGTCTGTTTGTGTTTGTGTGTGTGTGTGTGTGTGTGTGCCTTACTGGGTTTATATGTTAGCCTGTTTATCACTGTGTGCTTTGGAGAAAGTGTTTAAGCAGTGAAATTGGTCGTCCCTTCTAAAAAAACATGTACTCACATGTAGCCGATGAGGAGCCCTGGCTCCACCACTCTTGCTTGTCTCCCTTTCATCAGCCAGCATCACTTCATATCAGCAGACATATTTGTCTCTGAAGCTATGTCCAAAACCTGTCCCTGAATTCCTTCAGTTTGCCAAAGCAGAAATCGGGTGAACGATTTGTGTCTTTAGGACCTAGACCCGGATCACGACCTGAATGCTTGCATGTTCTCTGGGTTCTCTTAAGTTTCCTCCCACAGTCCAAAAACATGCAGAGGTTAATTGAACACTCTAATGTGAGAGTAGATGGTTGTTCGTCTCGACCGGCAGCCTGTACTCCACATATCGCGGACCCTTATCCGTGTGTCAGGGTTTCACTTCACCATCGGGTGGCGGTACAAGTCTGGCAATAGGGAATTGGATGTATTCCTACTAAAGAAGAAGAAAACGATACTACATGCTTGGTGAGTGGGGCTTAATACTCCGCCCCACCAGTTCGCACACCCAACATACTCTTTGCGCGTAGTTCCAAAATCAGGGCTGGGCCATGATGAGTAATAGTAGTAGACCTTGGTGGAACTGCAGCTCACCAACATCCCACATCCAAGCTACAGTCTATATGTTATTTACATTGAAGTGAGCTGTTCAGCTGTGATAAAGACATACTTAGGTTGCAGCAACAAAACCTCATAGCAAACGCACAACAGCCGTCCTGTTGGTCTTTACCATATGTGGATCACAATGTTGTTCACCAAACACCCAAAACATATGCAGTTTGCTTTTGTGTGTGTTTATATGTGTGTAGTGGAGGAGGTAGTTTCATTTCACAGATTCCACATCGGTTCACGCTGCTCTGGAAGTGGCTCAGACAAATGCTTGGAATCACTGAGGTAGCTGAGATAGCTGACATATAATTACACGTGTGGTTCTTTGTCGAATAACCAATCTGAGCATTCTTGCACAGTCTTTTTTTATGGCTCAACCGCACACACACACACAAATACCCACATGCACACACATACATGCATTTGTATGTGTGCAATATGTTGTCACAGTTTTGTGTTTCCTCTTCCGACAAAGACGCACACTTCAAAGTTTACAAGTGGAAATATTTGGTCAGCTGCACATTTATTAAAATGTAGTGTGTTTAGTAAACAAACAGCACACATGCTCACACAGGCGTGTTCTTTTATATCAAATCGCACTTTTGGTGCCATTTTCAAAGCAGACGAGTATTTGGGTGGAATGCACACACACACACACACACACACACACATACACACACATACATATCCCCTTGAGTACCCTGTCACTATTGGATGTACACATCAAAGCCAACAATGTGTGTTATGTGTGTGGCGACAGACAGTAATTAACAGAGAACATCCCAGAGGGACCAATACTGACTGACTCCATCAATCAAAGCCAATCAGCCTCAACCACTGGAATGTCCACAGGGAGTTTGCATGCTAACACTTTGTTAGCACTGGAGTCAAGTTTAGGGCATGTTTGTGTTTGCGTGTGACACAATAGCATGAAAAAGTACGTATTTTATTGATGTATTTAGATCTCTGTATGCCATAATGTACTGACTGTGAGTTTGATATAGTTGTTGTATTATAGTTTCTGTTTTTACTCATGAAAATCAAGAAATAAGAAACACATGTACCACATGATTCTAATATGCAAATGAATGTGTCAGAGGTTTTGATCAGTACAATTTGCGGATTTAAAACTGAAATAATGAGAGTTATACATTTCCTTTAGGGTCACCTCCTGGTCTTATCTCCACTGTGTCTTCAAGAGTGTAGATGTAGGTAAATGGACCCGCTGTAGATTGATAAAAACAAGTCCATTTAACTATTTTAACATAGCTTTGTTCTGACTGCTGGTCATCTTTGCTCGGTGTTCTGTGGTCCTGACCTGTGAACCAGCTGTCCTCTGCCTTTGCCACCAACCTAATCTCCCCCAATAAAACTCATGTGGCCCCCCATCCTAATCTCTTTCATGGGACCCACCACATATCAAGTTAAATGTCTGTTTTCCATATCAAAACACAGACTCATTTTGAAATTCTGTCAAATATTGGCGATGATTTCATGACGGAATATTATGACGTCATTTTAAAGGTCATATCTATGACAAAAACAATATTTCAGTCCCATAGAAATGTAATATTTTCATTTTACCAATAGTGGCCTTAATATCTCATTGTGTGGACAAACACTAGCCCTAAACCTCCTTGGAAAGGAGCAGGACCAGGTTTTGGTGTCCTCCATGAGGACTACTGGTTCTGACAAGGTCCTAAAGAGGTAACAAATAAAAAGTACACACTCACTCACACACATTTAGCGACAACTGTAGCCATGGGTTTGTGTTTGTGTGTTTGAGAGAGACATGGGGATATGAAGGGGTTAAGCAGGGAAGTGCTGGAGCCAGAGAGATTGACCCAGACATGACCTGCCTATGAGAACATGGTTTAACTACACACACACACACAGACACACACAGACACACATACTGAGCAGCTCATCCTGAAATGATGAAGAGATTGAGGAAGAGATAAAAGAGAGATGGCATGGCTTGTTTTTACTGCTGGAGGTGTAATATAATGGGTAATCGTATCCTCCAATTTCCTGTTATTTATTATTAAATACAGATAAAATATGAAAATGGTCAAAAACAGTTCAACTACTGCGCTTCCTTTTTTCTTTTCTTTTTTGTGCTTTGCTTTTCAAGAATGCATCTTGTGCAATAAGACCACCCGGAAATTGAGTCCAATAAGCTGACTGTTATGAGGTATTTATGGATGGCTAGTTTGGGCTGTTTTGCAGAATTTCCACACATTAAAGGCCAAATATGCAACGTTCAGCCCTTAAAGATGTCAGGAAACATATGATGTAGTTTTATTGTAAATGTTTGCAACTCATACACATATGCTGATTATGGTTAAATGCTAGTAAATACTTAAACATCTCATGAAGCTATGAGATCTGAGGCTTTACAGTACGTACAATAATCCATTCACTATTTTGGCAAGCAACAGATTCTCCCCTTTCTATCTAATGTGCTATAACGTCTTATTCATAATTTAAATGACAACCTAATTATGAATGTGTAGGCGATTATTTAAAGGTTTTGGAATTGAAAATAATTCCGATTGTTCCCAGGGTTGGAAGTGAAAGACTGAAGGTCATTCCTTATTTGTGTTTGCCTCGTTTTCTCATCAGTAAACTGTGTATTTTTAAAGCCAATCTTAAGCTAAATTGGTTCCTGCAGCAGCAGCAGCAGCAGCAGCAGCAGCCATTAGTTCAGTCTGACCTCAGACTCACTTACTGGCGTTTGACCAATCAGATAACAAGTCATCGCCGGTTTAGGAGCACATTGGCCGTGAATGAGCTGAAATGGGGCCTATACATTATCAGCGATTAGTGTGTGGTTGTGTGTGTGAATGTTGTCTTATTCAAACAGACTTGCTACAGTTTTAGAGTCTGCTTCCTCCTGCTTATCTCTCTCTTTCCCCCGCTCTCCCTCTCTCTGTATTTAGATGATCCTCACAGATGCAGCTGAGTTGTTTATGAGCTGCGGATGAGGAGCATGTCACTGCAGTTGTTGTTGTTGTGTGTGTGTGTGTGCGTTTGTTGCTTTGGTTACGTCCTGGCATCGACATCAGACCTCGTCTCTGCAAAAAAAAAAATCTGTGAACTGTCGACTCGCTCGCTCGCTGAAAAACCTCATCAAAGACGCTGTTACACAGTGTTTGCATGTTTTCTGAAAACAACATGTAATACGTATACATTCCCTCGTCAGATCGTCGTGGGACGAGGAGAAACTACCGATGGCATCACATCTCCAGCTTCTGCAGGTCCTGCGTCGGGTTCGAAAAATGAAAACAGGTGTCTCGCTGTCTTTATTAAGACTAAGAGACATTTAAAGTCCCTGTGGAAAGTTTTTGTCCATCAAAATGTCAGGGGTAATTAAGACCATAAACAGGTCTCCAGTCTGCAGCTGCTTACGCTGTTACTTCTGACAACAACTACAACAACAACAAGTCATATTTATACTGTACTGAGGACTTTGATCGTTATGTCCCAATGCGCGTCACATTGGTCTTCCATACGCGTGTGTGTGTGTGTGTGTGTGTTTGTTACCTCTTTAGGACTTATTCTGGTATAAACACACTGTCTGAAACAGTAGTTGGAACCAAAGCTTGGTCCGAGACACAGGTTAAGATTAGAGGTAAGATGTTAAGTCTATGGCAGGGCTAATTCAAAAATTGGCTAAAAATAACGGTTATTATTTTTATATTAATCACTAGTTCACTTTGCGTCGCTTTAGCTCGGCGAATGACATCGCAATGTACAGTCTAGTTCCACTAACGTGAGTGTGTCTGACCTGTCCCGCCCATGAGGTGTCCTGTTGCAGACAGTCATAGCCCCGCCCCATGTTGCATGCGTAACATAATGTACAGACGTAACCAAATCAGGTGAGAGCCATTGAGACTCAGTTGCTCGTCTTAAAAAAGCTCACAGGTGAGTCTGTCTGTGTATGTGTGTGTTTGTATTTGTTCCCTATTTAGGACCTTTTCTGACCTTGTCAGGACTAGTATTCCTCATGGAGACCAAAACCTGGACTTGATGAGGCAGCACCTAATTTCTGAGGAACTGATAAGTTCAGGGCTGAGATAGGAATTGTGGTTGGCTTATGGTGAGTGTTAGACATGAACAGGTTAGGGTTAATGCTTTGTTTACACTGTCCAAATGAATGGAAGTTAATGCAGTGTCCTAAGAAGAATAGCTGCACAACACTGTGTGTGTGTGTGAGAGAGAGAGACAGAGAGAGAGAGTTTGTCTTTAAGGTCCAAGGCTAATTGGCTTGTTTGCTGTGGCAGTGGTTGACTTGTGTGTGTGTGTGTGTGTGTTTAGTTGAGCTCTAGCAGAATGAACTGACACTCATTCACTCACACACACACACACACTCCCACACGCACACACACACACGCACGCAGGATCGTGATCAATGTTGTAGCTGTTAACGAGCAGATGTCGCCAAAACTCACATGTCATTCTGCCCACAGTGTGACACTGAGGTCATAGTAACACACACACACACACACACACACACACGCTCAGTCATTTTGGGGCTTGATCTCACTTGGTAAAAGTGTGTTTGAAAGAATATCTGAATCTCCATTTGTCATCTACTCCCTCATCCTTCCTAGTTCTCCACCTCTTTATCACTTCCTCTCTTTCTTCTCTCCTCCACTCCCTCCCTCCCTCCCTCCGTCTCAGAGCAAACACTGAGCGTGCACTGAGAACTTTTTTAAGCTTTTTACAGCGTACAGTACATAAACCTGTCGTCACGCAGTGTCATTACTTTGTCATCCAGAGCGGCAGCACCGCTGTTTTTTTAAGTCTTTGTTTTCACTTTGTTTCTTTTTTTTCTTCTTCTTTCCTTCCTCCTTTTTTTTCTTTCTTAATTCTTACTCTTTGCTTTCCATCTGTTGGTTTTTCTCCGAAAAGTTCCTCTTGTCTGTTTTTCTTCCCCTTGTTTTTTCTCACACATCATTCTTTCCTATAGCTGGATGCTCTCTCTTTCTCTCTCTCTCTCTCTCACACACACACACACACGCTCACAAACTGCCCTGCACATGTTACGTTTGGCTCTGAAGCTCACGTATATTCTGTGCATTTGCTCTCTTTCATCTGCGAACAGTTGATTTACGCTGATTAAACACACGGAGATTCAGTCGGGGCCTAATGACGGCCGCAGATTTTTGTTTCGCTTCCATCGGCATCACCGCTTATTATCTGTAATTGTCAGGATGTGTCATGTGGCTGACTGAATGCAGGTACTGAGTCACAAAGGGATTTTGAAGAGACACAGAAATGTCACTCTCTGCTTTGTTTTAGTTGTAAAATGTGTCAGGTGAATAGTTGTGTAATGTATTGGTGTGAAAACGGTGTTTTTGGAGCCCTGGAACTGTTTTTGTTGTTGTTGTTGTTGTTTTTTAACTGCTTCATGAATTGGTTCATCTCTGTCACAATTGGATGTCCCTCACTTTTCTATTCCTGTCTGTCTGTGCAGTTGTGGAGACCTAAATCTTTTTTTACACACAAGGTTGACTAAGAGAATAATAAAAAAGAGAATGTGTGTGTGTGTGTGTTAGCGTGCGTTGCGTGTGTGTGTGTGTGTGTGTTGTCTCCGTGGTAACAGGAGTCATCTGTCTTGACAGCTTTTAATTAACAGGACAGCAGGTAGTTTTCTTCATCC
Source organism: Solea senegalensis (assembly GCF_019176455.1). Classification (NCBI taxonomy): domain Eukaryota; kingdom Metazoa; phylum Chordata; class Actinopteri; order Pleuronectiformes; family Soleidae; genus Solea; species Solea senegalensis. Next base: position 5,744,243 of record NC_058029.1, read on the forward strand.
TTCTATCTGTTTCTCTTTCCCACGAATCAGAGACAGTGAGTTGTGTTTTGTGTGTGTGTGGGTGTGTGTACCTGGTATTCCTTATGTTGTGGGGACCTAAATGTGTTTACACAGTCACATGATGGGGACTTGTCTTCCTTATGGGGACAAAAACCAAGTAAATGACTACATTTTTAAGGTGAAAACATGTTTTAAAGTCAGGGTTAGGATGAGACCAGTGGGTAGTAATCATGGTTAAAGTTAGAGTTAGTCTACAAGAAATTAATGTTATGTCCTCTGAAGTCATGTAAAACATTGTGTGTGTGTGTGTGTGTACATGTGTGACCCACTGATGTTCCCACTCTGATTGCCAGGTGTCCCGCTGACACGCTGACACTCCCAAGACAATGGGGAGATTAAAAAACGGCCCCAGACCATCACATGAACACGCCCTCAATCAAACACAGGTGACAGTGGACACTTCTGAGAGTCTTCACAAGAAGATGAAGTCATCTGGTCCTTTCCTGTTTCCCTTTGTTCCCCACACACACACACACATGCCATAAATAATCACACATACACGCACACGCACACACACACAGACACGTGTTGGAGTCGAGCTGGAACGACACATGAGAGAGAAGCAAAGTGTGAGAAGCAGATGGAAGAGAAGAGGGCTGATAAGAGAGGGCGAGTCGGTGATGTCACCTCATATAAAACAAGTGAGAGAGAGACAGAGAGAGAGAGGGAGACAGAGAGAGAGAGAGAGAGAGGGCAGATGTGGAAAGTGTCTGAGATCATTTTCTCATGATTCACTTACTGCAACATCACTTGTGTTGTCTCATTTGTTTTCCTGGCGCAGCTGAACAGACGCGGCAGAGTGAAACCTTTCAACTGTCTGTTTCCCCTCTGAAACACACACACACACACGCCGTGTTCCTCTTTACAGGGAACCACAGCGTGAGTTCTGTCCGTGGATCTCCTCGATTTGTTTTGAACGAAAAACGTCACATGCAGCGTTCCCCGCAGAATTAATCAGTCTATGCCTGGTGGTTCTCAGACTTTTTTTATAAAATATAGTGGTGTAAATAGACCGAGCAAAGTGGAAACATGGAATATCGAGCGACTGGAATCCACAGGCAACAAATTCCACACATGTAACCATCACTTTACATCAGGTACAGAATTAACCAACTTTATTTATTCTACACTCTTTTATTTCATTGTGTTAGCAGTCGCCTCTGGAGAAGGACAGGGGACAAAGTTCATCATGAAGATGTGGGTAAACTGCAGATCTGGAATAATAAACCACTCCGGCTGTGAAAAGCACACAACTGCGTTATAAAAGTCAAATATATTCAGTCTGTCCATTTCTCCTGAATGACTTTCAATATCTGGCAGTTATTCACAATTTACTGCATGTTAAAATAGTGTATGTACAATTTAAAATGAAGAAAAACCAAACGTTTTATTGAGAAATAATATTTAAAATAACATTTGGTTGAGTTTTTGTGTCAATGTGCAAAAACAGGTTAAAAAATGCATGGAAACTAAGGCGTTTTTGCAACTCCCTCCTCTCTGGTGACGCTGATTCTCTGGCATCCTAAGACAGCGCGGGTGAAGTTACTATAACAACCACACGTTGTGACTCACGTGCAGCTTCTCAGCTCTCAGAAACCGTTGGAATTGTTCCGATAACACAAACGGTCGCGTAATTTTGGTAGAAAATACAAAGTGTGCTTGTGCAAATGTATCGTCCGCGATACGCTCGGTGTTAAAGTGACATCTGCAGCTTTAGAAATGTGCATCGTGTCCAACCAATCACCCACTTCCTCCCCGAGTGGTCTCACAAATATGACATTCTCCGTTGTTCTTCTTAATGATTCATGCAAGTATTTGTGTGCGTATATGTGCATTCAAAACCCTTATATTTATGAATGTGAACCATCAAATCTGATCTGGTTAAATGTTTTGGCCATGTGTGCGTGTGTGTGTGTAAACATCTCAGAAGAAATAAAAGAGTTCACTGAATAATCCAGTTTTTCTAATAATTGAACCAAAAGCTCAAGGAAATGACCCGAGCGTCCTGGCCGACTGTGGGGAAGAGGAAACACACACAGTTTTTCTTCTCTGTTCAGCGTCATCTAAATGTGATGCTAGAGTTAGCTCTGCAGGGTGGGAAGCAGGGGATACATTTACCACATCTCCTGCTCTTCAGGTTGCGTGTGTTCTTCTCGTGAGGATCGTAATAATCAGCATTTGTAGTACTTAAAAAAAATACTGACTGGAGTTTTATGATCCAATTCCAACCCCTTTAAAAACAAAGTTGTTTTTTTTACCCCTTTTGTCCTATTGCGTAGATTCAAGACAATATTTGTTGTGTTATTTAATGTAGTAATGTAGTATTACACTCATTTCCATGTTGTAATCTGAAATAGTTCCTAGATGTCTTGGTCAAACAATTTACTGTCAAATTATTTCAAGCTCAAGGTCAAATTCCATTTATATGCCACAAAGTACTTTTCATGCTTGAATTAAGTTAAAGGAAGCAATGAAATGTAGTAAGGAACAAGGAAAGTCACCCAAAAAATAAAGTGAGCATAAACACAGCAATGGAAACAACACATAAGAACCTCACTCATTAAAATAAGCATAGAAATATTGAATATTTAAAGGAAAATACCTGAGGGGATGTCCAGAATATTTGAATCTGTAAAGGGTACTTATACAAAAAATAACTTGATTTATGACTGAAGCTATCAAACGGATGATTTCTGATAAGATGACGGGGAGTTGTTGTCTCGGTGCCTCAGTAAAAGTTTGACCTTTAACACTTTATTGTTTGAAACAGGAAAAAGACACGGAAAACAACAGTGTTTGACACAATACCTAACACTTAACTGTGTGTGTGTGTGTGTGAGGGCACAGGGTGGAGTGTCTGTTATACTTTAGCAGATTTATGACTCTAGAATAAAACAAAAAAGCTCAATGTAAGATAAATAAGTCAAATGTTCTCTCTCCACCTATCGCTCGCTCTCTCTTTTCACGGCACACTGTCGTCTTTGTTCCCATTGTGTTTGATCAAATACACACTCTGTGTTTAGTCAGCGCACACACACACACATTCACGCAGCCACAGGCTTCGGCGCAGGTTCATTCATTGTCATTCATTCTTTAAATAATTCTCTGTCTGATTGTGATATACTGTATTTCACCGACACATATATCTACTTTTACACACACACACACACACACACAATCACACTGACACTTGTCAGTACCAACATCCTTTCACACAAGTCCTTAACAAACAATGCTAAACCACCAGCCCATAAATAATCAGCACTGCCAAAACCATGAAAGTGTGTGTGTGTGTGTGTGTGTCCATCCTGGCTGGTAACCAGTGGGTACGTCCTATCAGGATTAGCTTGGAATGTACACACTTCCTCTCCAGTCTCTCTCTCTCTCTCTCGCTCTTGCACTGCAAATGTTGAATGGACTTTTTCCTACTCTGAAATATGAAAGTCACGTGTATGCGTTTATACAACACTTTTAAAAGTGGTTGTTTTATTCATTTTCAGACATAAACACAAGGAAAACATAATTTAAAAAAGTATGTGTGAGAGAGTGGTTGACAAATGTAGGGGCTGATGTGACAGTCCTGGAATTGGTAAAATAACAGACAATATGTCACAAAATGTCAAAAAAAATATTAATACCAATCCTAGTTTTTGACATCCGTGCACCACAATTCAGTTCAAGTGAAGAATATATTGTTTTTTAACGAGTTGCATGCGCGTTTACTTACTTACGGCCGTCGTCTTCTGTCTTTCTTTGGAAAAAAAATGTGATGTAAACAAATACAGTTGTCAGCAATCACTGTTTGTTCTGCAGCAAAGTTCTCACACGACGGAAAGACTCTACATCACGACCTGAGGAGCAGAAGCTGAAGCCCAACAGCTACGTATAGCGCTAGTAAAGTGAGACACATGCATACAGTTGGACTATAAATTTGGCTCCTGGCACGAATCCGTGCGAGGAACCTATTGTTTTCCTTCAGATTATTATTATATCTGTGGCTTTGCGGCCGTTTTTGAGAGGGTTACTGTGTATAAAACTCCTTAATGTGATATTGCCTTAGTTCCCGGACCCGTGCATTGGTCAAGGGTTCTAGAGCGCCCCCTGAGGTGAAAACAGAGGCAAAATTATTGAGTTCCATCGACCAAGACAGTAACCGCGGCCTCAACTCAGCAGGAAGTCGGCCATTTTGAATTTTGGCGATTTGCGCCCTACGTAAATAAGCTAGCCACATCAAAGGCCCTATCATGACTGCACGCAGTCCTAGTTTGTGTTCTTTTTATATTTTCTACACTATTTTACTAGTTTTACTGTTTTATTGTATGTTCTTAGGTCTATTAGGTCTTGTCTTTTTTTATGTTTTATTTGTTTTATTTATCTCTGATGTACAGCACTTTTTTAGCTGTTTAAAGTGCTTTATAAATAAAGTTGGATTGGATAAATAGGTTGAAACAAATGAGAACCCTAATGCCTACTGGGGTTAAAATGTGTTAAAGAAATGCATGGAAAGCACAAAGTCTGTCTCTTATCACACACACACACTGGACCAGTGTGTTAGTACTGTGCACACACACACACACACACATAAATACATACAATGCAGTGTTTTTTGCATTAATGAGCCTATAACCAGGCAGTATTTATTTAGAATTTCTCATGGGGGTTAAACAAATATTTGGAGCCTGAAGCCGTTTACACACACAGGTTTGGTGTTTTAGAGGAAACTCTTCTCTTCCTCTGACTGGGGATGTGACCACAGGGAACATAACCTCTTCCCCTCACTGTGATGTAGTGTATGTGTAAGTGTGAGTGTGTGTGAGAAAGAGAGTTGTCCATGAAGACTGCTAGGACGATTTCTTCTCGCCTGTAAGCACAGTCTCTCTCCCATGACCTCCTCCTCTACCAGGAGACCTCTCTGTCTCGCTGCCCGTCTGTGCTTTTGTGTTTGTGTATTTTTCCGTGTCCATCTTAAAATCTAATATCCCTTCATACCTTTTCTGATCACAGACGGTTGTGATCTTGATTTGTTCTTTGTATGTTTGCATGTGAAGTCACTATGCGGTATGTGGTGTAGCATCCATGTAACCCCCCCCTTAATACTGTATAAAGGTTACCCAGTTAGTCTGTTGTCTGTTTTTAAAAAGGATGTCTTCAAAGTGTCTATGGCCATCAGGGAGCAAAATATCCCACTTCATACTTGATTTACGACGTCAGTAAACGTCGTCATGAGATGTTTATGGTCTCAATCACTAGTTTCAGGTCTTCAGTACAACTTAATGTCAATTTTTTTTAAATTATGGTACCATTTAACGTCAAATAGACCATAAAGAAAGTGATGTATTGGGCTTAGTCATGGTTATTGACAGCAAGTAGCATCACATTTATGCTAAGTGAGGCACAGGTTTGTGTTGAGTTATTTGTAGGTCTGTTTTTTGGCATAACATCAATTAAACCAATCAGAGTTTTGCCTGTGATTCCTTTTAAAAGCTAGGTGCACCATTGCTATTTAAAGGAACAGGACACTGGGGAAGTGAGCGATTCTCTGCTGAGGAGTTGGATCTGCTCGTGTGTGTAAGCATCCATCCATTGTCTGCCACTTTATCCTCCACATGAGGGTCGCGGTTGTCAAAGAAAGGCAAACCAACACCAAGAATGTCGAATAAACATGTTTTTGAACATGTGGGAGGAAACCAGAGAACCTGGAGAAAACCCACGCACACGTAGACAGAAACACTTGGACCTTCTTGCTATGAGGCAACAGTGCTAGCCAGATTATTTTAAATTACAGGTACTTAGTCCCTGGCTGGTGGACCCTCTGCCGTCTACTGATCCACTGTCCCAACTACAACTCCATTAGGCTGCACAGGATAAGTAACTGAAACAACATTCACTCTGCATTTAACTGATGAAGAAGAAGGGGAGAGTGTACACACACTGTAAACCTGCCTGTGTAGACACATCTCACGAGCAGTTTAAAATAAGCTTGAAAATACTGCACCGTTGACTTTGGACCGGGGTTTTGTTGGTCAATGGCGCAGTGGCTTTCTGCTGCCTCAAGGCAACGCTGCGCCAACAATGCCCCTGACCACACCTCATTTAAAAACCAACGCACTAACGAGTGCATTGATGAGTGCAAATGCTTTTGCTACCCACACAATGTGGGCACTGGGTGTGAAAATGACAACTGTGTCGGTCGGAAACTGCCAACGACATTGGACTGCAGTGTGTGCCGCAGGTGAACGACGGAGCCCAGGGTTTCACTGTGTCACTGTAGCCTTACTAAGAAGCTCCTGATGCTGTTTACTTATTTATGACGTGATATGTGCATGACAATTGTCTTAAAGTCATCTCCTTATTTCTGACATCAGGGGTTTGAGGTCATTCAAGCAGCATTGTTGTACTCCTACAGTACTTAACACTGTACTAAGTATGGCTCAATACCACTTTTTTATCCAATACAACACCAGTTTCACAACCTTGAGTGTCTACTGATACCAATATCAGTCGTTTTTGATGCCTTTAGCACCGAGCTATAACCATTTATTTAAAAAAATATAATGCTCCCCAACTGTCTGTAAGACATCCGCAGTTCTCACAAATATCCTTGTCACATGATGATGGTGGCAGACAACTCTCTGTACAGCCTGTTTACAATCCAATAACAATAACAATAAACCATTTTATTGTAATATAGAGAACCACTGAACTTGTGCTTACAGTTCACCAGCCTTCATAACTCGTGGAAAAACAGTTAACATTTTACAGGAAGGGAAATATATCTTATTATCTATTGAGTGAACTTCATTCCAAAATATCAGCCACATTGTAGAGGTCAGAGGTGCTCAGACATGGTCAGGGAATCATTGTCCTTCAAAGTTGTCTCGTCCTCTAGTGAAGTTATTTTGAGTCTTTTTTACTTCTTTTTTTATTGACTCATTCATGGATTTAACCGCCATTTAAATGGTGCCTTTCCTATTCTACTCGGCACAAAGGCCTGTTTAAGTAGATTCACACACACACACACACACACACACACACACACACAGTCCAGGGTCAGAGATAAATGGTGTCATTAAACATGGGTGGTGAAGACTTCCTGGACTCTCATACACACAACCCACTGAGACCTGAGAGTGTACCTTCACATATTTAACCATGTTGGACACACACACTCAGCACACTGTGTTTCAGTACTCATATATTTTACCATATCTCTCCCACACACTCACACACACACACACACACACAGACACACAGACTGGTGGTCATCCATCACATCCATGAATGGACCATTTAGAGTCGGTGGTGAGAAACAGACGGGCTCAGAGACAGACGGACAGCAAGAGAGAGGCAGAAACCTTTTAGGGACTCACTTAGTGAGACAAAAAAAAGTTTTTAATTAATCAGGAAAAATCAGGCGGAGCACATTTTGTTCTAATCACGCCTTGGTTCTGCTGTAATGTGCTGGCTCTTTTGTATTAGCGCGTAGTGTAAACCCCTGTGGCTGTGACTGTTGCTAATATATCGTTAACAAAACACGTCAAATTCAAGTCAGCCATGTGGAGCCTGTGAGGAGCCGGACGACCTGCAGTCAGAGGATTTAAATGTGTCTCATATCCAGACGACTTGATCTGATTAAAGTTGGATCTATTTGTCCTCCAAACCTGTTCTATATTTCTTTGTGCCCTAATCTGACCTAACATAAATACAGTTAATGTAAGCTGCGCTGAGTTTGTGTTACCACGGTTACCACGGTTACGCATGAATGACGGTCAAGCACGCACGTACATATGAAATTCAAATATACATGGCACTACGCTACACAATGTTGCCCGGCCAGCATGAACAAACCTGACCCAAACTGAAATATTGAAAGTCATTTCAAAAATATTTGTCCTGTAACTGTCCAGGCCAGAGATCTGCATTCCTTTTTATTTGACTTTATTTTACTAGGGCGTCACAGTTAGATTAGAATCTCCTTTCGCAACTGAGACCGAGACCTAGTCGATATGTTTTTGGACTGTGGGAGGAAGCTGGAACATAAATCAATCGGTAAATGGAGAGCTTTGCCTTCTGGCTCAGGTCTCGCTTCACCACTCCTCCTTCTTCTTACGGCTTCTCCCACTAGGGGTCATCACAGTGGATCATTCGCCTCCATCTTGTCCTATCCATTGTGTCCTCATGTCCTCCTTCACAGCAACCATGAACCTTTCTACATGGTCTTTATTTTTTGCCCTTCCCAGCAGTTCCATCTTTGTCCAGTATAATCCCTATCCTTGCTCTGCACGCGACCAAACCATCTCGAACCATGACTCTCTTACCGTCTCTTCTCCATACAATTATCACTGTGGTTTGTTTTTCAACATTGTCTTTTAGCCAAAGTTCTTAACCAACAAGGTTTGGAAACGGCAATCCGCGCTTGTTTCACTTAAGACTTGACTACTGTAACACACTGTATGTTGGTCTTGGCCAGTCTTCACTATTGCGCCTCCTGCTGGTTCAACCCAAGGCGCCAACACATCACCCCATTTTTTATCAACTTCATTGGCTGCCGGTTCCTTTCAGAATTGATTTTAACCCTTAAGATGCTTTTTTTTCCATTACTATGCAATATAGAGTGTTTCATATCCTTTCCAATCTGATGAAATGTTTTTTTTGTTTGTTTTTTTTCATTTTAACCAACAAAATAAACACACCTGAGGTGTGAATTTGTGAAATTTGTTCAGTTGATTTTTGTGACTTCTGCACAATTATTGCTATCAACCTATCGTGACCTATAAACGCACTCCCCCAGGATGTCCATACATAAGGAGTTGTGTATTATTCCCATGGCAATTTACCAGGAGAGTTGAGGGTTACGTGTTTGCTTTTAAAGCCGTTAATGCTTGCTCCACCTTATTTTGCAGAGATTGTGTATACGTGAAAATGACAGGGTTTTACGCACATTAGGTCAAAGGTTACTGGCTGTCCCCCAGGTCAAGATACAAATGGTGGGGTGACTGTTCTTTTGCTGCTCCTGACCTCTGGAACAAGTTACCCCATGATTTGTGTTCCATCACTGAGCTGGGAGTTTTTAAAACTCAAAACATATTGTTTTAGAATGACTAAAATTCAATAGCACTGTGACACTGTTTTATTTCGTGTTTTATTCCTGCAAGTGTTTTTTACATTTTCTTTTTTTATGTGAAGCATTTGGGGTACCTTGCCGATATTGTAAAGTGCCATATAAATAAACATTGATCGTTTCATTGATACTTGGATACTGCTCCAATTGCACCAGCAGCTTATCCCTTATTTCAAGAGGGTATTTGACTATTTTTCCTGCCAAGAATAACTTCAAACCTCAAACTTAGAGATGCTGATCCTCATCCCTGCCGCTTCGCACTGTATCGTGACTCGTCCCAGTGATAGCTGGAGGTCACTGTCCGATGACGTCAATAGCGCCACATCATCTGCAAAAAAAAAAGCAGAGACGGAATCTAACGCCACCCAACCTGACACGCTCTGTCAGTTATTTATGAAAAAAAAGAAGAAACATTTGTAAGAAAACAAAGAGGCTCAGACAATAGGTTTTTTTCCATTCTTGTGTTCTTCAAGGCATCGCACAGCGAGAACATGGAAATCATATATATGTAAACGGATCATGAAAACCACACACTAACCACAGGTCCAGTGTGTGCGCAGTGGGTTTGATGGGGGATCAGCTTCAAAGCCACTTGTTCCTCCAACTGATCCCTGCACATGTGTGAGTGTGAGGGCAGTGTACTGTAAACACGGGCTCCCTTTACACCACAGTCATGTGTCATATATGAATGTGATATTTCACATAGATGAATGTATTCCACGCCAAGCACGTACATATTCAGCTGCGACAGTGGTTTCACCCTCAGCAACGCCACATTTTCGTCTCCTGATAAGTCGGTCGTTTAAGATGTGGTGCGTTCCGATCGCAGGCGCATGATGGGAAATGTGGAAGGGTACATTTCTCTTTATTGTTTCTATTAACCACTTCTGTCAAGCTGTACCAGTGCAGTCAGGATTTAAGAGAGACCATGTGTATGTTGTATAAGAGTCAGTCACCGTTCCTTCGTTTTTATTTTAATGTGGTTAGGATGATGACAGAGAGACAGAGAAGACCACAAAGTCAAAAATGATTTCCAAAACTATAGCCCCCATACTGATCCATCTCTTGAACAGAAGTGCTGTTACTACTGATATATTACAGCAGTGCTGGTGCTGTACTTTTAAACCGGGGCAGGCAACATGTTTTTGTCGTTTTTGATCAATAATTTCAAAGAGAACTAGACTTTTGCACCTCCTCTCGGCTCTGGTTCCAGTTTGGAGAGAGTGCACACAGTACTGTATATGCAGGGCTGTAGGTTTGTCTGCTCCATCTAAAAAAAAAAAAAAAACATTATTAATAATTGCCTGGAAATTACAGTCAACAGTTTGAAGAGCAATCTAGGAGATCATAGTTGTGAATGCTGAAATATCATATGTGATTTTTTATATTTTAATGTCTCTTTAGTCTTCTTTTTTCCAGATTGGTATCACAAAAAATAGATACATTGGTTTTTCATTGTTGATGAGACATTTTGAATTAGCTGCCAATATTTATCAATCATTTGTTTGATAGAATTTGTACTGGAAGGTTCCGCTAATGCTATTTTAGTATTTTACATAACTTGTTTTGTTTATATGTTACGTATTCGGTTGTCTAGATAAAAGTATTGGTTCAAGTAGGTACTGAGCCTTTATATGAGCAGTGTGATCACATGAAAACACACACACACACACACACACACACACACTCTCTCTCTGTGTCTCTGAGCCGGTGGTCGTTCACTGAACTGATAGTGAGTGAACAAACAGACAGTTGTTTGATTTAGAAAAAGAAAAAGTGTCACAACCATTCATTCATCTTCACAGCCCACAAACCACACACACACTCACATACACAACTTTATTTTGTTTCAGACACACAACTTGTTTTCTTTGACTTTTCACACGGAGAAACATTCATTCACATGCCACATAATTCTTATTCTGCACACACACACACACACACACACACACAAAGGCAGCAGTATTTCCTCACACATAGTCATAACTCAGAATCTCCTCACACATGTGGACATGGCTACAGTCTATTTTGCTGCTGACACACACACGCACACACACGCACTCAGCCACACACTCTGCTGAGCTGAGTGTGTGTGATAAGTTGTGTTATGAGACTGTGTTATCTGTTGTGTCAACACTGCCTTTAACACCTCCTCACTCCCTTTTCTCCCCTCGCCAGTGAACTCACCTTCATCAGGAGACTCTGATTATCTGATATTCATATATGACGCGTTCGGCTCAGTTTAATGATCTAATAGCGCTTTTCCACTATATTATTCTAGCACAACTTGGCACGGCACGGCACGGCTCCATGAAGTCGTTTACATGTGACACACACTAACTAGTGACTAGTGACTTGTTTAGCCATTTTCGGTGTACTGAATCATTAGAATCAGTTCATAAAAAGGATTATTTCAGTATTTCCTGCATGACTAGAGCGCAGACTCAGAAGAGACAGTGGAATGGGGTAGTTTCGGCTCACGATCGCCAGCTTTCAGCAGTGCCGTCACTAAATTCGCTCCACTGTTCGACTCCACTGTTAAATAAAGAGATTATAGACATTTCCTTGCTAAATGTTGGTTATTAACAGGACTTTTAAGTCTTTTGAACTGCTTTTTTTGTATCTACAGCTCGGCATTGTTCATGTACTAAGCAAAAAAAGTGGAAAAGTGAGTGATTTAGGTTCAGATCTGTCCAATACCTACCGACGACACCTTTGCTGCATCCCATTTGTGGTCAGAAGTCAGATTTCCAACTCGGAAACTGAAACTTGAATGATTTCTTTGTTCTATGGAGTAAAAATCTGAGCTTATTTTAATTATTAAAAAGCAGTCAAACTGATTACACAGCCCCGCTCTGCGTGCTCTGGAGCCCAGATGAAGTCGACCGTCACTGGTTAAGATTTATTTCTGTTCCCAGTTTGACACACTTCCTGACTGTTTCCTGTCTAGATCCTGACCTTATCTGGAACTATAAATTTAGTGCGAGACTGAGGGTATTTTTGGGCCGAGGGTAAGATAAATGAGTCGGGTCCAAACGGTCCAAACAATGACTTTGATTCTTGAGTCTATGAACTGGTCCTTTAAAAACAGCCTGAACTGAGCTGCACAGCACACTCCTGTCAGGAGTGTGTGTGTGTGTGTTAGTGTATTTTTAGTCGAGTAATTGTGTGTGTGTGTGTGTCAAGTGTGTGTGAGGTGCAGTGAAATGATAGGATTCACCTCTCACTGGTCGACAACCATGATGAGGAAGAGTATCTTCTGCCACAGAAAGGACACTTCCCTCTGCAATTAGACTAGAGCAACCATGACACACACACACACACACACACACAGATGTGCTGTAGTTATTGCAGGCATCACGACAGAAGATCACAGCATATTTCCTACATAATAATAAACATACACATGAAGCATGTGTGTGTGTGTGTGTGTTCTTGTATGTTTATCTTTGTGAGGACCAAAAATGTAACTTAAAAAGTATTTTTTGGGGGGTTAAGAACTGGTTTTAGGGTTAGAAATAGGTTTCAGTTAAGGGTTTAGGGCATTTAGTCGTGATGGTTCAAGTTAGGCTAGATAATAATGCATAGATAATGCAATGTCTATGAGGGTCCTCACTATGAATGCTGGGCAAATGTGTGTCTATGCTTTTTTTTAATTCATTCATTCATTTCAACTTTAAAACATAAGTCAAGGATTAACACATACGAGATAAAATAAGTCAAGTGTTTCCTAAAGAAACTTAGTGGTTAGCACTGTTGCCTTTGCAGCAAGAAGACCCGGGTTTGTGACCCGGTCAGATAAGGGCCTTTCTGTATGGGGTTTGCATGTATGGGGGGTTTTCTCCAGGTTCTCTGGTTTTCCTCCCTTTATATGTGTCCCTGTGATGTACTGGCGATCTGTCCAGGGTGTACCCCGCCTATCGCCCTATGTCAGCTGGCACAGTGCCTCCTGCAACCCTTGTGTATAGGATAACACAGTGATGGATGGATGGATGGATGGATGCATGGTAGCTTGTATGTGTAAACTACAAGAAGCATGGTTCATTTTCACAAGTTTAAAAAAGCATTAGGTTAGGGTAAGGGATAGAAGCATAGGAAATGTGTTTTGTTTGTGTGTTTTTGTGTGAGTTTTTGGCATAAACACTGACCTTGTCAGCACCAGTAGTCCTCATGGAGACCATAACTTGTTCCCAATGAGGCAGAACCTCATTTCTAAGGAACTGGTTCCGGTTTTTCTGAATGTTTAGATGTCAGAGTATTGAAAGCGCTTGCTGTGTTTCAATAAAAGGAGATATTTCCGTCTCGCACTGTACTGGACATTTCCTAAATCCATCACTATAGTGTTGTTGTTGTCATTAAGATGACACCCATGCACTTCTATACCATCCAGTGTGAAAGCAATGTACGGTATATGTATATGTTCTCCAGAAGCAGTGATGTGTGTGAATTTTCTAGCAATGTGCTTGGTTCTTGTTTTTATAGATGAATACTTTGGTACTTTGGTGTGTTTTTCTGCAGGTGTAAGCATGTGTGAATATGGCCGTGAACTGCATCCACAGGTTTAGTTTGTATAGTGTGTGTGTGTGTGTGTGTGGAATGCAGACTGCCACAAGCCTAGATTTACTGGCGGAAGTTCACTGCCAAGAACAGGAGTGGTCAGATTAATCACTCGTGTATGTGTGCGTGTTTGTGCGTCTGTGTCTAAAATTCATGTCTAATGTGCAAAAGCCGTTTGACAACTATATTAAATTGTTACTTTGTCTCCAGTGTTTTTCTCCACCGACAACAGACTTAAAAACAAGTTCTTGCCGCACGACAGTGAAGCGCGTTGTGTTCTCGACTCTTGTGTTCGTCATCAGCCGACGCGACAAACGCTGCCAGAGCAAATGAACTTCAGCCACTTCTGAAATGAGCGGGTGATGAACTAGTGTGGACATTTAAAAGTAATCACCATCATTGAAAAACCTGACTGCCACCAAGTTTGTGCTCGTATGTCAACATATTCTACACGTTTGCCCATAACATGAAACACACAGACACGTGTAATAATAACATATGATGTCCTGTGACAGTAAAAAATGAAGTAGTGATTGCAGTTTAGAGTGTGATGATGGCATACAGTACATTATTTATGTGTTAACCATTGACATTTCTTTTAACTTTTACTGGACCAGGGGCCGGGCCACACGAGGTTCAGCTCGTCCGTCCAAGCTGGGCGTTTTTTTTTCTGTGTCTCTGTCTCTTTGTCTCACTGCACTGTCCACACTGTGTCCTCGTCCTCTAATTTTAAATCACTTCACTTTGTCCAGTCATTCATTCACACATCATAAACACATTCTCACTTTCTTTAAAGTTCTTTTACGTATAAATCAACGCAATTAATCAACAATAAGACAAACAAGATTTTTTTATTAATTGATGAAAATATTGATTCTTTCTTTTTTTCCAAGTGTGTGTCCGTCCTTGTGTTTACATTCTGGCCGGGGTTTGCAGCGGTGGCCATGTTGGTGGCCGTGTGCAGCTGTGATTACAGGACTGAAGCTACAACTGACGTAAAACTGAGAGTTTACTGGTGAGAGAGAGAGAGATTAGAGGATGTTTACTACCTGTGTTTACTACCTCAGCTCTGCAACAGGAATGTATTAAGTTTGATCTTTTGACCTTTAGATTTTGGAACTTTAAGCAGGTTTTCGAATTCTAAATAGATTTTGGAACTTTAAGTAGATTTTGGAACTATAAGTAGATTTTGGAACTATAAGTAGATTGTGGAACGTTAAGTAGATTTTGGAACTATAAGTTGATTTTGGAACGTTAAGTAGATTTTGGAACTATAAGTAGATTTTGGAACTTTAAGTAGATTTTGGAACTATAAGTAGATTTTACTTTAAGTAGATTTTGGAACTTGGAATTATAAGTAGATTTTGGAACTATAAGTAGATTTTGGAACTATAAGTAGATTTTGGAACTTTAAGTAGATTTTGGAACTATAAGTAGATTTTGGAACTAAGTAGATTTTGGATTTTGGAACTTTAGATTTTGGAACTATAAGTAGATTTTGGAACTATAAGTAGATTTTGGAACTTTAAGTAGATTTTGGAACTTTAAGAAGATATTGGAACTATAAGTAGATTTTGGAACTTTAAGTAGATTTGGAACTTTAAGTAGATTTTGGAACTATAAGTAGATTTTGGAACTTTAAGTAGATTTTGGAACTTTAAGTAGATTTTGGAACTATATGTAGATTTTGGAACTATAAGTAGATTTTGGAACTTTAAGTAGATTTTGGAACTTTAAGAAGATATTGGAACTATAAGTAGATTTTGGAACTTTAAGTAGATTTTGGAACTTTAAGAAGATATTGGAACTTTAAGTAGATTTTGGAACTATAAGTAGAAAAAAAACCCTATGAGAATAAGCTTGCACCAGCTACTTTTACTTTATAATTTACTATCCAATGTTTGTATTTCTAATAATTTTTTGCTTTGTCTTACATACTTTCTCCTCATAACTTTATTCTCTCTACATGACTAACTCTTTTACTATTCTATTCAAACAAATAAAAACATCCATATTTTATTGGACACTCTCTAAATGCGGCTTTGAAAAATGTGCCATAAATGCGAGAGACAGTTTTTCCCTTCAGTGTGTGTGTGTGTGTGTGTGTGTGTGTGTGTGTGTGTGCATTTGTGTGTTTTGGGGTAAACGTGATTAAAATGACTGAGCAATTCAAAAATTATATTGAGCATCACTCGAAGGCTGCGTGGAATTCATTTGGCGTTGGTGAAAGAGCTGCATGTGTTTCCAGGTACAAGTTTTCCACCAGTTAGTTCAGCGGAATAAAGTGTGTTTATAGTCAATTTGGTGTGTGTGTCTGTGTCGTGTGGTTTACCAGTGATGGGTAAATCTATTAGACATAAACCTGGCACACGCACACACACACACACACACACACACACGGAGAGAGAGTGTGAGGGATCAGTGAACACTTTGCACTCACATTTTGTGGTCACAGTGTGGAGTTGTGTCATCTACAAGGAACATTTGCAATGTTTTATTGCACTATTTAAAAATGAAAACATGAAGATTTTGAGTTAATTTATTAATTCCTTATGACATTTCTTTTCAGATTTTACCTTTTTGTGTGGCTACAATCTCCACAATTTTCATGTCTATGTAATATGAAATATAATGCCAGCAGTTCATTCTTACGGCGAGTAAGACAACGCAAACAAAAACAAAAGTGGACCACTTTGTTTTGTAAAACTTATACTTTTACAAAACTTATTCTTTAACCCTTTTACACCGAGCGTATCGCTGACAACATGTTTGCACAAGCTCACTGTGTTAGCTGGTTTGTGCTATCGGAAGAATTTCAACAGTTTCTGAAAGCTGAAAAGTTGCACGTCACAGTCAACGGTACTTTCCACTTGCGCTCTCTCTCAGGAACCCGAAAAATCAGTGTCTTTGTCGTCAGAGAGGAGAGAGTGGGAAGAACACCTGTACATAGTTTCCATGTTTGGCCTGTTTTTGCACATTGAGACAAAGACTCAAATTTTATTTTCGCGTAAATATGTTTCAAATTTCAAATTTAATACGCAAAATCTAGTGTTCATGTACAACTACAGTGTTTTTCTAAATAAACCATTTTGTTTTTCTTCATTTTAAATTATATTTCTGGCCCTTTATGGTTAAATTAAGATGGACATGTTGAGGGTTAGGTGTTAAAGGGTTGAGAAATTTACCTTTAAAATGACAAATCTTCAAAAATACATTTCAAATATCCTTTTTTGGGGGGGATACGGTGGTGATGAAGAGAATAAATGATGGCTGACCACAACTGTCAACACACACAAACATGCACATACTGTGTTTGTGTGTGTGTGTGTGTTGGGGGGCATCTATTTTGGAGGTACTTTGGTGGTTTTGTGTACACGTTGTAATGTACACTCTGTGGTGCCCCTCAGCTCCTCAGGGGTCTTGCTGCTCGGTTAAGAGGCTAGGAGTGTGTGTGTGTGTGTGTGTGTGTGTGTGTGTGTGTGTGTGTGTGTGTGTGTGCGTGTGTGTGTGTGTGTGTGTGTGTCAGCAGCAGGGTGCCACGTCTGTGGCTTGCCAGCCTGGGTGTTGCCCCCTTCCTCCCTCTGCTCTGTGTGAGCGACAAGAAAAACACTCGGCCCCCTGAAATATGAAAAGGTATGAAAATATCTGCAAATATTTTTATAATTGGCTCCAGGGACGGCCAAGGTCACAGACCTGCTCCCCCTGCTCCCTCTTTTTCTTTAATATTTCATGTGTTGATGTTGTCACACAGAAGGGAGTCATGGCGCGTTCATACTGCAGCCACAATTATTTTTGCACAGTGAGTAAATTTAAAGTTCCCATCACTCACACGAGGCTCGGGCTGCAACGAAGGATTATTTTCATAAACGGTTAATCTTCTCGATGAGTTGAGTAATTGTTTGGGCCTTAAAAAGTGTTTTAATTATTAAAAGCTAATCAGCAGCGAGAAGCTTCCAACGTTCCATTGTTCTGTCAGAAATAAGGCTTTAACTGTCACATTTATTTTCATAATCGGTTTATCTATTGATTGTTTTCTTGATTAATTCTAAAAACAAGTCAGAAGAGCTTGAAACTATTGATCGTTTTGGTCTCAAATGTCTTGTTTTGTCCACAAAAATCCGAAAACTTCAATCGATGATCAAAATAGCTGATGATTTATTGATTGTTTAATCTAGAATCACTGCTGTATGTGTAAACCTACAGTTAGTGAGAAAAGGCAAAGAGGAGAGAAAGAGAGGGAAGTTGGATTATAATCTGAAAGTATATGTTTGTGTCACTTGATTCATGCTGTAGTCGTGTCTCTGTGTTGTGCTTGTGTGTTTGTGTGTTGCTCTGGATGCTGAACACTCTTGTGTGACGGGGCTCTGTGTTGGAACGCTCACTTGTTTGTCTCTGAATATTGGCCCTGAAGTCTTGCACAGGTTTACCCTGCCAGAACCCTCACACACTCACACACACACAGGATAAACAGTCAAGAACGGGTGAATAATCCTGATAAAATGTTCTGTTGTGTGACGTCGTACGATTTAAAGTGACAACAGACAACATGCCGCGGTTCTCCTCTGCGGTCATTAAGCACACAGGTCCTCAGCAGAAAAGTTAACTTCACTGTTAACAGACACATCAGCATCTTGGAGAAGTCAGTGACACGGCGGCCATTTCTCCCACCGCAGCGTATTTTTACTGGGCAGCACTGGGAGAGCTCGTGTTTCATCCTCCCTCTGTTTTCACTGCGTGAACACGTATGTGTGTAAGTGATGTTGGCAGAGCGTCTGTGGCTCGGGCCAGACTGAGAATCCAGTCCTACACACACACACACACACACACACACACAGATGCAGGTTATATTTTTAATAAAAGCATACTGGGCATATTTGGTGGGTGTGTAACTCAGAGGGAGAAATCATGTTTGTGAGGCGGCTGCTTCTCATGTGTGCAGGGATGGACTGTCACTGTCCCGGAGCAGAACAACGGGGCCGACCACAACACACAAGCAAACAAAAGACACATTCTATGCACTGCACTTTTCACTCATGCAGTGTGTGTTCGGTTGTGCGTTCTTGCGTTGTCGCTGTAATTGTTGTGCATGAAGGATGTCATGATTGTCATTTGTCGTACACTGTGTTTATGCTTTGAAATGAGTTCTTGGGTGTGTGCGTGTGGTGTGCGCGTGTGTGTGTGTGTGTGTGTGCGCAGTCTTGTAAATGTCCTCTCTGATGTGGCTGTCTGTATTTAGGCAGAGTGTACTATGGAAGTTGACAGAGCCACGTGTGTGTGTTTGCACGTGTGCTTGTATCTGCTGCCTCTTCAGGACCTTTTTCTCTGGCATAAACACTGACCTCGTCGGGACCAGTAGTCCCCCGTGGAGACCAAAAAACCTGGTCCTAATGAGGCAGAATCGCTATTTCTGAGGAACTGGATGAGGTTGTGGTTAAGGTAGGGTTAGGGTTAGTCATTAACTGGTTATGGTCAAGGTTAAGGATAAGACTGGTTAGGCCTGTCGAAGTGCATGGCAAGGCCTGAGAAGGATAGCTGCGCAGACCTGTGTGTGTGTGTGTGTGTGTGTGTGTGTGTGTGTGTGTGTGTGTTGGTTAGTAACAGGGCGTAGCTGAGCAGAGAGAAAATATCTTTGTTGACCGCGGGAATGAACCCACCCACTATACCACACCCAGAGAGAGAGAGAAGTTGGTGAACCTCTCTCTCTCTCTCTTTCTCTCTTAATCTTTGTTAGTGCTATGCTCTTTTTTTCTCTTATTGTTTTTTTTTTATTATTATTCTTTTTAATATAAATTAGCATCTTGTGAATGTTTGAGTTACTGAGACAGTAAGTAAGTGCTCTGACTCGCTCAGTATCTCACACAGCCTTCAAAAAAACCTTAATTCCTGTTCCATCTTCATGCACCTTTTGTTTTCCTTTATTCATTCCCTTCTTTTCTCATTATATTTCTCTTTAAAAAATCTTATTGGTAGTTTTTTTTTTTCCCTGTCCGATGTGTAGCCAACAAGCGAAGTTTATTACTACAGCATTTTTCACAGATACAAATCACAACCGCGTGCTCCACAGCAAATAATAAAAAACAAGATTATAAGAAAAACATGTACTCAATAAAACTAGATTTTTAGAACCAGTGTAACTGTAGGTGTGAGAGTGGATGATTGTGTGACCCTGTGATGGACTGTGTACCACACCTTGTACTCTCTGTCAGCTGGGATTGGCACCAGCGTCCCCCGTGATCGTCATGTGGAGGATAACGCGGTTGAAGATGAATGTGTGAGTGAGTGTAAAGAGTGAGATAGTGAGAGCCGTTCACCTAGAGCTAAAAACCTGTCTAAAAAGATATGTTTTTAACTCTTTATTAAGAGAATCATCAGACTGAAGACAGCGTAAAAAGTGTATTCCAAAGCCTGGAAGGAACGATCACCTTAGGGCCCACTAAAGTCGTATTTACATCCGCCTTTCTCATTCGAGTCCTAGTTTGTTTGCTTGGAAAGTCTGGTTTGTTTGTGGAGGTGTGAATGCACAACCAAACTCTGATCCGCACCAAAGAAGTGAACTCTGGTCTGCTTCAAGTGAACCAAATGCAAGAAGCGGCCTACAGCACAGGGCATTGTGGGTAATGTACATGTAGAAGGATAGCCGGGTGTAATTGCTGCAGCATATGTGTCGTGTGCTCACATAAAACCATAGGATTTGATGCAGCTCCATGTGTGCTGCTCTTTTTCTCAGTAATTCTATTTTCTTGTTTCTCACATCCATCGCTTTACACACTACAGGAAAACACACTAGTACACACACACACACACACACTAAAGCACAGATCCAGTCAGATACCTGCTCATCTCGTCTCTCCCTCTGGCAGAAACATTCACACACTCTCGGCTCAATGGACTCTGTAAATCAGCCGCAGTCTCCTCCATGCTGATTGGGTCCGGGATGCGGGCGATCTGTGCGGCCGCCTCTATTTTGACTACGGCTGCCTGCAGATGAATGCAGCACTGCGATCCGCCGCTAAGACGCGCGCTCAGGCGGAACACGAGGCTTTGAACGCGGCACAGATAGCGTCGCTCTCCTTATCTAATCGACACGACGACTTTTGTTGCTGTGGTTTTGGTTTTTGTTCCATGAGGAACAAACAAGTGTTGCCCTCTAAACTCTGAGGCAGATGAAGAGTCGTGATATGTTGAAAAACACAGAGTCTCATTGTAGGGGTCACAGCAGCTCTGGGAAACGGTGAAGAACACTTTTGTTTCCTAAGAAGATTTAGCGAAAGGAAGCGTCGGGGGACACAATTCTTTCTTGTTCTTATTTAAAGGTTCAATGTTCTGCTTTTCTTTTACTATTTAACAGAAATACTGGATTTTTCATTGTTAATTTCGATGTCGAAAACTTGGACAAAAAATGTTCCTCAACGACACTTTTTCACCAACGAAAAGCAAACGTTAAAGTAAATAAAAATGATAAAAGACTTTTTTTCATGGCACGGAGGTTAGGTTGATCTACCTGGACGTCAACACGGTGAAAGACACACAAGGAAATGACAGCATTGTGAAGAAAGAGAACAAGACGTCACATGGTCATCTTTCACGTACGATGTTACGGGAGACAAAACACTTTGTAAACCACGTGGAGACAAACTCAAAGGATAAAAACACAACAAACCTGAAGCCACATTTGGAGGCTAGTGGTCCAGAAATCTATGCAAATGTTGCTGTCGCTAAATTTATTTACTGTAGTTCAAACTGAAACAATGCTGCTACTTTTGAATTTTAAATAGAAATACAAAGTAATATCTTGAAGATAAAAGGTCAGTGTGTAATGTTTCTATTTCAAATTTAAACAAACATCTGACAACAAAGAGAAACTATTTGATTTGAATTTTAATATAAATGTTTTCATATCAAAAAAGTAACATCTGTATTGTGTCTGTATTTTAGTCATAAGACTAAATTGAAACTAAAGTAGTTTGCTGTTAAAATGAACACTGGTATAAAGCAATAAATCACATTAAACCGTGTCTTTATACATGTTAAACATGTAATTTACTAAGCATATTTGAGAAAGGAGGTTAGTTGTTTGGGAGGCTGTGCTGGAATTACTGACCTCAGCTTTAATCTTTCAGTTTGCCGTAAGAAAGATGTCAAATTCAAAATGTTATTTTGAAGGAAGATATGGCCAAGACAGCAGCAGCAGCAGCAGCAGCAGCAGCTCAGTAACTGCAGGAGAATCAATCTTAATATTTCCAGAAATGGTCCGTTCAGCTTCTGCAGGATGTGCATTGTGAGTGTTGCTCATTCACCATGGGAACTGAACTGGCAACCACAAAACCAAACCTGAGTAATACAGACACACTAAAACCCTGATTCTATGACAAAACAAATAATAATCATACAGTTGAGGTGAAGTCACCACAATAGACTAATAAACCATCTCTGCTAAAATGGATATGGAAACATTAAGACATTAAAAAGAAAAGGAGAGGCTGCAGTTCCACGACTAACAGACCAAACACATGACTCCAGACAGCCTGTGCATGAGTGGCCTGATTTCTTCTGTGTGTGTGTGTGTGTTTCTCAAAATGAAACACCTCCACAGTAATTTAGGGGGAACGATGTTATAATAGTTTTATTCCCTTAAGGACCATTCACTAAAGTCAACGATGTGCAATGTCAGAAACTACATTAACCATAGTTTCCTGTCAAACGGATCCCATCCAGACGTTTGCCGTAGCAGATTCACATGGGACCAAAAATGGCTGCGGAGGGAAACAAAAAAAACCACCAGACGTTTCCAGGTAGCACTTGTCCCATGTGAGAAAGGCTTAGCGTCACTTGGTTCCCGGCTCCTCAGAAGCGATGTGCAGCACTGGCATCTGCTTTGTTTAGTCTACAGACCTTCCACTTTGTTAGTTTGTTGAATTAGCGGACTGACAAGACGTGACCTGACCCCTCTGGATTTCCATAGAGGAGGGAAGCTGCCATCTTGTCTTACAACGTCAATGTTTATCGACCCTTTGCTACCGCTCCCCCGGGGAAACTGGCTCTCACACGGCTCACTTTTATTTTCTGCTGGTGTAGTGGGAAAAAAAAAGAAAAGAAAAAGAAAATCCAGGAGGGGACAGACGACGATAGCTTCCCTGGGAAAATGCTCCCGACGGCTCATTCTGCTCTCATGCAGATCCAAGGTTTTAACATAAGAATGTGCTGCATCATTCCAATCAGACCTCATATTTACCGCCACTCCTTTTTCCATCAACAGCAACAGCTTCTGTGCTAAACAAAAACAAACACGGTGTCTAAGATCTAAAGTGCTGCTCTATTAAAACAGCATAAATTAAAGGATTCAACACTGTCACACAGAAATCCCGTATATGCCACTTAAAAGTTTGATGTGGCAGGTGATGGCAAGGAATGAAGGAGTGAGACAGAACAAAAAAATGTCCTTAAAGCTTGTTTCATCAACACATTAGGACTAGGTCATTAAATGAAGTGAAAGAGAGCTGTCTCATAAATGTATTTTTGGGTCATTTTGATAGGAGCTGTCCATTCAGCACCACAGGATTAAAACATAAAACCAGAAAAGCAACAAAAATATCCCACTCTAGGGTCTGAGAATAGGCTCTGTATATCTTTAAGTATACGCGAGACGTTTTATAAAACCGAGTACCAAATTTAAAGGTGCAGCAATGAGGATTTGTTGGGTGGAATCATAAATCAGTAATTTCATAATTTAGATTTACTGTCTAGTTACAGGAGACACTGAGACACTCAATGGACAGATTCCAGCAGTGGTAATAACTGCCTACACTACAAAGAAACCTTGAAAATAAGGTGCGGACGTTGGACAATAAAGTAAATAAAACACGTATTAACATCAGCAGAGAGTTGTAAAAGAAATCCACACTACCACACACACCCGTGTGTTGAGTGTTGATTGGTTACCAGCCACAATCAGAGATTTTGGTGTGCGTTTCCGCTCAGTGTAAGTCATTATAAACACTCATCACGACCATGATCAGGTTCAGTTCAGACTGTGTGCAGACGTGCAGTTCGTGGCCACTCTGGAGACGATGAGGATTGAGTGATACAGTTGAAATCTCCGCCTCTCATAATGGACTGGAAGATTAAGAGTGAGAAAAAAAAAAAAACAGCCTAGTAACCCCAAGTAACTCGTTATGTATTTGGTTCAAAAAACTTGTCACTTGCGAAACATACCGTCATTTTGAGGAAATCCTTGCTACATGATGTTTTTAATTATGAAGCCAAATCAGTCAGAAAATACTGTATATCCATAACACACACACAGGTTTGCATCTGTGTGTGTGTGTCTCTGTGTGTACATCGTTGTGAGGTCCAAAAATACATTAAAAAAACAATATTTGTGAGGACTTTTTTGTCTGGGCCCCACAACCGCTTTTTGGGTTAGTGTAAGGGTGAAGGTTATAGGCTCTTAGTTTTGATGGTTAAAGTTAAGTTAAGGGGCTTGGGAATGCTCACCAACACGTAAATGTGTGTCCAAAAATGTACAAAGCTATCTTTGTGGGGACATTTGTCTGGACCCTACAACTTGAAATGGCTTTTACAGGGTTAATACCAAGTTTTAGGATTATAGGGTTAGAGTTTTTTTGGGATGGTTGGGGTCGGGGTTATAGGTTAGGGAATGGATTATCTCTATGATGTGTCCTCACAAAGATATAAAACAAGTTTGTGCGTGTGTGTAGTGCTCAGACAGTTCAGACTGTCTCTACAGAATTAACCCATTCACATTCACTACTTTCCCGATCACATGTAAGAGCACTGATTCACACACACACACACAAAGACAGATGTGCACATGTGTGAAGTTGTACACACACTGTGTCACTTTACTGCGCGGACACGGACACACCCTCAGCTGCACGGCTTTCATGTTCTCACTGTAAAACTCTGCAGGCACAGATTCATTTGCATGTCAATGTGTAGATTTACACTTTTTACACAAACAGTTTGCGGTCGTCTGTTTGTGTGTTTGTGCTTGTTCCCACTCGTTCTTTTAAATCATTCACCGTTTGGCGTGTGAGTGAGTTTGCTTGCGTTCTGCTTGTGTGTGTGTGTGTGTGTGTGTGTGTGTGTGTGTGGCTGTATCTATGATACTTGTTGTGAGTTGTTTGTCGTGTGTGGGGTGGGAAAACACAAGTGGATTAATGAGGCTCCTGTCAAAACGTGTGTTAAACTGGGAAACTGAAAAAATACCTCACTTTTACACCAAAAGTCATCACCCATTGTGTTTTTTTTAATTAATGTTTTGAAGCGTCAAGTTTTTGGAATTTGTCCAATGCCATCTTGGTTTTCGAAAACCACAAGAAACTATATTTGGAAGAGAGGGTTTAAGGTATCTATATTTTCCCCAAGGGGCAATTCATTGTACAGCTAGCAGTAACCACAAACATCAACAGTTAATACCATCACAAATATAAATGCAATCACAGTGAGTCATTTAAAAGGCTAATGGCTGCAGGGATCATTTGTGCTTTGAATTTGTTTGTGTTTGTGTATCTTGGCATCTTCTGCATCTCGGGTGGAGCTGACGGCGGATTTCACACCTGCGCTGAAGTCCAGACATGTTCCTGAACATATTCAAAGGGGCCGTACGTGGGAACGCAAATGTTTTTTTGCCAAAGTCACTCCAGATATTCTCGAGAACTTCTCCTCACGGCTTCCTGGTCAAATCTGTGTCCCGACTCTCAAACCAGGTGCCATCTTTCGTGTGGACGCTCTGGACAGTCTACCCCTGCTGTTAACACATCTGCTGCTGCTTTCTTGATATGTGAACAGTTTCTAGACCGGTGCTTCTCAATCCTGGTCCTGAAGACCCACCATCCTGCATGTTTTAGATGTTTACCTGCTCCAATCAGTGGGTCATTATCAGACTTATGCAGCGCTTGGTGACAAGCTGACCATTTGAATCAGTTGTGTTGGGGCAGGACCTGGATTGAGAAGCCCTGCTCTAGACATAATGGTCTACTGGTGTCAATCGCACTATAGCCACCATCTGTGCTTTATGGTGTACTTGATGCTCAATGGAAACTTCATGGACACCATACCCTATCGAAGAAGACTTGAAACCAGTGATTGAAGACCATGCACTCCTCAGAGAAATGTTTAAGAATGTTCTGAATCATATATTTCCATATAAACTAGTGAAGTTGCCCCCTGGCCATTCAAGATTATACAGGTTTGAGCCACTTCCATGTCATTCATTATTTACATACAGTCTGTGGTTTACAACTGGACTTCCATTCATTTGGACAGTCTAAACAAAGCATTACCCCTCAACTTAGCCATAACCCCTTAATGTCTAACCCTAACTTTAACCTAACCACAGTTCAAATATTAGCTCTAAACGGAACCATTTCCTTAAAAATGAGGTTCTGCCTCATTTGAATTCACTCTGAACCCTTTTTTAGACTCCAAACTTCAGGGTTGTGTGTTTTTTCTTTCTCTGGACATGTGGACATTCTTCTTTGTTTCCTTACTGAGTCTCAGCCATGACTCGACCAGCAGTGGATTTAAACACAGATTATGTATTGTAAGAATCGCCAGTCAACACTTAGTGTCATTAACAGTTCCACCTCATTGTCGTCCCAACAAAAGTAAAGGCCTCCTCCTCCTGCTGCTGCTGCTTTTCACCATCCCTGTCCCTCGTCTGCAGTATTTTCTGTCATTAGGGAAATCAAAAAAACATTCAGCTTCAGTCTATTAAGGTTTTTATGTTTATATAACATTATGTGTTATCGTGTCCATCTTTCTTTTTACATGTATAGCCTTAGCGCCGAACCCTCAGTAAACAATATATTGCACCTT
The DNA here is from genome assembly GCF_019176455.1 of Solea senegalensis. Lineage (NCBI taxonomy): Eukaryota > Metazoa > Chordata > Actinopteri > Pleuronectiformes > Soleidae > Solea > Solea senegalensis. Next base: position 5,770,821 of record NC_058029.1, read on the forward strand.
TCATACAGTGTGATGTAAAGAAGTGCATCACATGCAGGTTCAGGTGTGAGTTTGGCCACTTGACAAACTTTTACAACTCGCTCGGAAAACGTGCCTTCTCCTCCTTATGAGAATTAAATTGTCAGCCAATTACAATAAGATTTATGCTGCGGTAAACGTGTGTGCCAACTTACTGTTTGCCACACGCACGCACACACACACACACACTCAAGCGCACTCTCTTTGCAAGCCCTAGACGATGAGCCATCTGATTAGAGCTCTTCTGTGGAGCCTGTGAACACACACACACACTTTCGTGAAGCAGTCTGTCCCCACAGACACGCAAAGGCAGATCCATGCAGACAATCCTGATCTAACACTACACACACATACACACACATACACAGTTAGATACCAGGCTGCAGTCTCCAGTCTCTAAACCCTATCTGTTTTCATGCAGATAAGAAGTGTGTCTCATTGTTGGCAGACGATGGTCCCGTTATCATCTTATCAGAGAGCCAGTCCAATCTGGAGGAGGCGGGGCTCCAGAATGTGTGTTTGGCAGTACTGGTGGAGCGGAGGATGGAGGGGGGTCTTTAGTTAAGTGTGTGTGTGTGGGGGGCTCTTTGTCATGCAACAGGTGCTGTTGTCGCTCAATTAGTCCTGATGCTTGAGACCTCAGAGAGCAGAGCTGTGTCCACATCAGGTTGTTAAAGAACAAAACACAGCTGAGCGTGCAGACATCACTTAATCCCCGCTGACGAACAGACGGACGACGTGACGACCCGTCCAAAGCTGCCCGTTGTTAACAATGACCCGATGCTTCTTAATGCTCTGCCCCGAAAAAGCCCTTCAACCATGTCAGCAGCTGACTCAGTGCAGCCTATTTTTAGGAGTCTGTGGCCTCATCCACACAGAAACAGAGCTTTCCCTTAAGTTTTTCCATAAACACCATAAAGAAACTCCCCAATATGACCCTAAACCCTGCAGTACATATACTAGGCCTGTATGTGGTGCTGTCGCAGAAATACACCAAAAAAAAAACATGACGCATGGACATTTTCATCATGTTTGCACAAGTATACATTACAATATACATGTATATATATATATATATAATCAAAATAACAGAGACAGCATGAACCAAGCCAGGGGGATCAAGGAAAGAAAATTGAAGGAAACATAAAGTACATAGACCAAACCACCTGAAGATGATGACAACAGATTGCAACAGCGAATGCAAACACAGGAAAGAGGTTGTTCTTTTCCAAAAAATAGCGTTTCAGCATTCCGTGTGGATAGAAAAACCAAGACGATCCAAAACTTTTGTAGATTCTCCTGAAAACTCGTTTCAGCCATTCGACACAGACCCCCATTCAGACCTGGTATAAACATCAATTAAGTCCAGGTCTGAATGCTCCCAATTTGTCCTGAATGCGTCCTCAGATCCGATCCCAGGAACCACATTCTGAGGTGATTTGAGGACATAATTTGTCCACATTCCTGAGCTGCATGAATGCAATCTGCCCTCAGGATGGATTAGAGACCAGCTCCTTATCTTACGGCACCTGACGGCTCGTCTTCTCACAGGGTTTTTACACTAATCAGTGTTGTAATAAAACTTTATTTTTGTTAATGGAGCACACACACACAAACTGGTTTTATACCTTGGTGAGGACACATCATAGACATAATGCATTCTCTAGCCCCTTACCCTAACCTTAACTGTCACAGCTAAGTGCTTAGCCTTAACCCTGAAATTAGCCCAGACAAAATGTCCTTACAAATATTGGTTTGTATGTTTTTTTGGGACCTCACAAATATATAAATACAAGTACACACACACAAGTTTGCGCTGCTATCCTTAAAAGGACTCTGTATTGGCGTGCGTACATTTGGACAGCCTAAACCACGCATTGTACTCTAAACTAAACCAAAAACCAGTTCATGTCTAACCCTAACCATAACCGCAACTCAAATCTTAGCCCTAGACTTTACCAGCTCCTCAGAAATGCAGAAGTGTTCTCCATGTTCTGTTAGTGAGCTCACATTAAACATGTCTTATCGCCAGGTGTGGTTAGTCAAATTGAAATGTGTTCACATGTGATCAGATCTACTGGGACGGGTGTCAATACCAGGTCTAAACGGGGCCCAGTGACCCTCTTCAAACCTACTATTAACTATTATCCACCGCTCTGCGTACAGGTGGGAACTCATCCACTGCGTCCTGAATGCAAATCCGGTTACAAGAACCACATTCAGATTTATTCTGGGACACATGTGGCCACATTCTTTTACATGTGTGAATGCAAATATGTCCTCGGGGACACACTAGCCCCCGTCCAGACCTGGTATTAGCATCAGTGCGGAGAGATCGGATCACAAATGGCTGCCAACTACCAATTATTAGTGGGATTAGGGGGGGAATTAGTCACAACTTGCAAGAGTTGTTGGCGACAACACTGGTGCACTGACAATTGTGTGTTAGTTTCAAGGAACAACACTTGTGGAACGTAAAAGCACAGATTTCTTTTAGTGTCATGATAAATCCAAGGAAGAGTAAAATCCAAACGTATAGTTTCTGCTAATCCAGATTAAAATACAGTCCTGGAGTATTTAAACCTGGAAGTGTTGCTTCCAAACATTTCCACTGTTCACATGTGTTTGTATTCAGATTTATTTCTCTTTCCCCCTTCAGATAAAGACTCCAAAGAGAAGAAGGAGGTGCCATCAGAGGCCTCGCTGAAGGAAGAAGCAGCAGGGGCAGAGGAGCCACTCAAGGAGGTGAAAAAGGACAAGAAGGAGTTGTCCAAGGAGAAGAAGGAGTCAAAGAAGGACTCGAGCAAAGAGGAAGCAAAGAAGGAGTCCAAGAAGGAATCATCATCATCATCTTCCAAGGAGAAAAAGGAGTCATCGAAGGACAAGAAGGACAAAGACAAGGAAGGGAAGGAGGCCAACAAGGAAACGGGGGACAAAAAAGTGTCTAAGAAGTCTTCGGTGAAAGTGAAAGAGAAGAAGAAGGAGGAGCCTGAGGTCGAGGACGGCTGAGGATTGATGTGATCCAGTCACATGAATAAACAGAACACGTCCAAACATCACACACACATTTATTTGTACATACAGAGGCTCACACATGCTGGATAAATATGTGTATGTGTATATACTGTGTACATGTAAACATATACAAGGCCACATACACACACATTCACTTCAGCAGTCTAAATATACAGTGTATTTGCATGTAAATACACTCAGTCAAGGGCACATTTGCAAAGCAGTTTCCTCTCAGACGCATATTTATATTGCCCAGTAATAACTGATCCACACACACACACACACACACACACACACACTGCTGCTGCTATACTTCACCACATCCAGTAGTTTTTTGTGTGTGGGCATTGAGTGACTGTGGTCTGAGCCCAGGGAGAGCGAGGACGAAGGCAAAAATCCTCCTCCTCAGACATTCTGCTGACTCTCTTCTTCCTCCTCCTCCTCCTCCTCGTCTTCGTCGAGCCTCAGCAGCAGTTGAACCCGCAGCCCTGCGCCTCCTCTAATCCCAGTCAGGCCCCAAACCACCTCCCCACCCACGCTCACTCCTGAATGTGATGTCAGCCCCGCCCTCTCGCCCCCTCGTGTGGCACCGGGCCTCACCAGAGCCTCCCCGCCTTGCCGTCTAAGAATAAACCCCCCCCCCGCTCGGCCGCGTCCAGCCGCCCGGGCTTCTTCCGGGTAAATCGAGGCCACATCCAACAGCCACCTCCGCCGCCTCCCCCCTCTGACCTCCAACAGTCAGTTTTGTGTTGTTTTCTTGCAAAATCTGGGACACTCAAGGACACGCAGCTGCTGATGGACACAAACTTGGTGCTGCGGGGTCAAACCTGAGACTGTTTTTGTACGACGAAAACCAACAGGGCGTTTCTGGAAAAAAGCACGGTGGCACCGAGGCGCAGGGGAAGCGCCAGCAGCGCCAGTCGAACACCCGAGGCCTTTTCTGCTCATCTTCAGGAACAATACGAAGCGGACGCTTGTGGCATCGTGTAACCAGCTCTGGACGACTCTGTTTAAAATGCTTCTGTTAAATGACCGTTACTAGTGTCACAGGAGGAAGAGGAGGAGCCATGGACCGAACCAAAACATGTTTTCTTGCTCTTGGTGGTTTGTTTTCTTACAGGTCACTGTGTTTGTTCAGGTTGTGAGGAGCGTGTCAGGCGTCAGCACCTACAGAGTACAGCGAGGCGGCTTCAAATGTGTGATTCACCGATTTGAAGACGTAGTTTCAAAGGTTTTTTTAGGCAGTGTGGATGTAAAGGATACTTTCTTTCTTGCTTTCAGCTGATAGGAGAATCGGCTGTAGCTGTAACTGTGCACTGTATTTTAAATATTTACTGTAAAATACTCTCATTCGTACTCGCTCACTGTGAATACTTCTCACATTGTCTCACTTGGTTCTTATCCGGATAATCTGACTTCCGTGCTGTTGTGAAAAACATCGTCAGTCTCACGTACGACCTCAACATGTTCGAGTGGACGTCCGAAAGCAGCTCATGCAACATAAACCTTACGCCTGAAGCCAAAGAGGAAGTCAACATACACTGAATATCCACCAGGGGGCGACTCGGCGGGAGTCGAGTAGGTTCATAACGTCAGCACAGTTTCCTAAAGAGTTAATGTCTCAATCTCAAGTTTCTGGTTTTATTCAACGTACCGTGATGTCACTTTTGTAGACGATGTTTTCATTGAGAGGAAAATAAAGCTCTGGTGTCACACGTGAGTGGACACCCGTGTATATGACAGCTGGTTTCGTCCAATAGGAGCCTGTCTGTTACTTCCCAACATGGCGCCGGCCAAACCGCAATTCTGCAAGCTTTAAAACGAAAGTTTCCATTCTTTTATGTGATGTCACAACGTGTTGCCACTCACTCATACAACCTCACACACACACAGACACACACACACACACACCTGCCCTTTTCTATCACTGTGTTTTTGACTTTAATTAATTAAGGAAAAGAGTCAGGATTTCTTATTTAAATTATTAATAACAAACTATTTAAAAATGATTTATATCTCTTAAAGTCAGTTTAAGGGAAATAACAGTAAAAAAAAAAAGTAGTTTGGACTTAAATTGAGGTTTGATTTGTCCCTGTTTCTTTTCTGTGTGTGTTTGTACTGTTGTATTAGTTGTTCAGATGTGCCAGGCTCTTGTTTTGAGTCTGTGTTTTTTGTTTTTTTGAAATCTGCTTTGTTTTGTAGCCACAGTTCATTCTAAAATGAAACTAGGAGTCATTTATGAGAATGAAATCAAGGTTATTTATGAGATATTTAGTAATTAAAGTTGTCTTCTGTAAGAAACTAAACCCTGCTGTCTGTCTGTCAGTCTGTCTGTCTGTCTGCTCGACTGCAAGGTAACAAGGTCATCAGGTAACACATTATTCTCTGATTATTGTTCAAAAACAAACAGGAAAATAACCTTTTGTTACCACGTTTGCTTTTCTTACAGACGTCCTCTGCCTTCGCCCCAAACATCCGACAGGTCGATCGTCACTCTTCACTGAAGCTGGTGTAAGTACGTAAATTAGAGCTGCGACGAAATCCACGCAGCGATGTTAAATTCTGTGCAGAAAATAAAGAAAAACTGTTGCATTTTACTGCCAGTGAAGTCCTGACTGAGAGCTCATGAAATCACATGACTCTCGAGTGTAATTCCGCTTTATTATAACCTGCAGCGTGTCATTTTGTTGTTTGCTGATGATAGCTGCTGAAGCGACGCTCACACTGGCGTTTAAAAAAGGATTTCTCCTCCTCTCAGATGAGTGTTTTTGCAGCAGGAAGAAACTGCACTCCTGCGAACAGGCCTACAGAAAGAAAATGTAATATACTGAGAATATATGAGAAATTAAAGAATCACGAGCAGTCAAACATTTAGACAAAGTGAAATTAGCTGTGTTTCTATTATTTATTTGGAAGAAAATCAATAGACAAACAGTTAGTCACCAAAAAACGTTAAATGTGGTGCGTAATCCTGGTCCTCGGGGACCCCTGTCTTCCATGAGATTAGATTTCATCATCTTACCATCATTAGTTTTTGAGATATTATTAAGACGGAGCCACATGACCTTAGTTTTTGCCTAATCCCGGGTGTGTAACAGTGTTGCCTTTATTTACACAGTGTCTCCTTTTTAATGTCAACTCACAAGACCTTTAATGTTCCCAGAGTAGCAAAATCCCCAATTTCCAAACTTTCCGTCACCGCTTAAATGAAGCATGATTCCTATGTTTCCACAGAGAGTCGAGGAGCGAGTGTAGAAAACTTGTCACATGGGTGAAAAGGACTCACTCTGACAGCTTTTGAAGGGATCGTTTGTTTTGTTTTTTCTTTTCTTCTCTTTCGGGACTCTGGAGAGAACGGAATAGGATAACGGAGCTGCAGCAGCAGCAGCAGCGGCGGCGGCGGCAGCAGAGTTTGCCGCGTGTTTAATTTGGCAGCGGCGTTGGCTGTGTGTACATTTAGGAGCGCTGCAGATAAAGTTTCACCACCGCCGAGACAACTCAACGACTGTGTTTCTTAGGCACGCACAATATTTTCATTTGACTCTTTGGGCTGATATCTGTTTTTAATCCCTCCGTCACTGTGCTTTATCAAACTGACTTGCTCTCTCCACCTGTCACCCTCCTTCCTCCTTTTCTCGTCATCATTTCTCTCATTTGTTATCATTTTTTTCCCCCGTCTGTCATTTCAAATCTCCATTTCCTCTTCCACTTGCACTCTTTTTCACCATTCTTTCATCGGCTCTTTTAACTTTCACCTTCTGCTTCCTGTCTCCCCCTCTTTTCTCTGCTCTTTCCCACCACTCAATCCCTCCATCTATCAACTCTTACCAAATTACTTTTTTTTGTTGTTTTCGTTCCCTTTTTCCAGTTCTTTGTTGCCCCCTCGTCCACCCGCAAGGGTCTTTTTTTTTTTGTGGAAGTCTTGAACTCCTTTGTCCTCGCAGGGATCAAACTGGGTCCAACTTCACATCTCTGAATATACAACATCTCCACAAACACAAATTTCTTTTATTGTTTTGAATATTTGCATGAAAAATAAACGTCTCTGTTACCAAAGCTACACAACCGCCGTTTGTGTCTCAACAAAGAGAAAATCAAAATCCTGCACCTCTCAGATGATTGGCTGGTGTTCACGCCCTCGACGATGTTGTCATTCCCAGACGTTACACTTGTCAGAATCAGTTTACGACTCTGCATTTCTTTAATTTGCCCTCTGAAAAACGACCGTATCATGTTTTGTGAAACCTCTGGATGAGCTCTGTCCAGTCAGACAAAGTCGTGTGTTTTCTTGGACGCTGCAAACGTTTAACGGGAACATTTTTGGACGGGCATTGGGTTCGAAAGATGTTGCATTGTGGGGGGAAAGTGTTTGGTCCGGGGGGAAACTGTCGGTCAGTGGAGGCAAACTGGGCGGTGATTTCACTTTCACTTGGAGTTGTTTAAAGCTGTGTTTCTACTGAGTTTGAACCTGTGGCTCTTTTACACTTTGATGTGGAGCTCACATAGTTTTACAGCAGCAAGAACCACCACGGTTCCTGTTCAAGCTCTAGTTTTATTTAGACGCTTAGTGCTTTCACCGAACCAGCCCGTGTTCACACCCGTTAAGCGGAATCAAAGTTGACTTTTTATTAATTCAAGAAAGAAAGAAAAACAAAAGAGATCGTTGACTTCAACAAAAGTCAAAGCCAGGGAAAAAGCAGTTGTTCATCACATTAGATGAAGGATATAAAAAAAAAAAGCAAAGCAAGATGGGCCGAGGAAAAAAGAAAGATTACAGACGTATATGAACAGTTTCTGCTTTTGCCCAGTTAAGCCGAGTTGAGTACTCCAGATTACACGCATAGTTACCAATGATCAACCAGTTTGTTGCCCTTCCTTCTTTAGCACTATTCGATGTGTAGGTGGAGTGATGTCATTTTTACCACAGGACATCTGTAAGATTAATTCACTAAGTCACAGTGGGAGGGATCAAACGATTAATGCACGGCCGTCACAAAAGCTACAACTGTACCGGGGGAGGAAACGCTGTGTTTAATTTCGGTTTGGGGGAAAAAACGTTGATTTCAGAGGCAGTTTGAGACCCTTAGGGAAGAGATGTATTTACCTTAAGCAATCGGAGGTCCAGACAAGTGCTGTCGACCTTCTCTTGCACAAGGTTTGCCACAAACTTGTCCGACTGCAGAGCGCGAAACTGAATGCTTCCTCCAAGCGCCGCCATGCTTGAGTTATCCGCTGAAAACGACTTGTAAACAGGATGTTACGGAATATTTATGCACATATTTACTGCTGGACTATTCACACGGGATTAGTATTAGCTGAGGTCATTTTTCCAGAAGGTAAAGGTCACTGTAATCTTTACTGACAACGTCCGGCACATTGGGACGGGACTAAAATCACTGAGAAGCTAAAACTAATAGGGTTTTAATCTCATCTATTAGTCCACTGATGGCGGAACGGTTCACGAGGACACAAACTACTCCACGATTGTCACTGGGAACCAACTTTTCAGGTTGTGAAGTGATTTATTTCCAGCGTGCACACGCCTGCCTCTTACTCCTAATGTTTATTTTCCATATTTGATTTTATTTAGTCTGACTTCCTCCCGCTCACACGCCTCGGTGCAGTAAAGCAGATCTGATGTGAGGAACCGCCAAACGTGGCTGCACACACCCAGCAGTTAAAAAACATCAAAAGAACAATACAAGACAATGAGCGTGTAATAAAAGCGGCGTTTGGGCTGAGACGCAGCCCGACTCCGTGTGGGTTTTATTTTGGAGCTTATTTCTGTCTCTCGGGGTTTTAAGGCGTAAACAAACTGGATTAGATAATTGCCGCATCCTTTTACTCGCTCTGCAGATTTGTAACGTCAGCAACGTTTCACCTCTGCCATGGAGAACTTAAGTGGCTCGGGTTTCTTTTTTGGTGTGGACAATACCGATCTCACGTTTTCGTCCCAGGGGAAAATTACCAGAGAATATATTTAGTCGCCGTAGTAACTACGTTATCCTTTCCTTGGACAAAGTGGAAAGAGAAGATGTATATTAGATCACGTTGTCTTCTTCTTTCCCCCTGTCATGTGGACATTTACCATAAAGTAGTGCGTTTGTCTAATTGTATTCACATTTATTTATACAATTTGCTTTGTGTTTACATGACTGTTAAAAGTCCGACAATAATTCAGTTGTTTTAATGTCACGCAAACACGTAAAATCAAGCTATTGTCTTAGTCGGACTAACATAACTGGATAATAATGCGATTCATAGTCCGATTTCCCCTGCATGTGTACGCTTAGTCGGACTGGAGTCAGACTTGGTGTCCTGCGCATGCACCAAAATGTCCTTTGACCCGGAAGTAGAAGGAGACGACGTATAAATTACGGCAGAAGATTAACATGCAGGTACGAAACATACAGAACCACAGCACCATCCATCTCACCGTCCATTAAAGGTCAACAGGAGACTGACGGAAAAGGCACTAGCTTATTAAGCGATACAGCACCCCCCTACGGAGGCGGAGTCAGACGTAGGCAGTAAATCGATTTTCTCCTCCGCATGTATACTCGGATCAGCAAGTAGTCCGATTGCCTGTCTCAGTGGGACTAAGTGATGCAGTAATGTGCAGAGATTGCCAGAGATTAAGCAAAGAAATTAAGAAATTAGCATAGCCACTCAGGTCTTGCTAGCGAAAGTTTAACTTGATAAATAAAAAAGTCTGAAAAATCAGTTTAAACCCCGTTTTTTTTGACAATTAGAAATGTCCAATTAACTAAGTCCTGATCTGCATGTCAGTGTGGGAAGCAGCTGGACAACCCAGAGAAAACCCACACACGCAGTTTGATGTTTTTTTGCCTCATCTGCAGTTGAGTTGTAACGAGAGCCGAGTGCGGCCCCTGAAAACCTCCACGAAAACCAATCCTTTTCTTTCCTCGTGAAGCGGATTTTTTTTTTCTCCTCAGATAACGAAACGCGGCTTCTGTCCGACCGCAGATTAACTGGTCGCCCGACTTCTCTGTGAGACGCTTGTAAAAGCAGGAGAGCGTGGAGTGTGACGGAGCCCAGACCTCACACACTTAATGCTGCAGCGCTGCGAAGACAAAAAGGCATTTTCAGCAATCAGATCTCCAGCTTTACTCGAGTTTCCAGGGTGTTCATGTGAGAAAGCACAGAAAACAGCTCATTAAAGAAACTCCATAAACCGAAAATATCTGCAGTTTATGTGCGTACGGATGTAAAATGCAAATGATTACATGACACAATTTGTGTTTTTACTGCGCGGTTCCACTCCACCCTGATCCAGGACTTGAGTCTGTCCAGTCGCTGCAGGATCTGAGGCGTCACTGAGACGATGTGGGCTGCGTCTCTCATGTTACATCACAGGTGTCGCCAAAAAAACAGCTGATAAGAGAAGATTCAGCTTTGTTAGTGCGTCCTCCTCCCTTCAGGTCCCCGCCCTTTTTTTCTATTATTGTAATATGTCAAGAGACAATATCTGTCCACATCTCACTAAAACTGTACATTTTAATAGTTATAGTGGTGGTTTGGTGTATCTCCTCCCTTTTCTCCTCCTCAGCCTCTCAGAGTCAGACCAGACGGCTGCAGGGGCCTTTAACCTCAGGGCCACCGGGGCCCGTTTCCCAGAGTGAGGACAGGAGGAGAAGACACAGATGCCCTGAAACGTCCACTGAGCACAGTGTTCAGGTCCAGGTTTGCAGCAGCAGCTTCGTCCATAACGGAGGAAAATGCATGTCCAGTAGTTCAGGTTTATGTGTTTATAATCCTGGCCAGGACACAGATATGACAAATTATTGACTTCTATATGTAGCGCCCCCTAATGGCAACAGGAAATGATGTTATCTTTGGCTGTAACGTGAGCGTACTGCCTGAAAGTGAGCGTGATTGTTGAAGGTCTCGGTCTCAAAATTCCTGGATAGCAACAGGAACAAACACAGATTAAATCTATTGTATTACATCTTTTTATAATGATTTATATTCATGGAAAAAGCTCCAAAATGCTCCATAAATTCACAACACTGCACATCAATTACATTTCATTGTGATTTAGCGCTCCTCTAACATCAAATATTTGGTGATTAATTTAGTAATGGATCAATTTGAATTTATTCATGTAATCATCCTGTCAAATTCACTATTTCATTTTTCTCTTCTTTTATTTAATAAGCTTTATACTGAGGTGAGCGACAGGGAGGTGATAGTGTGTGTGTGTGTGTGTGTCCTTAAAGGACTGTGATGTGTGTGTGACCCAGGTCACCACCTCACCGTTCCTCTCACTGTTGCCACCTAGTGGCTAATATTATTGAACCTCCACCTCATAACACACTCACTGAGACTCACCACAGACACACAAACACACCTATTTTGAACACACTCCTCGCTCCTTGACTCTCACACACAAACACACGTTTTCCTTCTTTTTTTACCTTTAAACCTCTTGTTTGTTTTTTTGCTCTGTCATTTTCTGTTTTAACTTTCATCCTTACTCTCTGTTTCACACACACAGTTTCACACACACACACACACACACACACCTCGGGTGTCTGTCCCTGGCCGGTGTGTGTTTCCAGCGCGCAGCAGCAAAGACAAAGGTCGAGCAGCAGCTGACGCTCGGTTAAAAGCTGCTGGGTGGATCCAAATCATTTTCTTTGAAGACTTGCTTTTCTTCCCTGTCTGAGCTTCTGACGAGCGTCACTTTAAATAGGCCAGACACACACACACACACACACACACACACTCACACACACTCACTCACACATTCATTTGTCAGATGAGACGTTAATGTCGACTCCAGGTTGCAGATTTATGGCCATACGATGCTAAAAAGTCTGCAGAGTGAGGAATGTATTTAATTCTAGGGAGACGGCAGAGTCTTTGCATGAGACAAAGCTGAACATTAAAGGCACAGTCCAGGATTTTTGAGGTGACTGCGCTCTGTAAACCACCTTTGCTGACTGTAGTAAACTCCTACACCAGAGTCTATTGCCAAAAACAACACTTTTTAGCTCATGACATGGAGGAGTTGTTGGTCTGCTGCTGCCTCCGTCAGTGTTATTTAGTGATGTTGGCGTTTGAAATACCTGCGTCACATTTATCTAAGATACACAAACGTACCGATGGACGCAGCAGGAGACCAACAACTCCTGTGTCCTGTGAGATTTATAATCACTGTTTTTTTTCTATGGACTCTGGTGTGGGGGAGTGAGTCGTCAGCAAAGTGACACGCGCCTCAGTTTTATAAGATCACAGAGACAACCTAACACAGGTTTAATCAGGTCTGTATTTTGTTAAGTGGCTTAAATCAGCGTTTTCTGTCTAAAACCATGATAGATATATTTGTTTGAGGGTCTTATTTCAAAATAAGATTTTTCTTTGCAGGAAACCTTCTCAGACTTACACCAGTCTCCCCGGAGACCCTGAACTCTGACCCCAGTGAGGGAACCATTGACCTTCAACCTTTTAGAGCCCCAAGTGAGTCCTGACCTGCACTTTGACAACAGAAAAACAAGTGAGTTAATGAAAAATGCTTTAATAATAATCACTTTTTCATCCATATACTGTTTCTCAAAGATTAAGAGGAAAGTCACCAAATGTGTATGTGGACATGTGAACATTGCACTCATATGATTAAAGACTCTTAACAAACTTCTGGTTTCAGGCTTCTGAACCAGATTTTGTGCCTCAGCTGCAGAGATTCTGATGTCAGTGATAAGACTCAGCTCACACATGTGCTGGATGAGACTCGGGGTCAACGATGAGCTCAGGCAAGTCAAGTATTATTTTATTTTGACTATCTCCGTGTGGAGAGAGAAAAGGTTCAGGATAAGTTAGTGGGGAACGCTGTTGTCTGACATTTGTAGAATCACAGTTTACTGTTTGTGACAAAAAAGCTCTATATTCTGACACAATCAGGGAGATTTGGAGGCAAAGAGGTTGCTCCTCTCTGCTCATAAGGTAAGATCACCTGTCGGTGGATAAGTGTAGAAGATTTCGCCCAAAAAGACAATATCACTCCATCACAGCAGCTTTAAATGAACTGAGATAAACAAGAAACAAGCCCAGAACAGAACTCAGTTTCAGTTTTCTCACGTTTTCTAACAGTTCAGAAGAACAGATTTGCTCCTAACACGTGACCTGTTTCATCCTGTACCTCCCTCATCTTCTTCTAAAATTAAAATGATAGAGACACGAAGCATGTGTACTGTAGCTCCACTGGTTTCCATATCTATTCTTCACTGATCTCCATTCATTCAAACAGCCAAAACAAGCTTATTTTTACCTTAACTTAACATAACCACGATTAAAACCTCATCCACAAACTTAAACCAGTTCCTCAGAAATGACTTTCGGCCTCTTTAGGGCCAGGTTTTGGTCTCTGCTCCTCACAAGGTCAGTGTTTATGACAGAAAAGGTCCGAATAAGTAGACTTAGAGACTTAGACTGCTAAATTGTTATTTGGAATTTAGCAGTCTGATGGCCAATGGAAAGTAACTGTTCTTGAGTCGGTTTGTTCTGCAGCGGATGCTCGTATGTTAATCATATGTGAATATAACACTTTACACACACACACACACACACAGGTCCAGTAGCAGCAGACACACAAAGAGAGATGATGATTTTTAAAAACTTAAATATGTGGAGGAGAAGAGGAGAGAGGGTGGACGGGAGGAGGAGGAGGAGGAGGCAGGACTCTCTGGCTGTGTGGTGCGCTCTGACACCAGAGAGAGAGAGAGGGGGAGACAGACAGTGAGAGAGAGAGAGAGAGAGAGCAGTCCACTCCTCCGTCCCTGACAGTCGCGTCGAGCATCCATGTGCTAAACGGACCTTTGGATCCAGAGCGCAGATTGAGACGGACTTCCTCGTGCTCTGACTCCTTCTCGTGCGGGAAGATCACAGTCTCCAGACTCTGCGGATCTTGTAAATCAGCACGTGTGTGTATGTGTGTGTTTGATCACTTCGCAGTCTTCGGTTGGAGCTGTCGGATCTGGAGAAAAATCCGCTTCCAAACCTCCTGCTTTCCCCCCGCGGGAAAACCCTCACATCTGCGGGAAAACCCTCACATCTGCGGAAAACCCTCACATCTGCGGGATAGTTGTATTTTTTTTTTTTTACCTCCACAAACGTCCTTTCATGAATCCTCGGACTTGTGTTTTCTGCGCGCGACATGCGCAGCCGCCGCGTCTCCTGCGCGTCGGCGCGTCTTTCTCATTCTAATGTCGCTGTGAGCGTCACTTTGCATTTGAGCACAGACTGACAGACTAAAGTGGAAATAAAAGAAAGAAGCAGACTCTGCGGGGAAGTCGCCGGACGTCTCACTTTCCTCTGGATTGATTTTTATTTTAATTCTTCAGAAACTCTTTGTTTTTGTTTGTTTTCCTGGAACAAATCTGAGGATGTTGCTCCGCTGCTTGAAGTCTCCCTCCTGGTCCACCTGTAGACTTTTCCTCTGGTTTTTGCTGGTGCTCCAAACGCCCCGGTCCTCCTCTCCGCTAATTACAGGTAAGATTAAAGGGATCACACGGCTTCGTAATAACACATCGCAGCGCCCACCGTGCGTAAAATCTACCCAAACCCCCGGTTATTTAGTCTGCTGCTGCGTCTGCGCGCTCCTCCACTCTGTTTTTACGCAGGAATCAAAGTCACTTGAGTTTTTATGTCACGAGTGATGTGGTGGTCAAGTAAATGTCCAGGAAACCTGTGATTTTAACTCCATTTGGCGCAAAATCACTGAGCAACAAAAACAACCTCGCTCCACTTTTCTTGTGTTTTATTTGAATCTTATTTTAAACACTTTACTGGAATATTTGCTTTTAAAAACTTCACTAAAGTTGAATCTGAGTCGTTCACATCTCGCCTACAAGGCCCGGATAATTAAATTACCCCAGCTCGTTGTTCAGTTTAACCCGGGTTATCCTCAGTGTGCCACCCCGCAGAGCTGCAGCGCACAGAGGACCCATTAAAAGCTGCGCCCTGGCACGCTTGTTATTTGCAGCACAGCTTGTTATTTGCAGCAGAGCTTGTTATTTGCTAGACGCAGTTTTCTGCATGACACAAATCACGACACGAGTCATGATCACACGAGTCATTTATATCGAACTTTCGGGGGGGAATTTAAATGGAACGAGGATTTTGGGATTTTTGGGGACTTTGGGATGAAAAGTCTGCTGCAAATTATAACCGAGCTTTGCTCAAATTGTTGTTTTTGTGTCTGCACGTTATAATTAACCCGCGTTTTGAGTTAAAAGTGCGGAACACTTTCCTCCGCCGGCTCTAATTTAACAGCCTCCCTCACTGTCTCAGCGGCCGCCTGCACGTTTGACAGCCGCGTTGCATTATAGGATATCGTTTGTTTGCCCTGCGGCGACAAGAGAATAACAGAAGCGCAGTGAATGGAAGGTGGTGGAGGAGGAGGAGGAGGAGGAAGAGGAGGTGGTTGTCGCGCACACAGACACGCGGGGCTCCGCCACCAGCTCCTCGGCCTCCACGCGCCTTATCACTGGACAAACAGCGCGAGGAGGTGACCTCACGTGACTCTGCGAGGAAAACTGTCACTGCGTTAGATAAATGTCATCTGTGGGTATTTATTTATTTCTCCTGCACTTGTTTATTTACAGTCTTGTATTAAGTATGGTTACCTAAGTAAAAGTGTATGTATCATACCAGAAAATGTCACTTTTTGATAATATGACTTAAAGTCTTTATGACATTTATTGTACTGAATTATCAAAAGTAATTTTCTGATGTAAAAAGTAAGGCATAAGAATTGAGCCACGGTGGCTCAGTGGTAGGGTGAGTTGTCTTTCGACTGGAAGGTTGTAGGCTTAATTCCTGGCTCTGCTTATCTATGTGTGAATGGGTGCAAACTGTAGAAAACCTCTTTATAAATACAGACCATAATACCAACTCTTCTTCTTCTGAATTTACTTGGTGATAACGAGTGACAAAGATAGTTAGAGGAAATTAAAAGTTGCTCGAAATATAAATAACGAAAAAGTAAAGTATAGATAATATGTGAATATAAGTGTTACAAACACTGTTTATTTATTTATTGACTCAGAGCGTTTCCATAACAACAGTAGCTGAACTCCACGTTAATTGAACCAACAAAACGGAGAAAAATGTTTTCTAGAGCTGATTCAAAGCAGATGTTTGACTTTCTGCTGTGCAGGGTTTTTTTGTTTTTTTTTACTTCAATGTGGACAGACCTCCACGGGAGAAGAAACATCCCTGACTGTATCCACATCTGTTCTGTCCCCGAGAAGAATCACTTCTGATTTGAAGGGTTTCCCTTCTCTTGGCTGTTATCTTCCTCCCTTTTTTTTCCTCCTTTTTTTTTGCTGCAGTAAACACAGAGATGAGGATCAGATGGTCTGGCTCTTGTGACCAGATGGGTCTGTGCCGTCTTAACCGTGCATCTGTTTGACATGAAACAGTGTACGAGAGCAGAGCAGACTCACTGTGCATCAGGTGATGAGGCTGCAGCCGCTCTGATCCCAGCAGATCAGATTCCTCCACCTGGCATCCCACGCCGGCGTATCATCTGTCTATTGTGGGCTGAAGGTCTTACAGTGGACGGGGGCTGAATGTGTCAGAGCAGCAGGTGGAGCAGAGGGTACAGAGGTCGCGCTGTAACCGCAGCATTGCTGCGCCGCCGCTCTGAAACCCATCACATGGCATTACTACCTCCTCCTGTGTCAGTCTGGGTTTGATGACACTTCACTGATGAGGCCTTTTATAAACTTGAATCACAGGAGAGTTTGTGTCGCCATTTCACTGCAGGGAAACATGAACTGGCGTGGATTGTATATTACGTCTTAAAGGCTGTTGAAGGTGTAAATGTACTGTCTTGATAGCTTCTCTCAGACATGCACCAAACTCCTCGAGATTCCTCATAAATTCCCTCGTAAACTCCCAAGTCTCTGCTTAATATCCCAGTGAGCTGATATGAGAACATGGCAGGAGAAACTCTGGCTAATCCACACACACTCTCCTGTCGTGTTTGTCAGATGTAAAGTTGGGGGGAAATCACACAGAATGTCTGGGCCCAATTCTCCGAAAACATAATCCAGAGTTGGTGTCTGTATATGGCTCGTTTCTGTAAGCAGCTCTGGTTATTCTCAGACAGACAGAAGAACTCTACTTTATTTAAGCAGGACAATTAACGTGACTTGGGAGAAAGGAAAGCCTTTGCCACTGTACAACGAAACTGGATTAACGGTGCAAGTATTTCTGTTTCATTGTCACGCCACTTAATCTGGGAATCGTTTTACGTTAAAGCTTTGGAATAATAGGGAATAACGTTGATCTGACCCAGCAGTGACATGATTGTAATGGAGTTTTTCTGTACGACAGTAAAATATGTGGAGCACGAGGGCTGCAACAATCAGTCAATTATTCATTGATTTCTTTATTAATCGCCAACAATTCTGAGTGTGTTTTTTAAAGAATTAAAATTTAAAAAAAATCTGAAATGTGAATATTCTCCATGTTCTTTGCTCTATGTGACAAATAATCATTTAGGTTTGTGGACAAAATGAGACGTGAGAGAAACTCATCGATTAATCAAATAATAAATCGAAAAGATTAACCAGTATAGACTCCATGATTGGAATGACCAAAAATAAAGTAGTAAGATGGTGAAATGAGTTTTACATGAATGACAAATCAAAGCTGTAGCCAATTTGTAGAGTTTTTGGACCTAAAATCTATTCCCACAAGTCAGATGTCTGTTGGGATTAGTGGGTTTCTCTTCAGAGAACAAACGCCTGAGTTCTATCATATTAATCAATAGTTAAAATCCAGGTAAACCAAATGGAGAATGGCTATGAGACAAGGTAGAGGAGCAGCAGGCTGACCCAGCCCCCCCACCCCCACCACCACTTACAGCCCTGCCAGTTTAATTACACTTGAAGGCTGTAAATTTTACAGCGGTGGTGGAGTCGGCAGGGTTTTGTCTGCTCTGCCCGAATCCACAAGCTGCCTTTTTCCCCCTGCTGAAGTCAAAGAGACGCAGAGACGCAGAGACGCAGACGTCTCCACAGGCTCCGCTGTTGTAAAGACTTGATTTGATTTTCAGTCGTTTTACAGCCCCGATTCAAACTCAATCTGACTCCACCCTATTCCCACGGGTCAAAAAAAAACCATCTAATCCCAGATTTGAATGTGTTTTTTTCAGCATCCACTCACAGGTCGTTGCACTCAACATATGAATTTATAATAACATAGAGAAACATGCTCTTTTTACACTTTACGTTTGCCAGAGAATCGCGATTCCAGTGGAAGAGTATGTTGCGATAAGCGCGGCCGTTACCGTGACGTTTGCAGCGATTCTTCACTTCTTCACTCGTATTTGTTAATGGCATCATCTAAACAAGGGATTAAAAGAGAGATTGAAATAGTAACCATCATATTATTATCACTGAGAGCTACGGTGTTTTAGGACTTTGCGTGTGTTTTTAAAAATCCCAAGTATTGCTGCTTACTTAAGTGTGAAAGAGTGAACGTGTGAGTTTCAGCCTCACACAGACTTCAGGTGGCAGATAAATCAATGAAACGGTGGCTCCTTCTTTTCACACAGGTCATAAACAGCCTTATCTAAGCTAATTAAATTCTGTCCCACACTAGAGGATAATTAGCCAGATTTCAGCCCCAATCCCGGGCTGATTTGAACAGATTATCTGGCCAAATGATTCTGTAGGGTGAGGGAACCATCTTCTCAGTTATGACTTCATCAACAGTTTTTTTTTCTGTTTCTCAGCACAAAACATTGCGCGCACACAACCTCTATTTACTGACGACTCTGACAGTCTGTGTACATTCTCAAGTCACGTTAAATCACGCGTGTTTCTGTGAGATCCCAAATCCCTGGAATCTCCTCCATAAAATAGTGTGAGGTCCTGCGTCTTCACTGGATCAGTTCTGTAATTTTGTAATTTCTCGGGATTAAAACATTGAAAATCGGTTCCAAAGGTTGTTGCGTCTGTTGTTGCCCACGTTGAGTTTCATCTCAAGGTCGTTAAGTACAATTTTATGCGACAGATGACCCAAGGCTCCGCCCATATTGCCATGTTTTTAATTGAGTTTATTTTCCTTTTATATTTTGACTATTTTTTTTTTTTAGGTTTATTTGCAGCATTGACAGTTGTTCTCAGTGCTGGAAGAATGACCTTTTCCCCTGAAGGGAAGTGCATGTTCACCTGCTTAGTAATGTGATTAGTCTCCTGTCATGAGCCAGATTTTCCCAAAGCTGGAACCAGAGTCAAGAGGAGGAGCTGTAGTTTTTTCTCTCATATGTAACTTGATTAACATTATGCTGAAAGGTTATTATGTAATTATTGCTCAGTGCCCACAAATATATGCTGCTAACAACCCTGAGCCACGCACGCTGATGTGGTCTGTGAGTCATCAGCGTTATAGAAAACCAGAATGTCAGCAGGTCTGGGGTCAAATGTCGCAGTGCAGTGATAACAGGCCGAGAAAATATCGATCACTAACACTGTCAGGCTTTTGTTGTCAGTGTTTTTCATCGCTCTCATGAAATTGAGGTAAAAGTTGAATTAAATTCATACAAATGAACTTTCTCTGGCCTTGATTCACAAACCTTGTGTGAAGAAAAGTAAACGAGAGCGAGATATGATCACCCGGAGGACACGTTGCTTGAAACAGGAAGTAGTTTGATGGTTTACCTTCACCTCTGGTGACCCCTGGGTCAACCTCTGCCTCACAACAATAAGTCCTCACTGGGGAGGAAGTTTTCATTTTCAGAGAGAGTCAAAACAAACGTGACACGTGAAGAGCCGGCAGAGTGTTGCCGCGGACGGACCGTCGTCTCTGCCTGACATCTGTCTGCTTCTACCCATAAACCCTTGTGTTTGGGGTTGTTTCCTGTGCTCGGCTCGGGTTACGCTGGCGCTCGTAACGAGCGGACTGAGACGATGACGTTTTTAAGACCTCAGTTTTTAAGCGTTGCTGCTTGTACCTGGAAACACAAAGCGGAGGATGAAGTGGAGTTTAAATAACCCACTTAGAACACGCCGACCTCGGACGTAACCTTAGATTTAGAATGAACGGTCGATGACTCGGGTCGGTATCATCGGGCTGATGTTTTTTATTCTACATTTATGCGTTGTATATTATGTCGTTGATTGGCGCTATTTTTCACCTGTAGCTGTTTTCAAAAGTGTCTGGATTCAAACTTTCAGAACTTTTTGCTGCTCACATAAGAAGAAAGCAGCAGGAAACAGTCGTGGTCAGAACATTGTGGCGAGGGGGCAGAGCCTGGACATTTGTCCACTTGGGTCTTTAAATTGAGACTCTGCCTCCTAGTGTTTAACAGATGTTGAGTTGCCAATTACAGTATATGGGATGTATATTTTGTTCATCTACATTCACTTTTATGTATATTTATTTGAATACGTATAGGTTATTATAGGTTCTCAAACTGTGGTATGTGTACCACTGCTGTTACTTGGAGGAAAATAAGAAATACTGTAGTATATAAGTACCAGTGTGCGTAGAAAATGAAACAAATAACTAATTGAATTGAATAATAATAATTAGAGTGAGACCTTATCTCTCGCTCCATCTTAATCTAATTTCACTGAACCAGTGTGTGCTTTGCTCGACCTATATTTACACCTCCCACAAACTTCTCTGTCTCTTATTTCTCATCAACATAGCAAATGAAAAGCAAGATTATAAAATGAATGTTGAATTTTCCTAAAATGTTCTATGAACGATGCAAACTCACAGACGCAGTGTCGTGTGGGAATAAATCATTCTCTGTTGGTTTATTCATCAGTTTATTCAAAAAAGAACCTGTTGATGACCCTGAAGGTTTACTGTGTGTGTGTGTGTGTGTCTCTATCTCACCTTCTCCCTCCTCCCACTCAGGTACTGAGGCCAGCTGTGATAACGAAGGAGAAGTTCTGCACATCCCCAACATCACCGACAACCCCTGCATCACCTGCGTCTGCCTGGTAACGACAACTCCTCCACTGTCTTTACTCTGTGCTGTGACATTGAGTCGCTGCTGCTGCTGCTGCTGCTGCTGCTGCTGCTGCTGCTGCTGCTGCTGCTGCTGCTGCTGCTGCTGCTGCTGCTGCTGCTGCTGCTGCTGCTGCTGCAGGTTTTCCACTGAGACTAATGATAGCATAAAAACACTGATAGTGATATTTGCTGAGCTGATTAATTGGGCTTTGTGTGGCCATTTGTTATCAGTACATTGTGAAAGAGTCCTCACACATGGACAGGACTTTGAAATTCAATGGTTTTGGCCGGGGATTCTGGATAAAATATGGATTCATGCTAAAAGACATTTCATTAAAAAATGAATTAGATATGTGTCACCAGCGAGACTTTTCTGATGACATGACATGTTTGTTTAAAACATTTTTAGGGTCATAATCATCAGCTAATCAAATCAACCCAAAACCTAAGATTTGAAAAATTCCCCATCTTCTTATAATAAAGCAAAAAGCAAGAGTTTGACATCTGTTTGAATATATCTATATATATTTTTATCATTGTTAATATTAACAAACTAAGTTATTATTTCAAAAAATAAGAATAATATGAGAGAAATGGATAGAAACGTGGCGAGAAACCAGGTTTTCTCACCTACTGTTTACTTAAGTTATTTAACTTCATCTGTATTCTTATAGTGATGATAATGGTGAAAACATTAACTTACGTGTTTACTTCTTTCCACTCCTTTTCATAAAGGAAATGTATATTATTCTCTGTTATCGTTATTATTATTATTATTATTATTAGGTATAAATTGTTTTTGTTTCTTTTTTGTCTTGACTTGTGATCACCTGTTTGCTCATGCAGCTCCTCACACCTTTTCTTTCTCCCTGTGATTTTGAGTCATCAATAATTAATACAAGTTCACTTTTACAAAAGGTTTTGATGCTCAAGTGAGTGAATGAGTGAATGACTGAATGACTGAGTGAGTTCATGGGACTTTTTTACTGCTTTACAACAAACATTCAAGGGAAACGCGGTGTGGCGATGATCCTGTTTTAACAGACGTGCCTGTCGTCACTTTGTCTTGGCTCGGCCCGGTTGTTAAAGTCAAACCCACAAAATGTTAAGAGGACCACTCTTTCCTGGAACATGTGCTCTTTGACCTCTGACCTCTGACCCCCCACCCCCCCACCCCCCCGTAGAGGTCATTGTTTCTTAAGGATGAGGCTTTTCTGTGTCACTGCTTTGACATCGAACCATAAGAGTGGGGTTTGGTTTGTAAAAGGTGTCACATGACCAGGAAATGGACTTGAGCTGTGTTTGTGTACTTGTATTTATTACCTTTTTAGGACTTTTACTGACATAAACGCTGACCTTGTCAGGACCAGTAGTCCTCATGGAGACCAAAACCATTTTTGAGGAACTGGATGAGTTTAAGGCAAATATTTTTATTGTGGTTATAGGTTAAGTTAAGTTTTAGTCTTAACTGGTTATGGATCATGGTTTCTTTAGGTGTGTGTCCGTTTAACACATACTGTGTTAAAATTCTGTGTTTTCTTCACATAATGTATCTCCAAAACTTCTTGTTTCTGATTGGCTCACAGGTTAAAATTGTACATCAGGACGCAGACAATAGTGTGACATAACTATAACAACAATGCTAATCCATAGCAGTTGTGACGTGTTGTTGTGTTTTGGCATTTGGTGTTTCATCTCTTTTAGTTCAACCAAACTTCACGTTTTCCTCGTCAGTCTTTTTCTCTTCCATCAACTTCCTTTTTTGTTGTTTTTTGTTTCGTCTTAACTTCCAGACCAAGTCGCGTTCGCTCGCTAAAGAGTGAAAGAAAAGACAGACGAACGGATGAAGGAATGTCACCGCACTGTGTCCCCTTGTGCTGTGCGTGGACACCATGTATGTACACCATTCATGTTCACGACAGCGCTCTGTGTCCGCAGCCTCTGATTGGCTTTTTAAAAATCCTCCACCGGCTCCTGATTGGCTGCTGCGAGGCTGAACTCGACTCAGTCGCCCTCTGTGTTATCAGGCAGACATCAGCTAAAGCCCTGCTGAATGCTATCAGTCATCAGCAGGCAATGGTCGGCCTTTCATCTCTACTTTAACCCCCTTACACACACACACACGCGCGTGCGCATGCACACACACACTCATGCTAATAAACTTACATACATTAAGGGCCGGATCTTTATTGAATTTGGCCTTTGTTTATCGCCTCAGAACTTTTTGTCTTTACTTAAAGGTTAAACTCAGCCACATGGAATGTTTTGACTTCAGTCAACAAATAATGACTGAATGTCACAATCTAAATATAGATTTTTGCCCATTTACTTGTTTCAATATGAGAAAGTTTCCTGTAATAGTTGACAACGGTAGAGACTAATGAAGTTTAAATTCTGATTTGAAATGCAAATGTCCACGTTGTTGTAGGAGAAGCATCTTAAAAGTTTGTAGTTTGTATTTATATCTTCTGCAGCATTTAGCTTCATTTCTCTCTGCATGTCAGTTCAGCTGTTTGAATTAGTTCCAGTTGCTCTCTGGAGTTTATCGTTCACATGTGACTGTGGGACATCACAACCGCAGGAAAATGTCCAGAACATCCAAGCGATGGGCGGAGCCTGTGTCCTATGTTATCCTTACTTTTTCAGAAATACTGTCCTACTGTATAAACCAGGGTATGTGATCGGAGTGGAATTAGAGTCACACACAGCAAAATAGTTTAGAAATAAACAAGTGACACGAGAAGTACTAGAAAGGGATACAGAATAAGCAGTAGACAAATATAGGGAATAACAATACAATTTAAACACAGAAATAGAATAAGCAATGCAGTAAAAAAAATAGATTTGGTAGAATTGAAAATATGAAATGAAACACGGTCATATTGGAGGAGACTATTAGAGAACTGCTGCTCTGAGACCAAAGTGAGACCAAAATAAAAGATGCAGTATTGTAACCGTCATAAAATCGTGAGGCATGAGTGACAAGGAGGTGAAAAACCCACAGGACTGACCTGCCACTAGAAATTGGAATGGTGTTAATCACTTTTTTATTTACCCCTTAATTTTAGTGTGAAAGAGGCTCAATATTCTCAAATAATACATTTCCCGAGACTCTTGTGACGCCATGCTGTCTTTATGGTGGGGGGGGGGAGCCATGGAGGCACCAGTGTCACTCATACATGGAGGCTTGACGGGGGGTTGGCTCCTCAGTCGGTCCAGAGTACCTGCTAATGGCTCTGTGGATAGAGACACACACACAGAGGAGCCATTGTGTGTGTCCGGGTGAAGCCGGGCGCTGTAATGGGGCAGGAGTGGATGTGGCTGACAGACTGACTGACAGGCGGGTCGCCATGACGATCCGTTATCTCGGGGGGTCTCGGCCCATCTCCGCCACGCTCTTCATCATCCTCGTCTATCTGTCTGTCCATCTCTGTGTCTTTTTGCACTCTCTCATCGGCTCTTCCTCCTGTCACTCGCCCTCACACTGGCTCCTTTTTGTGTCGTCTCGAGATAAAACCCGCGCCGAGAGCCTGAATCCGCTTAGGGCGAGGGTTTTGTAGGAGGACAAATGTTGTTGTACTTCTAAGTTCAGCTCATTATTGTGGCCCACGTATGAAAAAAGCAATGTTTCATGGCAGGCAAGCATCTCACCTGGAGTGTGGTGTTGCGTTATAGACACACACGTTTAAGAAACATGTTTTATTGCATCCGTAAAATGACAGAAACATAAAAACTGAAACTCCAGCATGTCAAACAAAAACAACTTCTAAACCACAAACTAGTAATCTGAGCCAGGGCTTATACTTTAATATCAATAAATACATGTTGGAAGCAATTCATATCTTTAAATTATAATCCTTGCATTATAAGAAAGAAATACCAAATATACTATTTGTGTGGTTTTAAAGCTATGATCTAGTGACTACTCCCGACTGAAGCTTCACTTAAACTGTACAAAGCAAATTAAATCGCAATTATCGCAAAAAAACAAAGAGTGTCTTTGAACGACTCTGTGCTGCCGCAGCCCGAGTCCTTACTCACGTTGTCTATCGCTGCGTTTCGAGTGGAACTTGTGAACTCCTAATTGTGGCGTGTGAAGCCGTGTGCGGGTCGTAAATCTGTCGGAAGTGTTCAGATAGGCTCATCTCGTAAACACGGTAAACAACTCCGTTTGGATTTATGTCCAGATTCCAGTGGTTCGGTCGGCACCTGCCAGACCAAATAAACACAGGCTTCATAATAACACATTACATTTGTTTTCTGACCTCTTGTGAAGCCAGATGTTGCATACTGGATCTCGAAAACTAGAGACTTTACCTTGGTATAAAACGCAACCAAAAAGCAGATGGAAACAGTAAAATCTAAATCATGTTCAATATACAGTATTTTCTTGTAGCTAACAAAATATGCAAAAAAATAAATCGTCATTTAAATTCTCCAAATCAAAAAAAACTCTAATAAATGTAGTTTTAGTGACTTACTTATTTACTTATTTTCTCTTTCTTCTTCTTCTTTTTTCCCTCCAGATTGTGGTTTTCAGTTTGAAATAACTCATTAAGTTGTAATATTTATTTATGTACACAAGGAGGAAACAGTAACAGAGACAACTGTGTCAGGTCAGTGTTATCAGGTGATTAGTCGACAAGCCCCGCCTCCTCCCCCTGTATCGATCGGCTACTGTTTGAGTTGAGACTCTGTCAGGAAACGACCTTTACCTTCCTCTAAGATCAATCACTGACACACACACACACACACACACACACACATGCCGTATCTCTTTTCAGAAATATTTGGTTGCTTAACAAGTTGCCCGTGGTGACGCGTGACCTTTGAACTCTCTCTGACCTGCTGTTTTCTTGTTGTGTCGTAGAGGAATGAGGATTTCCTCGTCAGAGCAGGATAAGAACTCGACAAGTGACGACAACATATCACAACTTGTGTTTGTAATTTGATGATCAATAATTCCTCATTAACCTTCCAGCGTAATATAAAGCTAGCAGGGCATTGGTATATTGATAAGCGAATATTTGTTTTTTTTTAATAATTAAAACATGCCTTCTGATTTTTCAGCTTCTTAAATGTGAATATTATATATTTTGTTGCTTCATTTGACAAAAAATAAATCATTGAAACTGAAAACATTTGGATGTGGACAGATTAAGACATCTGAGAACAACATTATTCTGAGGTTTCAACATTTTCAACAAGGATGAAACATCAGGAGAAGGATTTCTGTTATGAGATTGACTGAAAGTTCATTTCTGAACAACCTTTTTACTGAAAGCTGATAGTCGAGTTGTGGCGAGAGTTGAACTGTCATCAGTGCTGGTTTTTAAGTTGTTAAGTTGATTTCACTGTGCACTTTAAATCCTCAGAGTTCGAGCAATAATGCGCGGAAAGTCAGCTACGGACTCTTCACAGGAGGCAGATTTATTCCCAGTGAGATCATTTGCTCTCTCATCATCCTCCTCTTCCTCACATTTACTTCACGCACTGGTATAGCGACATTAGATCAAGATGGAGCGAGAGATAAGGTGACTCCTCAGCTCCACTCCGATCACTTACCCTGGTAGAAACAGTAGAGCAGTATTTTTCCAAGTACCACCAGAGGAAACCATCTGTCACATGGTCACATTTGCTCGTCGCCGCGTTAACGTGATGATGAAGCTGTATCTCCGCCTTTTGTGACCGGGAAACCGGTTCCCGACAGCGTTTTTTACTTTGCTCGTCCCGTCCCTAAGCTACCGTGGCTCCTGTTCTCCAGCAGGGGGTCGTGACCTGTTTGTTTTGGAGGAAGGGTTAAAGGTTGAAGGTCATGGTGGTGACGGGGGGGGGTTTAAGGTGTGTGTTTGTGTGTGTGGGTGGGAGGGGGGTTCAAGAGGGGCTGGAGTCCAAGGGCTTAAGTGGGGCCTTCAAGTTTTAGAGCTCCTCTCCTGCGCTGACAGACCCCGACTGATCTCTCCATCCTTCACCATGACAGAAAGTATGAGGGGGAGGGGCTTAGGCCAGACAGAGGCTTTGATTTTTAATGAAACATCTTAAAAAGTAAAGGAATGACTGATGAGCACTGGTGAGAGAGCGATGTTACAAACAGCAAGCGTCCAGGAGAACTCTAGATCTGAAATGAGGAAAGAAAACAAGAGAAGTAAAGGAAGACGGAGGAAGAGAAAGTGATGGATGAGGGAGGAAGGAAGGACGGTGATGGTGAGGAGGAAGAGGAATTAAAAAAAAGAAGGCTGGTGAGGAGAAGCAGGGAACACTGTCGCCTCCTAGCGGTGAGCAGCCTCACTGCCACAGAACTGAGGGTTTCATTTTCAATCAGCCTTTAATTATCAGTCTGCAAAGTCATATTTGAAAACATTGTGATGAAAACTGAGCTCAGCATTTTATTCAGCTGAAGAAGAAAACATGAAAGTGAATGTAAAAAGTAGCAAAAATTTATTATACTTTCATTTATTTAAATTTAATGAAAATGTAGAAAGGAATCTGTTTATTGACCTTTGAAACATAAAAAAACCCCATTAGTTTTATTAGCTGCACTCTCTCGGAATTATTTAACATTTCTAACATCATCATTAGCTGCAAAATGTTAATATCTTGGGTTTAAGGTTGAAAGATACATTCTTATTTATATATGTATAATATAATATAATATAAGGTCAGAGATATTTGTTATTTGTAAACAGCTCAGTGTGACATGCAGAAATAAAGGAGAGAACCTTCACAGACAAAGCGACACATGGAAGACCGATTTAAAACTATTAAATCGGTGAGATGCATGTTTAAAATGTTTGTTTTAAGAAAATCTTAAATGTTTAAACTGATATTGATTAATACATAATAAAT
Organism: Solea senegalensis; assembly: GCF_019176455.1. Lineage (NCBI taxonomy): Eukaryota > Metazoa > Chordata > Actinopteri > Pleuronectiformes > Soleidae > Solea > Solea senegalensis. The sequence goes on from NC_058029.1 coordinate 5,798,700, forward strand.
AGTGTATGTGTGTGTGTGTTGGTGGCGGGGGTGGGGGGCTGGGGGGGGTCGTCACCCTCGGTGACAGACAGCCGTCCAGTCGTCCAGCCTTGGTGCCGCACTGGTATGTTGAGTGTTTACAAGGCGTGGTGACCCATTATGATCTTTGACCCCCTGTGGGGTCACATGTACTAACAACACTTTGTGCTAATGGATAACATGAGAGAGAGAGAGAGAGGGAGAGACATGACCTTGGAAACTTAGAGGCCAATCTCTAGGTCATTAAAGGCTCATTCCAGCATTTTAAAGAAACGGTCAGTTTGAACAACAATCTGCTGCCGGGTTTTTTTCTTTGTTTTAATTAGTTTCTTGTATTTTCCTATTACTTGACAGTCCGCCTGGTTTCTCCAGCATTTCTGTTAGTTGCAGTAAACAAAACAATCTGCAGAGTTGATCTAAGAAGGTCAGCAAACTCTCAAACTCATGATTGCAAAGTACATGCATAAAAAAAGCTATAGTACAAGTATTAACATGCATGGTCATAAAAAAAAAAGGCATTTATGTTTTTAATTGAATTAAGGGAAAAGAAAAGTGCACACACACACACACACACACACACACGTCACAGTTTCCAGATCACAGACTAATGTGGCAGGTTTTGAGTAAGCGATTATTAAATGAATCAACATCTGTTGTTAATTACTTTCTTTAATGATTTAAATAAAGACTTTTATTGTCCGGCTTCTTAGATGTGATGTTTTGCTCCATAAAATCATCAAAAATGATTTGCAAACATCATTAATTTGAGGTTTAGAAAACACCGATCAGTATTTTCTGACATTTTATGGACTAACCCACAGATCGATGAGATGAGAAAATAAACAGATGAATCAGTAAAGAACATGTTTCCATCAGTTGCAGACAAATGTAAAATAAATATATATGAGCAGAACATTGTTCGTGCCTGAGGGTCATGTTTAAGATTAATTTTTTAAAGTATTATAAGTCACTTAAAGACCATTTATTATGAAAATGCATTGTTTCTTTGCAATTATCAGTGTCAGTATTGATTATTTCTATTATTATTAAAAATAATTTGCTCTTTATTTTTAACTATTGTTATTGACAATGTTCCAAAGTTTAAAACAAAATCTCTGGGTTCAATTTTAGATTGTGACTCACTGGATTTTAAAAGGATGAAATGCAGCATGTGTGTGTGTGTGTGTGTGTGTGTGTGTGTGTGTGTGTGTGTGTGAGTCTTCTTCCTGCTCTCTGCTCTGTATTTGACCACAGTGGCACCTCTGTGGTTTGGTTTTATCTGAGCTCAGAGCTGAGATGAGCAGTCCTGTCTGTGGTCATGTCCTCCTGTGGGTTTTCGGTTAAAACCCACAAGGGAAGAAGAGATGCAGGATCTAATCTGGTCGGACATATTGAGAGAGAGGCTGCACATGTACTGTAGCTCTCTCTCTCACACACACACACACATATTATTCCTGTATTGTACGATCAACTGTTCTAGAATATCAACTCTTATTCACATGGACGTTCCTTTTTATTTCCTCCCTCTTGCTTATTTTACATCCTCTGACCCGTCTTTCCCTCTCCTCCGCCCTCCTCCTGTCATGACATCATCTGTCCTCAGTGTGGTTGGGGTTTTAGCTGGAGCACTGCTGCTATATTAAAGTGCCCCCATTTATTTTCGCCCTCCTTTGATCCGTCCTCGTTAGAGCCACTGGGCCACGGGGGCCACAGGGGCCACGGGACCCGCCAACCTCCACTTTGTAATCCCTCGCAGTGTGTAAAATAAAACACACACAGCATGTGGATAAAATCACCAATAAAGGCTGGGTGTGAAAGTCGAGCGGATTAAACGAGTGCAGTTGGTGGCGATGACGGACGCGGCGGTGCTGTGTTTGTGGAGGTGACAGGGTGAGTGAGGGTGAGGTGTGAAAGAACTGAGTCACCTTTGGTTTAAAGTAAAATCTGATTCCATAGAAAACACATGATGGATCAGATTAAAGTGACGTGAAAATAATTAGAACATAAAGCTGCTGATTAAGATATTTCATATTGTTTTTTAGTTTATATTTATTTTTTAGGTTTGTTGCTGGTTGGTTTCTTAAATGGTTGGTCAGCTTGCTGGCTTGTGATTGGTTGGTTGGGTGTGTGTTGGGTGGGTGGTCTCTTAAATCTTAAATGGTTGGTTGGTTTATTTGCTTGTGATGAGTTGCTCTGTTTGTTGGTTGGTTGGTTGGTTGGTTGGTTGGCTTGTGATGGTTCCCTTTGAGTTTTTTGGTCAGTTGGTTATTTAGTTGGAAGACTTGTGGTTGCTTTGCTTCTGATGTGTTGGTCGATCGGTTGGTTGGCTGGAAGGCTTGTTGGTTGGTTGGTTGGTTGGTTGGAAGGCTGGCGATGGTTTGCTTTTGTTTCTTTGGTTATTTAGTTGGAAGACTTGTGGTGGGTTGTTTGTTTGGTTTGTGTGTTGGTTGGTTGGTCGCGTATTGTGATTCTTTGGTCGGTCAGTCGGTGGGTTGGCTGGTTGGTTGGTCGGTCGGCCGGCCGGTCGGTCGATCTGTCAGCTGGATGTTTGTTTTATCCTCAAGCTGAAAACCATCAGCAATAACATACGCCGCACAAACTCATAACACGAACAGACACAACATTTAATTTACACAACACTATATTGTTTTTAGACTATAAGAATGGAGAGACCGTACTGAAGAAAGTGACCCAGCTGTGAATGTTCTGCTACAAACATGTTCTCACAGTCTTCATACATGTGCGTGTCACCAACACACACTGTATCTCTTGAATGTGTTTCTACATGTACAGTATAACCAGCTGTGAAGACACACATCACACATATTCTTCCATTGGGAAGTTGTTTTTTTTGCAGACCAGAACATTATTTTAAAAGTTTCACCTCGCAGATTTATGTTTTGATGCCTCATATGTCCATGTGGACATGTATGTGTGAGACACAATAAATAAAGAAAAACTAATATGGATGTTACAGCTGGAAATGATTTCCTGAGGCACAAATATCCCATGTTCACTCATAAACCTTTCCCCGTTAATCCCGTGATGATTTCTAAAGTTTGTGGTGGCTAAATTACAACTTTTCTTCCTTACAGTATGTCGGGGGTTTTTTTCTAAGTCAAACTTCTCATGTTCTCTCCCTTCTCTGCTGCAGGAAGGAAAGGCCGACTGTAAACAGGAGAAGTGTCCACTTGTCTCTGAAGACTGTGCTCTGGTGGTGAAGCAGACTGGAGCTTGCTGTGAGAGGTGTAAAGGTGAGACGAGCACTTGTACGACAATATACAGTTACTACACACACACACACACGCACACACACACACACGTTTGCACTGCTGTTCATTCGTTTGGTCACCCCTAAACAAAGTGTTAACCCTAATCGTAACCATCACCAGTTAATGCCTTACCCTAACTGTAACTTAACCACAATTCATACCTTTGCCTAACTTTAACCTAAATCCAATTCTAACCCTAAAACCAGGTCTTAACCCTGAAAAAGCCGGACATAATGTCCCCACAAGGTCAAAGTGTCCTCACAAAGCTAGTAATGCACAATGCATTCCCCAGCCCCTTATGACAACCTTAACCGTCATAAATAAATATAAATACCTAACCCTGACATAAACCTAATTGTAATCCTAACACTAAACCAGGCCTTTAAACCAACCTTTAAAGTTGTGAGGACCATTTGAAATGTCCTCAGTGTCCTAAAATATCCTTGCTAACCTCACAGAGATATACATATGTGCACACACATACATACACATGTCAAAGTCAGGCCTGTGTTTGTTTATTACGTGCTGTTATAATAATATTGGAAGGTAAACTGGGAAATCACACACACACACACACACACACACCCTCAAAAAGCACTTTACATACTGTAACTGAACAGGGAGGCTATAATATGACCTGTGGGGATAAAGCTCTATTATTTACTTCACATAGAGACATTACCTCTGTGCACACACACACACACACACACACACAGCTGCAGTGTGAGGAGACAGTGGGGGAGGGAGGGTGTCATTTACACTTGCTGTAAATTCATAGTTGCTTTTATGAGCGTGTGACACACCACAGCGTGATGCACGTGAAATAAATGTTTGTGTTTGTCATGTTCAAAAATGTCAAATGTAAAAATATTTATTTGACAAGCAGCATTTATTGCTGTCTCAGCCGATCTCAGTCTAAACGTAAGGTATAAAAGCGTAATCATATAAAAAAAGCATCTGGTATTTTGTTTGAAGTTTGCCGTTCACGTAAAATATGACGAGCACTGTGGGAGAATCTCTGGATCAGATGCCTTTAAAGCAGCAGAAGATGATCCAGGTTTTGGAGGAGGAGGCAGCATATACTCGTCCTGTTGTCAGACTTTCTCCTGCTGGGTTCTCACATGGGCTCATGTGGACATTATCCAGACATGTGGGAGAAGAATCACAGGAGAATGTGAACCATTTGGCACTTTTCCACTATAAAGTTCTAGGACGACTCGGCACGGCACGGTTATTTTATTATTCCACTAGCGATAGCACCTGGTACCTGCTCTGCTGAGGTTCCAAGCGACCAGACTGCGGGAGTGTCATCCGTGGAAGAGACATGAGCGCGACGTCCGACACAAGAATCAAACCGAACAATGCTGAAGTGCTAAAAATCCTGAAAACGTGTGTTCATCTCCGACATTTAGTAAAGAAATAATAATATTTAACAAAGGAGTCTCATGTATGCTGAAAGCCAGCCATCCTTCTGTTGCCTTTTTTTAAATGAAATAGTACATAGGATTTTATTTTTGTTTTATTTTGCCTTTGACTTTAATACAGTTTGAGAACTGTTGAATCAAGAGAAACTGCATCTGGCTTCAGTAATGAAGCAAAAAGTGACTAAAAAAACAATTTTCTTTCTGTACTTATGAAACGATGTGGTTAGAAATATAAAAACACACTCAGGCACCTCCCAGTGCTCAGGCAGGGCTGAGCCCTTTTGTTTTTGCGGTTGGGTTTTTTTACGACACGGCACTTCATTAAGACAGGTGGAATGAGCTCAAGTCGGACGTGGGCTTCCCACGTCGCCACGGCAACCCCTTGTTAGTCGTCTATTGTGTGGTCTACTTGTCGCCACTGTGACCAACTTCAGGACCCCGGTGTGTCGTATCGCTTTTATGAAATCATACAGTCGTTTAATGAGAATCACAGCCAGACTGCACCGAACCGCCCACTTTAGAACTGCCGTTATTAAGCAGTTTATACACGTAGGAGTGTTAAGATCATCAGAAAAGGCTGTTTACATGTGTGGCAGAGTCCTATACAGACTGCTGTCGTACATCTGTAGTCGTCAGCAGCTCGAGGAAAACGAGTTGATTGTTGAGTTTAATCTCCAGGTCGTTTTCACTCTTGTTTATTTGTTTTAGTTTGCCTGCTTTTCCAAATAGACAGTTGTTACCAATGGTGGAACAATGACCTTTCCACTAAATGCACCAACACGTTCTGCTGCTTCGCAGAACAGCCAATAGAAGACACCCTCTCTTTCTCAACTGCTCTATGTTTGGTCAAATCTACCGTTTTATCCTCTATATGAGTTCAAAGGCATGGAATGCGAGATGGTCCTAAGAAATCAGAAGATAGTTATGAGGAAACTGAAGCTGTGTGATCAGGTCTTTAATTACTGATATTTAAAATGTGCACATCTGGAAACATTAAGTGACATAAATTCACATTATCACGACAAGCTGGGTTGTTATTGTTAATATTAATAATTACAAACTAATATGAAACATTCAAATTCCCTTTTTGCTGATGTGTTACACTTAACATGTACTTTCATGTACGCTGCCGTCGTTTTCTAATGTCAGACAGAAGCATTCTCCAAAGATGTTGCAAAAGTCTGATGTGCCAAGAAACAGTCTAGAGGAGGCGCAGAACTCGTGTTCTCCCTCGGATCCATTGATTTACGCTATGTGGACAGGTTCTTATGGATTATTGATCAATAACGGCAGAAACATGCTGCCTGTCCCGGGTTTAATCGGGTTAATATGGGAAAGTTGTTGTGTAGTAACAGGATATGATGATGAGGAGTCTGTTACTGTCGAGTCAGATCGACCGTGCCTTGTCCTCAGCAGTGATACAGTATCACAGGGTTTGATTTACACCGAGGAAAGCAGAGGCTCTGATCACATGTCATCATATGGAAAGTTAAACATTGATCTGAGACCACTTACTGTAAATGGGATGAAATGAATAGGCTTTTCATTTAGTGCTGAGTGGACAGAGTCTCATCCAAACACATCAATCAGGCGTCTGCAAAAAAAAAAAACAATGTCAGGACATAAAATGCCAACAAGATTATATCTAACGTTGACTGTTCTTTTATTTATTTGTTTATTTCTCAGGCTGCATGTTGGACGGACATTCTTACAACAGTTCTGTGTCGTGGACAACGTCCGCCAAACCCTGCGTAACCCGACGGTGTCAGGTACGTGTGCATGTGTTCGAGTGTTGTTGACATATCTGACCTCTGAGGAGTGAAGGACAGATGGGTGGAAGAAGGGACAGAGTAGGGAGAACCTTTGGGGTAAAGGAAGGAAATAGACAATGCAAAGGAAGAGAGGATGCGAGGAAGGAAGGAGTAGCTAATGAAAGAGGAACACGGACAAATTGAAATAATAGCATGTAGTATAACGAAGGTTATTTTAATATGCACAAACTAAAACGTTTGGTTTTCTTCCTGGTTGTGACAGGAAGGTGTCGTGACAGAGGCAGAAGTGCAGTGTGTCGTCCACTGCAAGAATCCCAAAATCCACCCGAAGAAATGTTGCCCCACCTGCCCGAGTGAGTAGCATCATGATTGCACTGATGATTTCACTGACATTTAATAAAAAAAGATGTTTTAAGTTTCCCTCAGTTCAGGATTTTTTGTGACAAAATTTCAGTCCTCAGTATTTGTCCTCTGATGTGTTTTTTGACCAGCGTCACATTTAAGTGAAAATGTACTTTCATGTACGTTTAGTTATATGTGTAATATGTTCATAAGCCCAGTTACAAAGTTACGTTTTTATCCAAAGCTACCTGAATTTAGTTGTTAACTCATTTTAACTCCTTATGCTCAAAATGGCTGCTGCAAAGCGTCAACAAAGTGAAAGCTGTGATTATTACTGTTTTTTTCAGCCCTTTTGCCTTTTTTTGTGTCCTGTAATTTGTTTAATTAGTCGTACACGTAGTATATATGTGTATAATGTTACTACAGTCTTTTTATGTATGAATTAAAATGTGATGTGTTCATCAAATGAATGCGATTAGTGAAATTAGTAGATGCTAATCCTAAAATTAGAACTCTAGGCTGTTTGTTAGAGAAGAAGGGGAATACTAATAGCAGCAATGGACAGGAAGTTAGACAAAAGTTAGCTAAAAGATTCAGTTTCTTACAGCAGCTTTAAGTAAAAAAACTTACAGAAAATACACTGAAAAACACAGAGCTTTAACTAACGATTATTATTATATATATATAATAATAAGATATATATTATATTATATACTCGTTTGGTCTGTAAAATGTTGAAAAATTTTGTTCTCAGATGTTTTGTCCACAAATTATTAATTTTTTTGTCATATGGCGCAAAATAAATAGTTGTGGCCCTATTTTATCAGCTTTATTCTTTCACTAGACAATGAATAAAACATTGCCAAGCATTGATTATGATAAAGATGCATGCGTGTGTGTGTGTACATATAACTAATGTGTGTTTTATGTGATGTCTGCTTTTGCAGCTTGTATCTTTGAGGGTCGTCTGTACAAAGAGAAGGAGGAGTTTAGTCCAGAGGGAAAACCCTGCATCAAGTGCACCTGCACTGTAAGTACACACACACACACACACACACACGCACACACACACACTCCTCTGTGTCGCCCTTTCCCTCTAACCCAAATAAACCCTACAGGTGCGTCCATTAACAGTGCAGGATTAATGTGTTGGCACTCAGCTGGCGGTGCCTGTAGGTCTGTTAACACCTTTACAGATGTGCAGATGTGTGGTGGCGCTCCCTGCTGATTCTGAAATATTGTGCTTATATTCATTCATTTGTTACATCCTATGTTGTGTCTCTGAGCATACAAGGGCAGATGGTTATCCACGTAAGAAAGGAGGACGACACTAGATTTCAGTTTTAGTCCTTAATCACACATTGATCAGTTCATTTTGAAGCTTGTAAAACACCTTACCAGTCAAACGTTTTAAAGTTGGATCTCTCAGGAAGTAAAGATACTTTAAACTTGTAGACATGATGAAGAAACTGAGCTGTGATATGTTGTTCCAGGGAGGACGGACTCTGTGCATGAGAGATGTGTGTCCTGTCCTGTCATGCCCCGCCCACCTCAGCCACACCCCACCTGGACAGTGCTGTCCCAGATGTCTTGGTAATTATTTTTTCTTCTTTTTTAAATAAATCTATTGTGTTTGTTTATATATATATATATATATATATATATATATATATATATATATATATATATATATATATATATATATATATATATATATATATATATATATATACATATATATGTAGCATTGTAGAAGGATAGTTTGTCCCAGTTTCATGAAATAAACTCTAAATGTAAACAACTTTGCTGTGTGGTACTTTTGCCTAAAGGGATAGTTGAGAATTTTTGAAGTTGGATTGTTGCACACAGGTGACTTCACTCCTTGACTTCAGTTTTCAGCAACTTAATAAAAAAGCTTACCTAATCACATCTATATTAGTGTACACCATCTTGAGAATTAGTTCACTGCTCAAAAACATGTTGGGCAAATGCTGCTTTTGTTAATTCAAAATTCCAAACACAAACTCAGTGACCTAGACACAGAAGACCAACAACCCCTGTGTTCTGTGAGCTAAAACTGTCGTTTTTGTCAGTGAGTCTGGTGGATTTAAACATGGAGATAAAACGGTTGTTTCTGGTTAAACAAAAAGATTCTCGTTTTAGGAAACACATTTGCCCTCTGTTGTTTCTTACTCTGTTCCTCCTCCTCCTCCAGGTCAGAGGAAGGTGTTCGATCTGTATTTAGGCAGCTGCCTGTTCCACAGTGACGTCTATGAGAACGGCACTTCCTTCATTCATGACAACTGCACCACCTGCACCTGCAAGGTACCCGCCTGGATGCTGAACACATAACCAGCCGTGTTCACTAACAATCCAACCCATATTTTCTTATTCAAAGGATTTGTTAATAAAGAAGTATATAACACTTTATTTCCTTGGAATCCCACCTATGGTCATTTCCTTCTTTCTCCCAGGATTCCACAGTGGTGTGCAAGAGGCGGTGCTCGCGGGCAGGGAGTTGCCAGGGCAAACAGTGTTGTGAGGAGTGTTTGTCCTACGTGAAGGTGGAGGAGGTGAAGTACTGCAGAGTCCGGAACAAGATCTACAGGGTGAGAGAGAAGATACAGGACGATGGATGGATGGTGGGATGGATGGTGGGATGCTAGACAGAAGATTTGACATAAATGTGAAGATGAATGATTGACTGTATCATGATTACGACGGTTGAAATGGACGCATGCTGACATCTCTGCGCGTCTTCTGTCCTCCAGGAAGGAGACATGTGGTCATCCGTGAACTGCACCCTCTGCGCCTGTGTGAAAGGAAACATCGAGTGTCAGCCCAAACAGTGTGTACCAATCACCAGCTGCCCCTCGGTGAGTGACAAGGCCAGACGGCCAATCACTGCCCTCGATATTCTGTTGCCGTCTGAAACATCTTCATTAAAGGTTTTAGCACGTTTGCTCGCAAACTCTGGGAAACACGGAGGTCACATGGGGGTCGTATGTCTGCTGCTGGGTGATGGAGTGGATTCCACACATACCGCTGGTCCCCGGCGGTCACACGGTCAAAGGCAGTGTTAGCGTCGGTCCAAGTTCACACACCTCCGGTCTTAATAACAAGCCCTCACCTGTCGTTAGTGGTCGAATGACTGGAGGGATGAAAAGGGTGAAGGGTGAATTTTACTTTTTGCTTGTTTTACTTGCACACAGTAGCATTTGCATGTAGCATTTGGCATTTTGGCAAATTATTAAAGATCTAATATGTAATTATCAGCTTCACAGGGAAAGGAATATTACTGATTGTTGGTCTTTTTGGCTCTAAATGGACACTGTGCCATATTGAGGAAGACCTAAAACTAGTGATTTATACCCTAAACCTCTCAAGAACATATTTAATAAATCAAATGAGAAGTAAGCTCTTGCATAGAAACCAGTGGTGCCCCCTGATGGTCATTCATAGGAATTACAGGTTTCAGGCACTTCCACATTGGCGTCACTCTCAGAACCCAGATACTGTGTCCAGTTTTCTTTACATTTCAGTTTCAATTTGTACAACAGATGAAAAGTCTCCTGTCTCTGGGGACGCTGCTGCGAAAGAAACACGGGACAAAGCCGAGTGAGGCGGCGTTTAAAAATCCAGTGATGGGATGTGAACCCTGGTATCAGCTGTCATGTCACATTTACACACTCGCTAATCGCTAGCAGTTTCATCACTGATGTTTTGACGACGGCAAAAACTGTCGGAACATGGTGACGCTCCCTGGCAACCGGCAGCGTGACTCTCTCTCTCAGAGAAAGGTCATCACAGCCTGTGTGGAACACACACACACACACACTGTTGTGCCGGCATCCTGCGGTCAGCGGTGGGTCAGCAGAGTGTGTTGTGGAGACAGTGTGTCTCCGAATATACCTTTGTCTGAGTGACGTTTGAGTGACAGCAAAGAAGAGTTTCCCTATATTTAGGCCCCCTGAAAACCAATATCTGTCACTGTGTGTGTGTGTGTGTCTTCTTCAAAGAGAAACAGGAAGAGAGAGAGGGAGAGAGAGAGAGAGAGAGAGAGTGCCCTTTGTGCAGAGGTTTAGACTCTGAAGTGTGTATTGAGTGTATGGAAAATGTCTGATGTGATGACAGACACGGTGTGTGTGTCTGTGTGTGTGGGTGTGTGTGTGTGTGTGTAGCTGTTATTCCTTATGTTGTGGGAACCTAAATCTGTTTACACGGTCACATTATCACATTATGGGGACTTGTTTCACCCCCCCCCACCCCCATAATGTAAATGACTACATTTTAAGGTGAAAACGTGTTTTAAAGTTAGGTCAATTAAGGTCAGGGTTAGGTTAAGGTCAGTAGTAATTATGGTTAGGGTAAGACTAAGTCAATGTAATGTCCTCTGAAGTCATAGAAACCAGTGTGTGTGTGTGTGTGTGTGAAGGGCTTCCCTGAGGCAACAAAAAGTAGGTGTGTGAACGAGTCCTCTGATCACACACACACACACACACACACACACAGAGGGTCCTGTTACACACTCAGCGGTTGAACTTTCTTTCATTTCGCTCTTTCGTTGAGTTTGGATGATGTAAAAAAATACTTGTGTTTTGTGATGGAAGCGCTCAGTCCTGACTTCCTCTCACCAGATTCAGCAACTTATCTCATGTGTTTGTCACTTATGCAACAAATGACCCGAGGCGATACCTTAATCTCTGAAACTCCGCCCATATTGACTTGTCTTTTTTTTCTTCTTCTTGATTTTCCTTTTGTTAGGTTGCTTTGCAGCCTCGGCAGTTGTTAGTAATACTAGAGTTGTGAAACTAATTGAAGGCGTCCAGAGCCGGCCCAAAGCATAAGCGAACTAGGCAGCTGCTTGGAGCCCCCATATTAAATAAATCTAGATATCTTTAGATATGTTTAGATTTAAATATATGTGCAAATGTGTTCTAAGGTTGAAAAACCAATACTATTAAACTGGTTTACTTAAATAACACATTATTAATGCAATTTAGAGTGTAACATTTGTGTCAAGTAATAGTCGAGCACCGGCTGATGGGAGGGGGGCCACCAAATCAAATTCTGCTTCGGGCCCCCATAAAGGCAAAGGTCGGCCCTGGAGATTATTGTGGATTTATTATAGAACCACTGTACCTTTAAACTTTAAAATGTCAGTTATTTCCAAACATCCTGTTTGTCTTCGGTCAAAAGCAACCAGACTTTTTAGGTCTCAACTACATATTTAAAGAATATAAACTGTATGTTATAAATACAAAACTGATCTCGTGTCTAGAATATCAAAATGTGAAGGATGGGGACCTTTTTTGTGATATCCATTCTGTATTTATATGTAATTTACATTTTTATGTTACATTTTGTGGTTCTTCTGTTCATCATCCCTGTCATGTGAACATGATATCGGAAGAACACTTTGATGTACACATGTTCTCATGAACTGATGAGGATTTGGTGGTCAAAGGTCAAGGTCACGCAAAAAACCCTTTCTAATTTGACACAAAGACTAATTTGTGATCACTCAAGGGAAGTGAACATGATTTAACTGTCACAGGTGAAAGTTTAAGGCCACCGTAACGTTCTGTCACTGTGTTTGGGTTGTTTTCTAACACTCAGTGTTTCTCGTCTCCTGCAGAATAAGATCCTGAACAGAACCGGCTGCTGTCCAGTTTGCACTGAAAGTGAGTAAGTCCCTCTGAGACCTTCAGCGTCCTCCTCTCCAGAGTCTTCAATCACTAAGAAAAAGTCAAAGATTGAAGTGTCTTAAACATGTTCACACTTTAGTGTAGATCCAGCTTTTAATTTTTTTTTATTCGAGACAATCACGATACACTGAAAATAAATTGGACTCTTCAAGGCAATGAAAATACATGTCGTTCCAGCTGCTGTTAGCGTTTCCCATGAAGGTCTGTCCAGACTGTGGTTTGCCCTCGGGTCATTTTTACTTGGGGTTTTGGCTGCGAAATGCAACGAAAATCCCCAAAATGGCCGTAAACGTACCATTTTATGACTTCAAAGGCTCATTGACCTCACTTCACCATAATGTAGAGTTTAGTTTGGTTGAGGAAACAGAGGCTTTAGATCCTGTTTCCATTCTGGAGTCCAGCTGATTAGTACCACATACAGTATTTCTGCATTTATCATAAATGATGTCTTTGCTGCATCAGCATGTTTCCATGTTTCCTTGGAAAACCCTTCCAATGTCGGTTGTCTTCCAGGACAGGGACCCAACCACTGTCCTACCGCGGATACTTTTTTTTAGCCCTCTTTTTTTCCCTTCCATAACTTATTTCTGTTTCTTCGTGCTCGCTGCAGAGCCTGGTGTGTGTACAGTGTTCGGCGACCCTCACTACAACACCTTTGACGGCAGGACGTTCAACTTTCAGGGGACTTGTCAGTATGTTTTGACTCGCGACTGCGGTAATGTCCCTGCTGGAAGTCCAGGGAATAACATCAACGTCAACAGCCCCGACTCCAGCTTCACGGTAAGACAGAAGTTTAACTGGAACAGTTGTTGTCCGACTGAAGCTTAGATGAATACATTTTTTTTTTCAGTACAAATAAATATAGACTAAAGACAATAATTTGGGATTATTGAAGTGGGGTTGTACGAGGTGCTTCCCTTTAAATGATGCTAACAACTTCACCTTTAATTCTTCGCGCAGGTGTTGGTGAAGAACGATGCGCGGCGGACTCGCTCCTTCTCCTGGACTCAGTCAGTGGAGGTGAGGTTGGGAGGTCTGACCCTCGGTCTGCACCAGCACCTCACGGTCCGGAAGAACGGCACCCGCATTGCTCTGCCCTACCACGGCCCCGGGGTGCACATCGACCTAGACGGATATCTGCTCAAACTCACCACCATCGCAGGTCAGCACTGAGATACACTTCTTATGAACATGTCTTATCAGTTTTATGACGGAATTAAAAAAAAATCCCTTTTTCTCTTCCATTTTTTGTATGACCCCTTGAAAAATTACAGTTTCCTCATCATAAGTGGACCTTGAGTTAATATTTTTGGCATTAGCTCTCATCTCAAATTAGTGTTGCTATGCATTTTCCAACCCTAAAATGAAATTTTCTTCCATTCAGTTTATGATTGTTGTTTAAACATACTACAAAAATATAATTCATATTTGATATGTATATTTCAGTCTGAAGTAGTTTAAGACTGACTCATATAAGGTGGAAAAAATATTAATATATTTTATTTTTACAGCAGTTTTTGGGAAGGTGACATTTTCTGCCACTAGGAACAAATTAGTAAGTTTTTTAAAGGAATGCTTACGTTTTAAAGGCTCATTCATTCATTCAAACATCTAAAGATTTGGCTGTCTGAAACGACGTTGGCATTGCTGTTTAGCAGTACTTCCACATGAGGGCAGCACACACGCAAACATAGTAAAGGTGAATGAGGTTATGATCTTGTATTTATTAAAATATAAAAGGGGCCACAATGTTGTTTATTTCACGAACCTAATGTTAAAATGTCCATGGTCATCTCAGGACAACTATTGGTTACACTGCCCCCAACAATTTCTGGTCATATTAATTTCTTAAGCATCTGTATGTTTTTAGAAGACGACTAAATGAACAGAGAGTATTGACAAAAGGCTTTATCCAGTTTTGTTAAAACTTGTAGTGAAAATAAAAGACAAAGTTTTATTCACCTCCACTGGCAGGTCTGGAGATCACATGGGACGGCGACAGTTTCGTTGAGGTCGTAGCCGCCCCTCACCTGCGCGGACGTCTCTGCGGCCTGTGCGGCAACTACAATGGCCAGAAGCGCGACGACACCATGGGAGGCGACGGCCAGTTCAAGTTCGACCTGGACGAGTTTGCCGAGTCGTGGCGAGTCGACGGAAACGAGGTGTGCACCCAGCAGGCTCTGCCTCGCCGGCCTACGTCCTTCCTGTGTCCCGGCAGCGTCAAAGTCAAGTTCCGTGCTCACAGGGAGTGCCAGAAGATAAAGTCGTGGGAGTTTCAGAAGTGTCACCGGGTGGTCGACTTCGGCCCTTTCTACAGGTGAGGACAGAAGTGTGTGTGTGATGTCATGATGAAAACATTCGTCCAAACTAATGTTTTAAAACACGTCCAGACTTCAGTGTGTGTCTAAGAGTTTGCTGGTTGGTAAAAGTTGAAGAGGAAGACGACTGTGACAATTAAAAACATGTGTTTGATCTTATTAATGCAACATCTCAGGGAAAATTTGAGGAAATTTCTTAAACTTTTGCTCAAATGTTTATTTACACTCATGAATTAACTCATATTCTGGTAGTAAGAGGTCATGTGTGAAAGTGTTATCTTAAGAACACCTTCAGGGAATATTTAACTGTTAGAATTATATTGTTGTTGTTTTTAAAGTAATGTCAGTGTCTGTCATACTCTATGTTCCTCGCTTCATCTTTATTATCTGGGTTTTGCAGGAGCCTCAGTAGAAACTAAGAGCTGGAGAAAGAAAACAGATATAAACTGATCAGAACCAAACTGTACATCTCTCATCCTCATGAATAAACTAAATACTGCCCCCTGCAGGTCGTGTGTGACGGACATGTGTGAATGCCCGGTCCATAAAAACTGCTACTGCGAGTCATTCATCGCCTACAGCCGAGCCTGTGAGAGGGAGGGAGTGCCCGTCCTCTGGAGGGCCGACACCGCCTGTATGGGTGAGTGAAAGACCAAAAATACCACTTATTCTGATGATTAAATACCACTAATTCCTTTTTTTTAACTGATTTTTTTAACCAAACCATTTCAAATAATCAATAATCGGCAGATTATCAAGAGTTCAAACCACTTTTAACTTTTCAAAATTCAACATTTTTGAACACTGTATGGCTATTGGTTCTGTAGTTCATAGCACTTCACAGAATGCGCACCTAATAAAATCAAAGTGTTGTTTGCAATCCTCTCACTTCCTGCACCAATATCTATAGAGAAAATCAGCATTTTTACATCACGGCGCACAGGTGTCGTCCATTCACTGCTGCCTCCATCATTAAGTTCAAAGGTGTTATTTTGAGAGTTGGGTGTTTGAAATCGTCTTGATTTTCATTTACCTGAGTGACATAAACTAACCAAACATGACAGCGTTGAATGTTAAAAACACTGATTTTCTCTCTGGGATTTGATACTGGAGAGTGAGCGGTTTACAAAGTCACACACACTTCAGTTTCCAGTCGGTAAAGGCTGTCTGATAAACCAGAAACATACAGTATTCCTATAAAAGCATACACTTTTTACTACTGTAGGTGAGCCATGTTTTCATTCAGAGTGTGCCTGTCTGTCCTAAACTGGTTGTAAGTACAGTGTTGAACTATCCCTTTAATAAAGGCAGATACACGTGACAGTATTCATGTTTGTGCATGTTGTCTTTTTTCTCGCTCTAACCCCTCGACACTCATCAGGCCATCCTCCGATCGACGACTAACAGCTCTCACACCAGATATTTCAAAGCTGACGCGCTCATTTTTAAAGTGTACGACCTTCTCTTCCCTCCCATCAGCGACCCAGTGTAAACACGGCGCCGTGTACGACACCTGCGGCCCGGGCTGCACCAAAACCTGCGACAACTGGAACGAGATCGGACCGTGCCACAAGCCCTGCGTGGCCGGCTGCCACTGGCCCGCCAACCTGGTGCTGTTCCAGGGCCGATGCATCAAACCCATTTCCTGTCCTGGCCGGTGACCCTTGTGACCTGGGTGGGAGGGGGGTTAGGTTAGGTTAGGTTAGGTTTAGGAAAAGGGGAGGGTCATTTAGTTTCATAAATACACGGTGCCCAACTTGCCAGGAAGAGTTTGGGTTTGGAGTCGACTCATCGAGTGCCGCAGTGGTGATCCTCAAGCACTGCGTGATTTCATGTACTGTTACGACACCAGTCGCCGCCACAGAAGGTCAATGCTAATGCTAGGCTTGGTAGAGAAAGAACTCAAGTCTCAAGGGAAAACCGCTTGGAGGTTTAATGCTCTCTGCTGTCTGGGGAAGGTCCGGCGCGTGATTACAGACGCTCAGGAAACAACCAAGGCCGATGGACTCCTGTTTGAGCCAAAATGGCGGCCAGCGTTTCTCTCACAAACACTCGAGCGAGAGTCAAAGCAGAGAAACAAACTGTCTGACGCATCATATCAAACTGTCCCCGTGATCCTCGTTTCATACTGTAAGCTAACCAGATTTATATGAAAGACAAAAATGCTTTTATATTGTTGTTCTAATTATTATTATATTATTATAATTATTATAATTATTATTTGTTGTTGATATTGTTAATTTATATATTAGTCAAATGACATGTCGTAGAAGGAGCCAGAATCGCGGATATAATTGAGTTCTAATCGATTTAAAGGGAAACAGAAGCTATTTATGTATTTGTAGTGTTACTGTTGTGTTACTGTGACTCAGTTGTTGCACCATCGCAGGGAAAAAGTACTGTATTGCGTTTCTGCTCCGTGTACAGCTCGTTGTGGTTCGTATCAAACTGAAGGTGTTCATCTAAAGCATATATGTTTCACTTGACAACGATTATTTAAGACCAGCAATATAATCTTTTTATCAAAGTTACACTTTGACTTTTTTGTCTTTACTCTTTGGAGCCTTGAGATATTTTACTGAACAATCGGCGGAGAAGAACGTCTGAGGTCGCTGGTTCAAATCCCTAAAAAAAACAAAGAAAGGATGGTGACTTGCCAGACAGGAAAAAAATGAAGTCAAGTATTGATAACAACTCATCAGTCTGAATTTACGGAATTTTATGTTCATTTAAAGTTGGTTCACCCGACTCAGGCTTCCTGCAGCAGCCTGGATTTAAATCCAGTGTTGTTGTTTTTTTACTTTGATTCAAGTTTGCCCCCTCCTTTCTCTCTCTCTCTCTCTCTCTGTTTCTTCTCCTTTCACAATTTTCCCATTTAATGGGCAAATGCCTGAGAATATCCTTTTTTAAAAATGAAGTTAAAGTCGAGACTGAACTGAAATAAAAGTGTAAAATCACGTTTAGTTGCTTTTTGTGAGTTGGCAAATCATATAAATTCATACCAAGAGTTATTATGCTTGAAGTGAGACTGCCCCCAAAGTTGATTATTTAAAATTTTTAAATTTCAGGGTTGCCACATCTTCGTTGACATCATCTTAAGGGACTTTTCAAGGACTTTCCAGGACCAATTTCCCCAAATTCAAGGATTGAATGTGCTGGGAGGGCGACTTGTAAGAGCCACTTTGCCCATGATGGCGTCCACTTTTATTGATTTGCAGCACGCTCTGCATCTGAACATGTGATTGTCCTTGGGATCTTGGTCAAAGTCATTATTTGTAATTTTTCTATGGTGAGATCTAGGAATTTTCATTTCATCACGTCGTCGTTTGCTCTCTCTTGCTTTACGTTACTCGCTCATTGTTCTGCACGGAGTCTCACGTTAATGACAGAGAGACAGTGGACAGTGTCCACAACAGCGCTAGTAATTATGACTCGATGCTTGTTCTGGCGTTACTAACATTTACTTAATATCAACTTAACTTCTTTCTTGCACAAAATTCAAGCACTTTCAATGACCCATGACATTTTCAAGGGCCTTGAGATTTTTTTTTCAAATGTAAAACCTTCAAGGATTTTAGTACCCAAGGGAACCCTTTTTTTTATAATTATTACAAGCCTTTTTCATAATTTCACGCTCAGCAAACTCCTTCTCATGAAAGAAAATCTCTCTGAACTTGACAGTGAAATACTGCACATTACTGTTGCCATAGTTACACCATGTCCCTCGTCAAATAAAAAAAAGAATGACACTTTTTAAACACATTGACAAACGTTTAATACACTTCAAATTTGTACAAACGCATTTCCTGTAAACGTATCACTAGAACATGACCGAAAAACCTAAAGCACCAAAAACAACAACAACAACAACAACAACAGAGTCCATCAGACAACAGAACTGAGCCGGAGCAGTGTTTTGTTTTTTTAACAGACGCTTCTCACACAAATAATCCGACAAACAGGACAGAACTGTAACTGTCGTCGTCTCAAACACTAACTTACACTTATCTCTGCTCTGTACAACCGTGATATAAAGCACCAACAAATGCCATAATGTCACATAATTCTCCCAATGTGAGGGTGCATATCGAAATAAAAGTGATATTATTTCCCAAATATTAAACGACAAAATCCAGTAACGAGTGATATTCGCCAATAATCACTGACCTCAGCTGTTAATAAACACATCACAGACTCCGACAGAAGCAGAATGAACCCACGGCATCAACTCTTTGGCATTTAAAAAAAGAAATGATACATTCACCTTTGTTTCCAGTCTGAGCAGCTGTATAAGGCATGAGAGGGTACTGTATATAAGTGACAATCACATCTTTTTGAAAGGGAAATGTGTTTGCCCTTTTCTGGATTTAATCCCGATCGGGTTCCAAATATCATAACTGATAATAATAACTGTGATTAACTGTAGTTAACCCTGAGGTATTGTTTTCATACTGTAACTGGTTATACTGTTATTGTGTTATTGACATTTAAATTAGCTTACTGCTCCGTATGAGCAAAACAACAATGTAAAGAGTTAGTTCATGGTTTGGTTTTTTTAAGTATGATTGCGTGAGGTACTGCTCGTCGACTGCTATCTTGTTTGCGTTCCTCAATGAAATACAAACAAAAAGTATTTAAAACACAAAAAAATGACCTTTATGATTACTGATGGAAGCAGCAGTGGATGGTGTGAAGAAAACGCACATTTTCTGTATGGACTTTGGTCCAGGGGAGTGAGCGGTTTACAGAGCAACACAAGCTTCAGTCTCCAGTCAGGGAAGATTGAGTAAGAGTGCGATAAAGCGGTGAATATATGCGGAATATAACATAAAGGTGTGGATTTTACCTTTTCTTAAAGGTACAGTGTGTAGCTGAATATCCCTCACCTCACCCTTCTCTTCCAAGTGTGTTGGAGAACCCATGTAGCCTTCAGTTAGCGTCAAAGCTCAAAAGATGTTTAGTTTGTCCCTTGTGGGCCACTGTGAAAAAAACTTAGTGGTCTCCATAGAGTTGACTCGGCTCCGGACGTGAATATAAAAGGCTCATGTAAAATGAGAAACAACAATTCATACAATCAGGTGATTGTACACTTAAAAAGTAATTTGCCCTAAATTCTGCACACTGGACCTTTAAGTGGCTAAAATCTGTTTTTCCTGCATGTCTCATATTTGTCGTAAGCACATGGGTGGCATGAATTATATTACTATTATTATATCATTTATACAACCTCACACAAACCATCTGTGGTTAAAATGTGACTTTAATGAGACTTTTGCCTCACCGTCAACACCGCTGCATAATCTGAGCTCAACACTCAGATTGGCAGATGATAAGAATTGACGAGTTTTGTCTTTGTTTTGATGCTAATCATGCACAGGCTGCACTGTGCAAAATATGCTGTTTTTATATTCTTATCCGACTGAAACAGAATGTCTAGATAATCCCCACAAACCTCAAACGATGTGACACGGGAAGAGACGGAGGGATGATACTCCACGTCAGTCTCCGCCTCATTTTACCGCAAACAGACCAAACAAAGACACAAGACACGAGTAGGTAAAACTAGCTGCTCTAGGTACAGAAAATATGTGTGTTCACTCTCAAATATAATCTGCCAAACCTCTCACGTAAAAGTCTCTTTCTCTAAAACTTTGCTATACAAAACAAAATATACATCTAATAAAAAATACACTCTTTTAAGATCCAGGCTGATCAGCTTTGAGGAGATACGAAGAATAAAGTAAAAACCAGATATACAGCTGGAGTCAGCTACCACAGCAAAAGAACCAGGCAGAGAGGAGGAGGAGGAAGAGGAGGGAGCATGAGACTGACCAGCAGAGGTCAGTCATCATCACTGTCACTGCCTGATTCACTGAGCTGGAGATCATTTCCTGTAAGGAAGAAAAGGAAGAGTGATACAGGTTAGGAATATTGTGATGTAAAAAGAGACGGTCGTTATTAAAGTGTGTGTGTACGTGCATGACAGTATCTTTGTGTCACTCTGATACTCACTGAGCGTATTCATGAGCTGGTTGTTGCCCTGCTGCCAGTCGGCTCCTCCGTTGGCCACAGGCTGGCAGCTGGGCGAGGTCTGACTGAGCGGTCGCGGGGCGTCGTGTTCGCCGTCGCTGCTGTCGTCACCGCTCCCCGATGCGCTCGCCGAGTCTGAGGAGCTGCTGCTGCCGCTGCTGCTCATCTCCTCAATCATGTCCACCTCTGCTCGCAGCTCTGAGAAAAGGGTGAATGTGGGTTTGTGACAACACACACACACACACACACACACACACAAGAGAGTTTGCTTCACTCTAACACAAAGGCTCTAACACAGGCCGTGGCTGAGCGTCCTCACCTCTTTTGATGTCATCGAGCTGCGGCTCTGGTGACGGATTATCCTTGGAAGGGGATGGCGAAGTCTTGACCCCGGTTCCGGGCTTGGTGGGGGCCCTAAACTGAGAGCTGGGCTGACTGGACCGCACTGACTGCTGTTCGATCCGGGCTTGAATCTTACTGCTGCCCTCTGCCCTAAAACACACACATTAGCAGCAGATGCACCAACTGTTTTTTTTATCTTTAACTCAACCTCCGTAAAATCCCTCCAGGTGATGTGAAGACAATGGAGAAGAAAAAGCATGTTTGTGTCAAGGACAAGTTTTACTTAAGGACAACATTAAAACATGATGCATTTAGGATATAAATGTTCAGTTTTGATTCAAAATGAATGAATACTACTAGAATGAGTCAGTGTGACTTTTTTGGACACTGTTGCTGCATTTATTGTAGTAATAGTCAGTGTCCACCAGGTGGAGCCAAACTTCTCAGGTGTCCTTATGAAATGACTTTATGTCAGTGTATCTCACCTGGTTTTCTTGACCTGGATGCTGCTGCTCAGCTTCTCCAGGACAAATTCCCCGGTGTCGTGGTTTATGATGAGCACGCAGTCCTTCTGGTACGGGCGCTTGTTTCCTTTAAACACGGTCATGGGAGGCGTAGATCCCTGGGGAAAAACAAACAGTAAAATGTTTTATCTCAGGTTCTTTAATCACTGTGCCAACCTGCAGGTATGTCTACTTCTTCTTTTTTTTCCTGAGGAATGATTCTCAATAATCTCAGGTAAAATAACCAGAGACGTAATTTTTTTTTGTCCAATTATACTAATTGATTTCTTCTTTTGTTGTCTTTGGCTTGACGGTTAAGCAAAAATGTTTTCCAAAACCTGGCATAATTATTTTTTATATTTTTTTTCATTTTATATCAGTAATTAAACAACAGGTAAATCATCATAACAGATTTTAATTTGGTAAACTAACCATTTCCAAGAGATGTTTAGTGAGTTAACTAAAATCTAATTCATGTTATTTAAAACATGCACATTCACTAAAAGTTTGGGAAAATTCTGTTAATTTGTTTGGTGACACTCCAGAAAGGATCTCCCACGACCAATCTATGGGTCTCCAACCAGTGTTTGGGAATCACTGCTCATAATAATTGATGAAAACATTAAACATTCACATATGCTTATCGTCCCTCTGTTCCCTCCTCTGGAAACATACAGGCACAGGGATAGAAAGTTGAAATAGAGAACAGCAGTTTTACCGGAATGTGAGGTAATGTGATGGTAACTTCATCTCCTTTCCCAACTTGTAGCTCTCCCTCGCAGCTCGTGTCAATCGATGCTGGTTTAAAGTCATCTGTCAAAGAACGACACAGGGTGATTCAGTCAGGTCAACAAATATTTTAAACATAAGCAAAGTTCACAGAGAGCGCAAACCTCTGCTGAGGCTGCTTTGTTTCTGTCATTAACTGTCAACCTGACAAATGTGGTCAAAACACAACGTCCTTGGCAAAGGTATTGACACCTTTTAATCCCCAAAAACACACTTATATTGATATTATTATTCCATTATCGACCCAAAACTTCGTCTGTCTGTACTGACTTAAACTGTAACCGTGATATGACAGGGCTGCAACCAACAATCAATTCATCTATTGCTCATTTTCTTGATTAAGTGTCAGAGAATGTTGAAAAATGATTAGTTATTTAGATTAAAACCTTGAAAAAGATTATTATTATAATTATTCTCAATTGTCTAATTTTGTCTACAAACCAAACTTGTACAATTTTTTGTTTTTGTTATATGGCGCAAACACACCAGTGAATATTCATATTTAAGCAAAAATATTATTTTAATTCTTTATAAAAACAATTTTCAAAACAGTTGACAAGTAATTTTGTTAACTATTAATTGAATCATCCTTGCAAAACAGCTTTTGTGGGAAAAAAGATATTTACTTTAATTGTATTTGTTTATTTATTCAAAACCAACTGAATACTGGAAGTAATTAGTTTAAGAGTCACTTACAGTGTTAAGACATTCTAAGTAAAAAGTTAATACATTTTCTGAAGAGCACGTCTTCCTATGTCATAATATTACACACTGTGATTTTTTTTAAATCATTTTTTGAGTAATAGCAAATATAATATGCAAATATGATGTAATTTTTATTCAAAGAAATGCATGTGTAGCTACACGTTTGCTATGCAAATGACGTAATTTACTTATCCTCCTCATGGGCACGGGGGTTATATAAGAGGCAGGTTCCTCGTCCGTGCGAGCGAATTAATGCCATACACCAATGTATTCCACACATTCACTTTTACAACTGTTTAATCTGTTCACTTCTATATTTTGTCGACGCTCACATCTGATGGTGTGAAAGGAAGATTTTGGCCTCTTCTCGAAGCTTTCTCCGAGCTTCAAAACATGCTCCTCTTTGTCCAGCAGCGGGTTCGTGCTTCCGTTCATGTCTCCGATTGCTTCACAAAAAGAACCGTTGTAATGCACATCTATCTCCGAAAATCCGCTGGGGATCCGTTTAACTTAAAAAAATAAGACTTTTAACTGTGAAACAAAGTTAGCCTGTCGTGGCTAACATTTAGCAAAACAACTCTTTCGTCACCTAACCGCGCCTCTTCCGCTTTTGGACCGACTGTGAAATGTTACCGTCGTCTTTTTGTTTTTTACTTTATTCACCCCCATTAAATATAAAGCTGTAAAAGGTATCCAATGATAGTTAAATAACTTACAAAATTATATGATTATATGTTTACGTTCAGAAACTACTGTGTGTTTTCAATTGACAGAAAACAAGCCGTGAATAAAATTGCCGCCACACCACACGGAAATGAATTTATCATAACAGTAACACGGATGGATTTCTGTAACGGACAAGATGGACACTAAACGTGCAAAGAGGTAGCCACTAGAAAGGTTTTTAAACAATATTTACGTTTACAGTTGTTTACTAATACATTTGAGTGAATGTTAAACGTATGATTAACTCGCCTCCTAACATATTTAAGACTAAGCTGCCGAAATAAACACGGATGCTGTGAAATCCGTGTTTTTAAAGGCAACATGGAACTGACAGAAGATGCAAAATGTGACATTAAAGAAACACCATCTCGAGAAGAAGTGGAGTCGAAAGACGAAACTTCCCCTTGTGGCACGGATCAAACAAAAACCTCCGTAGCCAGGCTTTTAACACCGGAGGAGATGGAGAAATCGAGCGGGGAGCAGACGCTGGTGTCCGGCTTCAAACAGATGAAGCTGGAGAAAGAAGCGCAGAAGAACTGGGACTTGTTTTACAAAAGGAACACGACGAATTTCTTCAAGGACAGACACTGGACCACCAGAGAGTTTGAGGAGCTCAAAGCGTACAGAGAGGTGAGGAAGACATGTACAGTCAGTTAAACCTTAATTCCATAGTCTATATCGTTTTGTAGTATGTACCTTGATGTTGATGGAACCCAGGGCTGCAACTAACGATTATTTAGTTCACCAAACCTGGAAATTATGATGTTCTCGAATGTCTTGTTTTGTCCACAAACAAATGTTATTAAATTTGAATGATTTCTTTATTATACGGAGCAAAGAAACCACCAAATGTTCACATTTAAGAAGCTGAAAAAAATCAGACAGCTTGTTTTAATTATTGAAAAAAAAAAAAAACACTCTAAGCGATTAATCGAGTAGCAAAATAGTTGCAGATTAATTTAGTACTTGATTAACAATTGACCAATCTAATAATTGTACCAGCCTTAATTGAGTCATAACTTGATATTGTTTAATAATGAGTGGGATTGTCATTTCAGGAATGCATGATATGCGGTAAGATATTTTGCCAACCTGCAGGATTAATCATGGAGCAATAATACCTAAATACCTACTGATGTTTTTATTAGGTACGGAACAAATGTGTTGCAGTAATCTAGGTACACAGGACAGGTGCATTTAAAGCTCTTTCTGTATCTTTAAAATAAAATATAGGTTGAATACTTGAATACTGGCAATGTGCGTTACAAAACTGGCTTAGCTTGTGTAGGGGTGATAGATCTATAAATGTAAATGAACAAACATTCAGGCAAATTAAAAAAAATCAGTTGATTCAGTCGTGTAAAAGGCAAATTGCTCCTTTTAAAACACCATTCTCAGAAAGGTTTCCTTGCAGAAACACAGCAGAATATTTCCTTATTCCTGTCATTCAGAGCAACTTAGGGTCATCACAGCATGAATTAAATGAAAGGTGGTGAATTAATGCAGTGGCTATGTGTTTTTTTCCCTGCTTGTTTTGCAGTTTGAATCCCAGAGGTTAGTGCTGCTGGAAGCTGGCTGTGGTGTGGGAAACTGCATCTTCCCGCTGCTTGAGGACGACCTGAACATCTTTGTTTATGCCTGTGACTTCTCACCAAGAGCTGTTGAATTTGTAAAAGTGAGATACATCTATTCATCATTACCAATAAATAATGCTTTCCTGTTTTTTGTTGTATAGGTCTGCTGCTAGAATGCAACTTCATATCCACACACAATCACTCAGATTAACAGAAAAAACAGAATCTCTAGGAAAATTGAATAAATCCTTGATGTAGACTGGACCTTTTTTTTAGTAGCTCAGAACTGTGGTTATTCACAACAACTTTGAATAAAAAGAAAAATAGGAGAAAATATCTGACTATTTTAAAAAGAAATTGCATGTCCTTGTGCAATCACCACGCCAACATAAAAATTGTAGTATGTGTTAATGGATTTATTAATGCAGCTTTAATGAAGACAGCACCTTAATCCGTTTACAGCGAAACGCTCTGTACTGCCCGGAGCGTTGCTGTGCCTTCCAGTGTGATTTAACTAAAGATGACCTGAGAACGAATGTGCCAGAAGACGGCGTGGACGTTGTCACGCTTATCTTTGTTCTGTCCGCCGTCCATCCTGAGAAGATGAAGCTGGCTCTGCAGAACATTAGCAGGGTGAGATCACAGATGTGAACACGAGGGTTTCTAATTTAGTAAATCTGGAGTTGGCTGTAAGTGTACGTGTCCGATGGTAAATCTTAATGTGTCATTTAACATTTTTAAGGTGCTGAAGCCTGGTGGTGTTGTCTTGTTTCGGGACTACGGCCTGCACGATCACGCCATGCTCCGATTCAAATCTGGCAACAAGCTGGGGGAGAACTTCTATGTACGTCAAGACGGAACCAGGTCCTACTTCTTCTCCAAAGGTTAGGAAAGTTCTTAAGTTTGGAAATTATCTGTGAAAAAAAAGAGTCATGAACTCTGCTCTATCTGCTGCTCTTGTTTTTTTAAGCATTAATTGTACATCAAGTTGACTGTTTACTTGAGTTACATTCCTTCCACCTGTCTGGCCTTTTCTTCATGTTTTAACCATGTATTAGCCACATCCTTTGTAGTAATAAGAAGGAGAGGGAATAAATGAGAGAGAAAAAGCAAGATGTATGACAGATGAGCACCATCTTTGCAAGCTTTTTATTTCAATCTTGTTTATTTGCACCGTTGTCATGGGAAATGCAAATCTCTTTATACAGAAAATACCTTTTTTTTCAAGATTGAGATTTTACACAGAGCTTTTCTTCACATTTCTCCTGAAACCTCTGAAATTAAAAGTCACCAGTAAACACCTGGAACTTCTCCAAAATCATCAGTTTGTCCTCTCTGATTCCAGAGTTCCTGGCCGAGCTCTTTGAAGACACTGGCTTCCAAACGGTTGCCAATGACTACGTCTTGAGAGAGACGGTCAACAAAAAGGAGGGGATCTGTGTTCCCAGGGTGTTTCTGCAAAGCAAATTCACAAAGCCTGGTCCATCGCATGGTTCCTGATGTCACTTCGCCTTCACCTGGCTCCTCATAAATCTACAGAGGTGTTGAGACACACAAGACTGAGATGTCCTGATGGAATTCAAGGTGATGGGGGGGGGTTTGTGGCTGAAACGCTGATGGTTTTGAGTTCTTTAGAACAGACAAAATGCAGGTGGGTTCCTCATTTGATTTACTCAGTGACATATTGGATCTTACCACCTCACCAAACACGTGAAGACAAAGTTCACTGGGAATAAAATGCGTGGAACTGTGGAACATTACTACAAACATTTTTTAATGCTGCCTTAATGGTGGCAAAGTGAGTAAAAGCAAGGCTTACAGGGAACCAATATAGATGTTGATGGTGTTGTTTTTCTGTCACCGTTGCACTATTTAGTCAGTTTTAATTAGAGGACTGATTATCAATTAATCCGACTGATTTTTGCCATTTGTACTAATAATCATTTTAAAATGTTTGACTGTTAATTACTAATCTCTAAGTTTCTATTATTTTTGATCTGCGAAACTGGATAAATCTTGTAAAATATTATATATTTCACCCAAAAGTGGAGACCTTTGGTTTCTTCCATTTAATAGTTCATATCTAATTTTATATTATTAAAATGCACTGCAGTGCAGACACAAAATGCAGATTGGAGAAACGGAACACAAGTGTTGTTCAATAAATGTCTTTTTTAAAGTGAAGCTATTTTGTGTCTAATTTTTTGTTATTATTAAATCCATATTTTAACAGATAAAGAGAAAGATACATATATCAACGTGTGTATATATATATATATATATATATATATATATACAGTGTATATATACATATATATATATATACACATATGTATATATATGTGTGTATATATATATATATATATATATATATATGAGAGACATATCGACCCCAAACAATCAACATCGTATGTCAGATTCAGAAAAAACAGCAACTGTTGACCTCTAGTTTTAACATGATGACAGGTTTAAGCCGCTTATTTGTCTATAATTACAGCTTTAAATATTTTTCACAGTCAACCCTCTTATATTACAGTGTTCAAATCCTGTGGGTCATTTCACACTTGGTCTAAAATTGTTTGCAAAAATTCACCTGCTGACTGTGGTCCATTTATTCCACTGATTAAGATACATCAGACACATTCACATGATGACGTTTTATAAAAAAAATCTAAATGTTCAGGTCCTTTTCCTGAAGTTGTCTCAGTCTGATCTTGCTCGCTGCAGTTTCCTGTCCTGTGGTTTGGTTTATGCAGCCGAACAAAGGGGAAAGTGGGTTGAAATGTTTTCACACCTTTTTCTGTGCAGGACACGACAGCAACACAACACAACACAACAATCTACATGGCATGCATTAAAACACACACCGTGTTAAACTCTGGTGGGACTTTCCCACCACAACAGCCGAGGGAGAAATACCAAACATGTGTACATTTTATTCAGTTTGAATGAAAACCATACCGTCATTTATCAGCTCCCTCTTCAGAGAACCGTCTCACGGTGTGTGATGGATTTAACAGCAGTCAGACAGGCTGAGGTTTACTTATTCCATATTCAGGACACAGTCACAGTCTGTCTGCGCTTGTCTTCTTATTGAATGTGTTACTTAAAAAGACTGGAGCTACCGATGTGAGGGTGCAGGCAAATATGGCCATATGAAATAACTGCAGTAGCTCATGGTATGGTAAATATTATTCCTTAGCTGAATTAGTCACAGCTCTCCAGTAAATTTCCTTCACTCATCAACACAGCCGTTACTGAACGGTTCGCAGCAAAGATGCTGGTGTGATAAATTTGAATCATCTACTGAAATCACTGTGACATCAACTGTCTGGTCAGTATACTATGTGTGTGTAAATAGATTGTAGGGGCGGATGATTTTACGTGGAATATAGTAAATCCCAAGGTACAAATATTAACAGTATTTTTAGCAGCACAAAAGAAAAAGTCAGAGAGAGAATGACAGAGGTGGGTTGACAAAATGGAGTCAGATCAAATGATTCAGAAAAGAAATGTTGCCTGTCTATAACAAGGGAGGTATTTTAAAAATGTGAGGGAAAGTTAAATAAATAAATAAATACTAAGAGCCACTCTACTTAACAAACACTGCCTCAAATGCACAATCACACAAGCAGGACGATTCTAGTCAACACATACGTCAGCATATAATTGAAGTGGCGTCAACATGAAATGAAAGCAGAGGAAGCAGAGGTAAAAGTCACAATGCAACCGTTGCAGTCACATGTCAAATCCTTCGTAAATACTGTTTGCCTGTATTTTGCAGTTGACGTGACACGTCATCACAAAGGTCGCGCAAACAAGGGTGCATTTTCAGTGACGTTGTTTCGAAAAGGTCTTCTTCAGGTTTTCTCGTTGAATGTACTTTCTGTTGCTTTGAGCCCGTTTGTTAAGGCTCATTGTTTGGTTTGAGCTCGACAGAACAGACTCCAGTATGCAGGCGCTTCATCATGTGGGTTGTCATTCATTAAACAGCTGTTGAAATCCTACAAGTGTGTGTGTGTGTGTGTGTGTGTGAGAGAGAGGGACTGTGTAATAGCCTAGTTTGAACTTAGTTGTGATCAACTGCTCAAATAGAAACCATTATTGAATACAAACAACACTGTTTCACTGGAGATACAAGAGTGAGTGGTATTGAGTATTGTGATATATATTGGATTTAGTGGTGCATATTTTTATAGTCCTACTGAACCAAACTTTCTCCACAAAAACAAACATGTAAAGTGTTTCAATGTTAAAGCTGGGGTCAAAATATGAAATAAGATTGTGTGGAGTCAGTTTAAGTTTTAACACAATTACTCAACATGTACCTACAACAAAACTCAATGGTGTTCGGCAGCTAAAGTGGTTGACACATGTCCTTTTCAGTCAGTCTTATATATTTATTGCAAACAAATTCCATCACAGCCTAGCGTTGACAATACCAATTGTGGACTACAGTGTGCAGTATACTTGGAAACCACAGCAGCTGTTCAGAAAAGGAGCCTAATGTATTCCCAGGGTTATCTGGGAAGCCTGCAAGCCTATAGGAAGCTTTATGGCTGCCATATGTAGCACTGTGATGTAGTGGAGCTTTAGTGCAGGGTGTGTGTGTGTGTGGGGGAGATGGGGGAAGGGTACATACAGCCAGAAATCCAGCCAGCCCATCCTGGCTTCAGATTACATTTTGTTTCCTTAGGCACCAGAAAACAAACCACTAACACTTAACATATCCAGTTGCCAAAACACCACATAAGGCCAGTCTTTCCCCACCAATGCCCCCCACCCAAGAAACCAAAGGAAAATGTTTATTAGAAAAAGTATTTTTTTTGTTATGCCTGTTTTTTTTTTAACCTAGTTTATAGCGTGTGCTCGTTTCAGCTCAGTGTGAAAGCCTCTCATACGTTTTGCTGTCATTTGCGTTCATATTTCTCTCCGCTCAGTTCAAATGTGTCCTCACCCCACCCCACACGGAGTACAGCAGGGCAGAGGACAGACAGGTTGACAACTCGTTATGTTAAGTGCAATAAAAGCTCTGCGACAAGTGTTAGATAGATGACCCCTCCCCCCCATGCCTGAAAGCCAGGCCGAAATATCAGTATTCAGAGGACGGTGGTGGTGATGCCAGAGCTCTAGCATCACCATCCCTGACAAGCACAGGAGACAACTGAGGACAGCTCATGGCAGCTAAGGACAGGCCTTAGTTAAGTAGAACATGCTTCTCCTGGCTCAACAGGATTTGGCAATTAGGGTATGAGCAAAAGTTGAACAAGCAGAAATAATCTTAAAAGAAGGAAGAGAAGGTGAACGCCTGTTTCATGTGGACCTCCCTCTTAAAGCAGTAAACGTGCGGGAAACCTCAATACATGAATGTCAACGTGACAACTGTCAACTAATGATATCCGTAATCTTTCCACAGACCAGACACACTTGAACACACTCCGTAATCTTGTAACATTAAGTTAACAAACAACCCACACAATTGACTTTTACATCGACCTGAAACACATGCCAAACAAAGATAAATCCATGTCATAGTATATATGAGACAACTGTATATGCACTGGCACTGCTGCAGCATCGATAATAGAGGGATCAGGCATTATTTCCCCGGGTCATGTTTATTCCCTGTCTCTGTAGTTTATGTTTGCGATAGTAACAATGCTGCTATTCACGACCCATCAGACGCCGTCACACGCAGTTTAGAAATGTTTCTAAAGAGGCTGAATTGCAGCACGGCAACACTCATGCAGAGACTCTATATGTGGAAGGTTCTTCCCAGGTCACAGCCTGTCATTTTCTGCTGATTAGCCACATGGAGAGGAACTTCAGGCCACAGCCCTAAAAACAAACTCGCTGCAACTGCTACTGTCTCACACACACACACACACACACACACACACACACACACACACACACACACACACACACACACACACACACACACACACACACACACACACACACACACAGAGGACTGTAATGGAAAACAAAGACCACTATAGGCAGTGACCTGGTTGCCCCCACGTTTTCCACCCATTGTGATTCCAGATGACTGTGGAGGTTTGATGGCCTAAAAATGATTACAGTGTTGTTTAGCTGTTCAATTTTCTGTTTTCTGTTTCAGCTTCTATCCCTGCAAACCATAACTAGGTAAAATAATTTGCAGCATAATTTATAGAGTAACATGTCTTACTATTTTGGGAGTTGTTGTTGAACTATTTAATTCCAAGACCAAAAGAAGAAAATGTATTCTTCTTGCTGAGGACTTGCACCAATTAAAATTATTGTCAGCACAATAAGACGGAAGGCACTCAACGGGACCTTAAATAGATGGGGTGCAGCTAAACACTATCTAAATTAGAGCTAATATCAAACTCAAATATAAGTTTAATAAAACTGGTCTGACTTTCTCCTGTAAACATACAGTTGGTGCTCATGCACTGATAAAAAATATGGTAACATGAGAATGAAAGCCACGATTGTGTCTACACATACACTAACAAAACATAATACAGTAACTCTGTAATACAATAAATAGCTGTGTTGACATACCACTTATTGTACACACAAAGTATGCCGCTTAAGTCGACGCACAATGCTTGGCCACCTTAACCACAAATATACACCATTCAAGATTTGAGTGATAATAATCCCAATAATAATTATAATCAGTGCGAGTAACCACACCTACACACAACAACCATTTACCTGACGAAATGCCTGCCAGGCACAGGTATCATAGTTTCACCTCATAAAGCTGTGAAGAAATGTCGTTATACCTACTACAACATTATGTCACAGGAGTTACTGTAAATGATTATCCTTGTGGAAGTAAAAATGCACTTAACATATCACTGGCTGCACAAAACCCTGAACTATAACACACACATACTAAGAGTGCTAACCTTGGATTGGGGCACTAAGGATACTAAGATCTCATCATGTGAAGTGATTATGTTAAGTGTATATAATCAGGTCCTGTGTGATTTTTTTTTCTCTTCTTGTTAAGCGACTTAACAATACGTCAGCGCTGAAGTTGCAGCTCGGCTGTATATTGTAATTAAACGTAATTTGAGATTATATCACATATTCAAAAGTAAGATGTTTCATACTTTAATGAAATTACATTAGGCTTAGACTTGAATATACACACGTGAATAACTACAGAATTTATTGACTACTAAAACATCTGATGTTTCACATTCCAATTATTTGTGTTGTCCAACTAAAGCCCAAAAACAAAAACATCATTATAAATGAATAGGAAGATAAGCAGTAAATCACTACATTAGTGTTGCAATGTAGTACTGATAATCAACTTATCAGTACGTTCAATTTCAACTCAACACTACAACTACAAACTGACTGCTGGGAAACAGTGTTGTCAGCCAAATGTATAAAAAGTCTTGTAACTGACGTTCTAAAAAGCAACCAAGCACAGTCATGGTTAAACATTGCCATTTGGGGCTTAGTGATTTATGATTAATCTCTAAAAATGTAATTTATACTCATGCTTGACATGTGTTAACAGCTTTTTTTCTCCTACTCAGATAAAAAGCAACGAACCGATAAGCAACGAACCTCGATGAGACATGGCAAACTGGCCTAACTGACCACACACTTGACATAGACCTGACAGCTTGGCTTGACACACTTCTTTTAATCTAATCTCAAGTCCTTCTTGTCTGTATTCACTCAGCTAGTTAAGACCCTAGCTAATGAGACTGTGCCCCACTGTATGGAATTAAACCCGAACACTACTCACTCACTGACTGAATTAAATCAGCACAAGGACCGACATGACATGTGTGCGGATGAGAAAACATACAATTGCACATAATGTGAAACAGAAAATGAGAGCCACTTGGTTGTGACACCGTAACTGACACTGTCTAAACGATTGATTGATTTTGCAAACTTGCCATTTGTGTCAAACACGCAGGCGACTTGATGTAAATGCAGAATTTAAGTAGGAGAATTAACAGAACGCTACAACCGTGTGACAAGCAGCACAAGTGGTCACGGACGTGCGAGGAGGACCTCTGACATGAACGCTGGCCCGATTTTATGCTGTGGAAAATACAGCAGACATGAACACACGACGTGAGCCGAACAAACACAAAGAATACACCTATCACACGACCACGGCAATTACGTGATAATATGTGCTGCAGGGGTGTTTTATCAGCTGAGGCATTACTGTGATCAGAGAATGGAATATGTACAAAAACAACACACTCAATAATCAAATCAGAACTGTGCTTGGGTTTGGCCAGTTATCTGCATAGCCTGATAGAAGGATTCAGTGAACAAAAGAAAAACCGGGAACAGGCACAGTGTACATTGAGACAGTACAGTGTACCAGACAGCCAAGGGCTTGTCAGGGCAAATATGCCATTGTTTGCTGTTTTTTGCACGTTAGCCCATTAGTAAAATACCTGTTTTCAAGGGGGGAGGGGGCTTCAGAACAATTTAGTGCTAAAATTTCCATCCATCACTGCCTGTCGACATGATTTTGGAAGAAGAAAAAAGATAGATACACATGCTCCTGAAAAGCCCCACAGACGTGACAACACTGGATTGTCGTGAAAATGGACACGCCATTTGACACGATGACGAACTGGCCATTGTTCAGCCCCGCAGCGAGGCATTTGTATGTTTTTACAAGTGCCAGCATTCCTGCGTCCTTCTCCTCCAAGACGGGAGATGTTTGGCTGACAGAAAATGACTGTCTGTCCGCCTGGAAAACACAGGCAGACGAACGCTTTGTGGTCGACCACCACCGCGCACAAATACACGTCGACTGTGACCAACAGCCACGAGGTAACAAGAGATTAGCAATAACGTGTAAAAGGGCTGTAATGAGGGGGTAAATCTAGGGAGCCAACCTGACCTCCGTCAGCTGATTTGCAGTGTACAGCAGATTAAAGCATTGAGCTGCCGCGGACTCAGATTCCTACACATGCTCTCTCACAAACAAACAGCCTTCTCTGTGTGTGTGTGTGTGTGTGTGTGTCACTGCAAACCCCTGTCATCTGCCAGTTGATTATTATTGTGAAATTAAAGGTTTGCGCGATGCCTCACGGGCAACGATCTGCACAGCTGTTGTGTACAGCAACTCCTAAACACAGCCTGCATGTATATGTACACATTTATACTCTTATTTTTTTATTCATTTACAAATTACAAGTACAAAATAGCTTTTATACTAATCTGCTTTAATCTCGATTGACTCTGGGCTTTCTTGTTACTGCACCAAAACACCGAAGGAAATTCCTGATACTTAGCAATAAAAGGGGACTCTGATTGTGGAGACACAGTGTTCCTATATGGAGCCACTGTGCTCCACCGTCCTTACCTACACCTATACATGAAAACATGGAGGTCTGTCGCTACGGTAAATGACTAGTGAATGCAATGGGTTTAGTGATTTGAGTGAAAATGAAGTAGTGTAATGTCCTGTGCTGGCTGTTTGCTTCCCTTAACCCCCTGCTGGCAGTCTGCTTCCCATTAACTTGGTTAAGTGGTCAAATAGCTGCTCGAACTTGTACACAAATGAACACGTACACTTTTAGCGAAAACGTGGTAAATACAGGAGGTGTACTCGCTGCTCTAATAACTTGGACAAAGCCACAGGATAATTTCCGTCTGGTAAGCCTACAACATTGCCTCGCTGGCTAGCCACCAACCACAGAGATTTTCCCATTTGCTTTGCATGTAACAGAGTCAAAGAGATGCACGAAGTCGGCGTTTTCCTTACCGTCAGGTCGGGATTGTCGCTGTCACGGTGGTTGACAGCTCGTATGACACCGGACCTCCACGGCCAGCGAGCGATGTCGCCGATTTCAGGCGGCTTGTCCCCGCTGACACAGAGGAACCGCTTCCCGACCAGCTCCGGCCGAGCCTCGACTGCCATGGCCCTTAGCTGGTCCGAATCCCCCCCCTCGAAAAAACTTCCCGACAACGACGCCCCTACAAACCTGTCATTTACGACATTAAATCAGCTCTAAAGACTCCAACGGCACAAAGAAAAACCTAAAAAGGAGAAGTTAGTTGTTGCTAAAAGCTGAAAAACCGACCCGGGGGATTTAAATGTGTGGCAGTCTCCACCCGCTCAAGCGTCAGTCTCTTTTCTCTCAGCTAGAAAAAAAACGGTGGAACACTGAACCGCATCACCACCGCCATCCACACTCGTGTTTCTCCGCTGGATCCCATGGCATTCACACGGCCGCAACACGGCTGTGTCCCTCCGCTCCAATACACCTCACTGGTACTACTTTCGAGAACGACCGCTCTTTCTTGTTGTACTGCTACGAGTGAAACAGCGAGTGGAGACAACTTCTAGCTGTAGTATCGATTTAACAGCGCAATTGTTAGTGCCACTATGTAATACTATTGTTTGTGTGTGTGTGTGTGTGTAATTACTTAATTACATTACATGTTTATATAGGTTGGGATGCATAGATGGGTCACTGGAGATTTTTTATAGTGTAGCCAAATACATTTGCAGTTTTCCTTTTCTAGCCTTTAATGCGCATTTATTCAGGAACATGCACATAAGTTGTGATTATTTATCCATATCTCTTGGCATGTTCAAAAGGTTCAAAAAGTATTTGTTGTTACACAAAATGGGAAACATTTCTAGAGTAACTTTAAATGTGAGCTAATCTCCCTTTTATGCTCACAATGATCACTGCAGCGGATTACTACAAATGTCAAGGATGTTTTTTAATATGCATTTTTTTATTTTATAATGAAACGGAATATTGAAACCATTTACTGCAGGGAGTGGATGGGTGATACGTCCAAGTGACGACAACTGAGTTAAGTGCATTTTGGAAATGATCAGTGAGAAGAGGAAGTGAGTTCAAGGATGTAGGATGAAGTATGTACCAAAGGTAAATGAATTAATCATTTCATTCAGTATTTGTACCTCCTTTATCTTGCTCTGTTCTGTTCATATTTCATTCAGAATTGGAAATGCCCCTGACATGTTCTGTTTCTTTCGTTTTATTGTTTTCCACTGAGGCCTCCACATGGGCTGGAAAAGAGCACGAGTGAGAGAGAAATAGTGAGCAAGAGACCAAGGCATATGAACACTGAAGGAGAACAAGAGAAAGAAGGTGTGTGTGTGTGTGTGTGTGTGTGTGTGTGTGTTTTCAGTGGCTCTGCTGCATGACTCTGTGTGTGCACAAGTGTTTCTTGAGGACAGTATAGAGGTTTGTGTGAGGAGCATGTAGAAAGCAATCAGCCTGAAGCAACCTTCGGGGGGGGGATACAAGAGAGGAGGAGGAGGGAACACAGAGAGTGGATGACAGAAGAAGAGATTGTGGCGAAGAGGGGTGGAGAGAAAGAGAGAGAGAGAAAAAGAAAAGGGCAAAAATACTGAAGGAACACAGCCACAGTATAGAAACACAATAGATAAAAGAGGAAAGAGGTAACAAAAAAGAGGAAGAGGAATAATAAAAAAAACCCCTATGGTGAGCAGAGGTTTGTCACAGTAGTGGAATAAGAAAATGAAACAAATGAAAGGAAAATCTGTGTGGCCACGATGAAGAAGTGAGACCAACGTATTTCTTGTCTCATTTACAACCACAGTGGATGTGAGAGAAAGCCAAGGAAAAAACCCTCTGTCTTAAAGAAAACACACATTAGCACCTATACAACACAGTATTTCCTGTTTGTCTAGTCTGTTAAACAAACAGAAATGTATGGTTGTTGTGGGGCTGCAACATTTTGGCTGTTCAGAGTGACCTGTCTGTGGAGAATACTCAGAGTATGGAAAAAAAGGGTCATGTTGTCATGCGTTTGTAAAACAATAAAGAGAAAGAGACAACATGACCTTTTTTCCATAAACAAATTATGAAGCTCCTCTCTTTCTGACATGCTAGCATTGAGTAAAACCCTCTTTTTTTTATATCAATGTTTTTAAACATCTTCCCCTGTGTCCTTTTCTGTTACGCCAACTGTCCTCATGTCCTCCTTCACAACATCCATGAACCTTCTCTGTGGTCTTCCTCCTTTTCTCCTGCCCCCAGCTGCATCTTCAACATCCTTTGTCCAGTATAATCCCTATCCCTCCTCTGCACGTGACCAAACCACCTCAGCCGTGACTCTCTTACTCTTTCTCCAAACCATGTCAACCCGAGCTGTCGCTCAAATATGCTCAGTTCCAGTCCTGTGCATCCTGGTCACTCTGAATGAAAATCTCAGCATCTTCAGCCCTGCCTCCTCCATGGTAGCAGGTCTTTCTCCCGTTTTGTAGATCCTTTTCCTTTCACTTTTGCTGCTATCTTTCTGTCACACGTCACCCCTGACACTCGTCTCCACCCATTCTAACCTGCCTATACTCACGACTTCACCTCTCTTGTGCACTGTCCATTGCTTTGGATGTTTGAACCCAGATTTTAAACTCACCCACTTAACTCCTTGCATCACTCGCTGTCATTCACACACATGTATTCTGACTTGCTCTCAAAGGTATGCACATTAAGGTTTAATATTATGTTGTTTAATAGGTTGTCAGTGTCACATTGTATGTACATTAAGGGACATTAATATTTCTGTTTTGGAGCAATAATGATGTGTTTAATATAACGTGGTTTGAATGGCTGGTTATCAATACATGTGCACATATTTCAATCTGTTTCTGCAGCCGTGTGTGACATTATGGAGTATTGTGAGGTTAGCAGCGGAGCCCTCAGTGAATGCTCAGTATTTTCTGTTCAGCCACGATCCTCTGATGCCGTCCCAGACAAGCTGTGTGACCAGAGAGGCTCCAGTGGGAATCTACCTCACACCGCTGCACACCGCAACAGCCGCCTTCATGAATAACAAGTAGCTATGAATCCAATCCAATCCAACCACCCCTCCTGCACCTCCACACACACATGCACACACGCATGCACGCACACATGCTCATGCATCTATACACAAAACACGGTGACAAAACATGCATCTGCATGTGGACACAAACATCTCCACAGACACAAGCATAGCTGCACACGTATACGGGCTCAAAGCACACATTTGTGTGCTCAGATATGACTGTCTGCATACACAAAGAGACAGGCCTGTTAAAGCACACAGATGGGGTTTGTGTCTGCCAAGTGCTATGTATGGAAAAGTGTAATGAATATGATTACATTCTAAAGACTGGCGTGTTTTATGTCACGAGCAAGACGAAAGCAGCCGGCTACATTTGGGTTTCAGCCTGTGTTCTGCATACACTTCGCATGTTTTTGTGTGCGTGTGAGATGGAATCAAATTCATTGTTTAAAATATCACTAAAATTCACATCATAAGTGTTGACTCTATGAATGAATAAAACAGACAGACAGAAAGATAGAAAGGCAGGCAGATAGATAGATAGATAGATAGATAGATAGATAGATAGATAGATGTATTGTTAGTATCACATTCCTTGTGCAAACTTTTTTAAGGACATTGTTTGCGGGGTGCAAAAATTAACATTGATTGGTTTTTTAAAATGTATTTATATTTATTTTAGCATAAATTTGGAATTTGGTAAAACTGCTTTCTCCTTCTATGTTTTACATAAACTTTTTGAGGGGTTCGGATTAAGGATCTTATTGGTATGACCTGTATACATCTGCACTTTATTATCTCTCTCACTCAAATCTTTTTTTTTTTTACCTTACCTTCTTTTATATTCTATTGTGAGTTTTATATCTGAAATTGTCTTGTCT
Organism: Solea senegalensis; assembly: GCF_019176455.1. NCBI lineage: Eukaryota > Metazoa > Chordata > Actinopteri > Pleuronectiformes > Soleidae > Solea > Solea senegalensis. The sequence continues at coordinate 5,837,932 of NC_058029.1, forward strand.
CTGTAACTATTTGTACTATTTGTGCTACTATGTTGACCAGGACTCCCAGAAGGAAAATATATTGTGTTTCAATGGGACCTCCCTGGCTAAATAAAGGCTAAATCAAAAAAAACTATGTGTGCATGTATTCCTTTCTCTAGATTCTCTGTGGATTGTGTAACCAAATTTAGTCTCAAGAATTAAGTGTGTCTCTGCTCCCCCCCTCCCACCCCCGTACAGACGGGTGCCGCTTCCCCTGCTCAGTCCTATGTGATTTTATATATCTATCTATATATATATATATATGTATAAAAATCCTATTGTAATTAAAATAAAAATCCATGACAACATAATGTATGTATTTTTTATTTCTTACATCTCACTATGAAGATATACTTGTTGAAAAGTGAATCCGCCCTTGCTGCGTGCAGTGGAATTTAAGAAAAAAAAAAGGTCACCTTTCATCCTCACGGAGAGAAAACTGCTTCCCCGACAACATCCATCCACGAGTGTGTTTAGTCGCTTTTCTCACCCATTGGCTGGAAGTCGCCACGATTCCACATCTGACCAATCAGCGCGCAGGTCGATGAGTTTAAAATCCCACCGACTTCAACAAAGGCAAACGTCACGTGGGTTGACGTGTCCAACCAATGACAGGCGGTGTTGGTTGTAAACAGCCTAAACTGTCCAATAAGCGCTTTCGGAGGGTTGTTCTCTTCCTGTTGACGTCAGTCTGAGCACCGTTCTGCTGCCAGAAACTGGAGAGCAGAGAAAAAAGGAGGAAACCTGGGGGATTAAGTGACTGCTTCACATCACCGAGGATAATTTTGGATATAATCCACTGACTTTAGCTGTGGCTACAGTAACAGAAAATTGAGAAACGATGTTCGGCTAATGTCCAGAGACATAACGAGCTCGCCTGGACTCGCTCTTTGAAGTTTTGGCTGAAGAAGTTCACAACGGCTACGGCTAGCTGTTAACCTTATCACTAGGGCTGTTCTTTTCGCTGCCACAGACCTACATCACATAAAAGCAGCAGCCATGGTGTCCTGGATGATTTCCAGAAGCGTTGTGTAAGTATTATTACAATAAACATGAGTGAAATGTAACTACAAACACCTCGGGTTTTTTTTTACCCCGTGGAGAAATGTGGCTTTGTTAGCTTGCTTGGCTAACTGTTCCCGTCCTTTCACGTAGTTCTACTATCGTTCTTCAATTTGATTTACGTGACCGTGTGAAATCTATCAACAAGGTTATGCATAATTTCTGTTAAAAATGAAACTAGGCGCCGTAAACAAACTGTATTAGATTTATTATCATACACTGGTCTAAGTGGATAGTAGTGGCTAGTTTGGCCTTGTTTGTCGAGTCCAAAGCTAACAGGCGTGTTTACATCATGATTCATGAGCATGTACATTTCTGTGAGTCACATGTGACAATATGAAACTTTTGATAAGTTGACATTTCAAGCTCTTAAACGATCTGACTGTTAAGGAGTGCCAGGTACAGCTGCCATCTTGAAGATATTATTAGTCAGCCCTACCCAAAATAACCTGACAAGGCATCCATTGTTGGGAGAAGAACGCCTTTAGAATTGATTTATGTGGCTCTGTGTGTGTGTGTTTGGTTCGTGGTTGCCTAGTTGTCAATGTGTTGACGCATATATCAATTATCGTAATGCGCAAGTGAGACATTCAGGTTTTAGTACAAGAAAGAAAAAGCTCTTTCTTGACTCATGGCAAACCTTTCTGTTTCCCCTCCTTCAGGTTGCTCATGTCTTTGTGTCTGTACATTTTCTGGAACAGTTGTTACTCAACTTGCTGGAGGGGAAATGGAGGATAGGAATGTAGTGGAATTGGCAGAAGGGAGTGGTGTAGAAAAAACAGAGTTACCCTCCCTCTCTAACGCATTTTTCAAATGCAAGCCATCTATTGTGGAATAGCAGGTGGGGTCTCTTTCACTACATCGTGTCCATCTGATGCCCCACACTAGAGGATTTTTAAATCTTACTTGAATGTGGGAGACCATGGTCACAAACTTTTGTAAACCATTTTCAACATTTTAATCCTGATAAAGCACAGACTACTAGACGACCCAGTCAAGACACAGGACCACACACACATGGAGGAGATTCCAGGGCGTTGAGATCTCACAAAAACTTGTGTGATTTAATATGTCTTCAGAATATAAACAGACATGGAGACGGACTGTCTAACACTAATTATGTTTCCATGCATAGTTAGGTCAACTACGCTGTTCAATTGGAATACTGCCCTTTGTCCCAGTATGTAAGCACCAGTGGGAAATTGATTTATTGAATAAAGTATTGATTCCTCCACCACACTAGCTGAGGAAATGCCTCCTTTCAGCCTGTTAGTGTTGGGGATGAAAACTGTTGGTTTGTGGACAAACCAGCAGTTTTGAGGTCTGGGAATGTCTTGTCAAACAAGACATTTTGAGGTCTGGGAAGCACCAATCATTTTTGATTTCCTGACATCTTATGGATCACACATATGATTAATCGAGAGAAAAAAATTGGCGGATTTAAAAAATTGTTAATTGAGGCTCTTATGTCGAGTGAATTCAGTCTCTTTGTCAGTCCATCAAAGGTACAGGCCTGGATTTTGCCATTTTTTTGTCTCAGTGTCCTGATTCTTTCCATGTTTAAGTTGAGAGGTGGGAACTTTGGTGCATGTGCAGAGCCCCCATGCCAACTTGAGTCCAACTATGGTCCAGCTGAACTTACACATACAGTCGTAATTCGACTCTCAATCGCATTTGCTCAGTGTGTTAGTTTGACATTATTGTTACTGTTTACATTTATTTATAAGTCTGGTTTTAGTTGTACTATCACAAAAAAAAAGTTTTTTTCTATGTCACATAAACATACTGATTGTTTGCAGTATACAGAGCCAATCAAAGATCACTTAGATGATGCAGTTATTAGAAATTTATATAGTGCGGTGCTTTGTTTATGAAAATATTGTGGTTATTGTTTAGTGGGTGTTGTCATCTTTTCATCTTGGTAACAAGGATGCCGATAAATATACTTTGTCATTGCTAAGACATCCTTTGAAGTAATAGATATTTCATCGTACTTCAGTATCATCTGTTTAATAGTCTTACAAAGAAAAGAAGCATTGTCTGTTGTTATTGGCTACCTGTGGAATTCTTACTTCAAAAGGGCAGAATATTGCATTAAGTTGGGGTGTTTCTCACAACTGACACGCTAACTTGCCATACCCGCATGACATTGAAGTTTATTTTGCTGTCTGATTATTTAACTGTTTGGCACATTTCTTTTCCTTTTCACACCCAGTGTGTTCGGAGAAAGAAAGAAGGAAGATGTAGTGTTGGCAGGAGCAGAGGTTGAGGAATGAAAAGGCGGGGGGTAGGGCTCACTACTGAGCTCCAATACTTTCATGGCACCGACCAGTTTGCTTAGATACTGACAAGAATGGAAAACTGCTTTGTCATGTAGCAAACCTTCACCAGAACACGCAAAAGACCGTAGCAGTAAGTACCACTGGCGTCAGTTAGAAATCGAAAAACAGAAAGTTGCTTTTTGTTGAACTTCAAAATATGCTTAGATTTTGAAATGTAAAAGTTTTTTCTGCTGTTATTGATGGCCTGTCACCCTTTGGCAGACTGGGTCTGTTGACAGTGTTTGTTTGGGGATGTGTCACTGTGAGAGAATGAGAGAACACAGAGGATCTGAGTGACAGAATGTGCTTTCGACAGTGCCACAATAAAATAAGTTCCATTGAGATTTTGAAAAAGCAAAACATAACCTTGTCACAGAACTGTGTATTTTTGACCCACACAATCTCAGTATAGTGAATGAAAGGTAACTGGACATACAAAATAAGTTTGAGATCACTTTATTGATGGTTCTAAATGAACACAGGCCATGGATATTCACAGATGAGCCATAACATTAAAGCCAATGACTGGCTTTGGTGTTGAGGCTGATTAGTGTATCTGGCTGTCATTGTATCCATTGCAATTACTATAATGTAAGCAGTTCAGGTTTTAGTCAACATATCTTTTTAAATAGCTCAGTAGTTTTTGAGGAGGAGCTGTTGGTCTCTAGAAATAAATGTTAGGAAATAATGATCTAAAGTGTGAACTTGTGACTTAACAAGTCAGTTTTCAAATCTGGGGGGATTCAGAGAACTGTGAGAGCAGTCTAAATGTTCTATGCAATTCAATTCCCTCTGAGGAAACACTCAGAGGAGGGGTCGAACTGGACTGTAACCAGTCCCATTTGCTGTTGCAGCAGTTCTCTCAACAATCCTCCTCCTGTGTTTTTAGGGGAAAAGTCTTGTAATCAAATTCTTATTCCTAAAGCTCAAACCAGATGGTGGGAGCTCAAATCTTGGAGATCTTTAGGTTATTTTCCCCTTCCTCCTTCGCTCTTGGTGAGTTTCTGTTTTCGTTTCTCTCCCTCTCTCTTTTCCT